>NC_134454.1:22706648-23306648 GCF_030867145.1 Opisthocomus hoazin | reverse complement strand
TGAGGTTTTAAAATTTGTTTTGGTGTCTTTGAGGAATTGAAGTAGACTTCCAATGTATTTTCAGCTTCTTTTTGCAGTTGTAAATGTTGGAAACTCACTTTTACACATATGAAAACTGTGATTCCTGTGCAACTGCTTGATTCTGGAAGCTGCAGACTTTGAAAGAAGATGCAAGGTTTGATATTACAAATTACAGGAGCTGGTGATCTGCACTTTTTGAGGTTTACTCTCAGTCTGGTATTTTTCCATAAAATGTTGCTGCTGCATGACTGCAATATGATACGTTGCAAACAAAACTTCTTGAGCAGCTGAGAATCGAAAATAAAATAGCTGTCAGTGTGAAATGAAGCAATTTTACACCATGTCTCTACATGCACATACCACAATTTCCCCAGAAATCCCGATCCTTTGGGCTCCATTTAGACAGGCAGCTATGTTTATAGTCAACGCTGTCCTAAAAATTATCAGCTATGTTATGCTAGATTTAACTGGCCCTGGAGAAATTAAAGGAATAACATAAGAAAATTGCCAGACTGAGCAACTCCGATGCTGAATAAGAAAATTAAGACATTATGTCAGTGGAAGCACATTTTGAAACTCAGTGTTTACCTTTAAATGCAGTGCTTAAATTAAGTTTACTTGATCTTTTTTTAAACTGCTGGGCATCCCACAGGGGACCGGGATTTGGGTCTTCCTGTTTGAATGGTTGGAAGCATGTCTGTTTTCCTCCCCTTTCACTCCCCTCTGAACTCCGGATACAGGTTAAATGTACTTTGCTGGAAAAAATTCCCCTATTCTGGACCCCTTTTCCTGTGTGAATTCACTTAGCCTACAAGTTGAACAATGGTAGTGATGGTAGAGAAATTTATACTGCTTTCAGCTATAAAAATTACTTGGACTGAGGAGGAAAAACAATTGACACTCAGTTACTCAAGAATAAGTGCAGAATGCTAACTTTGCAGGGTTTGCTTACCTCTTAAAAATACAAGGCATTTTAGCACAGAAATGGAGGTTGCAAAGTGTGTACCTTAAGTCCTAGAGACCAGATTTTGTTCAGACAAGCACTTGAAATTTGAGAAGCCCTCCTGAAATTTATCCAGACCTCTCAATTCCTCAAAATTGTTCTCACAGTATTGCTATTGCAGGCTCTGCTTGCTGTCTTTCTGGCATTTTTTCTTCTACTTAAGTTCAGTCTTTTACGTGGTATTTTCTCACATCTGCTTATGATTCTAGACAAGAAAAAAAAGGAAGCTGAGGAAGCTTGCCAGAATTGTAAGAAGTTGGGTTGTCAGTATTTTTCCACCATAACACTTTTCTTAACTCTGCTCCTTTCCCTCCATAACATTCTGGGTATGCCTTCATCCTTTGGTGTTTTGCAGTTAGATGTAATACAGTAAGGTAAAAAAATAATTCATTTGAGCTAGATTGATGACTGTACAGCTGCTTCTTCACCTTTTTCTTCTCTGCTGTACCATATTTGTCTAAGGAAAATGGTGCTCTGAGATGTTGTTGTTGTTAAGCATGATGAGATGCTATGAACTTTGGTCGCTGAGTCCAGACAGCTGGTCCCACATAGTGATGATGAGTATTTTCTGTGTATGGGATTATGTTTCATACCTTCAGAAAAAGAGTATATAGTAAACAGTTGGAGTAAGACAGCAAAATGGTGGGCAACAGCTCTTTTTTCTATCTTCTTTTCCTAGTTCCTATTGTGTTGTAGGACAACAAATGTTACATTCATATCAGCATCTATCAAGTCCTTTATCAGCAGAATGCAACACAATAGACTCACATGTGCAGGCTGTATCAGGTCAGATGGAGATGACTCATTTTTCTTTAAGCGAAAAATCTCTTAATTCTCAGTAAAGGTGCAAGAGTTTTTTGCAAAAAAGGAAAAAAAAAAGAGGAAAAGATTGAGAATACCCTCTTTTTAACCGTCCTCTTCCTCCACCACTCACAAATTCTCTGGGATTTCTAACATCCTTAGCTTTACAGTTTACATAATGTGAACCAGTTAGTCTGCTGGCGTCAGTCTCCGTTCACCATGAATGGATGGGAATAAGGGAACTGCCAAGCTTGCTGTGATTCCCCAGACTCGCCACTGATGTCTTGTCAGCTTGGCTGGGTTTAGAGCAACTTCAAGCCCACCCTGAGTGCTGTCAGCTGCTAATGCCAAAGGAGTCACCAGCCTGACTGAGCTGCTCTCCACTTCCTGCAACGGTGTCTAGACAGAAACTTTGAAGGGAGGTGGTATTACAGCTGGCTGCCACAACAGGAGTGGAAGAGGCCCCGGATTTAGGACTATGCCCTCCACTTCCTTGTTCTGAAACTGCTTTTTGGTGAGTGCTGCCTAAATGGATCAGTGATCATCCATAGGTACAACAGTGTTGAGATGACAGAGGAAGGGCATCCTGCATATTGTTATTTTAAAGCTTGGACAAAGTACTGATTTCAACTTATTTTGGAATGAGTTGAAGATCGTAGATATGATTTTGCTGTGAAATATAGTTGGGTAACATTTCAGAACTGTCATCAGAAGAGGTTTTTCTCAATTAACTACACAAGTTTCACCATGTTTCTTGCTCATAGCATAATTCAGAATTAGGAGTGACAGAGAGCTGGAAACATTTCTGTGACAACATAATTCAGGAAATGAAAGAAAAAAAAAGAAAAAAACATTCACCTTGGAATTGTGAATTTTCCCCACAGCAGAGTGCAATCTACATCTTTCCTCTACATTAAATACATGAAAATAAGTGAAACCTGTTTTTTTATTTATAGATCCCTGAAGCCATAATAGGCATTTATATAAATTTTTGGGAAAGCTCCAGGGTTGTTACTGACACTGCGCTGTGATTTAATACTATTAATATCTCTTGTAGGTTCAATTATACTGAGGTAATTTAATCTCAGAATAAGACTTGTGATAACAATTATAATGTGGTCATGTCTTCTGATATTTAGAATAAGAATTGTGATATTTGCTATTTTCTTCAAGCTTGACCTATAAAGACATAAAAATCTTAGTTTTCACTTTTGTCTGTTAGAAGAATAGTGTGTTCTCACAGTTGATGCAAAAAGCTTGAAATGAGAATTTAAAAAAAGGCAGTTAAGCCTATTGCCCTGTCTAAAGTTCAGTATATATATATTTTTTTTAGAAATCACGTGATTGTAAAATTGCAAAGGACACAGCAAAGGCAAGGCAATGTAAGGCTAGATACAGGTGAGGTGTTAAACCGTTGCTTGTGCTTTGCAGATTTACATTAGCTTATGGTCAATCCTGATTGCATCAACATCTAGGCATGATCCCGTACAGACCAAGCTGTGCATGGAATGGCTGTGTTTATGCAGATCCTATGCCTGCTAATTGAACTATTCTTAACATGTATTTTCCTAGCGTATTTTAACATGCCTACATTCTTATTTACTATTTGTTGTGACAGGTGAGGCTGTTGCGGTGCTAAGAAGCTATCAGTCTTCCTGATGAACAGTTTTCTAACAGCCTCTTGATTTAACTGTAAAACAGAAAAGCTCCATCTAAAGCCAAAGGTTGTTTGAATCAACTTAATGAAAGAAACCAAAGGGTACATACTTGTACCAGAAACTGCATCTTCGGTCAGGGGTATTGACCAGGAAGACCTGCAGCAACAAAGCACCTTCTTTCCAGTTGTGACGACTGTTTCAGCCAGCAGCCAGGGAATTAGTTACTGAAGGGATTTAATTACACATTCCTTAAGGTTAACCACAGAGCGCATGTTTACCTAACAGCACGATCTACGAGGACTGTAATCTGGAATCAAATGGAGCATTTACACTACTCCAGGAAGACAACACAGAGGCCAGCGAAACCCACTGCTGTTTTGGTTTCCAGACAAGATGTGAGTTCCCATTTCTTTGTTGATTTGAATAATACTTCTCTGCACACAAGAACAATTTTACCTGCACTTTGGCTGATGCTTTCCTCCAGTTGCTGTGGGCATGGAGAAGCTATTTGAATGGTGCTTGCTGTCCTTACACTTAAACAGGCATACCACCTGCAGCTTGTGTTAATGTAAGTGATGCTCCATCAACACACTTTACCAATCTGAACGGGTAATCATTGAAACCCTTGGAGGAAACACACAGATCCATCTGGCAATTACAATCACTACTGCCTTGTGCTCACATGCTTGCACTCATAGCCTCTTTCCAGAATGTGCTCTGGGTTTATGGTTTCAGCATATATTCCCTTCACATCAGGACAGAGTCCAGACATATTGCTCGCTAAAGTAGTTGTGCAGGTTTGGGGATAAAGATACCTATTTTCCTGTCCTTCCTGGCATATCACTAGGACGGTTAAACTATTTCTAAAACTCTCTGCTAACCCTGTTAAGCAAATGCCCTGTCCTGAACTGCTGTGGATTGCCTTCCGTCCCCGATTTACTGATGCTTACTCTACCTGGTGTTATACTTTGTTTAAACGACAGCTTACGAGAGTACTGCTTGTAATTCAAGGAAAATTCCAATTTCATTGCTGCAGTCTAAATTCTGTCTTTCGCTTGTCCCATATGTTTGCCATGCCTCTTTTTGTTATGCTGTAATCCAACTTTCTGTTCACTGTACTAGTCTTGAACAGTTTTTAACTTTCAGTATTAGTGGAGCTGCTTGAGGAGAAAAGTGCTATCCATTGTGTCAAGGAGACGCAGAATCTGGGCTTTTGACTGAAAATTCCTCTGTGCTTTTATTTCTTTATAGTGAACCTTATAAATCCTATGCAGCTGACTAAATTAAACTATCCAGAATAAATGATACCAAGGTCAGTTTTCAGCAAGATGCTTTCCAGAAGTAATGTGTTTAGAAATGTTAATTTTATTTCCATGCATAATTATACAAAATATTTCAGAAGTGAGATGTTTAAAAAAATGGGTGCAGCCCTTTCCTTGGAAATGTATGTTAGTGGCTGAGATCGTTACCCAAAACAGAAGGATGTTCTTTATTGTGAGTGTGCTGGAAAACAAGTTCAGTGGTGCTCAGTGACAGGACAAGGGGCAACAGGCACAAACTGCAGCATAGGAAGTTCCATCTGAACATGAGGAAGAACTTCTTCTCTCTGAGGGTGACGGAGCACTGGAACAGGCTGTCTAGAGAGGTTGTGGAGTTTCCTTCTCTGGAGATACTCAGGACCCACCTGGCTGCGGTCCTGTGCAGCCTGCTGTAGGTGACCCTGCTTTAGCAGGGGGGTTGGACTAAGATGACCCAGAGAGGTCCCTTCCAACCCCGAACATTCAGTGATTCTGTGATTCTGAGGGATATAGATGGTGAATGTACAGATACAGTTTAGTAATTCTCTTGTAATTTTGTTCTAGTGCTTTTTTTTGGTCATGGGAAGTAAACAATTCTATAATTCCTACCTTGTTCTTCACTTTTTGTGCTGTGAAAATCATACACATGTTAAGTAACCTGTTTCTCAAAGACACTGTGGTTTAGATATTGAAATGTATGTGTCAGGGTTGATATCTCACTTAACTCCCAAACTTGAGAATGAAGGCCTGGGACTTCAGACGCTTAAAAATAACCATGAATTAGTTTGATGTACTTATTTTAGAAACTTGTCCAAATCCACTGCTTACGCTGATGCTGGGGCAGGAAAGGCAACTGTGAATCCCATATGCACGTACTTGAAATTGCTGCTTGTAGCAGATGGCTACTTGGCTGACTTCCACACGGACAAAGCAGTATTGAAAGGTGCTCTTACTCTGGTCTTGCATGCCTGCTGGTTTACTTGACCATCTGTCCTGGTTTTGGCTGGGATAGAGTTAATTTTCTTCTTGGTAGTTGGTGTAGTGCTGTGGTTTGGATTTGGAATGAAAATTACATCGACAATATACTGATGTTTCTAATTGTTGCTAAGTAATCAAGAAGTATTGAGCTTGTCATACTGTGCACAAGAAGCTGGGAGGGGACACAGCCAGGACAGCTGACCCAGCTGACCAAAGGGATATTCCATACCATATGACGTCATGCTTGGCATATAAAGCAGGTGAAAGAAGGAAGGGGGAGACATTCGGAGTAATGGCATTTTGTCTTCCCAAGTAACTGTTAGGCGTGATGGAGCCCTGCTTTTCTGGGGATGGCTGAACACCTGCCTGCTGATGGGTAGTGGTGAATGAATTCCTTGTTTTGCTTTGCTTGCATGCACAGCTATTGCTTTCCCTACTAAACTGTCTTTATCTCAACCCACGAGTTTTCTCACTTTTACCCTTCCGATTCTCTCCAACATCCCACTGGACAGAGTAAGCGAGTAGCTGTGTGGTGCTTAGCTGCTCGCTGGGGTTGAACCACAACACAATCCAACCCTACATAGAATGACCATTCTTGATAGTTAATCCAGATTTAAAAGGCATATAGATGTTTCTATGTGGAGGAAAGGCTACTGAATGCGTTTTGTGGTGGCCAAGAGAAGAACAAGCTTGTTTATATAAAGATCCTTTGACTTTAATCAGAGCATAGGTAAGGATGGTCCCGTTAGTTAAGACAGTTTGTAAGATCTGGGTTAAATTCCTTATAATACCACAAACAAGCTTTGTGAGCTTGGACAAGTAGCTTAGCCTTATACAACTATAATGTACCCATTTATAAATCAGCAACAACACACTTTGGCAAATCATTAACCTGTACTAGATCATGAGGAATATCAGAGAGAGATGTTCAGGTCTATGGCACTGAGGACCATATTGATTTCCAGTCTCGTCTGAGTCCACTTAGGTAGCTTAGAAAGCTCAGAATTTTTTTAACTTTATATTTTAAATACACGGGGAGTTTAGGGATTGAGGGGGTATAAAACAGGTTACGAATGAGTAGACTATAATGACAGGTATGAGCATTATGTGAAAAAAAAAATTTCTCTGGATGGAGGCAAGAAAACAGTCTATGAAAGTATCAATACAAAGTTGACCTTAATGTACTCTTAATGTACTCTTGATGTACATTGAGACAGCAGCAGAAATTTTCCTCACCATCTCTCTGCTTGAAAGAGAATTTTTTAATGAATGCTTGAGTTCAACTAAATTAGTTTTGCCTAAGTAGAACAGAGTAGAAAAGAAAAAGCACCTATTTTCTTTGTTTATACACCAAGTTCTGCAGTGTTCCTTTTCAGGAGCTCTAGTGTCTCTGTGTAATAAAAAAAAGAAGAAAAATCAGAATGGGAATTGTTTTAATAGATCAGTATCTTAAAAAAATAAAGAATAAAATTCAGAATGGGAATTATTTTAATAGATTAGTATCTTCTAAGTGTTCTGCTGGAGAAAGTGTTTGATTTGAGTGAATTATGACCCAGTAAAAACTGTGCTTTGTACATGTGCAGCAAATTCATAACAAATGCACTGCATTTTAATAGAAGTCATTCAGTGCATATGGCCAACTTAGTGTCATATTCTAGCAAAAAATCTCTAAATAGTGCATTTTTTATGCTCTAGAATCAATGCAGTGGTTATTCTAGAGACAAAATTTTGTTGTATCCTGGTGTTCACCCTTGAAACATGAATGTCCTTATGACTCTATTTGAAGAGTTCCTATAAAGTTTTTCTAACAGCTGGTGAGTCAAGCAAGCTGTGCTTTGCATTTTGACCGTACTTAGTAATTTAAAGCGGAAATATCATTGTCGGAATCCGGGAGAACACAAATTGTGAGGATAAGTAGGTTCATAAGGTAGAAAAAACTGATTTTATCAATGAAACTGCAGAGGATGAAATGAATAGTTTGTTGGAACAAATGAAACCATACAGTATGTTTAGCACTATTTTTATGATATGTACTTTTATTGTATGTGCTTGAATCCTTAAGAAACCTCTGGAAGGGGCTTTAGTAGAGAACTTGCATAATGAAGAAATCTAGAAAAAGAGAAGAAGAAAAAGAGTAAGTGCTGTCTAAAGGAATCGTCAGTCAGTACTTAGGCCTTAATCTGCTGTGATAAATTGTCCCTTAGCTGCCTTTTTCTTATCTTCCATAAGGAAATGAATTTCATCCAGGACAGTGCCAATTTTTTGTCATATGATCAAGAGCAGAAAGAAGGACATTGATAATAGTAATGACAAAAAGCTTTCAGGCAGAGAAAGCTACTTACTCAACAATGTCCAATGCAGCCTAAAAGAACATTCCATCACGCACACTAAATAGAAGTGCAGAAACGAGACTGACCTCTCCAAAAACTCAGTATCGTATGAGTTAAGTATGATTTATTTAATCATTTGAGTGATTTTAGTGGAAATACTGTTGATCCATAGTGGAATAAAATGAAAAAAGGACCAGTCCCATGGCTTATCGCCTTTGTTGCTTATTTCTCCACATGTGTACACAGCTTCAGCAGACTTGTGGGACTCTGTGATAACTCCTTGTGGAAATCTCAGCTGGTAGAGGGCTCTGAAATCACTTTAGGGCAGTAAAAGGAGAGGTACTGGTAGAGAAGAGCAGGAGCCACGACTCTGGAAGGAAGGGCTTTCTAAAAATCCCAGCAACAGGACTGAGGTAGTATGCTGGCAGTCGGCTGTGGAGGGGGCAAAGTACCACCTGCATGGCTGTAACTAGGGTTTGGTTCCAAGCTGGGAGGCAGTGTACAGGGGCTAACAATAGAGTAACATATTGGGTGGCCCTTGAACAGGAAGCTTTGTGATGTGGTTAAATGAAGCAGAGAAAAGGACTGGGACAGAACAATTTTCAACCTGATAAGTAATTGCTGCAGAGGAAGCTGTGATGAGGTATGGTTATGCCTAACGCTGTACCTGCTGAAACCAGGCTTCATCCTTCTGACTAACGCATCCTATATACCCAGAAAACCGGGGGCAGCTGGATTCATGGTTTTGTCTGCCACAAATAATGGTGCTTCTTATTTGTGGCACTTGAAATAAGATCATGTTGTTGCTATTCAACACAGACACTTACTACTTCTTGAACCTTCCACAGGCTTAGTAAGTGGAATTGGCTACCACCTGCAGTGAACAGGTAGTATGAAGTTTATAACTGTAGACTCCATGGGGAAGGAGATACCTACAGGTTTTATAGGGGTGTGTGCAAACTAATTTCATCATGTGCTGCAAAGCAAATCACTGAAACGAAACAGCTTTTGTTGAAGAGTTTGTGTCCACACAGTAAGAGGCATCATCTGAGGACTCTCACCGTAAGCTCAGGAGATGCTTTTGTGCTCAAGCTGTTGCCCTTCATCCTTGCCTGAGCTATGTTATCAAAGATTTGTTCAAGGTCGTATGCCACCTCTTGTGAATCCAATATTCATGTTTAACTAATCTATACTTTTGTGGTTCTGTGAAAAAGAAGCTTTATAAAAAATTACCTCTTGCTTTTTTTTTTGCTTTTTTTTTTCAGTTAAGGGAATTTTGCCAAACCTTAATGAGCGCATATTTAACAAATAATAACAGAAACCACAGGAAGTATACGCATGCAGGAGAACCATTAGCTTTCCCTGAGGCTAAGATATCTGAACTTTTATAGGTGGGGATAGTATATTGCTAGTGAGAATCTAAGACTTATGAAGGACCATAGCCTAGCAGAAGTGAGTACATCTGAACTATGCCTGAAGAGTTTGATCTGGTTGAGAGTACATGTACTGTGTGTACAATACAGAGTTGAAATTCACTGGGCTTTCAGTCTGAGAATGTGTAGATGTACCTGTAGCTGTCCCTTCAAACTGGAGCCTGGTGCAACGTATCATTGACTTCAGGTGGCAGTTATGTGGGCTGTGAAAGGCTCATCAGTCCCATTTATTGCTCTGTATGTGGACTTTGCATAATAACGAACACTAAAGATTTTTTTTTCTTGCATGGGTTTTTGGAGCTGTTTACTATAAAGTGAAAGCTTTGTACATAAATAATGTATCCACTCCTTTCTATTCAATGACATTAACAGTTTCTCTGGTTATGAGCATTAACAGAATTGCCTGTTGTGCTTTTATTTGCCCTCTGTAACAGTTTGATTTGAGAGATGGAGTTTTAGCCTTAACTTTGGATGTCCTAGACTTTCCCAGTGCAAGCCAGTTCTTGAAACTTTTGAAAAAATTTTGGATTGCTCATCCCCCACCCTTTGTATTTAAGGTTATTTTTAACTGAATTACCTTGTTAACCTTGGGGGACATCAGTGGAGCTGAAAAACATTCAAGTAATAATAGCTCGGCAACTTGCTCCCCCACGGACAGCTCTGCAGAGTCTGTCTGGAAAAGCTCATATTCAAAGCAAAGTAACTGACTGCTTCCTCTTCTTTGAGTTCATTTGGAATTTTATTTTTAGATGCAGTTTTAGCAAAAGGAGTTGCAAACAAGTGAAAAATCAGTCAAAACAGGGCCACTGCCACACTAATTAAAACACAACTCATTTGTATAAGCTGTCTCTCTTCCTGCAAAAAGTGAAGAACTAATGCAGGGCCTCTTTCCCCCTAGCACCCTTTGATCATCAGGGAATTACATTTTTAAATACGATGAAAAATAATGTCACTTTGTTTATTATACTCTGATTGCCAAACTTGGGTCCCGCAGAACCTGCCAAATGTTAACTTTAAATTTAGTAAGCTGAGCCGCTTTCCAAATGTTGTCATACTCTTAGAGGGGAACATGGGCTGTGAATTGTCCTGCACGGGACATGTTAGCAGTCTGCTACTACTATTTTTTCAGAATATTTGATGAAACCAGACTATTACTTCACTAACCTTTGGGAAGAAAACATGTTCCCCTTTCACTTGTAAAGTGTCTTAAAGGAAGAATAAGATCACTGCAGTCTTTTCTTTTTTTCCCCTTCTCCATGCTTACCCACACATGAAAGGAATAGATATATAGCACAGTAATAATTCAAGAAAGTATATCAAACAAATCAGAAATGTATAAACTTGCCTGTAGAACACCTCCCATTTTAATAGCATATAGTATTACTATGTGCAGGTGAGATTATTCAATTTTTCTTTCCCTATCTTTCTCTGCTATGATTTACCAGTGTTGATGTTTACATCTAATTAATGAACACTCCTGCTGGTGTCGGTTATTTTAATAGAGCATATTTTGTTATTTTATCTGATTTATTTTTAAAGATTTATTATTTTAGTTCTGCTTCTGGTGACGGGGGAGAAGCATAACTCAGCACAAAGAAAGCAAAGAGAACCAGGGTCAAAAGCAGTAATGAAGTTAGAAACCTTCACAAACTTTCTTCCTGAATTTGAACAAAACCCATCTGCATAATAGTAAAAAAATCATGCTTATAACAAATTCAGGCAAAAGTTGTTCAAATTAAATGTTCCATGCCAAGCCTGGGAGAGAGAAGTTAGATTTGATACCTGCATTCAAAAGTTGCATCAGCTTTGGGCTATTGTCAGCTCCAGATTATATTTTGAAGATTTTGTTATGGGTGTGGCTCATGTATTTGAAAAACTGGGAAACTTCAGTGCTCTTACGTATCAGCCTGAATTCAAACATTCTCTTAGTCTCTCTTCTTTGGGCTGATCATCTGGTCAACACAAGCAAGCAAAGTTTTCACCTCCTGTTTCAAAGGAATAGTGCAAATGGTTTCCCTGGTCAAGATATGAAGATTTTCCCTCTGAGAACCCAGGTTTGAAACACATATTCAGTTCACAGTAGAGAGAACTGTTCTCCATTCCACAGTGCCTAAGGAAACTGCTATGAATTCAGAATCAAATGCTGTTGCTAAAAAACATTTTTGTGATACAGAAGAACTTACGAATTATGTCATTTGTAACTTTTGTGCTTGTGCTCAGAAGGTTGCAATTGTTAGCTATATGAGGGCTTAGGTGTATGTGTATTTTTATTTTTAATGAAGACTAGTTAAGATGCAGTGGGGGAATTTGAGGCAAGTGACAGACTTCATGTCATAGCATGTTTCATTTAATCAAAAGACATTTTGCTGGAGTGAAGGAGACTGTGTGAGTAGAAATAAAGGGCTCTTCTTGTCTTCTCCTATTAATGGACAAGATGGTGAAAGGATTCCGGGATACAGCTGCTGGAAGCAAGGTAAGCTATGCTGCCTAAATTCTGCTGGTGTTTTAGAGTGACGTGTACATTGCAAAGGAGCTCTGACTGGAGATGTAAATATAATACCCCCTCATATTTCTTACCATGCTTCTAGTTACTGAAAAAGCAGATTACTCCTTGTTGCGGTTCAAATACAACATGAACTAGAATCAGAAGAATCCTTTTGGCAGACTAGTCTGTTGTAGGATACTTGGAATAACAGATGACAATGAATGCTAGGCCAGCACCTGTGCCGTGGACTTGGCACGGTTAGATGTAGTGAAAACCGAGAGAGCATACTGCATTACAATAAGGTTGAGGAAGCATATCTTTTTTTTTCATGAAAGGCTGAGCATCTCAGTGCTTTGATGTGACTGCAGTAACCACCAGCACTTTCAAATCCCAGTCTGGCACAAGCTTTGTCAACAAAGTCAAGTCTATGGCCCTGTATAGCAGCCTCGTTAGTATACAATAGCATGGGAAGGTGAAGCCCAGGAGAATCTCAGAGAGTCATACTGATTCCATATTTAGTCTTGAATAAAATATTCATTTATCAATATTTTGTGAAACTCATTCCAAAAGCACATTCAGATATATGCAGTCCACTCAGTAAGAATTTATCACCAGCTATAATAATAATCATAAGCTGTAGAAATCAAGTTTCTCCACTCTCCATAGAAGCAGAAAGGAAATTCTGCTTCTCAGTAAAACCTCTCTGTGCCTGTCTCACCTTATATTTCCCACACAATATTTGGTTGGACTAGGAAGAAATGCTTATTTTTGTAGATACCTGAATAGATAGGCAATATATGACTTTGGTCTACAGGGACTGTGAAACAGTTAAGTTAGAGCTACACATTACTTTTGCAACCATACCAGCCCCTTCTTTAAATTACTGCATACAGTAAAGTGCACAAATAAGAGTAATTCAGCTCTTTAAGACGTTTTGTACTCTTTCATTGCTGAAAAGGTATACGGAAAATTGGCCATTCAGTGATACCAATAGCACTGGAAAAACCTTACATCTTGCATACGCCAGCATCTGCCAAATAATTGCTGAATGGGATGGTCACCAAAAATCACTAAAGATAGAAGTCTTTAGGTATGTACCTTGACCTAATACTTTAGAGATTCATTTCAAAATTCAGTACTTGTATTCTAACCCTAGAGAAAACGGCTGTACAGTGTATTTTCATGACTTCTTTTGGCGAGGATAAACACTTTGAAAATGACAAATTTGATGTGTCTTAGTAAGTGTTTTTGGTGACAGAAGGATGAACAACAGAGAACAATAGTGTCTTTATATTTCATGAAAAAAGTAAATTAAAAAGTAAATAAAGCTATGAAAAGCTCATACTCTTGACTTATCTTTATCTTTCAGTGCTAAATATTGGCTGACTTTGGGAGTATGGCAGTTTGCTTATGCCAGTATGCCATTTATACTGTTAGACTGCTTGCATAAGCTATTGCAGAGTTTTGTTAAAGATTTCCTTTCTCCTTGACACAGTAAGATTTCAGTGTCCTTCTGCTGGCTTTCCTCTGCTGTCTCCTGAGGTGGAAAACCATTGTTCAGACTGAAAGCCAGTTACTACTATGGTCTCTAGTTTTCAAGTCCTTTGCAAGCTAGGTCCAAAGTCTAACCTTTCAGTTGACTTCTTAGAGAGACACACCACGGCTAAAGCATGCTATACCTTATGTTGTCTGTTATCCCTAAACAGGTTTCTGCTATGGCTGTTTTCAGGCTGAATGAATTGCTAACTTTGGACCATCTTGCCAGCCTATCGTTTTATTTTACTACTTTTGATCTGCTCCTTTGGAAAATCCACACTGACGTTCATGGATCATGTTCAAAAGCAGAACTTTCAAGCTCTGCAATCCATTTCCTCTCCACTGGTGAGACTGGCAAGCAAAAAGAAAGCTAAAATGTGGGGTAACATATTTAATGCAGCTTTCAGGATGAAGTGTAGCTCTTATCTATTTGTACAGTCTGTTAAAAGACTGGGGAAGCTTTGTAGGGATTGCCTACCATGCTTTTTACTGTCTTTCTTGGCAAATATCGAATAAGCTTCACAGGTTTCCTAGCCTTTAACTCATGTTGACCACTGTTATCTCAACGGTATGGACAAGGTCAAGTGAATTTAAGAGCTGTTCTAATAAAGTCAGAGGAATTGTTGTGGGGAGAAGAAGCACTTGTCTCCACAGACAAAGCAACGACTCAGTGGTGTATACTAGTAATAGCAATGATGGTGATAATGATAGCAGTAATAACAACATGAACTCCTATACTGTCTGGCAGCCCTGACTAAGATCAAGACCGTATTTTATTAGTCAACCAAACAAACAATGAAATTATTTTCCTGATGACTTCATAATCTAACTAGAAGAGACAGAGTCAATGTGGGAGACCAAGCCTGTTATACCTCTCTGGTACAAATGGATAACTGGGACGCAAAGAGATCAAGAAAAGTGTCCAAGACCACACAAGAGTTCTGTGGCGTTGGACTGAGAACTTAATCTGAGTCTCCTTAAGTCTGAATCATTCCTTAACTACAAGTATGCTCTGTATCCCACTGCAAAAAGTGAGAAACGTTATATATGCACATCTTAGCAGAGGATAGTTGTGGGACAGGTGGTAAGGAACTCGTCTGTATCTCTTAGATATTAGCTACAGAATTTTGTCTCTATAATTGGGCAATGCATCCTTGTAGACATAAAGTACAAAATAAAAGAAAAAAAGAAAACTTAAGCACCGAGTTCTTGATTTATTGTATTTATTTGACATGAGAAAGAAATTCCTAATTTTTCCTTAGCAAAATCGATACACACTATATGTACTTTGCATATTGGAGAAGGATTTTTGTTTTGGGAAACTACCTACGTCTGTATTTGTGCATTTATAGTTACTAGCTATACATTAATACATATGTAATATCCTGACTTTTCCCCTTATGTATATAATTTTTTTCCTGAAAAAATTGTTTGTGAATTTGCATATATAAAGCAGTGGGGTTTTTTCTTCTTTAATTCTGCTGATTTTTTTCATTTTGCCAACCTCTCTAAATTCTTCTCTTGCTGTCTGTACCTACTTTTTTTCTGAATAAGAACTTATGGACAAAAACCTAGAACTGTATGCCTATGATTGATAGAAAACAAAGCTTCCAGGCAATGCAGACATTTCATTGACCTCCAGGACTGCAGGTGCAGAATTATAGTTCTTGTTTTAGTACACTGTCAGTGTTTATTTAGGTGCAGTGACTTATTTAGGTGCAGAGATTCAATGACTGGTGATTTTAGTACAACTAGATCTAAATCATATTTCTTCCTAGCATAATGTACAAAGAGAAAGAGCAGAAAAGTTTAATGTACTACTATTTTTTGTGTGTCACTTAAGTCCTCTCACTGCTGACCTGGGATATTGTAAATATTTCTCCAAGTCCAGGGAATTACTTCCAAAGTTCACTGTAAATTAGTGTCCTTCTGGTCTGATTCAGCCCAGGAAAGATCAGATAGCCTGATGTGAGTCTGGACCAACTTGCTCACAAGAGTATTATGCATGGGCTGCTTTAGAGGACTCAGTTGGGACTCTGATGTATGGCTGAACCTGGCCTTGAGTGAACCCTGAACCCTGTCTTGATTAAATCTCATATTAGTTAGGAAATATTACACCTAGGTTCTCAACTAAATCTGCAGTCAAAACATTGAGAGGCAAAGAGTGAAGGGGACTATCACTCAGCAGGGGAAAGCAATAAGCAGAGGAACAAAACATTCGTAAAACTGACTTTCCAGTGTTGATGAAATTTTGGAAGGCAGATATGCTCTGTGAGAGTTATTACAGTTGTACTGAACGCCAGTGCACTGTAAGCTTGTATCCTTCCCTTGGATTAATAAATTTATCTGTTTGACATACTGGTTGGAGCTAGTTTTCCTGTTAAATGAAGATTATGAAGACGTGTCTTCTAGGGAGAAGTTAACATTCTGCTTAATCATCTGTCCTCAACTCAAGCACATGACCTGTTGCAATTAATCAAGGACTTCTAGGGAAGTCTAATGGTGTGCACTGGGCTGGAGGTCAGTCTGGATGAACACAATGATCCCTCCTGACCTTACAGCCTATGGACGTGTAGCTGAATAACAGTCCGGCTGTTAAACAGGTTTATTCCTTGGCTCCACATTAATCTATATAGAAGTCTAATTGAATGTAATTGAAAACAAGTGAATACAGGATGAAAGAAAAATACAACATTCTCCTCTTTTCTGGATGGAGTGCTGTCAGTATAATAGAAACCATCGTTTCCTTTATCTCATAACAGGCAAGCAGGATTTGAATCTGTGCTCTTTCATGTCATGAATAATAAAGGATTAGAATGGTAGAACCATGTCTTCTTTGTGACAGCTTTAAAGCCTGCTGTACCCAGTAAAATAAAGATATCAACTGATATTTCTACAACACAGATGCTTAAAGTATGAGACTCCTTTTTTCAGATGAGCAGTGGCATGTGCAGTGGTCAGAAAACATGTTGACATTTCCACAATACCACTTATGTTCAAAAGAACCTAGGGTTAGTTTTTTTCCCTAATTCTTTTAGCAGGACCGAACCTCTAGCATTAGAAATCCGTACCTCTCATCTGCAGAAATATGAAGTGGCTGTGCTCCCCAGAGGACAAACACCTCTCCTCTCAAGCGCATGCAGTTCTGAGCACCTGAGGACTGTAGTGGCACATTCATAATATCCTGTATACAGCTCATCTCCAGAGATGAACACACGTCTTTCTATTTCTTTCATTATTAAAACATCAGTAATTTTTCTTTGCTGAAAAGACAACAAACCTCTGATTTACCTACAGGAAGGTGATTCCCAAAGATAGCTGAAATGTTGGGTGAAAGTAGAGCAGACAGAAGAACGAAAGTTTAAGAAGTTTAAGAAAAAAGCTTACTTAAGAATTAATTCTGAATCAGTTACTATGGCTTTGTCTGAGACTGTAGGAATTCTGCTTTTGCAGTAACATAATTCATGCCTTTACTTCAATTTTCCAGACTGCTTCAAATCACACAACTTGTTAGCATTTTAGCTGTACCATGTGGAAGAGAAATGTCTTCCTCAACTTACTGTATTTTTTATTATAGGACAGTATCTATATTCTGCTGCACTTATAACAGATTTCCTACTTTTAAATTCTGAAATCACTGTCCTGTGTAAATCCCATAGGAATTCAGAATTCCAATCTGTAATGCACTGTGCAGACACTTAAGCATGAATCATTGTCCTGAAGTCTAAATAAACAAAAAGCTAAATTTATGGTCTAAATTAAAGAGAAAATAAATAACGTCTGACAAAGAATTGTTCCTATGTTGCAGATGGGAAATGGAGTCAATGCAAGATTAAGTGATTTGACATGACCAGGGTCATGCAGGCAACCTGTGGCAGCTATTGGCATTGAATTGGTGCCTCCTGACTGCCAAGCTTAATGGCAGGACAATATTTCTTTCCATGATACCTTCTCTTTTCTTAACTCTTTCACGTTTTGGTCCAGTAAGTGGATGTCACAGGGTGGCAGAATGCCTGCTCTATCAAGCACTTTTCATTAAGAACATGTGTCAGAGCTAGAGTACTTCCTGTAGTTTCCCCTTCAATGAAACCTCATCTACATACCTCCCACACAGATGTTCTAGAAGACACAGTTTAGCACCAAAGGCCCCCTCATTTCTTCTCCCCACCATTTTCCTAGACACGTATGTTTTCCTTTCTGTGGTGGCAGTCCTAACGTTCAGACTTTGTCCATTGGTAGCCAGATGTTAGGACTGTAAGGAAGAGTTCCTCTGTGCGACAGTGATTTTTTTGTTTCCTCTTTATAAAAGCATGGAGAACAGGTCACCCCCACGCCAGTACTTAATTGGTACACAGAGTAATCTTGCATTTTTTTCACAGGAAGCAGAAGGAAGTGGTAAACCCTGCTGGACAGCAAAAAAGCTAGGCTGTGTTTGATATATTTCAGGTAGTTATTTTCTTATGACATGCAACCAGCTCCCTGTCTTAAAACAAGACATGCCTAATGGAGTCCTATATCCTAGTCTACCAAATTCTGGGCTGTTCAATGTATTGTCAAATGAATCTTGCCTGCAAGATAGTAGAAATAGTCTTTGCTGTCAGCACAATTGCTCAACGCTATCCCTCCTGAGCTGCAATGTGAAGATTTTACAGGGAGCTATGCCAAAGGTTTACAGAGCAGAGCCCTGTCACTGATCGAAATATTATACTTTAGCTCTATAAGGAAGCTACTGGGATCAGAAACAGGAATGCAATGCTAAACAATGTTATCATCAGCACACTGAAGGAATGCTTTCACTTCCTATAATGTTGCAGATGGGGGTCACCTCACCCTATGTACAGCAGTGCGCAGCACAGAGTTGCATTCGCTATACTTTTTCAACCTTTTGTCTGCAGTAAAATGGTGTCCTTCACTGCAGCTGAGAAAGATGGAAATTCTCTTCCTATCTGCCTAGACTCTCCCAGACAGAGTTTATGCTGTTATGCTATCTGGGCTATTTATACTCTTATGCTACTTAGTTTTTATTAAAAGTGTCCGAATAAACCCAACAAGCAAGAGGGAAGAAGATGACTTCTTTTTTAATGCACATCCCCTTTCTAGCACTGTGCATGTACTGTCCTGTACATGACATGATCACAGTACAGCCCATGTGAATACGTAGAGGATGCAGTAGGCATCCTGCCCTGTATTTTATAGGATTCAGGTTCCCAGGGAGTCCTGGTATCAGTCTGGACTGTTTGGTGTAATCCTACCAACGTAGCTGAAGCTATCTGGGCTCAAGGATTTATTAGTTGTGAACGTTCATTTTTGTTTTTACTGGGTTGGTGCCAGTAAATAAGTCACCAAAACCACTAGCTGAGTGTCATTTGATAGGAAAAGACTGGGATCACAAGTAAGCCTTCTGTCTTCTAACAAAAAAAAAAGTGCTGAAGTAAGCAGTGTCAAACCCAGCTGCATCAACATGACAGTGGGAAGAAATATGAGAGCTTTCACTGCTGGATACAGGGGATAGAAAGCCCACAGCTCTGAAAAAACCCTTCATATCCTAGAAACAGCTGTCATAACTGAAATGGCTAGGGACTGCTTTTTAAAACCACGGGCTTTGATAAGGAGAATTCTCTCACCAGTCGTCTCTCTAGCTGATAAACACGCTTCTAGCAACACAGCCCATCTGAAAGGTGACTGGAGATTTAAATATCTTCAAAGGTTTACAAATGTTTCTTTTTATAACCTCTCCCAAATGCTTACTACTAGTTCCCAGCTGGCATTTCTGAAGTACCTATCACTGTAGTATCTGGCTGCTGCACCACATGAGCTCAACAATTACCATGTGGCATAAAACTGCTTAGATTTTTCCTATGGGAGGCTGAACTTTACAAAGTTAGATCTAACATTTACCCTGTTATTGGCAACAGTGAATCATTAAAAGAGACACAATAGAAGGGACATGGGGTCATTTTAGAATAAATATACGGGCGATGACAGTTTTGCAATGTTCTGTCAGCCTCTCCTGGTGTGTATTCTGGGAACAGGAGGTCATGCGAAGTCAAGGGTGGTGAAATGTATGTACTCATGGACTGACCTACTGCAAGGAGGGGAAGGCATGAGCAACATGCAAGGTCTAAGCTCTGCATGTGCACGTGTGTGTGCGCATGCACGTGCATGCAACATTTGTGTAGGGGGAGGAAGGAGAACAGAGAATCTTGATGTGGGGGAGGGAGGTGTCTGGTGCTGGTGGTGCAATGAACTCCAGACAGGGACTGCTTTCTCTCCACAGGGCCCGCCAGCTCCTTGTGGCTGTTGCCTGGGCAATGGCTGGGGAATTATGAGGAATGCTTGGAAACGATATCCTTCTTTTAGGCTCATGGATGGAGCAGAAGGGGGTGGATGGCTTTTCTCTGTCTGTTTCTTTTTTTATATTCAGCAGATTAGACACGCAGGTTGCTGTGGCGACGACACGGAGGAGGTCTCCTGCACACCTGCAGCACAAACAAGGAGTCTGCCAACACAGACTTAAGGAATCCTGAAGGCCTCTTTTTTAAAAAAAAATCTTTTTTCCCCCTTTTTTTTTTTCCGTGGTGAGTGCACAGGAGGAGATGTCAAAAGAGGGAGGAGGGAGAGATGAAGAGAAAAGCCAATCAATATTCAATCAACTTAGCTGAGTAACAGTGCTTACTTGTTGCAAAAGATGTGCACAAACAAGATGTGCAGGCTGTCCATATGAACAACCTGAGCAAGGTTCCCTTAGGGGAGGGAAAAGAACAAGCATTATTTTGGTTTTACCTACTGAGTGTCCTGCATTTCCTGATGCCTCTGGGGGAAACCGTAATAAAGTTAACTATGGAAATGGCGGAACTCAGGCACAGGACACGGAGTGTGTGTGAAGCCGGAAACTTAAGTTACTCCTTTGTGTCTGGCTAGGGAAGACATATTTGCATTTGTGTGTGCACATACAGATATAAGATTTCATTTCTGAGCAGAACCCTGCCTTTAGAAAAAGAGCTGCAGAGTGGTGTGAAAATTGACATTATATGCCTGCTCCTTTGCTAAAAGGAACCATCCAGAAGGAGGTAGATGTGGCAGTAAAGAAAGAAAAATAAAACCTCAAGACAAACGTGTTGCTCTGGGATGCCATGGCATTTCTCCAGCTTCTCTTAATGAAGTAGTCAGCTCCAAGCAGACTTACTGTCCTTGCCTCACCCCTCCTGGACATTCCCCAGTCTCCTTCAAGGCTGCCTCTCTTCTCTTCCCCTTGTCCCTTTTCCCTATCCCCTTACAATTCCTTTCAGTAATTTTTCACATAAACTTTTCCCAACATCTAAAATGATTGTTTGCATGCCTGCAGCACTATACGATGTACATACAAACAACAGATTAAATAAAATAAAAAATACTTGTATAGGAATGGGTAGTGAATGCACAGATGAGTCTTTGTTTTGTGCATGTGCCAAAGTGTGGCTGTTCAGAGACTTGTTTCTCTGCTCTGCCTGTGTCTCTTGTCATTGGAAGGATAAAGGCTCCCACCAAACAGAATGTTTGATGATATAATAAAAAAAAAGAAGTTTAAAGTTTCAAACTGATAAAATTAACAAGCACCTGGATCCTTCACTAAAATAGTGAGGAGGGAGGAGTGGAGATGCGAAGGGGTCAGAGACTTTAACCGCTCTCTGGTACTTGGGTGCAGCAGGTGTCAGGAGCTGTCCCAGCCTGCCAGGGAAAAGAGCACATTGCTGTTCTCACCACTGCCCCCCTGTCCAGTTGTTTTTAACATGCACAGAGTTTCCTGCAACTGGAGCAGGGTGCAAGAGAGAGTTTTCTGCAAGTAACAGAGATGATTAGCTTACAATTAGAGTTCAGCTGACCAAAATATAATGAAGTTCAGTTTTTCTCACAACCAGTTTCATCTTTGCAAAATGTTGCACGCTATATTTGTGAGATGAGGCTGAAAAAGCCAAGTTTATCCCTGCTCAGATATCAGTAATTTTGATGGAAATTTATCCACGTTTATGGAAGGTAGTGGCTCGGTTCAGGTCCCATATATTAGTTTTCACTTTCCTTGCCTTTGTTTTATTTTAAGGCTGAGTCTTGCTTTCCTTCTGGATATACTGTATTATTGTGCCTGTGGCCAAGTTTATAGATAAAGCACTTTGTGGATAATTTAAAACCACTATAAACTTAAAATACAGCTACTGCTCATGAGTTTATTCAGATTCTGAGCTTAGAGTTCATGGTAGTAACATCTCTGGAAGAACAACTTTAAAAGAGATTACACATTCTCTGTTCTAGCTAGCGTCAGTGCGTAACGCCTCACCTCAGTCAGAAATCTAGACTGACCTGGGGAGGCCTCACACAGGGACGTATTTTTATTAGCGGATGGCTGTGGGTTTTTTTCATGTCCTCTGTTGTACTCTGTTTAAGTGATATCCCACACTGAACTGTATTCTACACAGACAATCCAAACAAAGCAATGAAGGAGTGAGTATGTGATCTTGGACGTGATGGCCAAAGTGAACTGGCTGCTCAAAAGAACACACTTTGGACTGTCCAGAGGTGGCTGAAGTCAGTGGTCATCTTTCCATGGGTGTCAGGGGATTTCTGATCAGGCTTTATACATTCAGGGAATGAAGTTGAGTGTTTTGCTTCTCTCCCTCTAGAACCAAAACTTGACCTGTAAGGAGTGTATGCAAACTGTGAATACATGTAATGAATAAAAAAAATTCAACTGAGATACTAAATGGAGGGATATAAAGGAGAATTCTTGGAGGAATTGTCCATCCCCTTTCTTGTGTGCTGGCTTGTGTCTACCATGTTTACTTCCACCATTTACAGGTTTCTGAGACCCACATTGCCCTGCCAAATCAATCCCAAGCAAAGCACTCAGAGAACAGCGGCACTTTCCTCGCTGAGGGGAGATTCAGTCTATCTATAGCTGGTGGCTCTCCTGAGCATGCAGAACTCTGCAGCATGATCCAGCCAGTGCTGGGAACAAGAACCGAAAGATGTTGCGGCTTTCTGAGGCAATACCCATTGGTCAGATACAAGAAAGGAAATGAAAACGAAGATCTGTAGACAGTGGAAGTATTTTCTGGTGTAAACAAAGTAGATACTATTTCTAGGATCTTATTAATAGAGCTAAAAATACCAGATTCCGAGCCACATTCTGATCTGATGCTTTGTAAGCCTCTTTTCATGTTAAGGGAGTCACTCCAAACTTACGATACAGTAACTATGTGGAAATTAGTCCATGGTTATTTGTCAGTAATACCTTTTGTTGGCTTTCCTTTCAAAATACTGTATTTATGGGTGTAGTCCAGCATTTCAGTGTTATTTTAGCTGTTAAGCTGTGGTAAATATTGAAGCAAGCCATTTTAACAGTGGTAGAATCAGACTTTGCTTATATTTCTGCCTCCTTGTGAACACATGTTTTTCCATAGAAGTCAAATTTTCCTACAGGTCAGTTTATGATTGTATATATGTAGACAAATTTTTTTTTTTTTAAAGAAGATAGTAAGGTTGTTCCTCCTTCAGTGGACAGTAATGCATCTGAAAATATCAACCACAAACAAGACACTAGAATTCAACTTCTCTGAAGTGCTCAGATGAAAAAGAATTTAGAATAAGTAAGAGTGTCTTTGAACTGCAGGTAATAAACACAGAAAAGATGACCCACTTGCAGAGAGAGAAAGATTTTGATTAAAGGAACATTTGGTCAGTGAGCATTAGTTTGTTTTAGTTACATGAAAAAATGATGGATTGTTTGTTTATAACGAAACTGAGCTGAACTTTCAACTGTGCTTGAAAGTTAAATTTGAAAGAAAAAGATGTGGAATGGTCCATGCCTGACATAGAAATGCAACAATTCAGAAACCTGCATAAAACACCTATTAAAAAAAAGATTATCCTTGGACTTTAGTAAAAAAGGTGATATATTTTTCTCTTAAAATACTGCATGAAAATGTATGTTAGCATTTTTCAGTCTCTGCTACTTCCAGGAGGAGTTAAAACTGAAGGAAATGCAAAATGCCTTGAGACACCAATCACGTGTGAAGTGAAGTTTTACAGAGGCCATAGGACACTGCTATATGAAGTTTAGTCTGAAAGCTTTTAAAATGCCAGATATAGACTCCGTATTTTTTTTAGGGTTACAGCCATTGATCTGGAAAAACTAATAACATCCAGCCTGAGCAGGTATGTGAGCAGGGGATCTAGGAAGGCGCTACTGAAAGCTGTTTGCCCTGTGTTTTGTGTCTCTGGATTCGTTCCCACGAAGAATGAGAGGGTGGGATGGCCTGGTCTCTGATTAGGTGGCCCCACCTCTCTGGAAGGAGAGGAGTGCAGCTGGTGGGTGTGCTGTGCTGCACTGGTGGCAGTCTGAAGGAGACCTGCTGCTCGTCTCTGCTCTCCTACTCAGAAGCACAACTGCAAAAGTAGCTCTGAGTGGGAGGGAGAAAGGGACATGTGGTAAAAATCAGGGCAAGGCTGCATCTGGAGCCCCAGGCAGCCTGGACTGCAGTGAATTCCTGCAGATGCCACAGGAAAGAAACGTGGGTTCTCATTACACTCTCCCCATGCACGGCCATCTCGTCCAGCACGCAGGCTTCTTCAGAGTCTCAGTGATGAAAAATAATGCTTTACAGCTGGCTGATACCTTTCCCCTTCCTTGTCTGCATGCAGAAAAGGGGAGCTCTGTTTGTGTTCCTCCCCTCAGACCAAGTTGTTCTGGAGTTGTAGATTACTCCAGAGCTCTTCAAGATGAAGGACTATGTGAATGTGGGACAGTTATCAATGCAGGCTGAATGCACATTCAAATTAAATACTGTGACTGTCTTTGGAATTAAATCAAGATGTTACTTCTTACAAATTTGGAATGTGATTAATCAATATGCTCTGAATGCCTTTGCAGATATATTGCCAAACTATAGTTTAGTTTAGTACCCATGTAAGGTACCTAGGTAGGTCCCTGGAAAGGCATGTCACTATTGTATGTTCTTATATGTCTTCTTAAAAGCACTAGTTTAAAAATAAACATCGCAGAAAGCATCATGTTCCACTTATAAGTGAGTTCTGAAGTGGAATCACCTCTGGGCTGAAATGGGCAGCTTTTTAGCAGTGCCCGGTTAACCCCACCTTCCATTTTGGGAGTGAATAACACAACATATAGATTCAAATTGTAGTAGGGTTTTAGAAGAAATATTGCTGTTTGTGTTGGAATTTGATCAAGAAATTAGAAAGAAACCTTGATTCTATTGATTTTCACTGAAATGTAGATATTACTTTAGGGTTAAGTAACTTCACTGAGGATCTAAAGACTGATAAATATTCTATCCTGCTTGAGTCTTTCCTTCTTTGTGAAAATTTTGTTTTCCAAATAGTGCTTAAATTTACAAAATACAGTAGTGTTAGAGACCTGGTTTTAGGTTTTACTAATGTCTTAACTTCATGCTACTTCTCTGAGAAATTATTTGAGCCTTCGTTGTCCCTTCCCAATATTTTTGGTTTTTACCTGTGTGAAGGCATCTGATTTTGAGGAAACAGTGACAAATTGAGATTAATTCTGTATGTGCCGATTCCTTTAAATTCCACTTTTCTTGCACACTGCCTTTCAGCTATGAAGTGTTATTATCTAGTAATGCTAATCGTTATTACAGATTCCCTCCCTTCCAAAGCATTTTGGGAGCTCACTGTTACTCAGGAAGCTGCTCTGGCTCAGGTTCCTGTGTCTTTTTCTTCAGCCAAATGTGACACTTAAGGATTAAAGACTTCACGTCTTCCAAAATTTTCATTGCATTGAAATCCATGCCGGTGTATTTGATTTATATTTTTTCTGTGTTAATTGAAGTGAATAAATGGGAAGCCTTGGATAACTGATTCACCCAATACAGTAATACCCTGAGTAACAAAAGAGGCAAGATTATTTTTTGGAAAGACTTCTAAAAGTCTTTGAAAACTTTTGCCAATAATTTGTACGTATATATGCATATGAATAATTTGTACATATACGTGCATACAAGTATATATGTGTGTGATTTTTGTATTCCATTTAAATAATGCTACATGTCCCTTACATATAGTATGAGGCCAGAATCAGGACAATGGATAATAATATTCCATTGCCACCTCATTTTTCTGTGGATTGTGCCTGTGTGGTCTTTCTCATTTATTAATAAATTTATATTTCTTGAAGTTTTTCTATTCTTTAGCCTATCATAGGCACTGGATCTTAACTGACTGTTTCCTCCTTTTTGACTTTTCAAGTCTAGAGGATTTTACCAGCAAAATTCTGCTTTGTTTCATTAGGGTTAACTAAGACCAACAAAAACTGAGTATTCTTTCTACTGAAGATGTTTTTACTTTCAGCTATACTCTGCTTTATTACAGTAAAAGCACCTAGGTTACTCATTAAATACGAAAGACTGTATTTACAGCCATACAGATATTATAGCTATTTTAGACCGTGATTTGGATGTGATCGATTATACATCAAGCCTAAGGGGCAAATTTCAATGTATGATACTTTATTTCTAATTTTAAAAAAATTCTAAAAAGATGTAACCAAACTGCTGTATCTGTTATCATGACAGCACAAAGAGTTTAGGCCTGCAAGCATGTCCTGAACTGTTATTGAAAGGTCTGTTACTATTAGAATTGTTATTAGAGAGCTTGATTTCTCAACCTCACCAGAGGTACTGCAGATAGATGAAAGTTCAGCAGTGGGCTTTATGGGCCAATGGGTCATTCTCGCACTATGAGATCAGAAATAGTTAGGAGCAAAAAACCTGATAAGGATATGGGCAGAAGAGATCAAAATGATGTGAATTTGAGGAATGTGGTCCGCATGGGATTTGCAATTCTTTTCCAGTCATCTGTTCACAGGAGTTCAGAGGCCTGTAATTTCCACTCAACATTTGAAGCCTTTCTGAGCTAGGATAAAGACAACATTTCACAACAAAATCAGTCCATTCTTCAGGTTTTCTGTGACACTTCTGAGTTTGCAAAGGTTTTCATGCCTTGAGATACCCTGTTTGGGGTTTATCTAGGACACCCGACCTGTAACCAAGCGCTTCTGGTATAAAGCCAAACTTGAGCCAAGCCCATATTGTGTTATGAAATCTATTCCTCCTTTTCAGAGACAGCAAGATAATTCTCTGCTTCATCTATCTTACAAAATCAGCTTTCCAAAACCAGGAGTATGTCATATTTATTACTGCATTCTTCTGGAGCAGCTACAGCTCTGAAAAACATGTAAGCGAAAACAGTGCTAGAGCACTTTTGCTCCATCTCATTTAGCTAAAGGATCATATGATGTTTGTTAACATTTGCAGTTTGGTATCCTTTCTGCCTCCTTTTTCTCAGTCATTTTGTAATCTTAGGATTAATGGACCACGGATTTGGGTCCAAATTCAAAGCTGCAAGCAGAAATGTGCTTAATGATCTCATCCTACATCTCTCCTCTTGTGACCTGAGCACTTAGCCAAAAATCAGGTTCCATGGCATGGAGCCAGATATCTTTCCTATTTACAAAGAAGATAGAAATTCATTTTTTCTCTGAATATGGAAGATAGCTGTTTACTCGTAACCTCAAAACTGCCTCACCTCATACTAAAAGCTGTTTAAACTTCTTATTTCCATTCTCTGTGGGTCAGGCTTCACTTAATGTGTGCCTTCTTTTCCGAGCTTTTCTGTTTTCTTTGTTCTTTCATGCAGAGGCAATTGATCCCTCAGAGACAGAACTCCCACCAAATCACTTTGTGCTATTGCTCTGGGCAGTGGAGGGTGCCTGCACTGATACAAGGACCATCTATTTTTCAGCTGTAAACATACTGACCAGAGCTCAATGGCTTCTTTGCCTGCAAGCTAGCTGTTACTTTCATGGACCTTCATTCTGACAGTGCAACTCATGCCCTGTCATTCAGTTCTAGCTGAATGACTGATGTTTGCACAAAACAGAGAGAAAATCTTGTAGACTACTGTAGTAGGCATATGAACATTAGCATCCAGGGTTAAAACACAGAAAGACATGTGTGAAATTTTTACAGAACATTTGGTTTCTAGGCATCAGTCTCAGAGTCACAGTTTCTCAAACACAAATGTGGAGAAGTAACTATTAGGATGCAGTTGTTTAACTCTTCCATTGACTACAAATGTGTCTGTTCTTCACCAACATTGTATTGATTGCATCTAAGTTTCTTCATATCTTAATAAATACTAATCCAGAAAAGTGTCTGGAACAGGCTGCTGCTCACATTGGCTCTACCTATCTGAGCTGTTTATTCCCCCACCCTCAACACTGTTTTTATCCCTATGGCTTCATTGTAACTCTGCTGCAACATCCCTTTTCTTTACTCGAAAACTCCGTTGCAGAAGGACTTGGTTCAACCTTGATGAAAGTCAACATAAATCTTTTGGTAAATGGGAATCAACTCAGGCCTTATTGAAAGAGAACATGAGGTCAACACGTCCATACTGCTTCTGGTTCCTGCCGTGTGCCGAAATGCTGCTGCAGCAAAACTTTATTTTTCAATCTATCCATATTAAGAGCACTGGGGCAATTCTTTCCCACCCAGAACTATCTCTAGAAAGAGTTTGGAATATAGGAAAAAGCTTCAGTAGCTCAGACTGTGAAAATCACATTCCTTATCTCCCCAGATGGCGTAAAAAGAACCTTCAGACAACACACATTAAAGATAAGCTTTAAATTTCCAAGGAAAATATACTGTGGAATTCTTGCACATCTATGGCACTTTCTCACTCTCTGCTGAACTGATGCAGTGCATTGAAAAATGTCCTATTGGGGCCAATTTTTTGTCCTACCACACACAGAATTCTGGAGTCAGTCTAATGAATCTAATGTTGTTAATAGCTTTAAATTTACACTGGGGCACTGGAGATCAGACTGAACTGTGATCTCTAAGGCAGCACGGGAATAGCCTGCTTGTGTTGAATACTTAAGCTGCTTGCCACCCTCTTTGTCTTCTTCTTGTTCTTCTACATTTCTTGTTCCAGGGTAGCATTCTGGAGTTGGAAAAACAGAAGAAGAAAAATACAAAGGCAACAAAATAGCTCCTAGATCTCAGCTGCTTATCTAGCCACCATCTGTTTAAAAGGCCAAAGTATTAAAACAGAACAAAACTTGTAGTCCAAAAGCTATGTCTGCAAAGAAGAAACAGTGCTAGAGTTGAAATTCTATGCAACATCCTTTGGATCAAAATATTACGACAACAACAAATAGTGATCACATTTAATGGATACTCAATCAGCTAGGCCATGACTCCAATTCCTTACTGTTGTTTGAAAATGAAACCTGAGAGCAGAGAAGAGAGAGGGAAAGAAACCTTGTGTTAAGCTGGCATGCAGCAGTGAATAAATGGCTGGCATTTGCAAAGCTGCGTTGTAGGGGAGCTTTTAACAGTTTGCCACTGCCAGCTGATGTCTCTTTAAGCATCACTGCCAAGAAGCCAAAACTGGAAGCAGGTGCTGGGGCAGAGGAACTGAATGTGGAAAGGGAGGAAAAAAAAGAGAAAGAACAGAACTTCTGTTGTTCAAATTCTGTTGCTTTCAGTAAAACCTAAACAAAGCTTTACTTTAAACCTGAATAATAATTTTTAGCATGATAGACTCCCACCTATCCAGTTTGACAATCCTTTTACATTTATGCACTGAGCTAAAAGATTTTTGTTGGGTTTTTTCTCCCCCTGTAAAGCCTTGGATTGAGAGAATGCTGTATACTGATTAGAGCAGCTTTCCTTTGGAGACTGAGAGCATCTGCTTCTTAATGTCCCTTGTTCCACCCCCTAAGCAAACTGCTTTTTACACACTCCCACTCCCATTAGTCCAGGGCCTGGGAACAGAGCTGTTTCCCCCGCTCAAGTTGCTGTCTTCACTGTGTCATGTCACTAGTTCAGGACCTTAGTACACTGCTGTCTGACAAGATGCATAGCAGGAAACATTAGGTGTTAAGAACTTACATTCTTAAATGCACTAAGGCAATGTGCCACTCATGATTTTGTGAAATGTCTTCTGTTCCTTTTCTTAAGATCAGTTATAAAAAGCAGGGAAAGACAGGTACAGGCTGGACTGTATGGTAATAGTAAGTTCTGCAAGAAAATTTGTGAGAGGTCTTGGTTACCTTTGAGACACCTCAAAGAGGAAATAAATTCCCTGATCATACAGAAAACAAGGCCAAAAGAAAAAAAAGAAAACTTCTTCTTATGATGGCAAAACCCCAAATCCTTGAAAAGCACATGGCAGAGGGTGGAAAGCTTTTCTTCAGTTCTTTGCTAAGAACTTTGATTTTTAATTATTTAGTAGTTACTGTTCCAACAAATTAAAGAAAAGATGTGCCACCTTCTAGTCAGTGCATGGAATCTGGGCTTCCTTATTTTTCTCTACCTTTTAAGAAATTCCTACTGTTCTCAGTTAAAAGATTTTAGTTTCTGTTTTGCTTTTCCTATAAAGAAAAGGCATTAACTAAAGCCATACTGGGCAGAGTAAAAAAAAAAAAACAAATCAACATACATGAGCACTTCTGTGTGACTCATGTTTTAAAGTCATTCCCTTCCCATGTTTTAAATACTGTGATTTTAAATCACAAGCTCTACTTTAAAGCAGCTTGTATTTTCCTTTTTTTTTTTTTTTCTGATTCTCCCCTCATAGCTCTCAGAAAAATTATTGAAACTAATTTGGTCAGTGTCGAACTGTTTTGCAGTAGCACACTCTTGACAATGCTTTGTTATTCCAGTTATACAGAGTGTTTGTTGTGAAGGAAGATCATTCCACTTTTTCAGTTTATGCTGCATATTAAAGCACTTTTGCATTTATATTGACAGAGAATTTTCTTTTCTTTAACTTTTTATGAATATCCAACTACATCATACTCTCCCTCCTACAGAAATGTCCAGGAAATTAAGCACTGAAATATAGATGTGTCTGTATTTCGATCTGTCACTCATATTTTCTTTAAAAAGGTGCCTTGTTTGGAAGGTGCTAAGGGACTGCTTTAAAGTGATATTCTTCTTCTGGGTCAACAGCAAACATTCAGTTTGCCTCAGGGCAAAAAGTGTACAGAATGCAGCATGGTGCAAAAGAGAATTTACAAATCAACAACAAACTCAGTCTGACCGTCGCTCAGTAAGTGTAAGCAGTCTTTCAATTAATTAAATTGTTTTAGACATTGTAACATTGTCAAAATATCTACCCTAGGCTTTCAAGCTGTTTCCTCCAACTGCTACAACCTGTGGAGACATAATCTTTATTCTGACGAAAGCTGAGATTCTTGAAAGAATGCCTGCAGTAGCTAGTTTCTTGGAAAACCACCAGGAAGTCTGGATAAGAATAGAATGGAAGTAAGTCTGTGATCTTTTCAAAAAGGGAGAATAAATGTAAGTAAATCTGTTCTGTTCTCCGTGAGACATCATTACTTATGAAGGTGCCCACGCATGTTAGGGCATCAAGGTTTTCTTGACACACAGGACGTTCTCAAGCCCTATGGCCTTGTTTTAGATATGCATGGGTAGTTTTGACAAGTCAGCTGTTCTCATCAGGAATCAAACTGAAGTTGGTTCCAAAGAAAGTCCCGTGTCTTCTCATGTGGAACATAGGCCAGTCTGAAACTTAAGTGCAGAAGTCTTTGAGCAAGCTTCCAGGAAGTGCCCTGAGTGAAGTTGTCCAGAGTCTGTGAGAAAGTGGATGGAGCACCAAAAGCAATGATACGCATTCATGGTCCGTTCTGATGTACAGTGGGAAGTGTGTGCTACCGGCTGGTAGTCTCTGTGTAGATGGTGGATATGAGACCCAGAGGAATCAAACCACTGTCATCTGTTTCTGCTCTTCATTTTCATCCTTGAACTGACATCCTCCTAAATTATTTTAGAAGCATTTAACTTGATTGGAAAAGAAGCTATATTTCAAAGGATTAACACAGAGAAATGGAACACTGTACCTTTAAGCACTTGATCCGTGCTAAACGCTGCCATAACTTTTCTGATTTTATTTCTGCAGCACTCAGGAAAGCATTTGAAACTCCAAGCACTTTGCAGTTTTTGTGCATGATTAAAGTTTAAAACAATGAGTGTTCTAAGATAAATATAGATACATTTGTGTGGATAGATAGGTACACACGCAAAGACATGCCCAGACTCTAACAAAAGCACAATAGCTCATTTATAAAGTCACGAGACTGCTGTTGGGGTACATTTTCTATAAACTGAACTAGCTTATAGTTATATATTAAAAAAAAAATTCAGCCAAGACCTATTAAGTGAAACCATAGATGAAGTGAACTTATTTGATCAGTCTTTGAATTTTGTACATTTTGAACACTATCCAAAAATTATAATCCACTGTTTGAAATATTATATCAGTGGAGCAGGAGAAATGATCTCCCCATTACAAACTTATAGCCTCAAATATTCACATCCTGCTGTAAATATATCACATACTGTATGATGTTGCTTATGGAAAATGACTTTTTTTTTTCTTTTAGTTTTCTAACCCTTTTGCTGAAGATTAGTGTTTGGCAAAGTCAAGGCTCTAATTGTTTCTTTCCATTTTACTCTACAGGAAGTAATGCTCTCTCTGATCTAAAATAAATTGTTTTATATTTCCATATTTACCATGATCTGTATATACAAAAAATGAAATTCAATGCACCTTGAGGATCATGTAACTATATGTATGCCTGTGATTGCTTAGTCTCTGAACTGCACTAGTTTTGTTCAGTGTGCTGCTGCACTTCATGATCTTTAGATTTCTTTTAATGTGCTGCTTGGACAGGCTTTGAGTGTTGTGTGTCAAAAACCATAACAATAATAAAGGAAATATATAGCTGAAGGTCAGGCTAGCCTGAATATATCAATAACAACACCAAATAATGCAGCATAAGGAAAAATCACTCTTGCTAGGAAACGAGCATGTTTGCTGCTGGATGTATTGCGCTGGTAGAGAGCCAGCAATACCCCAGAAACACTCAGCACCTTCCAGGATGGGATCCTCAAGTATTTGGGGCCCAATTTCTGCAATAGAACACAATATTAGATCGTTATTAGTTTCTGGTGTGTTTTGAGTATATGAAATCTAAGCCTTACTTCAAGATTTCTTGTTTCATATCCTGGTAAGTTTCAACAGGACTGTACCTCAGTAACACAAAAATGATGCTACTTCCATCAACAAAGCACTTGTTTCATTCTCTTATTGTTATCTGTGTTACTTTACAATATTAAAATTCAGTATTTGTTTCTCAGAGCCCATGACATTTCATCAGCACCTGGTAATTGTCTCATTTCATATAGTTAAAAGAATCGGAAATGAGGAGGGTGTCCCATATAAGCAGATAGAAAGTCTGGCAGCAAAATGAAAGAACACAAACATAACATAAAAATTGCAAAGCCAGAATCTCTGCAAGCTAAGATATATAGAATGGGAGTTGTGGTTTCAGCTGGGGGGAAGCCAGAGTCAAGTAAATAATACTACTTCAGATTTTTATATTAATGAAAGTGGCAACTGAAATTAAAAGTTTTCATAACTCTTCACTGTGTGTAAATAAAACCTGAAAGGTAATGTGCATAAATACTGCTTACATTTGCCTTGGTATTTGGAAGTGATTCTGTTCTCAGGCACGGATGGGTTTTGGCAATTTTTTCCTATGGGTGTTGCAGCCAAGAGGGATGAAATGTAGACGCCCAAAGAAAAAAGTTTGCCCTTGTTCAAACACACACACCTTCTCTTCTGTAAACTGTGGAAGAAGGGCTGAAGCAGGCCGCAGTTATGTTCAGGTTGGGGACTGGACCTATATCCCAAAGTAAGTTCTGTCACTTGGAACACATTTTTTTGCCCTAGATACTGTACCCTTTTCATGCCCTCTTTCCCTTTCACCTCTTCCTTCTTCCTTCACTACCCATGTGCACCCAAATTTGCTCACTTCTTGGTAACAGAACTGTGCATTTCAGCTTGTTGTACAGCTTCTTTTTCCAAAACTTTGGACTGAATATAAGTGAACCTCTTAAGATACAGAAAACAGCTTTTTTTCTGTTATGATATAAATACATTTTTTCTGGCTACTTTCTGAGTAGGGGGAAAAAAAAGTTACTACATACAGAAGACCCAGAATATCAGGGACAAATGTAAAAATAACTGGAATGTTATTGGTGGGTAATATACTATAGTAGAGAAGAGGACACATTGCAGAGTGAAGATGGCCTCTGCAGAGAACTGCTGAAAACAAAGGCACTGTCTAATTCCCTCTTGCTACTAAAAGAAACTTACAGCTATTTCTAGGTTTTGTGTGCAACCACTTTACAGATGGAAAACCTTTTTTTCTCTCTGTACTGGAAAAAATAGCTGATATAACTTATTGCCTTACATATTAATGCTAAGGCTATAGATTTATTATTTCCATGGATATTCATAGCAAAAAGATACCTAGGCACTAATTTCTAGCACGCTAATTTTTTTTCAATGGAAATGAGTGCTCACCAGGACTGTCTTGAAATGGAGGCTACCTGCAGTCTCACCCTCACTAGAAATAAAGTTCAGCCAAAGGTAGACATGAAGAAATTACACACCTTTATTACTTGTCAACAGTAATCGCTTCCCAATAAAACTGATCAACTGTCAGCAATGGTGAATTATTTCACAGGGAGTTTGGCAAAGACTACTTTTGCCTACTGTAGAAACAGGCAAATGTCAAGTTGGTTTCCTAGCATCACTGGGGATCTCTTTCTGAGGTTACTGGGGTTCTTTAATGCTTCTTTGGTCACCCAGACTGATCAGAGCACCATTTAACATGGACCATGCAATTTACACTGAGGTCAATTGGAAGTGAGGGTACTCAGCTGTTGCAAATCTGCTTCATAGTTCTCATGACCTGTGGGTCAAACAACTGTCATTAGCAGGATTAACATTGGCATAGAATAAAATATGGATACACTTATGGTGAGATTTTTAAAGTTGCAGGAGGTTTTAAACACTGGCTTCAATAACAGTTAGTAAATTGACTACCTGGATCCCTTTTTTGTTCACTAGAAAGTTCCTGCTTAATTCTTCTGCTTAGTAGTTGTAATTTGAACAGATGTTTTTCAGGTTTGTCAAATTATTTTGACATTTCAGAGGGGCATTTGCCCACAGAGAGAACATACATGATTGCAAACTTTGTTATTTCAAGAGGCCAGCAGCTTTTTGTTTATCTGAGGAGAACAAAAAAGTATCTAAACCCTCTATTTCTTCTGTTTTGGAGGTAAGAGTTGTCTAGCTCAAAGGAAAGAAAAACATTTATTTTTCAAATTTGGATGGAAAATGGAATTTATCTTTGTACTGCATCCTTTTTTGCTCAGTGTTAATTATAATTTATAAATTACAGCTGAGTCAGATAACACAATTTCTAATCTGGTTTCAGTCTTCCCCCGGAGTCTGGGAGGTGTTCAATTTTGGTTCTGTTTATTCTTTAAATGAATAATGATAATATTCCTAAAAAGCACATTTTATCAGTAAATAAAATGTTTTGATAAAGGAGTCATTGTCCTAATTTTATGGCTAGGAAAACAAATAGTGAAACAATGACAGGTCTGAGGTCAGTAAGACACTCACTGTCAGTTCTGGGACAACTCTGATCACCTGAGTATCAGAAGGAACCACGTATTGTTGCTGGTAAATAAAAGTCCACAAGTTCAGCTGTTTGGTTTGGATAAAACCCTCAAACTTTGAAGATTAATCTGAATAAGCCTAATCCTTTCGTGTTGAAACACTGAAAAAAACTGCCTATCATCTGAGGGCAAGTCGAAATCGAGATGTGAGGCAAAGCAGATGCATTGTAAAATTAATGCATTTAATCAGATTTTGCTTGATATGTATTCTGCATATTGAAATTTTGTCTAAAATAAAAAATTTCTTGAGTCAAGGGTTTTCTCCAGTTCTACTGATGTGCTTCTAACCAGTATATTTTGAATTTTCTTCAACAGTCCTCCGAGTTTTCCTGACCATTCTAACTTTACCGTTGCAATGAAGGTAAATAAGCATTTCATTCCTTTAGAAAACACTTCTCTGGACTCATCCAACAATATTATTCCATGTATTGCCTAGTTTTCTATGAAATGCCATTTCGTAAATGAGCTGGCACAGCATTGCAACTGCCTTTGGGTTGTATATTAGATGTATAGTAATTCCAGATGCTAATGGTTTCAATTCAACTACGATCTCAAACATTTTGGGGATTGTAGTGATACCCTCTTTAGCTGAATAGGAGTTATTTTTGTGTTGATCCAGTAATTTCTAAACAAAAACAGGAACAGAGACAGATAATTTCCTTTACATGCCATTCCTGAAAGAGCACAGACCTGTGCTAGTAGCAAGCTGATAGGACAAGGGTAATGCCTTTAATATTTATTGAATAACTCCATGCCAAACAGGCATTTTTCGTTCCAGTATGGGTAAAATGGCTGTTCAGGTAGGCCTCTTATTGAGTCATGAAAATAAGAGACAGGCCCCTGCTTAGGATGCTAATATATGCTATGAAGAATGATTAAAAAAAAAAAAAGCTTTTTTTTAATAAGGACTTGTGCAGCATTGATTTTTTTTTAATAGGTTCAGTATCATAAATCACTGGAACTTTATTTTCTGAAATATAAACCATACGCACGGGTGAAATTATGGCCATAAAGGGCTATTTCAGCGTGAGCCACAGGTTCATTTTAGAAACAAAACTGATGGTCATTTGCAAGTGTTTAAAGACAGAATAAGAACACAAAAAGTCTGAAAAATACTCCTGCTCACTCCACATGCTTATTCTCTGTGTCAAAGATTTGTGTTTATTGGCAAAAGTAAGGATTTTCAAAATCGTGGCAGCTAGACTCAGTTCGTCTTGTAAATACTCACTTATGCTTGGTTGTTTCAACTAATTCATACTTTCAGAAGGAAGTATAAAATTCAAACTGGTCAAGGAATGTGAAATTTTAAAGAGGTTTTGCCTTTTTATATAAAGTATAAGTTTGGTCCAGAGTATGAAATTGTAAGCCATCCAAGCACAAGATAGTTTGTGTGAATAAAGATAGATCTAATCTGTTTTCTTCATATCGATATAATTAGTTCAAACTCAGAGCAATTAAGAAGTGATTCTGCTCAGAAAACTAATGGCAAGGCAGGGACTCATGTCTTAAACTTGTGCGGAGTTTTCAAGAAAAAAAGATCAAAACTGAAACAACAGCATGGGCAATTGTCTCCCTAAACTTAAACAGTGATCTGCAAAATAAAATGATCAGTTTCTCACCTATCATTGTTACTAACGGTCTGCAAAACTAGTTCTGTTACCCAGAAGGTGTCCCTGCCCATGGCAGGGTAGGTTGGAGCTAGATGATCTGAGGTCCTTTCCAACTCAAAATATTCTAGAATGCTATGATTTCTACCTTTCAAAGTGCTTCCATGGGAAATTTACAGTGATGTGTAGCTACTTTCTTAACTCACAGGACTTTTTCAAGACCTATGGCCTTATTTTAGCTATGCATGGGTACTTTTGACAAGTCAACGGACCTCATTAGGAATCAAAGAGAAGCTGTCCTGTGTCTTTTCATGTGCAACATAGGCCAGGCTGAAACATAGGTGCAGCAAGAAGTGCTCTGCTCCTGTCCTTGACAAGCTTCCAGGAAGTACCATAGCCGAAGATGTCCAGAGTCTGTGAGAACTGGATGAAGCACCAAAAGCAATGATATGCATTCATGGTCTTTCTGAGGTATGGTGTGAAGTCATAGGGGAAGGCTGCAGTGCTGTAGGCACTACAGGCAGGTGGCCTCCGTGTAGAGTACAGAGATGAGACCCAGAGGAACCAAATCAGAGATATCTTTTCCTGCTCTCCAGAATGGGAAAGGAGAGAATCCAGCTTAAAGTCTCTTTTTCTTAGGTTTCATGATTCTGTATAGGCAGTGGAAGACAAAAACCATAGAAACATTGTTTGTTGCCACTAACATATGCAAATGTGAACCTGAATCTATGAAAGAAACACAATTATTGATGAAAAAAGCACAAGTTTCACAGTTATTTTTTGTAGTAGTAGTATACTGCAGTTAGAATTTTTTTCCAACAAAACTGCCTAAAATGACCAATGTGTATTGTAATAGTAGTAAAATAATCAAATGAATTTGTAATGAAACATCCACTAATGTCAAAACATATCAATAGGCTTTCTAATATAAGTTGCCAATGAAAATAATGTGGTATTTTCGTTGGCATAATAACAGATCTTTATATGTCATTATGAACCTAATTTTCTTTGCTAAAATTTTGCATAATTAGAATACACATTGCAGTCTAAGATAAAACCGAGACTGTACTTTGTAGTTTAACTGCAGATGGATTTGAGTCAAAAGTTTGGACAAAGTTCCAGCCTTTTTCAAAGTCTAGGGGTGTCTGGGTCTGGTATTGTGGTAGTTTTGTAGTTCAGGGCAGTCAATGGAGGCATTCTTGTAGGGTTACACAGAAGCTGGATCAGGCTTTCAGAATGTAATGTAAGTGGACACTACCATAAATGTCTTGTTTATGAGAGCAAGAACGGTAGGATTTTTCAAGGAAGGAATTCTTAGCATTGATATTTAGCTTAAAGTGTAGTCCATCATTTCCAGCTGAAGCCTTCTGTTTATAACTGTTTCTTATAGCAATTTTTAAAGAAATGGAAGGATTTGGACTTGCTCTTCTTGATACACCAGCTGCATATGATATAAAAATGTAAAAAACCAAAAGAAGTTAATTTGTGTGGTCATTAGATGAATTTATTCTTTATAATAAATACACCAGTCATTTAACTTCAGCTATAAAGATGTTGACTGTGCTCTTTGTTCAGGTCCTGTAACAATTGTTACTTCTTAATGAAGTTTTTTTCTAACCAGAGGGAAAAAATAATAGAGCCAATCCAAAATCTGTCCAGAATAAAACGTTTTTGGCTTTTCTGTAGCTAAGAAAACTGTCCAAATCTATTTGAATCACATTTTATTCAACAGAAACCCAACAGCACACAAGTCTCTGAAGGTAAATTCTATTTGACCACAATTTAAATAGCAGTGAAACTAGAGCCCAGTGATTAAGCTCTCTCACCCACAATTTCATAATAGAAAAGTAAAATAATTTATGTGTATGTGTATAGTACAGGAATATTAAGCAGCTGCACATAACTAGGTAGCCAGTAATTACATAATCTGGGTTGGATATTCATCTGGAGTTTCCATGGACATACATGAGAGCTTAAGAGCTGTGCTGTCATTTTCCTACGTATTTTCTATGTTGCAGACAGTTGGCCATTCTTTTTATCTGCAGTCTAGTGTTCATACAGGAAACAATGCCAGCTGTGTATATCACATGCATGTTTTCTCCTAGGTGATTGTAGTACAACATGTTACAGTTCTGGGCATGCCGCTAAGGAAACATCATATCAAATTGGTGCTAGTATTTTTGAAAACTGCTTTCAGAGAGGATATGTTAGAAACTGAGGAGGTGTTGAAGGAAATATACAGCTTCATGGGAACAGGTTAAGAAATCCCTTTCATATCATCTAAAGACTTTTACAATGTTTAACTGGTGAGATTCAGGGAGGGCAGCCATTAAGTTCTCATTTGATTGAACATTAATGCTACCTGGAAAAAACACTAAAACATGCTGAGCTGCATCTATCGGATTATGAATACATACAGGTTCATATTAATATTCAACTGAAATATTCCGTGTTTTCATTCTTTTGCAAACATTCTAGGAATTTTCTGTTTTTCACTTTTACAGGCCCTTTACATTTTGGAAACTTCAGAGACAACAGTTCTGTAAGTGTCATCTGTCTAGGGTCCATCAAACCGGTTCAGTATGTACAAGTGGTGTGCTCAGGCAATGAAGTGGTAAATTCAGATAGTACACACATGCTGGGCAGAGGCTAGGCTATGCTGTGGTTGTTGTGCAATACTAAAACCACATAAAAACTATCCATTGACCTTTGTGTGGAGCAGGAGAAGAGGTGTATAAGCTCTGTAACCTCAATGATAGCCCACAAAGCTACCGTGTAGAGAGAAGCAGAAGTAAATTTACACCACCATAGGTTTAAAAATATCTCTTACTTTTTTAGGAAGTCAGAAACTGAAACAGAGACTGTAAGTCTCTCTCTTATTTTAAGACTGGGTAGAGCAGGGGTACTACAATGCCAGAGCACTGTCATGTCTTTTATGGAGCTCAGTTTTTATGGACCACTTACTGTGAAATGGCACATCATTCCCTACAGTCTTTCAGCTCTGTCTTTCTTAACGACAAGACTGTTGAGAAGACTGACATTTGAAGTTGTGATATTTTGAAAAGACATCCTTTGCGAAGAGGACAAAACCCATGAGCTTATTTAATGAATGATGTTGAGGGGATAGTCATCTAATTTTAGTTGCTCTTTTCACTGAACATGTTTTAATCCAAAGCTCAGATGACAAAGAAACCCTCTGAGTCAGGAAGCAGCAAGCCTGGGGTGGCACCATGAGGGAAGATGAACTGGAAGCTGAGGGTGACAACACACCAGCACAGGGATCCAAATCAGCGGTCAGTGATTGGATTGTGTTTCTGCAGTCAAGATGGGCTGAGGATGACAGAATAAAGGGGGGTACACAGGAGTCTCTGGCTGTCCAGGTCCCATGGTTTACCTTAAGGTGAACATCTCCACAGGTCCCATCCGTAGCAATGAACATGGCTGAGGTGACTTGGGGCCAAGTAGGCATCTGGGCATTCTGGACAAACTCAGAGGCCACAAAACCATGGGCACAGTGGACTGGACAGTGCACCTGCCCCGAGAGGATGATGACAAGGAATATTGTGTGCCAGGGCACTGGTGCAGATGCCTCCTGACTGCCCTGCCTTGGTCTGGCAATGGAGGTTGTTCAAGCCAGTGGCCTTTTTCATCACAGCAAAAGCACGATCCTTCCCCCCACTTGTGTCCTCAGTCTTGAGACATTGGTGTGGTTGAGTTGTGTCCACCTCCATAGACTTCTGCTCTGTGGGTGATAAGTAAAGTGATGAAAATGTGGCTGGGCTCCCCCAAGCGCTCTGTTGCTCTCTCTTGTGTGCCATCAGGCACCTCTCCAAAGTGACAGCTAGGTCCAAGAGCTGTCCCAGACTCATTGTGGCTCCACCTTGGCCATGTCATCATTGAGAGCCTCCATCAGCACTAACGTATAGCGGGCTACAAGGCCTTACTCCCTCCTAGCCACTTCCCACAGCCAGCTCCATGAACAGGACAGTGCCATGGGTGGCAGACTGGCTGCTCTGCTGGAGCTCCAGCAAGGGACCCTCAGCCATGGCTGTGGGATTGCTCTTTCCAAACCACTGCTCCAGAGCAGTGAACTGGGAGCCTCCTGGGGCAGGAGCTGTTACCCTGTGCCTGACAGGGTACCTAGGTAGGCCATTCTGGAGGGCCAGAAAATTACTGCTGAGGACAGGCTAAGGTTTGTTGTGCAGGCCAGACATCACACAACATTGAAGATGAGACCCACCTGATTAATAAAACCCTGCACCCTTCACCTGATCTTCATTAAATTGTTTGGGGAACGGGTGGCAGGATCTTCCCTGGCTGCAGTGGTTTTGGGAAGCCTGCAGGGCTGTGACCCATCGCTGTGTCCTGGCCCCATTTTGGGCAAAGCCCCTGGCAGGTGAGCTCCATGCGATACAGCTGCAGGTGCAGCCCCTGGCATGGCTGTGGGACCAGGGTCCATGGTGCCTCGCTGTGGGGGCAGCCCTTGACACAGCCATGGGACTCATCCCCCACCTGCAGCTCACGTCCCTTCCGGTTTGGCACCGGACCATCAGCAGGAGATGGGGAGGTCCCCATAGACCTAGGGTGGTGGTCATATTGAACTTTATGAATGAAACCCAGCAGACACTGAGGAATGGACACACAGAGATGATTTCTTGTTTGTTTGTGTGGATGCACTATTCCAGCAAGGTTTCCATGTTTCCGCATTGTCCTCAGGCAATGAGATTTTTTTTGTTTGGATATTATTACAGCATGTGTAGTGGTTGTGAAATCACTATTTTCTTACATTAAAAAAACAAAAATTCCCAAAAGCCAGTGAACTGTTGTTAGATTGATCCAAGGCTGTGCTGCCAGATTTCAGTCAATAAAAAAAAAAAGTGAAGTACAGAGAACAGAGCCACCATTCCTATCTGCATAATGAATATCCAACTGTTAACAGATAGTCAGAAGTTCAGGTGCAATGAAAAGTGAGATATAAGCAATAAAATGCTTGCTCCCTATGAGGAATTACATCCCCAGCAAACTCCACCATTGTGGCTGGAAATAAACTCTTGTTTATTTGCACAGATGGATTGTCCTAGCCTGCATCTCTCTTAATGTCTCTAGTCACACTAACATTTTAGGGACACAGTCTACCTGAAAGGAGGTACGCCGTTCTCCCAGTGTGGTGGTTTCCCATTTGGGAAGGCAGCATCAACTGGGGGACAATTCACTGACAGCCCATATTGACCCCTAATCCTTTGTAAGCATCATTGTGAGGCCTCAAACACAGAGCAGTTTCTGGCCTCTGCAAGCGGTAAATTCTGAGCCTTCTTTAACAAAACCGCATCAGATCACTGATATTCCCTTTGCAAATCCATGCAGAAATATCATTTATTTCTGAATGACTTCTGGTCTTTTAACTAGGTTTTTAAAGGTGTTTTGATCACACTGTGTCTCCACATTATTGTCTTCGGCAGTCTGAAGAAGCTGAAGGGAAAAATGGCAATAATTTTTGCAATAATTTTTGCTATAGCTCTGTTTTACCTTCATGCTCAACCTTGGCACCTCAGTATCCTGTCTGCATTATGTTAAAAGCAAGTCATTGACTTGAATATAAAACCCTTAGATTTATGTGTTCTGCAATTTCTTAAATTTCATACACTGGACCACTTAAAACTTGAAAGAAACAGATTTTATATAGCAACTGTCAACATAAGGGGACAGTTCTCTGATTTATATCTAGAAATAAAGGCTAAAGTTTCAGGGTTGCCAAACCGCTCACTTGAAAAGCACAGTAACTACAGGAGGGAAAGAAATGGAAGAAGTCCTCAGTGTTTACAGTCATTCCCTAATGGAACAATTCTGTGCTGTTTACTGTTAACCCCTTCCATAGGCTACCCTGCTTGCAGAAAAGGAGGACTACTTGTTCCTAAGGACATATTGACTGTAAATTACTTCCTCAGTGCCAAGATGTAGCCTCACTGAAGAAAAATGTTGCAAAAACCCAAAAATCTTAGGAGATGCCAATTGTTAAATACCTTGTCTGCTCTGTGATGACTTCTGTAATTTTGTAGCAGTACTTCCATCTTGATGGGACTGGAAGCTATTGCTTTTGAAGTTAGCTAATAACTCATGAAAAATATGAGCTTCATCCAAATTGAAATTATTGCTAAAAGCTAATTTACATGGCGAAGTTATATAGCCTGGAGCCAGCTCCATATGAGAGGGCTGGAGTGGGTGAAGACTTGTCTTCTACTCACCTTCCCACCACAGGCAAGATAGACACACAAAGCACTTGTCAAGGAGCTCCTAGTTCTTTAGAAAGTTAGAAAACTGTTCACTAGGGAAACGTTGTTCTAGATGCCTGGATGAGAGATAGCCGATAAAGTCCAGGGAAAGGCTTTGACAGAAAAAAAGATCTCCACAATGGAGCAGAAGCAAAGTGTAGAGACACAGTAGCAATAGCTGCAATGCAGCTGGTGAATGAAAAGTCATTTCCAGTTAGAACACAAAGGAAGAATTGTTCCAAAACCACAACTTGAATTAAGAAAAAATATAGATGTCAGACAGGAAGAAGACTTTTTCATTACACCAGTGTGAAATTTTGGTCTTGCAGAAAAGAATAAAGAAAACTTCTGTTAATTTCAGGATGGCCTACGATTTTGCATTAATCTAGCCTATGGTGCCCTTCATGAAGCTACTCCACAGCTCTTACTGCTCAAATAGGTAAATTAGTAGTTTACACCTACTTCAGAAATAAAAACACCTGTCTTGCTGAGTTGGCATCACCCTAGCTCAGTGTCATTAAAATGTTATCCTTCTCCCTCCCACCCCACGTGGCTGCCGCTCTGCAGAGATAGGAGAGTTGCATACTCCTCAGTGGAGTCTGTGCTGTAGTTTTCTCCCTGCTTTGTGTCTCCTGCATTTCACTCACACTTACTGATTGTTAGTCTGTAAGGACTTTCTCTGTCTGTGGGTATGCATACTTCTTTTTCTTACTGTCAGACTCCACAAGACTTTGAAGATGAGGTTAGGGTTGCAAATCCCCCAGTCTTTGATGACAAACACAGTGTTCTTCTTTTGAAACAAATTCTGCCCTGAAGCAAACACTAGTTTCCCACGTGTTTGCTCAACACAGAAAAACAGCTTTTGGCACTTTTTCCCCTGACTCCACCTTCCCTTTCCATGCCCTCAACAAAATGGTGCCCTAATTTAAGAGGTACATTTATTTACCTATGAAAACAGAGATCTACTTCAGGGAAACGGGAATTGAATGCAAGCAGAGCTTCATGGCACATCACAAATATTTTGCTTTTTTTGAAAAATGATGAAAAGCAGGGCAGGAGAGAAGAAAAAAATGAAGCTATGCAATGACGTGTCCTCCAAAAGACACAAAGCAGGTTCTCTGAGGTACATCATGGAAGGTAAAGGATAGGATACAGAAGTGCCAGGAACTCATGGACAAAGGCTCAAAGGACCTTGTGCTTCTGTGTTTTTTCTGTTTTCAGAGTGTTCATTGGTAACATCTAGATGGCTGTTTCCCAAGATACATATTTTATCTCTACTGTCAGGCAAGAGGGATAGCTAATGCACCCAGACAAAGACAAAAGCAATAATAAAACCAGTAGCAGTTGTGAATTTTGCTATTTTGGCTATTTGATTGCCTGGTATATCTAATATACCTAAGTTTTCATACCAACTTCGTTCCATTTTAAAAAGAATGTTAGAAATTGGAATGAATCTGTATAAGGTTAAGGTAAGCATGGCCTACGTATCAGTTTAAGACCAATAAACAGAGTCCTTTGATGCACAGAGACTGATCTGCAGTTGTTTCACATATTTTGCATGCAGACTCTGCAGTGAAAAACATTGTGAATGCTGAAGGTACAGCAATAGATATAAAATCTAGCCAGGGGCATCCTCCAGGTACGAGACTGACCCTAGCCTAGCTCCTCCCAGATCAGTAGCAAATAAGTGGACCATAGCAGTTTCAGTTCCTACTTTTGCACCACCAGAGCAAGCAAGCTCCAGACGCCCGTTGCTTTGTGATAAGGCAATTCTACTGACTCTTTACTTCACACCCAAAATCCCCTCTTATCTGTCTATCCGGTCTCAAGCTTAACCATGAATCTATAACTAACAAAGTCACACCTGAATCACACCTGTTTCTGACCTCTCTTTGTTAATTGTAGCCTGGCACCCTCTGTCTCATCCAGTTCCTGGTGTGGTCTATCAGCCTGTTCTCAGCTTGGTGCTCCAGTCTGGATCCAGCTTTTGTTCTCGATCAATGGCTGAAATTTTGTGTTCAGCTGAAGCCTCAATCTGGGCCCAAATCATCAGCTTTGTCTGGAGACCCCTTTTGCTGTTAGTCCTTAATCTGTCAGCTGTACACTAAGCTGTAGGATTTTTCCTTTTGTTTTGTTTTTTTTAAAAAAACCTACAGACCTGCTCTCATGTACCCATCGGGCTCTATCCCTCATATGTAGCACAACTGAAAGGAGATCTAGTGTATGGTGCTTACAGAAATCTGGCAGATATAATTTTCTCTTGGAGACATAATTTTACAATGTTCTCAGCTAAGGAAAGTACTCTGTAGGAAACAAGTGCAGGGATATGGAGCAGACTGGAATATCTACTTTGTATTCCACCTGTTTCTGACTGAAATTACATAGACTATTATACTGGACTATTTTACTGTTAATAAAGGACACGTCATGCTTATTGTGAAATGATAGTTTATATGCTTCATGTTTGGTCTCATATAATATATCAGCCCAACACTTTTAAGTATAGAGATTTGTCTTGTGGCTCCACAGTAGCGTGGCTGATATGCTGTCTGTTCTCTTACATTCAGGTCCAAATCTGCAATTTCCCCAGAGATCTGACCTCTTTATAAAAGTGTATTGAGATGCACTTATGGATATTTAGGATTTCCGTTTCTTCCTTTTAGTTGTTGCAGGGATTAAATTAGTGTTGCAGCAGATGACTGGAAATCAAATCACCTTGCACTAGCAGGGGTGCAAGGTAATGCACAGTATTTCTTGAAACAGGAATTTTAGGTGAACTTGTCTGAACACTTACTTGCCACACATTCTTGCACTCTCAGAGCTTCACACTTATCTAATTATTCAAACACATCAGTAAAATTAGTTTCACATTTTTGCTTTTTAAAGTCTTATCAGCTACTACTTGCAAGCCACCACTGGAGAATAATTTCAGAAATCAAGGCTACCAGTGCTAATTATTCAAGTACTAGGCTCCTAAGTTTCCTACTCCCTATTTGGTCAACATTTATAAAGCTCAAAAAACGTGATTTTTGCACGTTTCTATGAGAAATAGCATACAAATAACACGGTACAAATATACAATACAAAATACCTTTTCATTGCAACCCCTTGTAAAGTAGAGAAAAGGTGATTAAAGATGATTTCACCACTGTTTGCATGGGAAGTTTTACAAGTATGATTTAACAGTGTGACTCTTACCTTCAGTAGACTGTAACCTGCTACTCCTTGCAGTTTCAGGAGCTGCTATTGTTGTGGAATCATATGCAAAAGCTAAAAGCCATACGACATTTTCCAAAGCACAAACTGTACTCCTCAATCTGTGTGCATGTGTGTGTGTGCACACATATTTATGTGTATGGATATAGATATTCACGTTTAGATACAGACATATAGATACGCATACGTAGTTATGTATGTCTCTGTGTATGACCTCAGAAGTTTGCTTGATTCTTTCTTGGCAGCTCATTTTCAGGTTGCATGTGTTATGTTGGATGGGATCCATGAAGTCCTGAGGGAAGGCAAGTCCACGGAAGAAAGCAGCAGCCTTTGACTCTGGACACCAGGGGCTTGGAGGATTACATTAGGCGGTGTTGGGTTGACGGCTGGACTTGATGGTCTTAGAGGTCTTTTCCAACCTTAATGATTCCATGATTCTATGAATCTGTAGCAAGGTCAGCTCTTGTCCTCAGCTGAAGAGTCTGCAAAGGTTTTATTCCACTATAAACCCTTATAAGTAAGGTGGTGACTATTGTAATACAAAAAGTGATTTAACCAGGGCTTAGAAACCATTGTCTGCCAAGTTTTTCAAAATGATTACAGAGCTTACAAGACTGGGTGATGTGTATAACGCTTAATAAAATGTCCCATTTAAATAAAGGTTTTAGAACATGGCCTCAAGAAAGTATCAGTAATACCTGTTTGTGGTTACAGTTTATACTAATGTAATAGAAAGTACTTTTCATATTAATTTTTATGAAGAATTGCTTGGCAAAATGTTAGAATAAAGTTTGTGCACTTTGGAGTTCTGTCAGTTATTTCAACAGAAACACATACTAGTGTGTTGGTAGTTGGTAATATTTCCATGTTAATATATGTATATTTTTAAACATATAAAATGACACATGATTTTAATAACTTAGTCAGCAATATCTTTGAAGTATGATCATTAAAAAAGAATAAATCAACTCACTTGCCTCTTTCTCAGAAACTAAATTTTTCTACTGATTCCCTCACCATTTTCCAGACTTCATATCCCAGTAGAACTGGTTTGAAAATTCTCCACTACTTGTGATCCAGATAGGCAGGTGGGATGTTTAGGAGGTGGACACAGTTTGAATTCCCACAGCTCCCCTGGTCAGGTAACTGGCCAGCCTGTCCAACTCTTATGCTTATTAGGTGTATTTGAGTCACCCTTGCCTGTTATTCTGAGAACAAACAGCATCTTGTGTCTGCAGCTTCATTGAGGAAGTTGCATTCGTGTGGAAAAGGTTTTTGATTTTTTTTGATTTGGCTCTTCCTATAAAAAATGGTTTTGTCAAGAAATAGAAAAATTACTTCTGCCTCAGTAATATATGTATTTGGAGAAATGGCAATTTCTATTTTCATATTCTAATTCAACCAGACTCAAGTGTTAGTGCTAGTAGCACTTAATCACAGCCAGGAATATCTCTGCCTAAATTCTACTTCCTGTAGCACTTGTGGATTTGGTTTACTATGCCCTAAACCATGTTACCAAGAGTTTTACATTAGAAACCGCTGTAAGGAAGGGTCAGAATATAATTTTGATCTCCACATATAGCAAATAGCTTCTGTTTTTAAAGGAAGCAATAACTGATGATTCAATAGAAAACCTCCCAGTGGCTGTGTAGATTGGGCAGTGAAGGGGCCAAGGAAAACGAGAAAATCCAGCCAAACCAGCTGAAGTCCTGAATGTCAAACTGCCAGTGAACTTTCTGTAGCATCACAGTTTAGAAGGGACTTGGTAAAATGCTGATCACCAGGAATACTGTATCAGGTGAAAGAGGAAGAGTTGGTCATATTTAAAATGGACTAAGACCTGCTCCTGAAGCAAAATTACGTGAAGCAAGGGTGCCCAGAGCTCCTGGAGCACTGATTCAGGCTCAAAGCAGACAGCAGACTGCATCATCCTGGTTTTTAGTGCCTGCATGACTTGCATGCCCCCTAAATGCAATGCAGCAGTGTCAGACCGTTCTCAGCATGGCCACTGTTTTGTCCTCACAGATCTGTGAGGTGTTGCTTAATCCCGATCAGGACTTCTTTGCTGCCACATCAGACAGTACATGTGCCGAAGCACTCATGTTCTGCTTTGTCAGGTCATATTCATTTCTAAAATAGTCTTGTTGGCTGATTAAGCAAAATTGCTTACTCTACAAAACTGCTGAAATATTTATTTACTTGCTATACAGCTGCCAGAGTCATCTGCTATCGCTGCTTATCAGCAAATTAAAACCTGATTGTATGTTTGGCATGTCTCTTCATCCCAGGAATGCTGGAGAATATCCCATTACACGTTAGATTATACAGCTTCAGAGGAACTTCCCTCCAAATGTTTCATATACACTTTATGGGCAGATCTTCCTACTTCGCTTTGCTTTTAGGAAGATTTAAAAACAATGATAAAATAAAATTGTTTCCTTCTCAAACCGAACAAAGAATTTTACTAAAATGATAAAGCTATATAATTGCTAAAACCATTCTTTGCTTAATCCCCCTTCTGTCACTTACTGCTTCATTCCCTGCTGTCTTCTTGCAAATAAAACACACTTCCTTGCATTTTTCCATCTTCACCTCTTTTTGTCTCTCACAACAGTATTTTTAGTTAGTATTTTTTTATTTAGTATTTTTAGAACAGTCATTGCCATGTGGTAAAACTGCAAAACCATGTTTAAAATGTCAAGAATTTTCTTAAAGGGATGAATTTCCATCACAAAGGCATTGGGATGGGTAGTATTGTTAACAGAATCACGTGAGCATTGTATTTTCTCACAGGCCTGGGTGGGGTGCTAGGTATTAACTTAATCTGAGAAAAAGGGATCAAAATAAGAGTGGGAGCTTGTCCTTTCTGGAGTTACCTAGCAGCATGAGTGTTGATATTTTATGGTGCAGTAAAGTGAAACTACTGTATCTTGTCTGATGGGATGCAGTACAGGAAGCAAATGTGTTAGGTAGGAATGCTTGTTCACAAGCAGGCCAGTTGCCAGCCAGCTATGGTGTATTTGAGGAAAGAAAAGAGCAGGAACTGCCTACTTGCTGTTGAAAAATAATACCACTCCATCTGTTCCCACTTCCCAACACCTTCTCCACTTAGGAGGGAGAGACCTGTGAGAGTCGCTCTTCCTTGGGCGAAGAAAACTGTGATACAGTCTCTCTTATTTTTGTGGGGCAGTGAACTCGAACCTACATGTAAGTAACTATTCCCTCTCTGCTGCACTAGGAGACAACAAAACCTCCCCTCAGAAGGGGGAAAGCACCTACATTTGTCTAGGACATTGTTAGGATTGATCCAAACCCCAGGGAGAAGTGGTGAAACTTCGGAGCAGAGGTTGGAAGAAAGATAGTTCCTCACATTTAGGCAAGGCAAAGGACATCCCAAATTCTCCTTTCTTCAGCTCCTACCTATCCTCCTTAATTGGAAGAATGACAAAATTCAGCCTTCTGGGATGTCCTTCTCACAGGTTCTCAAGAGATTTTTTGTGAGTCTGCTGGTTTTCAGGTTTTCTTTTTTCAAGAGTCAAGGAACAGACACCTGTTATGTGACATGTTTTGTCATTTTGCTAAGGAGCTACTTCTGTGGCAGTTGTTGGCTCAATAGCTCTAGAGAAGCTAGAGCTGGAAATTCAAGCATAGGAATGCAAATGAAGTATCTTTCTGCAAGCTGGATGAGGAGAGGTGGGGACAAATCATTAAAAAGGGCTGGTTTATCAAAGCAAATACAGGGTTCAGTTAAAAGGAAAGGTAGAGTGAGAAGGAAAGGGACTGGAAAATGTGGTTGATGTTTGGAAGGGGATAGAGCAGAATGAACAGGAAAAGAGGAAGAGAGGAGAAGCTTTGGAAGAAACGACTGAAGACAGCAGAAAAGGTGCTAGGAGAGATGCATTGTGTGTGAGGGACTGGCCGGAGTCAGAAAAAGTCAAGAGACAAGAGAGCAGCAAAGGTAGTGTCAGATCTATGAGAAGGAAGGGCAAGCGGAGCATTGAAATAGAGCACTTAGAAAGAGGGAAAATTGTGATGGTGCTAGGAAGTGGGAGTGGGGAGAAATGTTAGAAATGAGACATGAAAAGATGAAGGAAAACCCCATACTTTACTCTGGCTTTAATTTCTCAGTAATTACAGCGGGAGTACTAATTTGGAGCCCCTTCCATTTAGAATGGATTATGTCAATGAAGGATAAATTAAACATCTGATATCTGAAAATCTTGCAAATGGTGAATTAGAAAGTTAAATACATCTTGTGCAACCTCTATGGGTTTCACTTGCAATACCACACCAATTACACAGATCTTTCTATTCATAAAAACCTTGTGTAAGCATTAGCATTCACAAATGACCCATTCTTGGAAGATGACAAAGGATTCACTGTACAGGGCTTTATAAAACAATTATAACAGGTGAAAAACTTCTGCATTCCTTTTCCATTATGTCTTCGGCACTTCTGGGAACAAGAAAGGTACTGAGCTGCTTACATACCTAACCAGTGCCACGCAATTTTGAGCCTGAAAAGCTAGTTAGACCTCAGCTAAGCTGAGGGAGAATAAAGTCCTCATTGTTAAGGCGGAAGGAAAAATTTGCAGCTGCTGTGTGTGTAGGTAAATACATGGAAAATGGAGATGATTATATGCACTGTGAAAACTGCTGGTTTATGCATCTGACCATTTCTGGTCACATCAAACTGCACAGGGCATGAAGAAGTGCAGATTTCAATTTAGGTAATGTATATGCAGTTGGAGTAGAGCAGGGGACCATGACCATGACGATCTATCTCCTGCAGATTAATGTCTGGTGCAGGCAGGTATGTCATAAACTATGGCTTAATATGGAGAACCTCTCAGTGTTTCCCTCATTTTCACTAATGCATTGTGTATGCTTGTAAGAAATTCACAGTAGATGTAGGGCTATTGCTTTTAAATGTTGCCTCTGACCCAGATAACGTCAAAATGTCTGAATGCAGGCTATGCTCTTTTAAAAAGAGCATCTCTAATGTAATGCAAATGCACATTGTGGGGAAATTCCAGCTGAGAAAATGAGGCCTTATATTTCTAAAACCATATACATGTCAATAGCCCATTATTCTCCAGTTTTAAATGTAATTGCAGCCCAGCTTGGAATGAATTCCTGAAACAATAAAATACACTGAGTAGCAGTTACTGAGTCTTCCAGTTATTTTATGCTCCCCCCTGCCCTGCAAAAAGAAAAAAAATGAAAGGAAAAAAAGGAAAAGTGAAGTGAAAAAAGTGGAGGAGAAAATGGAGTGAGGAAAGGAGACAGAAGATAAAAGTGAAAGTCATATCCTTTTCTTTAATGTGTTATTGGAACACTCTGTGCGAAAATATGCTGGGCTCCTAAAAGGCATTACAACATCAACGCATCTGAAGCTTTTGTATAAATGTATCTCAGTCCAATTTTGTATGACAAATTATTTCCAGGCAATTAAGAATATTTATAATTGTTTTCTTTTGTTGGAACTTTCTTCTATTTCCAAATTTCTTATAAGCTAATGTTTCCTATAAAGCCTCAACAGCCGTCATTTTGAAAGAATTCTTAGTCATGTGAACTGCTGCTTGCAACCATCTTTTTCTCATAAATTTAACATGTGCATAGTACAGCCTTTATCTCCAGTATTGGTACATTTTAAGGTATCATTATTTCATCGTGGAGTTCCCTCCCTGCCCCCAAGTATTTCTTGGAAGAACTCCAAGAAACAGTTTCTATGATTAAAAACAATATAGATGAATATTGCAGTGGTGCTGAGCTGCAGTATTTCTTTCCTTTCCTTGCTCTCTTTACTTGCCTCCCAGCTTTCCCCTCTTAGCATGAAACCCTATACTTCTCGGTAAATGAAACATAAATGGTTCAATTGCCTAGTCATATTTCTAGGGTGGAGAACATACACACGGGGTCCCTGAAAAAAACAGTATGCTAGCCACTGTTTAAGAAGCTAAAGGATTATTATGCAGTGAATCCATGACAAATAGCTCTTCTGAATACTAAATTTGAGATACAAATGTGTGTGTACTGTAAAAGTCCTATGAAGACTCAGAAATGCGAATTCAGTTAGTCAGTGGAGGTGGTTTTGTGGAAACAGGCAATTGTAGTAAGAAATTACTTTCTCAGTTTCACACAAAGCAAGAGGTAGCTGCTGATACCATTCAGCATGCTTTATTTCCCTGCCGATCTTTTTTTTCCTTCACTTAAGGGAATCTGGGGTCTTTCTATCTCACCTACAGAGGTGCTGTTAATTATTTAAACCTTTCATCTTTCTTTAATTTATGTCATAGTGTAAGCATAAATTCCATTTTTTATCTGTTTCTCATCAAGCTGCATTTCTGTCATTGTTTGTAAGCCTGAGGATAGACAAAACTGTAAAATTAACCGTGCTTCAGTCTTTGAAAGAAGAAAATACAGATAAAACCAGTCTCCTCAGGACTTAGTGCCTCTGGAAGTCGATTAGTCCCTGCAGTAGGGAAAATTAAATTTTGTGGTTGAGACCCAGCATGCTTGGATGGTTTAATAATGCTGTGGCCATCATCCAATGGCTGACAACCAAGAACTGAGGTACTTTCTGTTCTTTACTCCCTCATGCAACACCTGAAAATCCCGGGGCGAATCAAACTGCAAATTAAAGCTCAAAAAACCCCCTCACCTGCATAGCATGTATAAGGAACTCATTTTAATGCTTTCAAGCTGAAGTCATTGGGACAGAAGCCCAAAAAAGAGTGACAAAGGTATCTTGGTAAGTTCTTAAAGCACCTTTTTCAATTTGTTGTAGCTCCAACCGTGCTTGCTGTTTTAATGCATTTCTACTTCCAGTGATGTATCAGTCAGCCAAAGCCAAATAGCTACCAAAATCAATCAAGTCACATGAAGCATTTCAAAAAGCCGAAGCAGTGATTACGACTAAAGATACAAGGCTGTGGTTTCTCAAAAATAGTTGTGTGAGGAATTTCCTCTCAACAGCTAAGCCCAGTCTAGCGCCCAGTATGCACTCTGTGCTTTATCTTGATTCCTAACTGGCCAGGGTGGTGGTTTGCACACCGGATACATTGCCTATGCCTTGGGGCTGTCCCCAAGGATGACCCTCTGGTGGCCACATTTGACAAGAGCAAAATGGCTTCCTTACCTGGCAAATGAAAAGTCACCTGTAATGACATCAGCTCTGTTATTCTGAAGATAAGAAGCAAGAAGGGTTCAGCGAAGTGTGGGGTTGGATTTGGATTACGCTATGTAGAGAAAATTCTCAAAACAAAAATAATATTAAATTGAATTTTTGTGGCCTCTACATGGTTTTTGCTACATTGTTTTTAATGAAAAACACAGGAAATACGGAGGGAAGGAAAACAGCCATTTTATACTTCGCTGCTGAGAACACGGTGGATATTTTTCTTCCTAAGGCAAATACCTTTAGATTCACAGTTTTGGCAAGTTCTGGTGGAATTCTGCCACTTTTCCCCTTAAATGCCACATTAGCTGGGGAGAAAGGTGACGTTTTCTTTTGGATCAGATATATTCTCAGAATATTCTTGAAGAAACTGCTCTCAGCTTTGTTCTGTTCTGGTTTAGACTGAGGCTTCAGTCACAAAAAGAGCAATTTCTTTTTTTATCATTCACTGAAGTATAGTATTAGAAAGCTGCAGTACAAGTCTTGTTAAGAACTATACTCCATTGCAGATTCTTGTTCGTGTTTTGCTTGACACAGGATGGGGTGCAGGAGACAAATGAGACCATGTACTTTAGTGGTAGATTTTTCAGTCAGATCTCCAATTACAGACTTTGAAATTGTTTCCCTGCCTTTACATTCTGTTTATCGGGAGCGTCTGGGGAAAAAACCCTACACAATCACACTGTTCTTCTTGTTGATCTGTCTGTGCTGTCACATCTAACAGTTTTGCAGAAAAAATTTTCAGAAAATTTGAGAAAGAAAAAAGAGTATCAAGGATGAGCCATCGCAGCTCAGTCACCTTTCTGTACCGAGGGGCTGCCCCAGTTTGACTGGCCAAGTGAAGTCAGAGACTACCTTGAATCTGCTATGGTGTGTGTTAAGTTTGGCTAACCAACCTGGAAACAAGATGCAGAACAGAGCTGAGAAAAGCGTGTATGTGGACCATTCAAAAAAGCTAAGGGTACTGAGAAATATGTATTTGTGCATTTAAAGCACAGGCTTATAGAAGTGAGCTGGGTTTTGTGAAGATGTTCTCTGCAGGCATATCTACACTGTACAATTGGATTGCCCTGCATTAGAAAGTAACTGAAACCTGAGTTCAGATTTTACCTTTCAAAGCCTTTCTGCTTCATATTTTTAGGGAGCTGAACACGCGAGCTAGTGCTCAGCAGGTCCCCATGTTTGAAATCCCAGTTTGGAGATGAACTTTATTGTTTAATACTATTCGTTATTTACCTAAACAGCTATTTGTCTCACTCCTTCCTTCTGGCTAGCCCTTTGCTGCAGCAAATATCCTCACAATTGCTAGTTTAGATAGAAGTGTAATGCCACCCTCACATTACGGGTGGTGCCTCAAGAATTTGACAGTGCAAGGGATGTTCTAAGGTTGTGGCCAGACACAAGTGACACAGATTAAAATGCCTGCCACGAATGCAAGTCAACAACTTGAACTGATGTGCCAGTATTTCTGGGCCAGCCAGGCTCTCTCCTGTGGTGACTTCTGTGCCTCAGGAGTCTGGTAGAGTGATCAGAAACAAAGGACTTACACAGAAAAGCAGAACATATCAGCTCACAGGGAAGTCAATGTGTAAAGCCGTGTTTCCTCCCCATGTACATCTGCACCAAAGTACACAAGTCGAAAACCACACAATCTTTTTTTTCCCCACTTTTTCTCATGTTAAAGTGGCATTTCTTTTAGTTTAATCCCTTTGTTGATTTCACTGCTAGTTTCTGTAAGCAAGCAGCAAGATTTCAATATTCTGTTCTGACATGTTTTGCCCAGTTTAGACAATGTTCTTGTATTTTTACCCACCCTTCTTTTCCTTGTTTAGTTTCTACTCTAGTGGCAGTCCTGATTTCTCTGCCACTCAAAATGGCTGATGTTATACATACTCTCAAAGGCATTTGCTAGTGCAGTCATTCCTCGAACTCTCAGACCTATTGGTAATGCTGTTTTCACAAAGGTGATTTGCGTTCAGTCAAGAATGAAGTCCAGTACGTGCTCACCACACAAAATGTGCTTGTTATGAATGAGTATATGCAAAGCCTCTTAAGAATTCACCCAACATAATTAGATACACCCTGGTTCATCTAAATGTTATCCAAAGGCTAAATATCTGAAGCTTTAATTGAAAAAGCTCATTAACTTTAAATAGAGCTAAAGTTGTTCAAAAAATCTCAGTGGAAATAGTAGATTCTCCATGAAGACCAAAAATAAAAGCATTTGAGTCTGAAGCTATTAATCATAAAGTTGACTTGCATATTTGTGCTACTTTTGAAGTAAGTCTGAGTGCTTAATTAAAAAAAAAAATGAAAGAAAACTTGTGCATGCATGCTAACTAAATTTTGCGATTTTGTTGCATGTTCAGTGGATCTCAAGTACTTAAAGGAGCCCAAAATACAAAGAACTGCTTGATGTGGGAGCACAGTAGACAGGTCTACAGTCAACTTGAAACAAACTGATGATTGTGTGTGGTAATTGTCCGCAATGTATTAAACCAATAACCCTTCTTATTGAATGTCATATTAGTAAATAAGTCACCATCAGAAGAACATTCAAGATGTGTATATATGAAAGTTGTTATCATAGCCAATAGAGTCTAGTACTCAGAGGTAAACAACCCTTAATAAAATTAGCAGTCTAGTATGCAATGATGTAACCAGAGAAAGTTTGTATGACATGGATTGTGTTGACAGTAAGCCTCCACCTGGAACAGAAGTGAGGGGAGAATGCCAGTCAAAAGCGAGATAGTAGAGTTGACAAACATGCATAATCTGTGTGTGTGCTACACGATGACCACGATTAACTGACACTATCACTTGACTTTCAGAAATATTACTGGGTAAAACCCCAGCCTGATTGCTGCAAAAGATTTGGTGTGATATTGATACAACTAACACGGAAGTGTGTACATTACTTGTGAAATACAAGCAGAAATACAGCTTTCATGGCTGCTTAGATGCTCTTTTTATTCATCTTTTGTGAACTAAAGCAGAAATGAATATCAACTGGTGCTGTTACAACAGTGATTGTGAAAGTGGCACCAAGGCATATTCAACACTACAGCTCTTTTTCTGTTATTCAGATGCACATGAGTCGGTCTGGAAGCATGCACCAGAAAAACTAAAGAACTAATGTTAGGCAATATTGCTAAAGTGCATTAAAGTGTCTGACAAGCCTGGATGGGAATTTTGTAAGGATTTAAAAAAAAAATCTTAATATCTGAGCAGTATTCTTCTGCCAGCTTTTATAAGCCAAACCCCTGAACTATGGTAGTTCTTAGAATTAATTTAAAATTTACTCTAGGTTAACCTGAATGATCAAGAGTTGTTTCTTTTCAATTATTTCTGTGGGAATACAGTTAATATAGGACCAGGCTTCAAACCACAATTGTCCTTCTTAAAAGGAGCAGCCCACGCCATTAATATAAAACTAATAAAATCCCAACCCAACCTCCCTTCTCCCTTCCTTTACCAAAGAACCATCTATTAAAAATACATTTCTGAGATAGACAGATATACATAATAGGTCACTGCAATACAGTGCACAAACATTAATTAGTAAAAATGAAAGTAAAAATAATTGTTTTCAGGATCTTTAGTATTAAAACCATAAAAATGTAGTGAAATCGTAAGAAATAATACGACTAAAACAGTCTTTCATTTGCTGATTTTTACATTGTATTAAAAGCCCAGAAGAAAAATGAATAGCCATATTTTGACTTGTGCTAAAATTCATTTCCAGACCTCCTAAATGAAAAAGAGAAAGCATGACTGAATGAAATATAAGTCTTAATACAAACTGATAAAAATATAGACACATACAAGATATTCTTTTAAAAAACATAAACTACTACATAAATGTGCTATTTGTTCTTCAGATAATTAAGCCATTCTCATAACTTTTAGTGACAGAGGAGTCTTGAGTGATTTGTCCTGCAGCTGGCAGTCCTGCTACTTTCTTTCACTTTGCTAATTTTCATACATTCAAGCTCTGAAGAAAATTTACCTTTATAAGGATATAATTCATGGATTCTAAATAATGTTTGGGTTTTTTCCTGATAGTCATATGTTGTGAAATTGAACAGTTTTAAGACTCTAAAAAATCTACTAAACAGATCCAATGGCTGTTTATTTAGTAGATATTTAGTAGACATTTAGTAATTAGTAGGTTTTTAAGAACATGCAACTCATCCTGTGTTTAAACCTGTCACACAAAAACTGAGGTCAACATTTATAATTATGGATCACAGAATCACAGAATGGTAGGGGTTGGAAGGGACCTCTGTGGGTCATCTAGTCCAACTCTCCTGCCAAAGCAGGGTCACCTACAGCAGGCTGTAGAGGACCTTGTCCAGGCGGGTCTTGAAACTCATCTCCAGAGAAGGAGAATCCACAACCTCCCTGGGCAGCCTGTTCCAGTGCTCCATCACCCTCAGAGGGAAGATGTTCTTCCTCATGTTCAGATGGAACTTCCTGTGCTTCAGTTTGTGCCTGTTGCCCCTTGTCCTGTCACTGGGCACTACTGAAAAGAGCTTGGCCCCATCCTTCTGACACCCACCCTTCAGATATTTGTAGGCATTTAAAAGGTCCCCTCTCAGCCTTCTCTTCTTCAGGCTGAACAAGCCCAGCTCCCTCAGCCTCTCCTCGTAGGAGAGATGTTCCAGTCCCCTCATCATCCTTGTAGCCCTCCGCTGGAATCTCTCCAGTAGCTCCTCATCTTTCTTGAACTGGGGAGCCCAGAACTGGACAGAGTACTCCAGATGAGGCCTCACTAGGGCAGTGTAGAGGGGAAGAAGAACCTCCCTTGACCTGCTGGCCACACTCTTCTTGATGCACCCCAGGATCCCATTGGCTTTCTTGGCAGCCAGGGCACACTGCTGGCTCATGGTTAACCTGTCGTCCACCAGGACACCCAGGTCCCTCTCCGCAGAGCTGCTCTCCAGCAGGTCCACCCCAAGCCTCTACTGATGCATCGTGTTGTTCCTCCCCACACCTCCCAGTTTGGTGTCATCAGCATCAGGATGTTTACAATTACCCTCTAAGAATTACTCTGAGTGCGTGGAGAATTGTACTTCATCACAAATTTTAGACGCTTATGGCATCGTAAATCAGGCTTCTTACTTTACTGCCCGAACAACTAAATCAGTGCCTAAGTAGAAGCCTCCAAGTTAAAAAAAAAAAGGTAAAAAAAAAAGTGAGCCATTATTTTCTGTAATGATGAGGGAAGAACGAGCAAATTTGTAAATGGGATTGCTAAACCTAATCTGTCATTCAGAGAGGTCACTTTCACTCTCCTTCCTAGCAGATTTTTAGTTAGTACTCATTAAACCAGTCCTGCTCATGAGGATATTTGAAGAAAAGGTAAATGCAGGTATTTTCAGTTATTTTCTATGAAGTCTGTAGTTATATCCAATCTTCATACATCCGACTATTTGGTTGGAATGCGACAAGAAAAGTAAACAAGAAGTCCATGTGGCAGTTAATAAATCTGGCTTATATCTTTCTCTTCTTGGGAAGGAAATCAAGTATTTTTGAATCTGTCATTCTTGTATATAGGCAAATATAAAACTCTTGCCTGTTTAAAAACATGCAGGAAAAATATTTCAGGTATCAAAAATTTGCAGAACTGCATAGGGTTTCTGTCTCTTCTCTCTTGTGACAGGTTGCTGGGGGGTTTTTTGCCACTGTTTCTGCTTGTAAGATGAAAGTCCCCCCACTGGTGAGCAGAAAGTATACCCTTTACTATTTGAAAAGACTAAATGCTGGATTCAAGACCAAATGCAGACCAAATGCTTGCAGAAGTGCTGGTCTTCAACATGTATCATGAGAGCTGGTTGACCAAAGTACTTCATGAGTACATTTAGAAAAGTTACAATCGAAGAACTCACTTCTACCATCATGCTCAATTTGCAGAGGAAAAAGCTCGAAATTTAATGACTACTTTGATTCAAGAGTGTTTTTATCTACATATACTCAAAGTGAGACAGTACTTGCCTTAAGAATGGAAAGTTACCTATACTCAGAATTCCCTGAAGATATTACTTTCAGGTAAACATCCAGCCCTCCTTCTCCTTGAAGGATGGTTTATTTCTTTTTCAGTTAAGGCTCAGATTGCAAAGGAACTGGGTGTGATATTTACATGCCTCAAGGCAAATATAATAATACACACCTAAACAGCTTTGTTGAAAGGTAAAGCCTTACCTAATCATACCAGAAATCACACACTCTGCACCATATACTGGAAGCTTTTAAGACCCAGAAAATGTCCACAAAAATTGCTGATTTTGGAAGAGTCTCCCAAAAAGACATTTTCTGGATGCTTGCTAGTTAGCATTAAAAAGCTTAAGCTCTTTTTTTGTTAAATGTTAAAATTAAAAATGCTTGAAGCACACTATGAAAAGGAGTGTTCTGCACAGTCCTCAAGTTAGCAGGGTTTTGATTTTTTTTTTCAAATGTTTTGTGAGGTTTAATGAACACGCTCCAAAGACCAAATGCCTTCCTGAACCCTAAAACTGCCTTTGGAGGCAGAACTGGGATAGTGCAAATCCAAGAGTAATTATTTTTTTGTAATTTTAAAGTGAGCTTCAAGAAAATGCAAACTAACAAACAACGTAATGAGTGCTGATTGCCTAAAATATGATTGATACTCAGAACTTTGTGTAAGATATATACCAGCAAGACTGTCACTTGCTACAGTTAGCATTGATGGTAGGTTTAAGCTATAGTCCTGGTTGGTCTGGTATGTCCTGCTGTGTTCTAAGCAACAAAACTTGCTACAGGGAGCAATGACATGATGGAAAGAAAGGCAACTAGGGACAGAAATACATATGAAAACAGGTTGCTGGAACTAATGAGTAATCAAGCAGTATAAGATTTTTCATGTGAGCTCATTCTACAGTGAGTGCTGAACAGCAAGGAAATCTGTTTCAGATTAGATGTCCTTGCCAGCCAGTCTGAACTCACCCCCTTGTCAAAGAAAGAGGTTATGAATTTTGCACAGCATCTTGTGCAGTATTGTTACTGCAGTCATTGACTTTCCGTACCACGTTTTTGTTTTAAAGATTGCTGTCCGCAGGCATTGATGGGTAACAAGAAAAAACAGGTCTCAAGAACTAGATTAAAGTAGTACATGTATTTGAAATACACAGAGGTCCTCTTTGTTCACCATGAGAACAGTTGTTAGTCCAAGAGACTTAACAGGGTAGCAAGAACATTCTAAACAGTTCCCACCAAATCCATCTGAAAACCAGAGTTTGTTCTGAAAAGCAATATGGTGAAAACTGTTCCTGTCCCATTTCTAAATTAGATCTATTCTCTGTCTGAAATCAGCTGCATCCACACTTTTCTCACTGACCATAAGGCAAGATTTTACTATTTAATGTTTATGTGATTTGTAGCCAATGATAAAACACACCACTAAAAAGAAAAGTCTCTGTACATGAAAGAGAAATTGAAGTATAAGCTGTTTTTTTCCAACTAATTTCATTCCTTTCTCTGTATTATATAAAGATCTGCAACTGTAAACACTTCAATTAACAATTGTGTTGATAATGCATAAATCATGAAAGAAACAAGCTTATTGTCCCCTAGCTGGATCAGTTTCTGTGAAATAAACAGGAAAAAATGTCTATTTATATTCAAAAAAACAAAGCATATGTAACTCGGTGCAAACATGAAGCAGTTCTGATGCATACACACCATTTTTATAGTCATTCTTCTGACCCTAAACACAATTTAAGATGTAATTTATGGTGCAAAGTGGTAAACTCTACCATGTAATAAATGAAACAGAAAAAGATAGATTACAACCTTCTTGTTAAAGTCACTGAGACAAATTCTGCTCTGATACACACATACAGTGGGAGCTGCTTCACTGTCTGTGAAGACAGGAGATGGCCTTCATATGCAGAAGATGATAAGCAAAACCAGGTAATGATGAAATGACTGAGTGGATTTATAACTTTCTTCTTTGATGATCACCTCTTTGAAACATTCGTATTTTTCTCATTTGCCTACAGTAGTAGGGACAGTGACACTAACAAATATCAGAAGGAAGCAGAAGGAAAGAACACAATATTGACACAGGGGAGAAGTGCTGTTAATCAGATGTGTCAAGCAGGTGGCCTTTGAAGCAGACAGGAAACCAGGGAGGCCAATTAGCTATGTTTTGCTTCATGTTGTGTTATTGGGAAAGGTAGTTGAGAGTATTTGGTGTCAGGCTACTGCAGTTAACGTCATTTTGATCATGACCAGCTGCCAACTCTACACATTCCCATGGGTGAAGACAGGACCAAAACTATCTCTAGTAAAGACACTTCCTTCGTCCTGGTCTACAACAGTGTCAAAAAATTGTGACTGATCCCCTAGTTTATTGTTTTGGACCAAACAGGGAAAACTGCTCAAGATCCTAAATATTGATTTCCCCAGGTATTTTAACTTTTTATAGGATCATATCTTCTACAAATGAAAAATAAATGTCTGGTGGCAGATAAAGAAAGCAAACAGGCTTGGCACGAACATTAGCTATGACTTACAGTGTGACTTACAGAGAATTGAAAAGTGATATCCATGGGACACTGCAAGTCTGGTCTCTTAGGATACTTGGTGCTGGAAATGAAGATATCTCTGTACAAGTATTCAGGGTTTAGAAATAAGTGAGGGTTCTTAGCTCTTGGTTTCACAGTCCTGACCTTGTGCGAGGCTCTATGGTCAATAGAAAAATCATCTCCACGGGAAAGGGCGTTAGCTCAAGTAATCTGTTGTGTATATTCCACTGATGGAAACAAGACATTCCAGTCCCAGCAGCTATACCTGAAGTAGCTCATATATCTTGTTCCTGCGTGACGTCGGCTATTGTAGGCCCATCTTTTGTTTAGGCTCCTCAGTCTAAAGTACAAATAGTCCAGAATCACATGGTATCCATTGTTCTGCAGGACCTCATGTTGCTTCTGCTGTTTTCTGATTACACAATTTTTGAGATCCTTCTCTGTTCTAAGTCCTCCTCTAGCTAAACTGGAATAAATATAGGCATTGTGCATCCCAGGATTTACGTGAGATTTTAAACAGAAAATCACAGAAAATCCGTTACACAGACAAGCCAGAAGTTTCCATTCTCCCCTCCAATTCTTCATAAAGCTATGAGTCAACAACCTGAATGTTGCTAAGTTTCAAACAAACAAACAAACAAACAAACAAAAACTGTCATAAATATTAAAAAGTGGTCTTTGATAAGAATACATGATAAAAATCCCACCTTGTGCCACAGATGCTGGCTGATCTCAGATATGTCACTTAGTTCACACTTCTTCGTCTTTAAATCAGGATAACACTTCCCTACCTCAAGTGTGTGTGGTGAGGATAGGACTGAGTAATGGTTACTATCCTCTTAAATACTGGGAATCAGACAGTCAAGTGAAATCAAATGAACTGAGAATAAAATGCAAACTGCACAAGTATATAAAACAGCCTGAAAATATTTCCAAATTTCTACTTGCATTATCTGCCAAATTTCCTTAATTCTGTGTCTATGCTTACTCTTATTTTCATAACTCTGCCACAGATTCAGTACAGAGCCCTCATTAAATCAGAACTGGACTTTGTACTGCTTCCTAGTTAATGCCACCATCCTCATTTTGTAAACTTTCCACTGTACACTTGCCCCTGTACACAGTCTGTAAAGTATACTCAGAATGCTCGATTTTATTCAGTGCATATGTAAGGGCATGGTAGACATAGTAGTATGAAGCAGCAACATTGCAAAGACTACAAGCGCAGCTAGATGCAGCAATTGTAGTCCTTAGAGTAGGATCCTGCTGTTGCTGACATCACTGAAAGAAATATTAAACCACTTAAACGAAGTCTGGGAATTACTCATGACTGGATATGTTCAGAGTCAGAATTCACAATTACCTTTATCCACCTCACAATACTAGCATATTTTCCTGCTGATTCCTAGATGAGACTTCTGATCGTTCGGAATATTACTGAAAGCTGTACCCTCATTTCAAAACATGCATATAACTTTCAGACTCCGATGATGAACTGGTATGAGTGTGTTTCAGTAACATTGAGAACACTTGTCTATTCCTTATCGATTTGGGAAACAAAATACATGAATATTTGAGAGTGCATATTTAGTTTGCAGAAGCACATATTCTTTAATCAAAATATGTTTATAATTACCAGACATGATGATTGTATATTTGTAGGTAGCTGCTCTGATTCAGAAAAGAAAGGAAAACCTAAAAAGTCTTGTATACCATGTCCCAAACTCTTCTGAAATAGCAGTGTGAGTGTACAGTGGAAATGGCTGCAAGATCAGTCTGACTGTTTGATTCAGATTTCATAGCAGTGTAAATCAGAATTTACTCTGTACATTAACAACTGAATAGTTTTCAAAAAAACTTTTTTCTTTTGCTTTAGCTTTTGTTTAAATGAAATTTTGAGAAAAAACACTTTCTATTAATTTTTAAATTTTACTTAAATTTTAGGTAATTGCTTCTGCTGAAAAATGTTGATTTCTAATTGGAAATATGTGAGGATTTATTAGTGTTTTTCAGGGCATAAGAAAATGAGCAGAAGGGCAGGAAAAGAGAGGGGGAACTTGTTCAGACCAGCTCTAAAAATGGAGTTATGCCATTCAAACAGAGATTGAGCATTCATGTTTTCTTCTGACTGGAAAGCATGATCATACATAATGTTTTTGTGCTAATAGCAGCTACATTATTTTAGAAAATGGTGCCTGAAAAAAACATTCTTCCTCTTGGAAGTTCTAGAGTTTTAGTTATTCATGTGTTAGTAAACAGGTTCGTATCTTACAAACGCTGAGAAAACAGATGAAATAGCTCCTTAGTGAAGAGCAATACCTATATCTTTTCCACATCACTGATTGTACTGGGACAGTGCTGCTTGTATTACTTCACCTCTAATTATTCCAGGATGGGACGCAGTCAGTCACTATGAGTTTGGCAGCTGCAGGATCCAGATGTGCAGCACTTGGAATGAATCTCTCTGGCAGTGGCAGCTGGCTGCCACTTTCCCTTTTCTGCTTTTTTCAGCAGATGTGATGTGATTGTGCTGTGCATCATACCAACATTATTCATTTTCACACCATTTTCTTGCAACAATAGGGAACTGACTCACTGTGGCATGTTTTTGATGTGTGAGAGGAATTATACACAGAGGTCCTGTTTCTCTTGCCTACATTGGTTTACCTTCTTTGACCTGAGTGGATTTAGCCTTGATTCAGACGGACTGAGGAGAATAAGGTTCATAATGCAGGGTAATCCTACACCAGCAAGAGACCAAATTCAGCCCTCCTCTCTGTTCTTTAAATAGTGCAGATTGCTCCAGTCAACTCTCAGAAAAACTAACCTTGACAGTAACTAGGACTGAGAAGGAGATTCTTATAACTTCTGAAACAGTTTGCTAGCAGACTTTAAGCCAAACTTAAACTAATCACTTAAACTAATCAAAGTAACACTGGAAACAGTTGACTCGGTCATCCTGGAGAATATGAATGGGGATGAAATGGAGCAGCCTGTGCAAAAACAAAGGCATAGATAATACAAAGTGATCTTAAATTAGGCTACAAATACATTATTTTACACCAACATTAGAAAAAAAAAAAGTTTTTAAACTGGTTTCTGTCCAGAAAAATGACTGAGTAAGAAATAACATGCAGAGCAGAGCCCAGGAGCATAGTGTACCCGCTCATTACTCTGTGGCACTAGGCTCTGGACTAGTCCAGATAATCTAATCATGGATAATCCAAAATTGACTGCACACGTGTTTATTGTGTAGTCCTTTGTTCAGGCTTATTCCCTTCTTGGACTCTGATCAGCTCAACCACATGCAAAGCAAGAATGAATTGGACACAGTTCTCCTGGGTTTTCTAATTAAAACCAAGCATTAACTGAAATTTATTAGGGAAAGATAAAATCTCACCAGTCACTTTCTGTTAATGGCAAGGGATGCTGTGAATTTCTAGGCTCTTCAGTAACTGTTCTTATGACATATGCAATTGAATTAGTAGGATTGCTGTCTGCAGTTGAGATTGGAGTATGCACTAATCATCTCTGTCCCAACGGTTTCATCCAAAAAGGGGACTGAAAGGGGAAAAACAAATGCATGGATTTTGTCTGTAAATACATGATCCCAGTTTTAACTGGAATACTTGCCATCCATTACTCTGGTGGCCAGTTTTGATTCTCATAGAAGTAATTTCTCCATGAATCTTTTTGGTTAAAGGAGGAATATTCTCCTTTTCCTTCTGCATATGGAAACTGTCTCATGCTGGTGACTGACAAGTGACTCAACTATGAAGTCCCAAATGTGTGGGGATATATGATCAGGGTTAGGCTGCCTGCATATAACAAATCTAAATTCATTCTTTCTTTTAGGCTCATGGAAATAAGTCTTGGAGTACAGAATCTATGTTTTTCTTCACATCCTGTAACACAGCTTGTTAATAAAAGGAAAGAGCAGACATCATTAGCTTTGATACAGAGACATGAAATACCGCTCTAGTGTCTCACAGGGTTTATTGGGAAATAGTTTTTACTCTGCATGGTAAATTTGGCAGCTGCTGTCTCCATTTCCGGATTTCCTTTTACTTTATTCATCCTACGCCTTTTTGCGGGAGCCAAGTCCATAGGCTCCCAACTCTGCAAAGGTTTGAGTACGTATCTTGATAAAATTCTAAGGGCATCCAGCTGCTACTGCACTTCACAGAGGGGGTCCATTTGTAACCACCAAAGATCAAAAACTCAAGAAAGGATGTTCAAAATTTTTTAGCATGTGGGTTTCTTTAATTGCTCAAGTTACATCCCAGCAGAAAGATATGAGAGGTAAAATCAAGTGGACTATAAAAAACTACCACCTTCCCCCCCAATCTCCCCCCCACAGTTGTAAATTTAATTTGCAAGTTTTCCCACTTCTCTGTCCTGGACTAGCAGACAAGAGGTCGAGCTCTGCTGTTTTAAATTCTGGACAATGTGATGGAGGCCTGTTGGTTTTTCAGCTGTTATGAAAATGAGGTGTGTGGAAGAACCTAACCAGGCTTTTCCACTGGAATTGCTTCCAAGCTGGCACAGGTAGAAGTTACGTGGTTCTGGCAACATTGTACATTTTGAAGGTACAGGGTGCAGAAAGCAAAGAAGAAAAAACAAACAGGAAAGAAAAAGGGATAGAAAGAATTCATATTTCCCCACCATAAATCCTTTTTTTATCTTTAGCCATTTTAAAAGAGTGGAGAAGGGAGGAATGGAAGACTCATTTACTTGGCTCTTGATTAACCCTTTATTGACCCTACATAAATTGGCACAAATCTTTGGTTTCTCTTCTATTTAGTTTTGTCTTGCTCATTTTAAGTACTACAAAATCTTTTAATCCCTCTTTAGGCAGGCTTTAAAAGATGCAATATAAAAAGTCACGAGGAATGTTATCAGATTAGTATTAAACATATGGGATATTATCCAAGGCAACCTAAGACAGTGAATTCTGCTTTGTAGCATCAATAAGCCTGAGACTTCTGCTGGTGCTTTATGTTACGTTCCTTACTGCCCTATTTTGTAAGTACAGTATGTCTACTGGATGTTAGCAGAGAGGGAGAGTTAGCATTTTTGGTTTTGTGCAAGAGCACAGCTAAAGAAAGACAGTTCTCTTTACATACAAAACAGCTTTCCCACTCCATTCACCAGCTCCAAACTCAGCTCTCATGCCCTAGCAGACTTGGAGACAATTAGGGTAGCAGGGAACAGAATTACAGTTTGATGCCTTCACCAGCTTATCCTCAAAGGCCCACAAATAGCAAGTTATGCTTTTATTTCTGTGTAGAGTTCTATGAGATTAATTTTCCATGTCTTTTTATTACTTTTTGCCTGCAAAGCTTCTACATCTGGAACAAAAGAGAGCCTCCTATTTTCGTTCTTTCACCCTGAACAGGATCACAATCTAAGTGCGTGTGGGGAGAGGCATGTTAGTAATAAGAGAAGGAAACAGGGTCACCTGTGACTATGAGAGGTAGTCCAAATGAGATTCAGAGAACTGTACAGATGATTTTTGAGAAAATTTGGTGATGGGATTTGTGCAATGCATGGTCTGATCTGGGCTTGGCTGAAAAATACCAAAAAGCTTAGGTCAGAGAAGCAAAGTTCAATGCTTCTAAACATATATAATAAGGGAATGCTGCTGCCATGCCTTTTCTCACTGCTTAATGAAGTTTTTGAGCCATATTTCATTAGGACACACTAACTTCCTAAAGGCTACCTGTCTTTCTGATACCTTTTATAGTTAATTCAAGAAATGTATATTTGTAAATGCATATGGTTGTAATTGTTTACCAAAATGGTTTCGATCTAGAAACAAATGGCAGAGAAAGGAGGAAAAAATCTGAGAACAGTGCAGGCTCCAAGAACATTCCCAAAGGACAATATTTTCAACAATAGGAAGATTAACAGGGGAGAATGAAAGGCACACACTACAGTCACAGCCTTTTTAAGCTCTGTTATCAGTTGTTCTAGGATCTAAATTCTTTTGGAGACTCATTTTATTTATAAGTATGAGAACGATTGACAACTTTAAATGAGGAGTAGGTGTATGTCAGATTCTTGGCAAACAGTCAAAGCTGCTGCTCTTGGGTGGTGTCAGGGAGGGAGGAACACAGTCCTGAAAAGACCTCAGTACTGCAAAAATTCCAATCGCAGCCCATTTCCCTAACCATTTTTGTTATGTCTCTATACTGTCTTTTTTTAAATATGTAATTTTCAGAGGTTGCGCACACACAGTGTTATATAAACTGGCTAGGTCAATGTGCTTTACTCAGAAGAGTTTGTATGCTCTTGTCTCGGCCACAGATCGTGGTAATTCTCTCTTTTGTGTTACAAGCATTTTTCTTTATTTTTTTAACAGGAGAACAGCTTTCTTTCCTTCTCTTTTTGTGTGATCTTGTTACAGTTAACCCAACTCCATGAACAGAAGTAGTCAAACAGAAACGAAAGAGTGTGCTTACCTAAATACTTGGAGACTATTCTGTCTCCCATTATTGACAGAATTTTCATTACAAGAGGACTCCAGCTCTGTTTTACTGTAAGAGACAGACTGGGAGAGGGCAGTAAGTCTTGTATAGTCTCTGCTGGTTTTCCAAATGCAGTTTGGCTTAGGACATAACATGCACAGACAGAAATCACCAAAAACAGACACTCAGAAAGAACCCAATCTCAGCACAGATAAGTTTAAAATAATAATATAATGAAAAGATCAAATAACATTTTGCAGACATCTAACACAGAGTAGTTTACCCTGGCATGAACCTTGGTCTAATGATGAAATTGTATTTGGCACTGCACTCAACAACTGTGGCTGCACTATAGCCAGTGTAGTTTATACATTTGCCTAGTGCTTTAGCTGAGACAAAGAATTTAAAACAGAGGCAATGCAGAAAAAATAAATGGGTGGGTTTAAGTTTACTGTAATATAAATACACATATACATTGCTGCAGATGTTATTCATTGGCAAGTGCTGCCACATAATTATGCTGTGATCTTCATAATATTTTAATGAGCTTTTACCCTAAATAGCAATGAAAATGGAACAATAAGAAGCTCTCAAAGAGTAAAAAAGTTTGGGAAGAGAGGAAGGTTGTTAGCTGTTTTCTTTTGGGGGGGATTGTCTTTGGGAAAAAACACATAATATGCATTGGAAAACACCAGGATTGAAACAATGTCTGAGTTTAGTAAAGTTGAATAAACTCTAATACGTGGGTAGTCTGCAAAATAAAACGGTTGGGTTATTTACTTCTTTATTCATTTGTTTATTCATTCATTTTTTGTATAGTACTTCTGTGCTAAAGGAAAGTAAGAAAAGATACTAGTGCAATTCAAACTGGTTTTTTTTTTTTTTAATGCTGGGGAACTCTTAAGCAGCACTGTGACAATACTGTTGTTAATATGCTGTGCCAATTAAAGTCCTAAAATATTTAAGTTTTATACACTTAATATTTATTCTAAATATCACGGTCATTTAAGCATTGGTATACATAGATTTAAAATCTTTGGAGATGCATGGCAAGGCAGTCAGTGAAGGGTTTGAGTTATTTTCTCCTAAAAAAACACCAACCACAAAATAAAAACCCAACTTGACTGCAGAGAAATCCAGCATAAAGTCGAGTAATCTGATAACCACATTGATGCTCATAATTTTAATTCTAATGACCTGTAAAAAAGATCTTTATTCCCCCCAGATTTGGCACACCACCAGCTACCTGAGTAAACAAAAACCCACAAATGTCCACCTCCTGCCACCCGAAGCAGCATAATCCACTTGGATTTCATTTTAGCATACCCCCCACTACGAACTGTTTTCACAGACCCCTCTGTACCTCCTGCTGAGACAGTTTCAAGCACAGGAAATCTGCTTTTTGTTTGGGCCTCCTCCCAGTGGATTCGTGGGATTCTTGCTGTCATTGCACTGGAAGCCCTTCCTCCTGCCAAGGGCTGGGATGAGCAGGCAGGCAGCAGCAGGGTGGGCGCAGCGTCTGCCTGCCGTTGGTCATTGCCAGCAACCCTCTCATTCCTGGCTATCCTCTGGCTACAGGGGAAGGGACCAGAGCTGTTGTCCCTGGGTGTCTGTGGGAGGAAGCCAGGGGACCCACGGCCTTGATGCACTGCAGCCGCTGGAAGAGCCCATGATGGCTGAACACAGGAATGAAATCCAAGTGGATTATTGTGGTACAAGACTGAGACCAAGATGATTTTTGTTGAACATGTGGAATCCTCAGTTTACCTTGGGATAACTCCTGTCTCTCCTCCCAGCTTTCTCCTCTCTGATTCTGCACCAAGCTTGAGGATAGCAGCCCTGACTGTGATCATCTGGCAAAGCCATCCCTGCCTCCCTGAAATTGTACCTGAACTGACTGGTGAGCAGGGCTGTACCAATTTTGCTTTTATACACTTTCAAACCTTACACCATGGTACATGTAATGGAAAACTGCTGACTGGTGTAATTTGATTCTTACAGTCTGTATTTCTACAGTGAAAAGTATCTGTATCCCTTTTTTAGGGCATTTGCAAATACCCTTAGCTGCATAAGAGAAAAGGGAGCAATTTCCTGGGCTAGAAGCTATCCGATGTAGCTCATGTGCCATCAGGGGATCCAGATATTCCAGCGTCTGTGGGTAAAGCTCATTCCAAACCTGGAGTATGGAATACTGGCCTGTCCTCTGCATCCTACAGGGAATCACCTGAAGGGAAGGAGTGGCTGGCCTGCCATCATGGAAGGACACAAGAATGGGACAAAGGCCCTAGGACATTCACCATTTCCGTACACAGAATTTGTACATTGCACACAGAATTTGCCATACTGTTTTTATTTGTTCACAAATCCCTACTGATATGTACAGGAGCTTATCCTGAACAACGAGGTCAGTGTTTGATTAACATGGAATCCAAGGTTTGCCTATACATTTCATCCAACTCATTTATGGAGGACAAGCAGGTGGGTAAAGTGACTTCTAAAAGAATGTGTAGAAAACAAGGAGTAGAGATGTGGGAAAGAATAAAGATCGCTAGATGAAGATGGTTTCCAAACTCTGTTTCTGTTCTTCCCTATTTTCTTTATTCACTCACATCTTGAGGAAATGCTGATCTCTTCCTGGTGAGCTTGAAATTCTGAGATGCATTATAAGAGAAAAAACAAACTTATACAAAATTCATCCAGCATAAATTTCTGTAAATCAGTAGAGGGACACATGATTTCCACAGGCTAGCAGAAGCCAATCTCAGGATCCATCTCTTGGAACATTTTAATCCTGCCCATTAAACTGCTACTTCATTTAAAAGTACATGTGCACCAAATTTAAAAAAAAAAGGTTTTGGGAGGAAGCTGAATTGAACTTGCAGTCTCTTTACAATGTTCTTTCTGTTTGACACTGTCTTTGGATCAAAGAATTCAAAAAGATAATCTGTCTAGGAAGAACGACATGGGCAGTGCAGATAATAGCTCTTCTTTTACTGGAGCGATCACTTTTGGTTATGAGTTTGGCAGAGATTGAGTCTTGTTCAACTGTACTTCTGCTCTCTAAAGGCCTTTATCAGAAACATAGCAATATCAATGACCTACAAGGACAAATGTGTGACACAAGAGCAGTGGTCAGCAAAGGAATGTATAAAAGCTGCAGAGAGATTAAGGAGGGGAATGGCATGTGTCTCATGAAGGTACCTTCACTGATCTTTGTCAGCCCAGCTCTGGGAGTTGTAGATCTGCGAGAGCTATGGATGTAGTTGCTTAACGAGCTGTGGAAATAATGGGAAATGTTCTGCCATGATCTGTGATGCTGGCCTGCATCATTAGTGGTGATGAACTACTGGTCAGGGCAGGCTGGTTTATTAATGCTAAACAATATTCTGTAGTCCATGATGTTTTCACACTGAATTAAGCATTTTTGCTCTCATTGCATTACAGATAGCAAGGAATTATGACAGAGGCTGCAAGGTGGTTCAGGAAAGATGACCATATTTTATATCGTTCTGCTTGGTAGTAGATCAAAAGTCTTTAATATATTTGGTCTGAACGCAAGACTAACCTTTTTTCCTATTACTGTTTTTCTCCAGTTTGAAATTTTCAGAACATAAATCATACATCAAGCTAAACTCTTTTTCCGAAATAAATTGTATTTGAAAAAAACCCAGCCTACATACACATAAATCACATTGCTTCAAAACTTTCCTTTTTTTTGGCAACATTGAACATTTCAGATTGTTTTTCCTTCTTATCTTCTGTTATTTGTTTTCACTGAATGCAATACAGCAAATCCCACTCAGAACCTTCAGGGGATGTAGCTGCCATATGTATGTTTGTCATTTGGTTTTGGTTTACTTTTTTCCATTTTTATACATTTTAAAACTGCCAACTTTGGAAAGCTGCGAGGTGTTCATAGTAATGATGGAGAGTATATCAAGATGATGACATAGGAAACTTTGGAAACAAATGGAAATTGGGGAGTGGGTTATCAGAAGTGAAACAGAGAAATAAATCTAAAATTGAAATCAATGTGCCTGCTTAAACATGAACCCTTGCACTGTACTGAGTGGCAAAGAGAGCAGATAATCACTGCTTAATTTAAAGTTTAACATTTTTCAAAATAAATTTCTTGAAGCACTTCAGAAAGATGGAAGACTTCTAAAGATCCTGTAATGGAAACTTCTACAAAAATTGGTTTCAAACTTTTTAGTCTACCTTAATAAAAGTTGCTTTAGATTTGTTTACGTCAGGACTGAATTTTCTGTCGTGATGGTTTCATTTATCTTTAGGCTTTTACTCATTTTTAAGAACTACACAGGTTTTAAAACTTTTGGCAGAATACTGGTCTCTCTCTCATGGGGGGGGGAAAGAATTTTTGTATTTTTTACAAGGTACAAGAGAATTAATAGCTAGACTGTTAATCATATGATGCCTTACCAGTAGATTTATTGCCACAGATACTAATATATGTTTCTCAGGCCCCTACAAAGGATAGAAAGCTCTGCTGAGGATCTAGGACATACACCTTCCTCTTTATTTAAATGTTCTCCTTTGAAGACTGCTGGATCAGTCCCTACCAAATGTTGAGCTTGTTGCCATTGTGGATGACCATGTACAAATTTATGGCATCCTATAAGTTATTATGTAAATGGTGGACTCATCTCTGTCTTTACTGTTCTTTTCCCTCTAAAATGTAAACTTTCCAGCTTATTAATTTACTGACATAATGAAATTTGAAGAGATATACCTAGTTTAAAGGTATAAGGTGGTGTGCTTTGCCCTGATGATCCCAGTATTCAATGATGTCACATCAGCTTTTCTATAGCTCATAGCATTACTGTATTATATTACTCATGAGGGAATCATTGAACTGCAAAACAGAACACCCCTTCCCAGATCTTGCCAAAAAGGCTTGATTTCAGACCTCATAGTCCACTGGGAAAAATACAGTGCTTTTCTACCTGTCCTCTCTAGAGCACACTGTGCCTGTTGCAATGTCTCTTACACGGTGACAGTTCTTCTGTGGCTCTGCAGTAGGAGAAAAGCGTTAAGAGCAGCAAGCAATGCTTTTCAGGGTAGGGGCCATGTCTTTCTCTGTTTACCGTGCATCCATTGCAATATCTGTTACATTTTCCGAATAGGCGTGTAGTACACATATTAAGCAATAACTCTAGATAAAAAGCATATGATGACATGGAAGTTTAAACTCATGGTTGAGGGAGGAATAAAGATTCCCCTTCCCTCCTCCTGACCCATGCCTTGCAGATGAATTTGTCTCTATTAGCTAAAGATGGATATCCTATAACCACATTTCTCTCTGGGTACTCTTGGGCGAACAAGAACTTACAGTGGCTATTTCAAAGAAAATAATACTCCACCTGACCCTTTACTAAAAGTAGTTAAGATAAAATTAGAAACTGTTGTTCCATCCACTCAACAATACGTCTCTGTTTTGCAAATAAGTGAGTAGCTACATCATTTCCCAGGAGTCCCCATTCTCCGTTGGGTAGCATTTGTTGATTCAGTAGTAATTACCTTCCTGAGACAGCATGGATTAAAAAAATGCAACCAAAAAATTCAGCACCAGAAACAGAAATTCCATACTGTTGATTGGTCAGTGATAGAGGTATAAAAAGAATTGCATCCATAGCTTATGAACAGAGAATTGTGCAGAAATCTTTCTTATACTTGCTAGACAGAGTGGCGTAAAACCAATTCCATCTGTTTAATTCTTAGGGTGTTTTTTTCAGCTTTATTATGGTTTATAAATGTGCAGAGTGTCCTTTAATACATGTGTCTGTATTGCAGAAGATATCTAAATGATGAAGGTATTCTTTTACATGAATAATGTTTCTAGTCCTCTGTGTTGAGACTTTATAAAAAGTTGCCTCTTTATGACAGCCTGTCATATCCAGAAAAACTGGGATTATATTGTGTCTGCAAACAGGCATAGCCAAAATACTGACTTTTGGGCCAAATACAACACTTTCACCAGAGTGAAGGATCTAACTGTTCATAGTATTAGACTGAGGATTATTTATCTCACTTATATATGTGTCCATCTGAAACAGAATATGTTAAACATTTACTGTCTTGCTGTGCACAAGGGGCATGAGCACCTCCTGTAGTCAGGAAGACCAAGAGCAGTGAAGAAAGTATCTTCATCAGTGCTTTTTATTATCCATATAGAATATCTCTAAGGCATGAATTTGGCAGGAGATAAATGTATATCAGCTAAATTGGTCTCCATTTATAACTGCAAACAATCCACTATGAATTGAACTTTATTGAGAAAGAGTAATGTTTGCTGTTCTACATACAAATTCAGTAGTTAAAAAGATCAGTCAGAAAGTGTTCCAAACAATGTAAACAACATTAAATGCTGCAATTATAAGATAAGCACTGCAGTAATTTTCACTTGATGGGGTGTGGGTGTGCTGAAGTAAACCTACTGCATGGTGGTTGTTTGCAAGACTTGCTTCCATGCCAGTCAGGGTTTATTGCTGCTAATTACTAAATGCATTTTAAAATGGCAGTTGTAAGATGGCAAACACACCTGAATGGCAATCTTGTAACTGTGTTATAGTAAGTAACTAAGATTTTCTCTATCACAAAGAAAGTGGCTGAATGAGAGCAAGTAGGATTACCCTGTTTTCTCAAGATCTCTACATACATACTCCATCCTGAAAATTAAGTCATTACCGGGATATGGCAGTATGAATTAGGAGCTACCACGCAAGAAAAACATAACTGGAAGTTAAGAGAACATCCCCTCTGGCCCCAAATTGTACATGCTCCATACTGAAGGGATCACAATAATCTAGACGATAAACTGTATGCTTTGGATGCGTGAATCCACAGTTATATATAACCACTGATGGAGCAATCATGTCACTGAGCTGACATGTCAAGCTCTGCAGCAATATGACGTATTTGGTCATGACAAACAGTATAGCAAGACAGTTTGATTAGATACTCCAGGAGGCATAGCACCACAAATGCACTCGTACCGGTGGGCTACTATGAAATAACACATTTGCCCTTTTCTGGGAATCATGCCTTCGTAAGACCTTATGACAGCATATCAGCACTGCCTCTTATTGGGAATTTTTCTCCTGCATAAATTCTGGGACACCTGAAACTGGAAGGTAAACTGAGCAAAGGCAGATTAGGACATCCACTACTGGCAAGAGGAGGTGGAGAACAAACATGGCTCAGCTATGACAGCCTTTGGCTGAACAATTTCCCTGCAGTTAATGTTAATACATCTTGTAAATGATATGATGGTCCTTCTGGTTGTGACAGACTTGTGACACAGGACCAATGTTAGCATTTGGATACACATACAGTGTTTCAGGAAGGAGAAAACCTGTAGCTGAACCTCACTCATTTTCGCCTTCTCGGAGGTAAAATTTTAAAAAATATTCCTTGCCTCTAGGAAGGAGAGTTTGAGACTTATTTTGAAGTACTGGTGTCCAGATATTCCTCTTCTAAAGTTCCACTGTTGCAGCTATCTAAAATGTCTGCATTAGCCAATATTTTACTTAACAGTCTATTAGAAATTTAAGATTATATTTATCACCTTGTTGCCATTTGAAAATCTCTGGCACATATTCTAAAATCCCTTGAACGTCTACATGTCTGTAAGTTCTACTCCTAATCTAAATGCTGGGCTGCTGGTACTAATATTTTAAAACAATTAATATTTTGGTTAAGTTTATTGTTATCTGAGATCATGCTGAAATAATTTGCCTTGTTTGATTCCAGTGTGCCATTTTTGTATAAAATGAATCCAATGAAGGGTAAAAGTAGTGGTTACATGAAGGCAGAATTGGTTCATCACAAAAAAAGAATGATATGGTAAGTGTGCAAAGAAAGGTAATTGTAATGAGAGGCAAGGGAAAGGTTGAAGAAATTTGTTTCATTTAGCCTGGAAACCTGAGATGAAGCTGAGATACGATGACAGTCCTTCAATACATAAACAGTTTTACGAAGGATACTTTTTGTGGCCACCAGGGTATCGACTTGGGGGGTGGGGGGGGGAGGGACAGGAGGGAGGTGTGTGGAAATTAACATGGAACATCAGGAAAAGCTTTCTTAAATATGAAGAGAAGACCCAAACAGGGTATATACAGAAGTTGTAAAATATATTGTGTTTTAAGAATGGGTTGAATAGACATCTATTGACAATGGCCTCAAAAGACATATTCTGTCTATGAAAGGAGATGGTCCTAAAGGTATTGTGGTGGTTTTGTAGCCCATCATTTCTACAGCTGTTCAAAAAGGGCTAGTTTTCTTGTTAGGAAATAGAAAAATATAGTTATCTATACATTAACAATTGTATGTGGCTCCAGCTTGGAGAAAGGTCAAGATGTGACTACCTGGTTAGAGAAAACAGGAGGAAGGCAGACAGGAAAACATAAAAACAAAGCATTTGAGACACAATACTAAGAACTGCTTATTCACTATCTTGATCCATCCCTCTGTCTCTCTGTGCTTGAGAATTCCTAGGGCTCTGGCACTTTTGATGTTCTTTCTGAATATCCAGATGTCCCTATAAATATGCTATAGAAGAATGGGATCAGCCCTGGTCACTGATGCCCAGAATTCATTTTTTAGGTCATCTCAGACTTTCATTCCCTTCTTTCATGGGAATCTTGGCAAAAATGGGACCACTGTCTCAGGGTACAGAAGACACCAACCTAGTGCACTTTTCAGCTCCCAACAGCAGCTGCAGTGAGCACCAGGCCAGTCTCTGGGAAGTGTAGAATAGTCATATTTTAACAAGAGATCTGAAGACATGCCTTCTGGATGGTGACATTCATTTGATAGAAATCAAAATCAATTTCCCCTCATGCAAAATGGGTCAGTGAGGCATCTGAACAAGCAAGAAACTTAACAATCACATTGCAGTATGCTGCTAAGTGTGGATTGTTTCCTTTAACACTTCTTATCTTTCCTCTCAAATATTTCCAGCCACTTTGAGAGCTCAAGGTGTGTTTCATTATTAAGGTTCCCAGCTGCACATTGAGTCAGACGTCAGGATTGTTTTGAGATCTGAGGTTTCAGTTCATCCCACTTTTGATCAAGAAACACAGAGTATTCCATGTCCCAGTGCTGTAGCCAGAGTTGCCCACAATGCTGGCTATCTGCTGACCAGATACAGCGGTTAGGTTCACACTGACCTTTAATGACTCTCTTCAATCTGATCACGTACTTATGGATGATGGCACCTTTCTCCTACATGTGCAAAGTAAGGCTTTGGATAAATTGAGTATATTTCCATTAAATGCTTCTAGTGGGTGATTGTCAGCAACAGGCACAGAAGGGAGTTCTTGTACCTCCTCTCTCTATCCACCAACTGCCACCCCTGTCCTATACATTACATGATATGTGGTTAACCTGCAAGTCAGACTGTAAAGCAAGCAATTATACAAGAACACACTCCTTTGACAAATTGCAAGAAATGTACATAACTACGAAGTGGTAAAGAGGCACTGTTTAAATCTTGTCAGAGCACAGAATGAATTGGAAATGGTTAACCACAAAGACTTCTTGCTTCAAAGTTGTTACAGGAATATCACTTTCGCCTCCAATGCTTGTTCTATGGAAGTAACTGTGTGACATTAAAGTAGTAATAGTAATTAAAATCTTGGCTAGACTGCCTCACAGTATATTAAAAAAAATAAGCTATTCACATTCACCATCAATTTCATCCCAGTGGCATTGCTTAGCATAGTTAGTATTAGGATTTGGAGCTATTTTGCATAAATAGGATGACAGCTCAGCAAAGTCGGTGGTGTTTTTATTGCCAGTTTAACTGGTGTTGAATTAGTGGGCATTTAAGTGACACTAAAACAATTTAGAACCCAATCCACAAAAGTCTTGGCTCCAGAATATTCTAGTATCAACGAAAAACTCAATTTTAGGCTTCTGCTTAACTCATTGCTTTGTAGCAGGCAGTCACATTCAGTTGAAGTACATTCCTCCCTGAGAACGACCCTGTCTTGCTATGAGAGCAGAGTCTCAGGTAGGTGGTCTCTGAACCTCTTCATGGGAACTATGGATGCACTGTCCAGTTGAAAAGCATGCCACAAGATCCACAACCCTAATTCATAATCATATGGGTTCATCCAGCTCTTTCTGAGCACAAAATATACTTACTGAAGTTGTCAGCTCTGTTAAGTTTGTTGTTCCCTGCTCCCCCAAATTAATGATTAGTACATGGAAATAAAAATCTCCAACTGTAAATTTGCTGCCCTCCTTAAAAAGACCTGCTGTGCACTCATCTATCAGCAAATGTATTATTTCTCTGGGTTTTTTCCTACCATAAGGGATGAATTATACAGAAGGCCTGATTTCCTACACCTATTGCGTCTGCTGGTGAGGAGGCAGCATGCTGCAGCACCAGAAGAGCCGGGTGCTCTGGCTGCAGAGCTGTGTGCTGTGCCTTCCAGGGGCTCCTGTGCTTTCAGGTTAGTGGAGCAAGCACGGGAGTTAATGGTGGCATCAGCTGTGGAGGCAGCTGCTTTGCCCACCCTCTGTGCTAGAGGAAATGTGCTGCACGTTTTTTTTTCCTTCTTCTTCCTTCTTTTCTTTTTTTTTCCCCCCTCATAATAGGGTGTGAATGAAGAGGAGTAAAGGAAAGATTTGGAGGATCAAAGAGAGATGACTGTTTCACAGTCAGCCCTGCTGTTCTTTTGCCTTTCTTTTTTTTTTCCTCTCCGCGTTTGAACATACACTGCAGCTCCAAATAGTTCATGAGTCATTTCATTCTGGTAATTTATATATTTGAAGATCTTGTTGGTGGATTTCAGAAATGATTTACTCTTCAGTTATTGCTTTATTTACTTACCTAATGGATTGATTGATGTGCCAGCATCCCTCAGGCAACAGAGGCCCCATTTCTGTTTTTTTCAAAAGAAGTGAATTGCTAACAGACAGGAGTTTCACAAACACACTAAGTCAGAACTTCCTTATTGTTCTGTGTTTATAATAAGTTCCTGTTGGACCATGTACAGTACCTGTCACTGCCTATCCGCTTAAGCAGAATCCCACACCAGGCAGTTGTGAGCTACGGCAGACACTGAGCGGTAAAATACTGCAAAAGGCTGTGGAATGCAGGCTGTGTTTTTCGTTGGCCTGGATGCTCAGAGGATGCTGTTCTCTCAGACAGCCTTTTCCCAAAAGTAGCAGGGCTGTTCCACAACAATGGGAATTATTACAACCATCTCATCTGGTATCGCTTATTTGAGATGAGAAATGTGTAGGCACAGTGGACTACAGTGTGACTTACTAAAATGGAGACTTCACATTGCTTTGTGCGACAGTTTATCAAGCTCATTTTCATTTTGAACTGCTTATTTCCTGCTAAGAGGCAGCAACCACTGGGAATAGGGGGACTCCGGAAGATATGAGCAGGTGCTCACACACACTACCACACGGTCTTTCTCTCCTCCTCCACCCTTCCCATACTCACCCTTCACCACCATCACCTTTTCCAATTAACTTATTTCTTCTCCTGTCACCTTGTGGTGGATCATAATATATCTCCAAGGGGAAAAGCTTTGTAAAACCTGTACCCAGCTGTAATTGTGCAAATGTTGAAGCTGCGTATTCAGCTGGCCCCATTTCTAACTTTGCTCCCCAGGCTGGTAGTTCCAGCTGGCTGAACACCTCTGGAGGTTTGCCCTTCACAACAGGAACCACTAATGCCATATAAAGGGTTGTGGGTGAAAATTAGAGCAAATGAACTGGGGCACAGGGCTTGGATTAGAACCTTCTGCTTTCCCTCAGAAAAGCCTGGGATACTTTTGCTGTTGTTGTTGTGTTTGATCTTCAAAGTGTTTTACAAATGTAACGAAGCAAGTCTCACAATCCTCTGCAAAACAGGTCATAGGCCATTTCATAGATGGGATATAATCAGGATTACAGCAACAGAAAATGATACTGTGAGATCAGGAAGAGATCCTAGATCCGTACTGAGACTGCTTGACCGTGCTTCCTTTGATTCAACATAATGGAAGAACAAAAAGCAGCACAGCTGATGGCGTGCACCAAAGTGCATGTTATTTGATTCAGTTCAGATTCTAACCAGCTGGTCCCCCGCAAATCAGGGAGAGCATCTGAGTGCTCACAAATCAACCACCACTGCTTCTCTTCAAATTGTCTTTGTAGCTGGTTTGACACCTTGCTGTACAGATAGGTATCATATTATTAGTATGGGACTGAATACACTAATGATGAGGTAATGTTCCTATGGAAGTATCTACGCTAACAGATGTGTTCGTACAAAGACCAGTAATATCATTATGCAGCTGCTCAAATGGATGTTTTTTGGTTTTGTTTTTTTTTTTTTTAACTTGCTGAATAATTGTACTCAAGAATCTCAGCTTTCATCAGAGATATTAAACACTTGCCTTATGACTGGAAGGATAATTATTGAAATGTGAGTAGAGCAGGGGCCTGAGTCTGCAGTCAGTCTTACACAAGCTCTAAGACTATTTGAACTGCTTTCATTGCTGTCACTACTATATTAATTCAGAACGCTACTGGTGGCTCTTTAATTATTGATATTACTTAGAGACTTACCGATACCACAAAGTATGTGGCTAGTTGTGCTACTGGTATTGAGAAGGGGATGCTTGCTGGCTAATGCAGAATTCAAGTATTTTCTTCTAACATCCAACAACAAAACCCAACATAAAAAATTATCAACACCTTGAACTGAATCACTGGTAATTAATTCCTTTGTCAGTACCTGGAAATTGAGCCCAACTCCAAACTCTTCCTGAGGGCAAGGACCCCTACAATTGCCCAGTGGCTTCTTCTACCACACAAGCATACATGGTGCATTTAAAACCAAATGTACACACTCTCCCTCCCCAGACTCACTGACAGATAGAAATACATAAATAGAAATTAGGATTAGAAAAGCAGTAATGTGAGATGGCAGCTACTTCACTGATAGTACAGCACCCTGCAAGAAAGGCTCTGAGGATGAGATAGTAACAGAAGGGATGTTCTCACTCGCAGCCTTACAGGGTTCTTGTTAAGTAATTCAGATCTACTATATAAATTCAGGGCAAGAGGCCTCCGAGTACACCCAGAGTCATGCAGAAGTGTTCTGAAGCCTTAACAATGAACAGTCAAAGAGCATCAGGTAGTTGGCAGAAAGTGTTTCCCTCAAACAGCCTGCCTCATCTGAGCTTAAAAAGCATGACACTCTCCCACAAATGGTATCAAAACAAAGATCTAAGTATTATTCAATGAAAAAAACATGAGGCAACAATCATATGTCATAAATAATCATATTTCTAATTTTGTATGTGAGATTTGCCTTTTGGCAAATTAGATGAGGTAAGTTAGATGACTTCAAATACATCAGTTGAAGGTTTGAAGACCCATAAATTGCCATTTGATATTAGATCTGTACCTGGGGTATTTCACAGGGTAATTTCACAAATTTTTGAAGGATTACATGGTCCTGACATTGTTATGACTGATGATTTAATCTGGATTGTTAATGGTTCAGAATAAGAAAATCTATGTAAGTTCCTTATAAAGTTAATGGAAATCCTCTGAATTTTGAAAAGTCTAAGCAGCCATGACAGCTATTAAACATACACTAAAAAAAGATAATGTAACTGCTAATTCAAATCAAATAAAAGAAACAACTGAAATACTCTATGCACAGTATAGAGAACATCTACATGACTCTTGTGTTCAGATTAAATCCTTTCTCCATATGCTGAAAGTCAGCAGGCCCTCACGGGACCTGCTGGAAAATCACTTCACCTGGCATTAGACAGACATTTATGATAGCCATTTTAAAATTACTAAGACTTAACTAATCTGTTGCCTTATCAGTACATCCTCAGAAAAAAAGATGCAGGACAGCCTTGGTCACCACAAAGGAATTCCACTTCAGCTTACAGCTCCATTGTAAAAGGCCCTGAAGTCCACTATCCTGTTGCACAGCCGATCGCACAGTCCTTGCTGCTCTGACGCAGGCTATCCGCCACATTGAGGGCTACTGCTTCAAGACTTTCCCAAGACGCTTACGTCTTTCTTCTTGAGCCTTTACAGCAGCTGTATAAGGCGGTATTCATTTAGGCCCCAAATGAGCTTTTACTGCAGCAGACACAGCCGGCTGTATTTGCATGTGGATCAGCAAACAGGGCCAAGAAAATCATGTTCATACTGAAAAAAGGAAAAAAAGAAAGAAAAGAGCCTACTGGTAACTTCATCAGCTTTTCTCTAAAAACAATAGCCACACGAATAATGCAATTGTATAAACTGGAAACAATTCCAAAACTTCCCTCCCGCACAAACCAATATGAAAATATTTTAATGTTCTACTATCCCCCATATAGTGCTGAAACTATAGAAACATGTGGCTGAACTTACAGCTACACTTTAAGAATAAACACCTTTCAAGAACCATCTTGACAAACAGCATGCACTTGGCGGGACTTCAAATACGTGGGAATCAAGATCTGTCTCCAGTATCATGAGGGAGTCTGGTGTCGGAGGAAGCAGTGAGTATTGAGTCACTGCTGACTCCAGCATCACCACTGTCACAGTGTCCAGCTAATAGCAGCTGAGTTTAACGTAATTGAACTGGACTGAGTCATGCCGGTCCTGTGTTGTGAGACAGCCAGCCAGATACAACAGGGACAGGATGCAAACAGTGTAGACTAAGTAAATGATCCAGTACTGTATTAGATTCTACACTCACCAGTTCACACACTGTTTCAAAGACGAATATTGTCACAGATGAATTTAAATAACAAAAGGGTGTGTGTGTGTATGTGTGGCAGGGCAAGGTTGGAAATGTAAGTCTGCATATCAGTTTACTGGTATGGGAATGGATATATTAACATTGTTATGGATGGGAAGCAAGGCCATGAAGCGGCCATGAGCTGAGCATCTAACCATGTCCAATGTGAAATAGACATTTCCAGAAGCTAGAGCAGACCCAGCTGTGCTAATTATTCATGCCATTAATAAGTGCTGGTTTTTCTTTCCAACCAGCCTGCCTCTTGAGTACTTATTAAACATTGCAATCACTGCTAAACCTGTTTATGGGGAATAGCTTTATCAAATTGATGAAATTATCAGAAAAAAAGATTCAGGAGTAGCAAAGGAGCATTATGGTGAATGACAATCACAGACTGTTCCAATAGCTTACAAATTTGGCAGAGCAGTACTGGGTCCTTCTCTTATGAAGGTCAATTGAAAATTCTAGCTGTACTCTAAACATCATTTTCCACAAAACAGTGCCACACAATGTCCAAAGTAGTCCCTTAATACAAAATATCAATTTGATTTTCCTCAGGAGATTAGTTCTCCTTTTGCAATGCAAATATTTTCAAGTGTACTAAACACATTCTAGCACCTCAGTATAGGGACTAAACTATTTGCATGCAAAATTACCCAAAGTAGGAAGACTGGCACAAGCTTATGCTTCTGCCATATGTGCTGAAGAATTTGAGCCAGGAAACTAGGAGTATCTGGATAATATTTACAATTTAAATTTGATTTTACATTATTATTCAAAAGAGAAAATAAATACAAAGCTTTCATTAAAATTAACGCTATATGTAATGATAAGTTTACCCCAATGTTATCTGATTACAGTTCTCCGGTTAAAAACACGGTCCAGGAAATGTGGAGAATTCTCTCATTACAACTGTGGCTTCCCTCCCCCCCCCCCGCCAGTGCTTCTACTTTTTAGACACCTTTTCTTTAAATCTGAAAGCTGTATCCCTTACATTCCTTTTACACATTAGTACTTGTGTCAGTCCATGTTATCTCCTGCACACTGTGTGTAGCAGGTTGTCACTGAACTTTGTAGTACGGTGGAGTAAAAAACAGATTTTTTTGCCTGGGTGGGGGTCCAGGGCCTACCACATCTTTTGTTTCCACTGCAATTAAGTTTGGAGGAACTCCACGGATTTTGGACAAGCTGCTGTGGTTTTGTGTTGACAAAATGGAAAAAGAATTAGACCTACTGTACTTATCAGTGAAATACCAGAATGTGAGAAACACAACTCCTGTGGTTCAAAAGCTCACAGAAACACCATTTTACAAAAACAATGATCAGCACGACACAGGATGGGGGATGGAGGGAGGGAATTTTGCTGCACTTACACTCTTGCTAGACCTTTGCCTGCAGCACCCATTGACAAACGGACTGGTAGCAACAGCCACGTTCCGTGCCAGTGCTGCGGTGGCCTGATGGGACGGTGTCACCCGCTGCAGGGACCCAGGCCGGTGCAGCTGCGCTGTGCTGCCTACCCTACCCACCGGAAGCAGCACGGAGAACTTGGCTGAAGCCAGCTTTGTGCCTGCATGTAAGTGCCGGAAATGTAAGTCACAGATATAATTTATCTGGCTTCAACTACCATCACCCTGAGGAGCTGGGTCTTTAATAACTTGTTTCCCTTGCCTCAGTGCTAGGTGGTGCCTCTGTAAGTAGGTAATAGCTTTGCATCTGAATAACTTCTAGTGGGAAGAAATACCTCACCTTTTTGGCTCTTTTACACTTTGAGGAAATCAAAGGACCTAAAAGTGGTAAGATCAAAACAAAATAAAATTTAAGGAATGCCCCTTCAAAATCAGTTTTGAACTCTAGGAGCAAAACAATTTCCAGAAAAAATTGTCCAATTTGTGTTTTCCTAATTTGTGTCCATGTTTTACCTTAATTGAGTCTGAACAGTGGTAGGCAGATCTGCAGTGACTGGGAAAGGGGAGCTATCAACACGAGGCATTTCTCCTGCCACGGACCAGCAGAGATGCCATCAGAGTACCTCGCCCCACTCACCTTACCGTCACAGCCAAGTCAGCAGAGCCCTTCCTGTGGAAACCTGTTTTCAGTCAAAACAGAACCAGGTCCCCTGTGTATCTTCTTCTACCTGATGTCTAAAAACATCTCGAATGTTCATGACTCATGGAAGACGAGAAGTGCAAGGAGCTAGCCCTGGCTCTAGTGCCAGCATCCCACGAGAGCAGAAGTTCTCCTCAAACAGAAAAGCGAATGAAAACACTAGGATTTCTGTCTCTCCTGATGAAATCTGAACACAAAGAGAAAATTCTCAGCTGATACAAAATTGACATACCTTCTGCAGACCCTCAAGTACGCTGAACCGCGCAAGGATCTTTTTTTTTTTCCCTTATTCTTTCTGCTTCTCAAGATAAAACTGACCAAGCCTGATCTCACCACAACCATGGAATCAACGGATGTCCCTATGTTTATTCCACGTACGTATCACCCGAAAATGCTTATCCCCATGCTTGTGCTCCTTTAAAATGGCTGCAGTGCGTCACACGCCCGAACCACCAAAACCCCTTTTTTAGGTTCGATTCTGCCTTCCTAACAACCACCACGCTGGATTTGCCCGCAGCCTCATCAAGCCTGAACAAAGGCCTCGGTGCGCGCACTCCCTCCCGAGGTGGTTTCGCTGTGAGAAGCCAACGCTCCTGCTGCGCCGGCTTCCCAAAAAAACACCCCGCGAAAGCACCGAAAACTCGCGTTTCCGTGGAAAACCTGCAGGAAGCTCCCCGCGCCACCCGCCCGCTCCCTTCCCCCGCGCAATGACGGGCGGTCTGGTTCCGAGCGCGGCGCTGGCGGAGCGGCAGCAGCCGGCGGGGCCCGGCGGGGCCTGGTGCGGCGCGGCAACACCCCCCTCTGCCGCCCGCCGCGGGGAGGGCAGCGCCGCGCCCGCCCGGGGCCTGCCCGCGGCCCGCCGGACGCCCGCCAGCGGTCGGCCGCGGGGCTGAGGGTGCGGCGGTTCCCGCTGCCTGCGAGCGCTTCCCCCTGCGCGTCTTCTTGGCGTTGCTTCAGGGGGCGCGGCGCGGAGCTGCGGGGAGCTGCTCGGTGCCTTGGTCCCTCTGTCAGAGAAAACCCGGCTCGCAGGCGCACGCGGGAAAGCGCGGCCTTGCGTCGGTGCGGGCCCGGAAGGTGTCCGGCAGCGGCGTCTCCCTCCTCAGCTGCGCAGGAAATCAGATCTCCTTTGAAAAGACCCCGAGGGACTTCGGAAGCCTGCCTGGCCACTTTAAAAGACAGAGATGGGAATATAAACTCAGTTTTTGCACGCACAAGTGTAAATATTTTGGAACATTAGGAACAGGGTCCGTCCGTGGCTGGCTTTCGAGCAAACCTGCCAGCAAGAGGTGCAAAGTCTGCCCTCCATCTTCTCGCCGGGACAGTCTGTGACAGCATGCACTGCACAGGGGCAAGGGTGGCTGTGGGGTCACAGAGTTCCCCCTTCCAGCCAAAGGGAATGACCTGCAGAGTGAGGGATGCCTCCTTTCTCCTACGAAGCGTGCTGTGCCATGGCAGAAGCTCAAAATTACCTCCAGAAGGGCTCTTGGCTGTGACATTTCCAGCTTTTTTGAGTACAGGATGAGGCTCAAGTTAGTTTTCAAAGGGTATGACGCCAAGAGAAGAATCATACTCTTTTGTTTCTGTCTCTGCGATTTAAGTTTACCTTCTTTATCTAAACCTGTGCAAACCTGTCAACCGCATCACCCATCTCTGCTTAGAATTGCTATCTGCTGAGCACCTGAAATAACATATGACAGACCTATCCAGTCTCACTCATTTGAAGTGAGCTGTCTCCCCTTACTTTTGGCTTCATTTTCATGCAGCCGTAAAGATTCACAGCATATATCAATGGAAAATGTAATGTAACACTCAGAAGTTTTCAAATCTCACTCATTCAAATGAGTGTGACTTGACAAGTCTGATGTGATAAAATAATGCAAAGGGGTTTAAAGATTTCACTTAAATGCACAATGAAATGAAACCTTTTTTCTCCTTTTTTTAACTTTAGAAATGAATTCTTAAAAGATGCATCAAACTGAAAGAAAGTAAGGAGACTCAGTGTAAAACCTGTCATTTCTCACCTCAGAGCAAGAGTGCTTTGCAGTCACCCTCACACTGGCAGAGTTTTACAGGGGGAGATGGACAGTGGGCGTGAGGTAGGCAAATGCAAAGATATGCAAGACTAAGAAACTGCATACAATGGAGTAGTGGCTTTACCAAAATAGACTTGCAAAGAAAGAATTATAAATGAACAAAGAAATTAGGTGCAGCACACCATAGCTTTCATGGCTACCACACTGTAAATGCAGGGAAGAAGAGAGAGGAGAGAACAGAAATAAAGAAATTGTTGTAAAAAAAGATCACCCATCTGCTTCTGGATGGGTGCTTCAGTTGATGGGTTGGGTTTTCAGCTGTTGGGTGATTAGATGCTGTGGTAGTGAGCATCACTTTAAAATGGTTAGATTTATTTGATGGGAAAATACCTCCACATGTTGAAAAAGCAAAGGGTTTACAGGTGCTGGTGAGTCCTAGTTATCACAGGTACTCGAGACATAAAGGAAAAGTGTCAGACTTGGGTAGCTAAGCATAGGCTTCTATATTTCTATTTGATACATAAATAGTTGTGGACGAGTCTTCCAAAGACCTGGAATCACCCAAGTGCTGTTAAGGCTGGCAGGACCAGAAGGTTCACATCTCATTTGAAAGGCCTTCGTATTTATTTAGGCATGTGAATCCAGCTTCTTAATTTTATGAACGCTGTTTTAAAGGGCAGCTTCAAATGATTTAAATGTAGCGAGACCTAATGAAAGGGACTGCAGTTCTTATGACTTATAACTCCCTACTGAAGTAAGACTTGATTGGAAAGTCATGTATATACACATCCTGTTTACTTTAATGTGAGCTCCAGCTATAGCAGATGGCAGAAAATACCTCCTAGGTTAGCCTTTTTGCAGCTTCCTCTAAAGCATATATTACTTCCTGCCCTCAAAAAGAAGAAATTGGTCTAAATGGACCGCTGTTTTAACCCATCATGTGACAATCCTTGTCCTTCTACTATGCAGAATTGATCTGTGTACTAGAATTGAAATACTAATTGCTGAACTACCTGTGCATTAAGACTATCAGATTCCTGCTTGTTTAAGGCCACTCTGAGTCTCACACAGTGTCCAAATTCAAGGATGCCATTGTGCTAAGGGAACAATTTGACACTGCTCAGCATCCTGTACAGCTACTTGCTGTTTCGTACCTATGACACCAACTGACTTGTGTAACACCTTGGATCTCATTTGGACAGCCAAAATAAGCAGAAGACAAAAGAAAGCCCTACAAAGTGGTGACAAAGTAAAGGAGACAAAGACGAGAAGTCAGGGACTGCTGGGCACAGAGATCTCCACCAGACAGTGCAACTAGAACTTTGTTTAATTCCTACTTCAGAAACCATTCAGGCCAGATTTCGTCCCCCCATCAAGTTTCTATAGAATCTCACAGTCCTTCCAGCTGGAAGGGACCTTGAGAGTCTCCAGTCCAACTTCCTGCTTCAAGCGGGAGGTCAACACTAAGTTCAGGTCAGGTTGCTTAGGACTTTGTCCATCTGGGTCTTGAAAGCCTCCAGTGTTGGAGATGGCACAACCTCTCTGGGCAATCTGTTCTACTGCTTACAGTGAATTTTTGTTTCCTACTATTTGGTGACGACCTCCCCTATTTAATTTTATGACCATTGTGTCTTGTCCTCCACATGAACACCTTAGAAAACAGCGGGGCTCCATCTCCTCAGCGCCCTCCCTTTGATGACTGGGCTGCTGTTGGGTGCTTCCAAAGCTGCCCTAGTCCTGCAGACTTTCCTTGCAGGGCAAAGGCTCTAGCCCCACCACCTTTATTGCCACCTCTGACATTGCTTGTAGTTCTCTGGATCTTCTTTCTTGCCCTTTTTGAAGATGACTGCAACATTTTACTTTCTCCTGTCATCAGAAGATCTTTCCAGAAACTTTCAAAGATCCTGAGATGCTTCCTACCAGGTCCCAGGGACTCACAGCAGTCAAGATTACTCAAGAATCATGGAATCATTTAGGTTGGAAAAGACCCTTAAGATCATCAGATCCAACTATTAACCTAGCACTGCCAAGTCCACCACTAAACCGTGTCCCTAAGCACCACATCTACATGGTTTTTAAATACCTCCAGGGATAGTGACTCAGCGGCTTCCCTGGGCTATCTGTTTCTGTGCTGACTGGGCCTGATCACCTGGTTGTTCTGTATGTGCTGTGTGATGGGGCTCAAGGCAATCTGCTCCACAACCTTCGCCAGCACAAAGGTCAGACTGACAGGCCTGTAGTTCCTCAGATTCTCCTTCCGGCCCTGCTTGTAGATGGGGCATCACATTTACTAACCTCCAATCAACTGGGACCTCCCCAGTTAGCCAGGACTGCTGATAAATGATGGAAAGTGCCTTGGTGAGCACTTCTGTCAGCTCCCTGAGTACCCTTGGGTGGGTCCCACCCCGTCCCATAGACTTGTGCATGTCTAGATGGTGTAGCAGGTCAGTAACCATTTCCCCTTGGATTCTGGAGGCTTCGTTCTGCTCGCTGTCTCTGTCTTCCAGCTCGGGGAGATGGGTGCCCTGAGAACAACTGGTCTTGCCATGAAAGACTGAGGCAAAGAAGCCATTAAGTACCTCAGCCTTTTCCTCATCCCTTGTCACTATGTTTCCCCTCATGTTCAATAAAGACGGACACTCTCCTTAGCCCTCCTTTTGTTGTGGATGTATTTACAGAAACATTTTTTATTGTCTTTTACCAGAGTAGCCAAAGTCCTGAGCCAATCCTCATCCACTGCTGGTAGCACATCTCCTCCTTGGACCCTGTCAGGGGAGACCTGGGACATTGTTTCCATACGGCCAAGGCAAAGAATACAGGGTATCTCAGCCTTTTGTGTGTCCACCGTCACTAATTCAACTGCCTCATTTGGCTATGTGACAATATGTTCCTTTTTTATTCTTTTTCTTCATCTATGCAGACAGAAGCTCATCTTGTTGCTCTTGGTGTCTTTTGGCAATTTCTACCTTGCCTGAACTTTGGCTTTCCTGACAATATCCCCGCATGCCCAGACAATGTTTCTACGGTCTTCCTTTGCTGCCTGTCCTCTTTCCAACCTCCTATGTAAGATTGTGTGCACTGGGCTCAGCCGTGTGTTCCCATTTAGCCAAGCTGGTCTTGTGATAGGTTGACTATTTTCCTAAAAAATCTGCATGTCTTGGAGCTTGGAGGAGATTGCCCCTGAAGACTTGCCCCTTTTCTTTACTGCAGTTGCAGTAGGTCCCCAATAGTTTCATCATTCAGACAAAGCCTTGCCTTGAATCAGCAGCAGTTGTCACTGCCATCTGGTATTAGAGTTGTTTTTCATGTGCTGCCATGTTGTTTACTGCTGCACAATAAATGCATAATACTCACAATATTAAAAATTCACCAGCTCTTCTTTTTTTGTGAGACTGGTCCGTGAGTTGCGTATCTTTCTTTGCATGTGCTTCAAGATTTGGTTGAGTGTTGCTTTGATAGTGCTGTTGTGTAGGTGTCTGGGCTATGTTCTAGTTTTAAAGCCATGCTCCCTGAGGGAGTAGTGGAGAGAAAAGTATTTTTCCCTCGTTAGTGGTGCATTTCTAGTAGATATAAAACATACCTGCATGCCTTGGATCTATGTTGAATATGGGGATAACTACTAACACGGAAGATTTTACTGAAAGGAACTCTTACAGACTCCTGCACAAATGGGAACTTGTGTGCTTGCCACAGTAACAGTGGATAAAAGGAGGAGGACTTTCCCATGTGTGATAATCATAAACACTGATGGGAAAATAAAAACTCTCAGGAACTAGGTCTGAGCCCATCAGAGCACACTTGTGTGATAAAGGTGAATCTGGAAAGAGAGGAAGTAATACAGCCCCATGTGGGTAATTTACAAGGCACTGTACCTTTCAGTCTTTGGAAAATGCTAAAAACACAGCCTCAAGTTTCATGGGAAATGAGATTCTTAATCTAATTCTCAACCAGCCTCCACGTGAATAATAGCCAGCTCACCAGCTATCACACTCGATCAGCAGTCTGTACTGGAAGGCCCCAGGAGACATGCACACAGTTTGGAGACTGACTTGATATATTCAGTGAAGGATGATTTGCCACATGTGTGTATGTGTTTGTGTGCATGTTTTGAGGAATTTGTTCTCGTAAGCTACTTTGTGTAATATTAATTCTTGAAGATGTTCATCTTCCTTTAATTTCAATAAAAAATTGCAGAGAACAGGTATGATTTTTTTTTGGGGGGGAGGGGGGTCCAGTCCTGCTGTTTGTACAATTTCCACACTTTCACTTGTGGATATGGTGTCTTATGCTGTTTGTGAAATGAAAGAGGGCATACTCATATGACTGCTAGATGTTTTTCTTGTTTAGTGCAATATGCCCTTTTGTGGCATATGCTCTCAATTTCCTTTCTTCCTTTAGCACCATTAAGTGACATTTCTTTACCATGAGGAATAAACTGCCTATCAGCTCCTGTTCCTCACCTGTCTACATCAAGTGGATTTTTATTGCACCCCTTTGTATCGACTACATTACTGCTGTTTCCCATTAAGCTGAAATTTCATCACATTTCTACAAGTTCTTTCCTCAAGGTTACTGCTACAAAGACTTAAACTAATTCATCCTTGTTCTTCTTTCTGTAGTCTCATTTCAGATGGATGTTTTTTCTGAAGGCCTATGAGCAGCTTGTAGGCACAAGTGCAGGGTACCTTTGATATGAAAGCCAATTCCTCTCAAGTACTGTAATACTGACCCTACAAATGAATCTTTTCTGACTTCCTTTTCAGAAGCTTTACCAATCCAGAAAATACCTCCTTCTACTTCTGTAACCCCTTTCTTCTGCCACCTTAAAGGCCTTCACATGTTGTGCATGTTCTTTCATTTACCAGATGCTGTCTACTCCTGATTTTCAAATGAATGGAGATGGAATGTTATTTTTTTCTGTTTTAGTACAGTTCTTCTAGCACCACCCACTTTGGAATCTTACAATATATTCAGTTGTAGCGGGTAAAAATAATGCACACTAAGGTTTGCAGTTTGGCTGTGAAGTGAGATGAGCAAATATTATTATACCAGTGAGGGATGGACAAACTGAGGCATAGAGAGATGCTGAAGCTGAGTGTAGCTGTATATGGAATAAAACCCATATAATCTGATGCATGGAACAGTGATCTGTTGACACAATTAATTTTGTTTCAGTTGCTGTAAGTATATTTCTAGTCCCTGAAATCACAGGTGTTTATCTTCACTCCCACTATAGCCCAAAGAATACACTGCAATTAATATATGGCTATGATTGGAGCTGCATTGTTGTTTAAATAAAATCGGAACAACCTAATAGCTACAGGTGAATAAACAACAAGCATGTCATTGGAAGGGCAGATTGAGGCTTATCTGAGTAGCCTTCTGCTGCTCTGTGAGCACAAGTTGCCTTGTAGGATTTTCTGCTGAGCAGAACAGGCAGCCTGGGACTAACGAAGCCTGGGGGCCCTGGTGGCCCACAGGCAGCCCAGTGGTGTTAAATCAGCTTTGCTCCGGTTCATCCTAAGCTGTACTTCTCCTGTTCTTCATGCTTGCCCTGCAGAGGTGCAGCTCAAAAGGTAACCAGCAATATTAAACAACGCCAAGTAACCTGTTAAAATTTCCCAAGGTTGTTTCTTCTCTGACCTTTCCTCTTTAGTTCACACCTCTTGACTGCATCATTGTCTGCGTTTCACTGGTTCTTTGCTCTTTTTATTCTAAATTGAGCTTTTAAATTTGAATATTACAAACAAAACATTCTATCTGTCTCCTTAGCTTAGTAAATATGATTTAAATGAAATTAAAGCCCAGTCATGGTCAGATGAGTGGGTAGTTACACGGTGTGTCTTTTGGTTTTAAGCTTTAGGTTTTTAGGTATTCAGGCAAATGTAGTAGGTTAAGACATATGGAATCTGGTAAAATACTGCTAAGGCCTCGTTTTGAAAAAATGTTAGAGACAGAATTTATTGTTAGATTGAATTAATACTAATAAGCATATGAACGAAGGAAAAGGAATATTAATAAATAAAGAGCTGGAATGAAGAGTCCCTGTAGTCCTGGAAAGCATGATTGAAAGCTTTAATCATGTTTACTTGGGTTATGAGCTCTATTCGGAGCTATGGGTAGGAAAGCAGGCATCAGAAGTACTAATTGTGATGAAAACTTTGTTCAGCTGGAACTTGCCTTCCTCATTTTTGGACTGAAATATAAAATGACCAGGGAAGCAATCAGATCCTGGTCCCTTTTTCAATTGCTCTAGCAAATGAATTTCCCTCCTCAGAAGTGGGAGCCTACATCTCTCCTCTTCACCTCCTCCCAAAGCCTCACATCATGGAAGGGTGTAAGGCTGGATTATGCAGGAGTTGTGCCCCCTGCTTCAGGCTGCGTACAGAGGGTTGGGATTTAGTTCTGCTCATAGAGGATACCTGCATGCTCCTGTATTGCTGGATTTGCCGGGCTGGTCCCAGCAGCTCATGTCCCAACTACCAGCAGTGGCTACGCTCAGCTGTTCACCTTGGGAGAGACTTCTTCATGAACAGCCAGGTGGGCAGAGGACCCAGCGCACCTCCCGTGGCCAGCGCCAGCAATTAGGAGAGTCAGAGTTACATCCCTGCCTCTGGGAAGGCTTGCATGTTGGGATGGTTTTGTGGTGTCATGGTGTGGAGTCCCTTCTCCTCCTCCCCCAAAACTTGAGACACCTTGGAAGTCAGATGTGTGGTGCAGCTCCACTGGAGACTGCATTGTGATGATGCCTGGGGCTAGGATGTGGCTTCTAATTTGAAAACGAATGAATTAAATGTTGCCATCCTGTTGCTGCACAAAACCACCACCCAGCTCAGCATAGCTGGCAGGCACATTTCTCTAGAATTAGTGAGGTTAATTTTTGGCTTGGAGGTACAGTGTGAAGAAATTGATCCTTCCGCTGTGTCCTGTGGATGTAGGGGGAAGCTGCTATCATTTGTCCCTTCCCCAGGCTCTGGCACTTTAAAAATAACATAGACATTATGAGACTTGCTTGTTGTTTTGTTGATGCTGCAGTTGCTGTTGTTGTTTGAAGAATCTCACTTGCCAGTGCAAATCTTGTCATTTCATTCCTCTTCAGCACCCCCTCTTCCTCTGCCTCCACCCACCCCACCTTCATCTCCTCCTCCATCCTTTCTGGTGATGTTACCGGACTGGATTGGTCATCCACTCCCTGCCACCCCTACAGAAACACTGCTCAAAGTGAGACTCTGCTGCAGTAATCTGATCTGGACTGTGCTATTTGATTTCAGCAGCTAAATTGGATCAGCCGCCTGCAGAGCTACACACTCTCCTGCCAGCTTGGCAGAGTGGAGCTTAACCACTTCCCTTCAAGGCCAGCTCTGGTAAGCACGGGATGTAGTTCCCCCATGAATCGACTCAGAGCTGAAAGAAATGGCAGGAGCCCATGGAAAATATCCTATAGACTTCATTCAGGTTAAATTGAATGAGACGTATTGGCATCATCAGGTTTTTATACTTCGTTCTTCAGGCTGAAGATTTTTAATGGAGGAGAAGAAAACCAAATTCCGTTTTGTCCCCTAGCAGAAGGAAAGAGGCCACCTGTGTCCCCGGTCACCACTCTCCTCCTTTGGCCTGGAATTACAATTCTCCTCTTTCTTGAATACACATTAACTACAGCGTTCAACACAGACCATTTCTATAATTATCGTGTCACTACCACACAGAATTATTTGGTGAAGGACGTAATTATCCATCACATTGAAAAGGCTAGTTTAGAAGCACCCACCCCAACCTCACACATTCAGTTTGACAGGACTTCTTCCCAAGAGATCAGTCTGTATCTACATGCTTGCAGAACTGCTCCAATGTTCACGTTGCCTGGTGACCCCAGGCATTCATACCTCAGGCTAAAATAAATTGAAGAAAGCTTTTAAAATTTTTGCACAGCTCGCAAAATGCAGCACTTGATTCTTGCGCCATGCCAGCTCTTTTAGTTCCACTCAAAAGTTACTGCAGTGGATGAACTTATAGATGGCTCTGCTTTTAGATCGTGCTAGGTGCAGTCCCTAGGTTGTCAGCTGCCCTGGGAAGCAATGTGCTGCTAAATATTTAATGTTTTCTTTTTTCTTCTTCTTTTTATTTTTTTTTCCTTAAGATACTAATTTCTTACTCGTTCTCTTCTGGCTTCTTCACTGAGATGCAGTCCTCAGAGTCTGACAATCTGTCAACAACTTCTTAAAGTATTTAGGGTGGGGGTGGGAGTGGAAAACTTGTTCAAGTTCATGACCACTTTTTCTTGGAACTGATCATCTGAGTTCTCCTCACCCTCTTCAAAGCTAGATTCAATTTCAAAACTTGTTAGATAAAGCAACACGTCCAATGTTATGGATAAAATAATTCTTCCAAAACATATCCTGGCAAAACTGTGTACCCCATGTTCAGCAGACATTTTATTTAACACATTTAATTTACCTTTAGAATTCCTGCCTCGTCCTCCCCTTGCTTTTTGTCTCACAGGTTTGCATATGTACATGTTCTCTCTGTGGTGTAGATTAACATCTTCTTTAAAGATTAGATTGTTTCTTTTTATTTTCTTCCTCATTATCAATAAATTCCAAAATGCTGAATTTTGTGTCCAACTTTAAAACTGATTATGTCAGGTCACCAAGTTCAAACTGAGCAATATGTGTGAGCATGTGAGGCTTAAAAGGATGATTTGGCAACTCATGACCATCAAAGCTGTGTTTTAGAGACTTATACTTGAAGTCTTGCCAAGGAAAACAACTTTATGAGCTTTTATTACTGTCTATTCCTAAAGGAGGAATGATAGCTCCACTGATATTACATCTAAGCTCTTCTACTCACCTTTACTTTACTCATTGCTGCCACAGGTTTGATGCTGTGGAAATAGATGAAGCATAGGTGGCATTTGCCTTTCATATGTAGTGTAGATCAAACCAATAAATTCTGGTTGAAAGGATTCTCCTGAAAATGCAGAAAATTGTTTACATGTAACAGCTTTAGTGCTTCAATAGCTATTAGTTTTTCGCACTACAATATCCAATATTTGTTCCAAACAGAGGGTAGAAAACAGGTATGTTCCTGACCCACTATTGAGTAGCAACAGAGCTCTGCATTATGCATGCTTAGTAATTGCTTTTTGATAAATAAAGAGAAGACAAATCCATGGAGCCTCATTCCCACCCTGCCTACATTACTCTCATTCTTTTGTAAATTTATGGAACTATGTAGAATTCAGTTATTTAAACTTGCAATGGTAGCATGAAAAAGAATGAAATCTCATCACCACAAGAGAAGATACAAATTTATAAAGCTCCCTCCCCCCCCCCCCAAATATCTAAACAGATCTCAAAATAATACATGCATCGTTTGTGGAAATGTCTGTACTGCAAGGGAGCTTCTGACAAAATGTCTGTATTGCAAGGTGCTCTAGACAAAAGGCGATGAGGTGAGGAGTCTGGGCACTTAGGCTTCTTGCAGCCATGCCATGAGATGGAAACCTGGGTACTGAGGTCCTGCATGGCTCGCCTGTGGTGAAGCCAGGACCTTCCAGAGTCACTGCACAGGAGCTCCTTGGTGCCTCTGAGGGCTCCTGGGCAGCTGGTTCCTCTCCCAGGGCAGAAGATGCCACACCTGAACCCAGGACTTCACTGCTGTTTCGGTTTCGGCTGCCGCCGGCAACAAAAGCGCCACGCGGCCGCCCCTCCCCCTGCCGGCGTGCGGAGGAGAATGAAAAGAAAGAGGCAGAAACCGGTGGGTCGGGATAAGGGCAGTTTAACAGAACAGTAAAACAGAGGGAAAACAGGAACAACAACGATACAAATAAGGAGAAAACACAACAACGAACCGTCCGGCCCAGACAGCCGCTCTCCCGAAACAGGACCGACGCTGCGCCCCCCCCAAGCCGCGAGTGCCTTCCCGCCGCGCCGCCCCTCCCCACCGGAACCCCGCATGACGTCACATGGTATGGAATACCGGGCTCTGTTTGGCCAGGTGGGGTCAGCCCCCACCCCCCGGCTGTGCCCCTTCCTGGATTCCGGTGAAAATTAACCCTGTCCTGGCCAAATCCAGGACATTATCCACCCCTTATTCCATACCATCTACGTCATGCCCAGGTCCCCCATTGTCCAGCTGATCACCACCACTTCTCCTGTCTCCAGATATCATTCCCTTAGTCTATGGATCATCACTCTAAAGTGTCCGTTGAGTTCATTTAATCCATGACTTCAGGCTCCATCTGTCGTTATGGTCTTCCGTGGCAGGGGAGGTGATGTGTGGTGATGGGCGGTCACTTGCTGCATCCGGAGCTCACGGCTGATGTATCTGGTGCGGCCCGTGCCCACAGTCTGCAGGAGACGTTGATCTTGATGAAGTTGCTGGATGCCAGTTGTTGAAAACCAGGTCCAGTTCCATCGTTGCTGTGCTCTGCTAGGTTTTCATCGAAAAGTCCATCCTTCTTTAATCTGGAGAATTCTTACTATGCTACTACTGGTACAAAATATAACAATTATAACAGTGATAACAGACAGTGACAGGGTTATTTAACAATTAACTTTATACAATTTATTTATGGACTATTCTCGCCCAAAATTAAATCCCCATGAGGTACACATCGGACTTCCCCATCCTTCCGCATTACCCACCAGGTACACCCAGGTCCTTGAGCAAAAGCAATCCCACGGATGGGCTTGCCTTTTCCCGAGGCAGGACTAACCCAAACCGTCTTCCCTAACATGTTCCGCATGTGCACTACAGGGACTTTATCCCCTTCCACGGGGCGCTGAGGTTTTGACTGGGCAGGACCAGCCCGGTTGGTGGACCCTCTGGTGTTAACCAACCAGGTGGCCTTTGCTAAATGGGTATCCCAATTTTTGAAAGTCCCACCCCCCATTGCCCTCAAAGTGGTTTTTAGCAGCCCATTGTAACGTTCGATCTTTCCCGAGGCTGGTGCATGGTAGGGGATGTGATACACCCACTCAATACCGTGTTCTTTGGCCCAGGTGTCTATGAGGCTGTTGCGAAAGTGAGTCCCGTTGTCCGACTCGATTCTTTCGGGAGTGCCATGTCGCCACAGGACTTGTTTTTCCAGGCCCAGGATGGTATTCCGGGCAGTGGCATGGGGCACAGGGTAGGTTTCCAGCCATCCGGTGGTGGCCTCCACCATTGTGAGTACATAGCGCTTGCCTTGGCGGGTTTGTGGCAGTGTGATATAGTCAATCTGCCAAGCCTCCCCATATTTATATTTTAGCCATCGTCCTCCATACCACTGAGGCTTTACCCGCTTGGCTTGCTTGATTGCAGCGCATGTCTCACATTCATGGATAACCTGTGCAATAGTGTCCATGGTCAAGTCCACCCCTCGGTCACGAGCCCATCTGTATGTCGCGTCTCTTCCTTGGTGGCCCGAGGTGTCATGGGCCCACCGAGCTATAAACAGTTCACCCTTATGTTGCCAGTCCAGATCCACCTGAGCCACTTCAATCTTAGCAGCCTGATCTACCTGGTGGTTGTTTTGATGTTCTTCAGTGGCCCGGCTCTTAGGGACGTGGGCGTCCACGTGACGGACTTTTACAACCAACTGCTCCAGATGGGCAGCAATATCTTGCCACAATGGGGCAGCCCAGATAGGTTTGCCTCTGCGCTGCCAGTTGTTCTTCTTCCATTGCTGCAGCCACCCCGACAAGGCATTGGCCACCATCCAAGAGTCGGTATAAAGATAGAGCACTGGCCACTTCTCTCGACTGGCAATGTCTAAAGCCAGCTGGATGGCTTTCACCTCTGCAAACTGGCTGGACTCACCTTCTCCCTCGGCAGTTTCCGCGACTTGTCGTGTAGGGCTCCATACAGCAGCCTTCCACCTCCAGAATTCCTGGGCGACTGGGGTTTCCCATTCGGGCGCGCTGGGTGATCAGAGCGACCCTCTTACTCCACGTAGCATCGGTGGCATGATGCGTAGAGGGGACCCTCTCTTTGAACATCCAGCCCAGGACCGGCAATCGTGGAGCTAGGAGGAGCTGTGCTTCAGTGCCGACCACTTCTGAAGCAGCTCGAACGCCTTCATATGCTGCCAGAATCTCTTTTTCAGTGGGAGTATAGTGGGCCTCGGATCCTTTGTATCCCCGGCTCCAGAACCCCAAGGGTCGACCTCGAGTCTCCCCTGGTGCTTTCTGCCAGAGACTCCAGGTTGGGCCATTCTCCCCGGCTGCGGTGTAGAGCACGTTTTTAACATCTTGCCCTGACCGGACTGGACCAAGGGCTACGGCATGAACTATCTCCCGTTTAATTTGTTCAAATGCCTGTTGTTGCTCAGGGCCCCATTCAAAATCATTCTTCTTCCGGGTCACGTGGTACAGAGGACTTACAATCTGGCTGTAATTTGGGATGTGCATCCTCCAAAAACCCACAACACCCAGGAAGGCCTGTGCTTCCTTTTTGCTGGTTGGTGGAGACATAGCTGCTATTTTGTTGATGACATCCATTGGGATTTGACGGCGCCCATCCTGCCATTTTATTCCCAAAAACTGGATCTCTTGCGCAGGTCCCTTGACTTTACTTCGCTTAATGGCGAAACCGGCTTTCAGAAGGATCTGAATTATTTTCTCCCCTTTCTCAAAAACCTCCTCTGCTGTGACGCCCCATATAATGATGTCGTCGATGTACTGCAGATGTTCTGGAGCTTCACCCTTTTCCAGTGCAGTCTGGATTAGTCCATGGCAAATGGTGGGACTGTGTTTCCACCCCTGGGGCAGTCGATTCCAGGTGTACTGGATGCCCCTCCAGGTGAAAGCAAACTGTGGCCTGCACTCTGCTGCCAAAGGGATGGAGAAGAATGCATTAGCGATGTCAATTGTAGCATACCACTTGGCTGCCTTTGACTCCAGCTGATATTGAAGTTCTAGCATGTCTGGCACGGCAGCACTTAGCGGTGGTGTGACTTCATTCAGGCCACGGTAGTCTATTGTCAGTCTCCACTCTCCAGTAGATTTTCTCACTGGCCATATGGGACTATTAAAGGTTGAGCGAGTTTTGGTGATCACTCCTTGACTCTCCAGCTGGCGGATCAGCTGATGAATGGGGAGAAGGGAGTCTCGGTTGGTACGATACTGTCGCCGGTGCACCGTTGTGGTCGCGATTGGCACCTGTTGTTCTTCAAACCTCAGCAACCCCACAACGGAAGGATCCTCCGAGAGACCAGGCAAAATGGACAGCTGTTTAATTTCTTCCGTCTCCACAGCAGCTATGCCAAAAGCCCAACGATACCCCTTTGGGTCCTTGAAATAGCCTCTCCTAAGATAGTCTATCCCAAGGATGCATGGAGCCTCGGGGCCAGTTACAATGGGGTGCTTCTGCCAGTCCTGCCCAGTGAGGCTCACTTCAGCCTCCAGTAGACTCAGCTCTTGGGACCCCCCTGTCACTCCCGAAATGCAAATGGACTCTGACCCTTTGAACTCTGATGGCATTAAAGTACACTGTGCACCAGTGTCCACTAGAGCTTGATACTCTCGTGGATCTGACGTGCCAGGCCACCGAATCCACACCGTCCAATAGACACGGTTGTCCCTTTCCTCCACCTGGCTGGAGGCAGGGCCTCTCTAATCCTCGTCAGAGAATTTGCTGCTCACCTGCTGTAAGAATGACTTGGAGGTCCCCTCCAGAGGATCGGAATCAAGGTCAAACTGTCTACCTGGTCTGGAAAGCTGGCTTCTGGAAACTGGAGCGGCACTTTTCCTAACAGAATCCCCTTTGGTGATTCTTTTACCTCGCAACTCACGTACTCGTGCCTCTAGACTTGAGGTGGGTTTTCCATCCCACTTCCTCATGTCCTCTCCATGGTCATGCAGGTAGAACCACAGGGTGCCCCGGGGTGTATAGCCTCTGTATTCCCTCTCCTGACCAGAGAAACGCCTGCCCCTAATAGCTGAGACACTGGCCCGTACAGGTGGGGAGTAGGACATATTCCTGTCTAGTCGCTTGACCAGTTTCTCCACGGCTGAGACAAGGGAGGAAGAGAGACTTTCCTCATATTGGCGGAGTCTGACAGCCACCTCGTCTACTGTTGGTGCGTCTTTACCTTTCCAGTTTACAACTGCCAGTGAGTTGGCATGCGAGGAGGGTGCGCTCCGCACAAACTTCCTCCACATGGATTGTGAGCACTGGAGTTCATCTGGGTCTGTGGGTACCTGCTCATCGTCTGTGTCACAGTAAACCAGCTCCCGCACAGCTAATTCCCTCAAGTACTGAATACCCCTTTCCATATTGGTCCACTTGCCAGGATAGCATACAAAATCGTCACTGAAGGGGTACCTCTCCCTCACGCCTGACAGAAGTCTCCTCCAGAGGCTGAGGATTTGTTCCTTTTTCCCAATGGCCTTGTCAATGCCCCCATCCCTGGCCAGGGATCCCAGCTGCTTGGCTTCCTTGCCCTCTAATTCCAAGCTGCTGGCCCCGTTATCCCAGCACCGCAGCAGCCAGGTGACAATGTGCTCTCCTGGGTGGCGGCTGAAATCTTTCCGCATGTCTCGCAGCTCGCCCAGGGACAGGGACCGGGTGATGATCTCTGTCTCTATCTCCCGCGATGACCCTGGCTCATCGTCATCCCTCCCGGAGCGATCTGCTCTCTTTGCATCTTTCTTTAGTTTTACGGGGGCGACTGCTACCTGCACAGGTTGGTCATTGGGCTCAGCCGCGATGCCTGCAGCTGGAGCTGGGGCTGGAGCAGCTGCTGTGTCCGCTGGGGAAACCGAGGCAGACCCTGCAGCTGTGGCTGCAGCAGCCGTGGTGCCGGTCGGGGGGGCTGTGACTGCCTGCTGGGCTGGAGGGGCTGCAGGGCCGACTGGGGGGGCAGCGCCAGTTGCAGTGCCTGCCACTTCGCTTCCCCCCCTTTCCCCTTTAAGGCACTGAACAGTGTTGAACAGGGCTTGGTAGGCGTGGGCCAGACCCCAGCACATTGTGGTGATCTGTGTCTCTCTGGAGTTCCCAGGGTGGCAGCACACTTTTTTCAGATATTTTACCAGATTGTCCGGATTCTGTATTTGTTCAGGGGTGAGTTTAAAACACACTGCAGGTGCCCACTGCTCTAGACATCTGCCCATGCTGTCCCACACACCCAGCCACTCACAGCTATCCAGCCCCGGGGCAGGTCTCTGAACGATGTTCTTAACGACTTGCTTAACCCTAAACAAAACCTGCAACCCATTCAGGAGGCATAACAAAAGGAGAGTGCTGCCCTGAGCATCCCACGGGTACTCGAAATTCTCAAAAGCAGTTAGGACCAGCGTAAGGGAGAGGGGGGGGGCGAAAGAGTGGGGGAAGGTATCCCCTTCGGCTTTCCCCACAGACTGGGTTTGATTATTAACAAAATCTAAGACATAGGATCCGAGGTACGGAAATGACCGCAGTGCCGCATGCAAACACAAGCCTAATTTCATGCACAGTGATGTTATCATATCATAAGTCGATATCGTACAGTACAGCAAAATCATCATCTTAATCCTTTTCCCAGTGATGATGAACAGCATGGCAGTAAACACATACTGCAAATAAGGGTTCGAAAACCACAGCCATCTAAACAAAGTCAGCAACATTTTTACCGGTGACTATTTAACTAACACAGAAAAATGCCTATAACAAAATTTAACAAAATCTAAGAAAGCAGTTTTAACACCCGCTGCTCAGCCCTGCTGTTATCCCCGCTCCACGTCTGGGCGCCAATTAATGTTTTGGTTTCGGCTGCCGCCGGCAACAAAAGCGCCACGCGGCCGCCCCTCCCCCCTCCGGCGTGCGGAGGAGAATGAAAAGAAAGAGGCAGAAACCGGTGGGTCGGGATAAGGGCAGTTTAACAGAACAGTAAAACAGAGGGAAAACAGGAACAACAACGATACAAATAAGGAGAAAACACAACAACGAACCGTCCGGCCCAGACAGCCGCTCTCCCGAAACAGGACCAGCGCCGCGCCCCCCCCCAAGCCGCGAGTGCCTTCCCGCCGCGCCGCCCCTCCCCACCGGAACCCCGCGTGACGTCACATGGTATGGAATACCAGGCTCTGTTTGGCCAGGTGGGGTCAGCCCCCACCCCCCGGCTGTGCCCCTTCCTGGAGTCCGGTGAAAATTAACCCTGTCCTGGACAAACCCAGGACAACTGCTAAGTGTGTCAGCTCCATTTTCCTCCAGCATGAAATGTCTGCATTGTTTCAAAATGACTCTTCTGCCTAAGACGTTTTCCTTTGCAGGGCATTTCAAAGTTTCTCCTCTGTGCTCCAAAACATAACGCTTTTTCAGGATGTTGACGTTTCAGAATGGAAATGAAAATTTCCAAATGGTGACATGTAACTAGTGCCTTTGCAATGCTGTTGGCAAGGAGTGAAGTTACCTAGACCAACTTTGAGGGGCAAAGAAAGAGTAAGGAAGCTTTCTTAATGATGTCGGTGCTGTGCAAGTCTGTGAATACATGTAGGGTTTTTTCTTTCAGTCTATGAAATTGACATCATCCTTGTATATTTAGTTCAACTGAACTTCATGTCAACCCCTCTTCTTCAGAAATTGTTCAGGAATTGCACAAGATGTTCAAGTTCAGAGAATAAGACAGTACAAAGCCAACCATACGGTTGGAAGTGCAAGTACACTTCCAAGAATCACAGTCATGCTCCTTGGGGTTTAGTTTTCAGGCAGGTGTGTGGTCACTCTCCCTAGCTGGAGCGGTCTAGACTCAAGCTGCCTCCCACCTGGGAGCTGTGTTACTGTGCCCTGACACCAAGCATCGCCCTCTCTGATTTTACAAGACTGATATTGGACCTCAGGTTTCCAGTTACATGCTGTAGCTTGAGCCTCCTTGACTGCCTGCACATGTTCTTTCTTGTGAGTGGATTCTGCAAAAGATGTTCTCCCCGCTGCAGAAACAACCATTTCTCCTTGCTCTTCTTCTCCTTCTAGAAACCTCTGGCATCTGCAATGCAGCTCACTCTGCTGGAACCGGCTGCTCCTCGCAAATGGATGAAGCGAAGATTTATTATCATCAGAACACATGGAAATTAGAAAATGGACTAATGGAAACCATTAATGTCCTTCTCTCAACAATCAGATGAATGGTAGATCAATGCAGTATATTAATAGATTGGAAATGATTTAAGGTGATATAAACATTAAGTCTCAGATATTAGACGGGAAGAAAGCAAACAAGACAAGGACAGCACTCTATTCTATCTATGAAAAAAATAAAATAATCTTTTAAGACATATTTCCTGTCCAGCATTTTGATTTCTTTGAAAAGATAATATTGAAAAACTGCTCTGTATCCTTCCACAATACCACCTAACTTGATATGAAACAGTCTGCCTCCTTACAAAGCAAATCTTATTGCAGTCCTGTAACAATGAATAAATCCTTTGTCATATATTCTACAGGTAAAATAATAACAATAGTGATAGTTTTCAGACAATAATTGTTACTTTTTTAATATGAATGGCTCTTTTGTTTGCAGTGTGTGCATAACATTGTAAAAAGGAATGATTAAATATGATTGATATAACAGTTGCAGTATCCACACACATTCTACATAAACCTCAAAGGAAAAACTTCAAAGAAGGGAAAAAAAGAACTCTAAAGGAAAATTACTGCAAAAGTACTTTATGCTAACCTGGCATCATGCATAAAAATAAAATAATGTCTGTAAGTGAATGATTCTTAAGCTTTAGGGACTAATTAAGTTTTTAATGTGGTCACATTCTTTGGAAAATATTAGAAGCCTTATGATTCAACCAACTTTGCTTTTCGTATAAAACTTTGTGGAGGGCAGTCCATTCACATCTTCAGGACTTGGTTTTAATCAAAATTCCTCAATAAATTCCTGTTGACTTGCTTGGTGTCATTACTTGTGGGAGCATTTACGAACGCAGATGATGATTTGAACCACCACAAATCCCATAAATGAGAGGTCAGAAAGGTTAGATCATGGCAATTCAGTGAAGAAATGAAAACAAACCGTAAATTATCTTCACCAGAAGGACAGCATGTTCAGCCAGACGTCACAGGTTTTGTTTTTCAATTGCTAACAGCCCTCGACACCCTATCACAGTGCTTGGTTTTAACGGCTTGTAGTAGGTCACAGTGATCAGGAAAGTTCAGAACTCACACGTACAGATTTAACATGCCAAGGCATAGCTGGGTAACTGAGGGAGCACTAATTGGTTTTAATGGGTTGAATACATTGAAGTATGTTGCTGAATTTTTTTGTTTGTTTGTTTAGGTTGTAACTAGTAGAGAAAAATGTGAATATCGCTGGTTTACTGAATTTGGAATGGGATGTTGACAAAGAGTGGTCAAAATAGTCTTATCTGCTGATGTTCTTAGTGCATACAGGAAAAAATAAGCTAGTGAACTTTAGATGTTAGTTGTTATTTGGGAAGTTTATTGAAAAACTCAATAGGGGAGGACCCTGTCTAAAGGATTCAATGTCACACCATTATGATGGGTATGAATTTATTTCATAGTAAGGTTCGATGCTGTAAGTGCTTCCATTGCTGTTAAATTATACTTCAGTATAGCTAAGTGTGCCATTAAAATCATGTATTACTGACACAGGCAATATTTATTTAATTTAATTTTATAGCACATATTTCAAGCAGGACAAGAAGAAATATTGTCTGACCTTCCCCATGGTCAGGAATTGTATTAGCATTGACAAACACACTCAGAATCAAGACACTGTACCCATTAACACCAAAACCACTGGCATTGTGGGGCCTTTTATATTAAGAGAGAGTAGAGAGGACAGAGAAGACATGGAGCTCTTTATGTCCCTGGCAAGGATGGTGACGTCAAGAACAGAGGAGAGAACTCTAAAGGTGCAACAGCGATCCTGGGTATATGGGTTCTGGTCTGTAGAGGGGCCTAATTGTAGTTCAAGCAGGGTGAACAAAAGCTTGAAAGAGGAATGAAAAAAAATGAACATTTAAAAAAATATGCAGCGAAAAGCAGAGATGATAGGACAGGTGTACTGAATGCCTCAAGAGGCTAAAATCCTGCCTTTCATGTCCAGGTTTTTGGTTCAAATCCAAATTCCAGCAATTGCAACAAAAAGAATACGTTGCCATCTGACGTTGGTCCAACAGCCTCTACAAAATGGAATGGTGGTCACTGTCAAGTTGCTGTTGGATAGATACCACTGTAGCCATCGTTAACCAGCCTGTGCTTCCAGGCTGCATTACAGGGGAATGCAAAAGCCGTGTGATGTGAGTAAAGAAAAAGATGCTTACAGATGAGAGCGGTTTCTCCGGTGGAGGTTGGGGTATAATGGCTGAGCAGGGCTGGGATAAATCGCAGCACTGCCTGTGCTCGTGGCTGTTCCCTGAACAGAGGACTTCAGTTTCCAGGGCTGTCAAACTGCCAATTTTGGCAGCGGTTAAAAAAGAAAAGGCAAAGTGGGTCATTGAATGTAATCACAGAGGAATGGAGAGATGAAGTTATTCTGGAAACGAAACGAGCACGGTGAGACCTAGCTAGGAAATGCTGCTGTGTGCAGCTCTGATGTCAAGGAGAAAATGGAGCTGAACTGCTAATGCATGCTGGAGGACATGCTGAATGCTACGATATGTGCTGTAAGATAGATCTGTGACAATTACATGTGACCATAAGGCAGCACTGGCTTCTTGCTGTCAGACCCAGATGTCTGAATGTGTTTTATGCATGTTTGTTGGCTTTTTAAAAAATGTGATAAATGGTTAGTTTCAAAAAATAAAGCAAAATCATCCAGCCCTGACCTGAATACTGCAGGCAAAAATAAGAGATGAAGAAATATTACTGAGCTAAATGAGATCCAGAAGGAAAATGTATGGACTAGTGCCAGTAACTCTCATATAAGAACCAATTTAAAATCTGGAGGTTAAAAAGGACCAGCCTACCAGCAATTTGTTCAGAATCTATGTTACCCTCATGTAAGTTTTGGGCTTGAATTGTCAAGAAAAGGCTTGTTGACACAGGTTGGAGGAAGTGAAATAACAGCATTGATTGTGTTTCACATCTTTAGTTAGGTATGTGAGGACAGATCTGTAAAGGTATGCAGGTATCTGAGGAATCTGATAAGGGCCTTAAACCTCTCCAAAATTCAAAAGGGCCAAAACTATATAAATTAATTAGATGTTGACACCCTCTTAAGCATCTCTAATTTTACTGGAGATAGGTGCCTAAATATTTCTGAGGATCTGGGGCTCCGTGTCTATCTGCATCTGTGGCTGCCTAAAGATCTTGGAAATCCTGGGCTCCACTGGCTAATTTCTGCATGCCCGTACCAATTTGCAGCCCCAGATCCCACTCGCATCTCTGGAATTAATTTGCTTTCTTCAAGCGAAGAACTTCTCCACGTGACTGCCTTCTCCACGCATTACTCAGGCTAAACTGCCTCTCTGAATCATTTATTTGCCTGCTTCCCCTCCCCTCAAGCCCTGTGGGGACCCAGGAGCGTGCAGTGTTGGTGCTGTTCCTGCACCCCAAGCTGCACCGTGCTCTCAGGAGCGGCAGGGTGCTGCTGAAGCAAAATGTCTGGGGAAAAGGGGCAGGCAGGGTGCTGGGCGGGACTGGCCCCCAGGGCCCTTGCTGCTACAGGAGAGACAGAAGAGGTGAGTTTCTCCCTGCCTTTTCAGGTGCATCCATGGTAAAGGACAACCTGAATCCTCCCACTGGATCCTTGGACACCTCTTCGCTAAAATTGTGAACTGGAGATTACAAGATGCAGCAATGCAGGGCACTTAATCCAAATGAATAGCACAGCGCTCACCAGTCACAGCTTCAGATGACTTAGCGCAAAGAAAAAAAGGGGCTTTTATGTTAAGAGAATAAAGGATTCTTTCAGTCATGCTTCTGTGATTTACACTATCAAAATACCAACAAAATGCCTCCTCTTGTTCCTTTGACGTGTACTGTTTTTCCGAGGTTTACCATGCTAATACCAGAGAACCTTATTAAAAGCACGAAAAAGGCAGCCGAATTAAACTCATTATTAGCTCCACATTTTTTCTTATACATGTATTTTTGTGTGTTTAGGTATGTGTAAGTGCACGCGTACACCATATGCGTATGTCTGCATTTTTTATGCTAGCAGAAGGAGCTGGAATTCTCTAAACACTACTGGGGTGTGTGCGTTATTTGCTTTCTAGATTTGACCAAATGGGTAAAAACCTGCCAATCTGGAGAAGTCCGACAGCTGTGAACTCAGTCCTTCTGAAAATACTGTAGACTGAGAATCATAATTTTTTCATGCCTGTGCTCAGTCTTTACATCAAGGGATGGTGCGAGCTCCGCGCTTGGTCCTGCAAGCCGAACACCTTTGAGTAAATTGAATGACCCTCTTCCCCATAACCTCCATCAGACACTCAAAAGGCCAGTCTACCACATGTTGAACATTTCATGTCCCTCTCCTCACTCTCTGTGTATCTTACACTTCCAAAGCTGACGCTAAGGCTTCCGGTACTCCAGGCAAATCATCAAATATCTGTTCTCACCACAGGAACACAGATAAAAATAGTCACGGATTGCTTTGCTGCTCCTCCTGTTTTGCTGCCCTGGAGATACAACAGTTCCTGCAGATTCAGAAGCGATTTGGTCCTAGGCTGTGTTTAAACATGCGTTTTTTTGTTTGAGCAGAATGATGAAAAGAGGAGTTAGAATAAAAGTGAAGATAGTTTGACAAGTGTAATGAAGACCTATACAGTGACACAATGCATTAGGGAGTTGGAGACAAGCACACTGAGGAGCTGGGTGCCCATTCTGTTGTAAGTCAAGGCCATTTTTCCTTTTTTCATCACCCTAAAAGTCCCCAGCAAGTTGCTTCCATGTAACAATTTATCCTGCCTTACTGAATACAGCTGCAGATTTATTTTCCGGTTATCCCCCTGCCACTGGGCAGAGCCTGTAAAGTGCTGGCTGCTCACTCACTGAGATAGGGTATTTCTGCTGGTTTGTATTAGGTCACTTGCTCGGCTGGGTGGCATGTGATGCTTGCAGATTGCAGAGCTCAGCACTGCTGGCAAAAAAATAAGTCCTGTTTTCTTGTCCTGCTCCTAGATCCTAGACGCCACTAAGCATTTAAAGCACCCTAAAATCAAGCAGCTCCCTATTTTAGCTGAGGCCCTTAAGTACAAACTCTCATGTTTTTAAAAATTACCTGTATCAGCTGTCATCGACAAAGGCTGAGAGGAAAGTAGGCAGACCGTGATTTGCAGTGAAATCATCATTTCTTCCAATACCTGAAAGAGTCGTTGACTGAGATATCATCTGGCTAATTTCATAGCTGCCAAAAATCATAAATATATTGTTAAGTACAGTATGGATGCGGACTCTGAGCTTTATTAAGCTGAAAACAAGAGCCATGCTATTTGCTCACTACATGGATCCGGGGACAGTCCTAACCCTCTAATTATGAATCTGCTCACCAGGAGGCAGCTGTTGGCATTGTTTTACCTGCAAGTCTCAAACTGTGTGAGCTTTTTTGGTGCATGCTGGGACAGTGCAGCTGGTACACAACAGATGGCACAAGGGAGTCCCTAGTCAGAGGGTGCATATGTGCTCGGCCCCAAAGTCAAATCCATGTTGTTACAAACCAGGGAGTTGCCAGGCAGAGCCTGTGAACGTGTCCACAAGGTGCCAAGAGAAACGGGAGCAGAGCTACTGACCGAGTTTGCTGTTTTTGCCATGGCCTAAGGGATGCCGTAGTTAAATGGGCTGTGCTGGCTCATTAGAGGTTCACTTGCATTTTTTGTCATTGTTCATTGTAGCTAAAGGTATCAAAAGATTTAAGCACTGAGGCACACAGCACAGTGGGCAGCTCTTAGCTATTGGCTATTTTGCAGCATCCACGAGAGAACCTTAGGAGCAAGCTGAAGGGTGGGAATGAAATTTGGGACATACCATGAAGACAAGGTAATTTGCCTTGCTTGCAAAGAAGCGCCTAAATACAGCCATTTCCTGTGCAAAGAGAACTGAAGACATTCAAAATTTAAAATAAACACAGAAACTCAGGTGAATGTATGTAACTGGGAAGCAGGTGGTAGTTTTAAGCAAGCCGCAGGGCTTGTTTAATAGAAGCACATCTGGGCTTTAAAAGTCAGCACAGGTGTTTGCATTTTAATTGCACAAATCTATCCTGCTGCCCCATATTATGCCCTGGAAAAGTCAGAAGTCAACTCTGAGATAGCTGTACTATTAATACAGGTGTTGCTAATTGATCACATGTTGGTCATGAAATACTGAGTTTAGAGCTATGGCATTGCCTCTGTTTTCTCTTGTGATTCTTTGTCATATTTCATTTCAGAAAGATACTCCTATTAATTCATGTTCTACAGTTTTATGGGTTCCTTTGACCTTATAAGATGGGTCAGGGTTTTATTCTAGCATTGCAATATCTGCTGTGATCACAGTTTTATTCCAAGGCTTGGCAAAACAATTATCACTGATTTTTAGAGATGTTTTGAAAATTCTTTGGCTGTGTTTATATTATTTTATGGGGTAAGCTGCAAAATATGAGAGAAGGAGAAAAACATCTTTAAGTGCAAAATTTTTTCACAGTAAGACAGCGTGTTGGGAGATCATAGATGGGAGGACTTAGGATTTATGTGCTGAAGATTATTAAACAGTCCTGAAAAACAATGAAATATAGATACATTAAAAAAAATTCAGTGATGAGCAGTGAAGCTGATAATGAAACTAAACTGGTTTGGTTTAAGACAAAAATATTCACTAAACCTACTGAACCGTTACTAGATACCTGGGAAGGAAAACTGTCCATCTGTAGGATAGTTTGGACAAGAACAAAGCAGGTATTAGTGGGAAATAGGGGAAATCAAACATCTGAAGGCTAGAAATTGAAGGAAAGTTTGGTAGCTGTTGTAGTGAGAAGGATACCTGTGTGCTGCCAAAGACTCCAACCTAAGATACTAGGATGAGATTCATGAAAAGAAAGAAAACATAGACCATTTACGGTTTAAAAAAAGAAACACAGCAGTGAGATATGGATTTTCCGTGGATGTTTTAGTAAGGTGACTGGAGAACTAGCAGTTTTAAATGATGATGTACAAAGCTAGGATCTCAGCGTTAGTCTGCACTTTGCAAGTTTGAAGTGTTTATTTTGTTTTTGAGGTTTTGTTTGTTTTGGGGGGTTTGGGGTTTTTTCTTGAACTTTCAGCTTCTGAGCTGGAGTTCTGATTGCAGCATATTTCTTGAAGTATACTGTGCAGGTGGCATACTTGGAATGGAGCCGGTTTAATAACTGAAGGATTTAAGTCAGATTTAGTTGAGATAAAACTAAGGATAAATTAAGCTGGATATGTTTTCTTCCTGCCTTTATCTACGTGACACTTCACTACAGCTAAAATTATGGAGGAATGAGACATTTCAGATGAGAATAAAGCAGCCAAGAGTTATAAACATTACTGAGGAGGAAGCTATTTTATTTTAAAAAGCTTTCTCTTTTCAAACCTGTCCTCCCTGCTGAGAAGGAAGGCAAGGTGAAGGAAAGGTTTCTATTGAATTTAGAAATGGTAGAATCAGCCCGGAACAGTAAAAAAACTGCTTCTCACAGGAGTGTAAGTCAGCCACTAAGTGCATGAAACTAAGTGGGAGTATGACAAAATCAGATGATGTTTGAAGACAAAGAAATACATTTTATGGCAGGGGGCAGGATGAGGAGCTCTATTTACATCAGAAGTTTTGTGCATCTGGAGAATGCCTGACAGGCACAGAGCACAAAAAAAATGACTGTTTTAGCCATGGGGACCTCATTGTGAGGCGCTGAAAGCACTGCAGGCTTTTGGAAAAGGGCGGAAGCCTAAGTCAGAACCACATTTAGGTTATTCAGCACAGTTATCATCCCAGTGACAAATGTGAGAACCGGGCTAGCACAAATACAATGGAAGGTATTTAAATTTGGATGGGTTTGAAAACAAATGCTTGATGAGGTTCATAAATGTCAAATGAACAGATGGAGCTGAGAATGAAACCAGCAGGGAGATAAGGCAGAGATTGCTGCGAGCAGGGGTGGAAAACAGGAAACTCAGGCTGGTGGGCTGAGGGGTGAGGACGAGGGACTAGAGACTGCCAAGATAAGAGCTGAGACAAAGGCGGATACGGAAGGTCCTCAGGCTGCAAGGAAGAGCGGAGGTCAGCACGATCAATTATGGGAAGAAAGACCCCTGCTTGCACACCCTGGAACCAGAGAGAGGGGTCAGGAGCAAGGTGGGCGAGGGAACCTGCTCGGAGCCAGGACGCAGATGGGTTTCCCTGCAGATCGGTTCGGCAGACTGCGTGCAGTTGGCGGACTGCGTGCGGTTGGTGGTCTGTGTGCAGGGCCACGTCCTGGCACCATCAAGTTTTGTCATTGGCTTGGGGAGGTCCGCACGTCCCTGACAGGATGCTCCTGCCTTACACACAACTGTTGCTGTGTGGTGGCTTTATGCACGGCCACGTCTACACACTTTTGTACTGATGAAATGAGCTTCTTTTTTTAAAAAAAAAAACGCAGCAGCAACTTTGTTTCTTTCCAGGTCATGCACTCCCCAACATCATGCCCATTATGAGGGTCTCCTGAGATTCAGCTTTGGCTTTACACTGTCTACCATGAAAAAGCAGCCTAATGAGCGCATGTGCGATGCAACCAGCTGCTGCCATCGGGTCCTCCTAAGCAAATGGCATCTTCACCGTAAGGCTGAGCTGTGTCGTCACCCCAACGAGCTGTCTGCCTTGCCAATGCTCTCAGGTAACTGCCACACAAAGTGAGCGTGCTGTAGGCCCAGATGACTATAGGGGTTGGACAACTGTAGTTTACCTTCATGTAAATCGCAGGAGGTTTCAATGGGATGTTCAGTGGCTCTCAAAACTCGGCTGCATGCACATTATCAAGTGCGTGCTGGCTCCTCTAACAGCATCAAGTGTCAGGTGTTTGTCCATGCATTCATTTACTTTCCAAGCAGAAACACACAATGCGCAGAGCATATTTGTTGGTTAGTTGGTTGACTTGTTTGTGCAGTCTGAATGACCATAGCATAGAAAAATGAGATGAGACTGCTGTTCGCAAACTTCACCTTTAAAAGAGCCCTGCCAAATTTAAAATACTCCTTCATCTTCATATTAATTTTTTTATCTTATTCTTGTTTCCAGTGTTATGACCACATTGCTTGAAAACAATGTGGCTAAAGAATAAGAGTGCCCTTTTTTTCATTAGGTTGCTTCATCAAGTTAGAGTATGCTGAGCATAGTCACATTTTGCCATACTTGGGTACTGTTTTGGAAAGAGTACTGACTTCTCAGGCACTTCGTGAACTGTACTATTATGGTTACTGTACTTTGGAGACCATCAGAATGTGATATGTATATAGTAAAAATTTTACGCGCATCAAAACTCTGAGAGTGAGAAATTTGATACCACACTGACTAACTGCTGTTCCTTCATGCAGTTATAATACTAAGGCATTGCACTCAAATGAGTTCATTTTCCTTCCTTTTTCCTTTTCTTTTTTAGCATGAAAATGCAACTGTGATAAAATTCCTCTTTTCCATTCCTCACATAAAGTAGGAGCAAGCAAGAGAGAAATGTAAAATGTGCTTAGTGAATCCAAACACTTTTGTCTTGACACTGACTCCTTATGGCACAGGCATGTTTCTTCTAAGAAATAATGTATTTAGGCTTCTGTGACATTCTAGAATAATCATCATATATAGTGAAGAAAAAAATTACTCTAAGAGTAAGTAAAAAAAATATTCTATAAGAATAAATGTGGGTTTTTTTGCAGCCAGATAAAGGCACTTGCAGATATCCTTGCATGAAGGCTGCTTCAGAGTTTTTATTTCACTGCAAATGGTTCTAGTCCAATATTCCACCCGCCTTACACTTATTTAAAACTGAATCAGAATTGAAATAAGGATTAACCACCCACGGAGTCTGGCGTGACAATAGAAGTACTCACTGACTTTTTTCCTACACATTATTAGCAGAGGGAATTTAGGTTAAAGAGTTTCATTACGAAAATATAGTTTTTAATTCTTGACTGTCCACCTTCTTCTGATTTCTTCTCAATGACTGAAAGTTTCCACATGCCCTTGTGGCCCAAGGTAATCTTTACTCAATAAATACTTTAGACAGGGAAAGCAGACATTCTTGTGAGCAAGTGGAGAAGTTGCTCAGCAAAACAAATAAATTGTATTGTTTTACTGAATTGGAGTAGTGCTGGGAAAGAAAAAGGGGCAATTTCTTGTCTTCCCATCTCTCGCCTTTAGTCATTCATTCAAAACAGTTAAAGTCAGACAAAGGCAACAAATATTTACAGCCATTTATGATATTTGTCTTCATATTTAACAGCAACAATTTCTTTCATTTACTTTGAACATTTGTAGCAAAGGGATAGAGAAAAAATTAAATTCTGAGTTATCAAATGCAGAATTTAATGGGCTGAAATAACAGTGTTTTTTATTCCAGCCTAATTTTCAGATGTTAACGTGTTAATGGATGGCTGAATCTTGGATGCTCCAACTGACACTAATACAACTACATGAAATTACTGTTATTAAGCTTAAGAAGGCATATCCAAATGTGGAATTTAGTCAGGTCATTCAGTGTTTATACCTGGGCATCTGCACAACATTAGTAATGAGATTACAGACATACCTACATATACGTGCAAATATCTTGAGTAGAGTTTGGAGCTGTAGTTGCAAAGTACTTTGACATTGGCTGAAAATGTTACAGTGAAAGGGGTGGTCTGGCAAACTGCCATTGTTTTTTAAAAAAGCAAGAATTTCACCTTTGAGACAAGTGCAATCTATTTTTCCCGGAAACTGTGGTAGTACTCTGTGTTACTAAACTGTTTATCTGTAACTACCTGTCCAGGGAGGATAAGAAGAAAGCACCGACAACACTAGTGGTCTCCAGCATTGTGAATCAAGACCCCATCAGATGCTCTCTGCATGGATGTGCTAGAACAGGTTGAGCGCTAACTCACTACCAAGATGGAGATGATGGGATCATTAAAATGGGGGTCTGACAGACTGTCCTGTTTTATCGTGTTACCCGTGCCTTTCAACAGAGTTGTGTTGTCTTGCTACATAATTTCTTACCTAGGTTTATTAGAGTGAACTGCTTGAGAGTTTTAACTGCAACTGAAACTAGGTGGTTGGCCAATCAACAAGAAGCTTCCTGCCTGTGCTGTAACAGAGCTGCATTTCTAAATTGTGTCCCTCCTCTCTATTGTCTAGGCTTCTGGCTTCATTTTTCTTCCTTAACAGCTAGTTCCCAGTGAGGGTGTACATAATGTAGAGACAGAGGTCTTCAAACACCGGTGTGAATTGTACGCACTGTGACTAATTTCACTGAAACCATGCAGATGGGGTGAGACTAAGCTTCTGCAGGATTGGAGCTGTAAGTTATACCACTGGGCATGCTGAAAAGGAGATTCTGTGACTAGATCCTCTTTCCCACTTTTGTCTACTAGGCAGCACGGTACAAGAAAAAAAAATTGTATCTCAGCTGGGAAGTTAGTTTTAGGAAAAAATTCTTTCAATAGCTGACATCCTATTTAATTGGGAAGGGCTCATCTTTCAAGATATCTGTTTTCCCAGCTCTGAATTTCCTTTCTGAATACTTCATTTGCAAAGACATAATGTTCTCTCATTTAAAACAAAACAAAACAAAAAATCCCATACACCACCAAAACTAATTTCCTTAATTTTCTCTTGGCCAGACTGCTACATTTCTATAGAATTACATCCAGTCCAGAGAACAAACTATGAAGCAGGGTTTTTTTCCAAGAGCTCGTAGCTTTTATTGTCTTTGGATAAAGTTTTCTCTTGTGCAATGAGCCTACTTGGGATCCCATCATACCTTACATTTCATGTAATACTTCTGGGGTAAGTGATCAAATAGCACAACGGTTTTCAGCAGTATTCTGATAATTCTCAGGTTGTCCTAGAGAGACCTTGCTGACACCAGGAAGTCAAAGAAACATTAGTATTAATCCTCTAAGATACGAGAGCTTTATCTCCTGCTTCAAGAACAAGTGCTGTATCATCGGGACAGATAGAGCCAACATTCCTCTTCAGTATCCATAGGCGTTTTATGTTTCTTTTGTTTTCAGTGCTTTTCCCTGCTTCCAGTGTTTGCTCACTGTGGATATTCTGTCTCAGATTACTGCAGGAAGCTACAAATTTTAAGCGAGTATCTCTGAGTAACCAAAAAGACTGAACTTGTAAATGTGCAATCTTTTCTGTGGTGGTGGGACACAGCTGCACTTACCACACTCAGCAGCGACCATGTGGCAAAACATGGAGGCTCTAGACCAAAGAATGACGTCTCCTCTGTTTAAACATGAATATTAAAAAAGGCACTGTTCCTTTGGCAAAGTTTAGGTCAGTGTGCGGGCTGCTTTGAGCAGTACTTGCCATCTGTGCTGTTTGATGGCTACTGGCATGGGTATTGACTGCCAGGTGGGGTGTCCCTTTCTGTTACCCATTCAAAGCTGAGCCAGACATCAACACTCCTACAGCATGACTAACAAGGCAGGTGAGAGAGGGTCATGAGCAGTGCAGCATGCATGGGACCACACTAGAAAACACTCAGACACATAGCCTCAAGACTGTGTGCTACCTGGCAAGACCTACTTTTCAGCCGTGCACCAGTACATTTAAAAAGGCAGTTTGGAGGATGGGTTGATCTAGGTTTAACCTTCCTCAGTGCAATGCCTGTTCACCTGACAAAAGTGTAACAGGACAATCTGAACTTCACGTTGCTAAAATTACAGAGGTCCAACAACATGCTGTCAGGTAAAGTGCAAAAAAAGAATTACACACAGAAACAACTTGGGGAAAACTTTCCCAGAAAGGCATATGGTTGCAGGAATTTTATGAATGGCTAAAATAAGAAATTTGCCAGTCAGATGTTTTTTCTAGAAAATATTTGCTTGTTTTTATTCAGTGTCACAAAACTGGTCAGTCCTGCACTTGCTTTCCAAGCTCACATTGTATTGTGGGCCTACAAACAGACTGAAAATGACCAGCTAGTTAGAGAGACAGATGGAGCACAGGGCTTTTTTTCTTCTTCTTCTTTTTTTTCTTTTTTTTAATTAAGAAAGCAGGTATCCGAATTAAATGTTCAAATTACCATGACCAACTCATGTATGCTATTTGCATGACTTGCTAACACTTGTGCACATTTCAGGAAATTCATTTGCCTTTTAAAATTGAGGCTGTAGTGCTCAAATGACGTGCCTACCCTTCAACTCAGTAGGTGCTTGATGGAGCCGAACAGCTGCACCGGCTTGAAAAGAGTTGCTATTGTGCATTGCACATTATGGTCCTGAGAGCAAGAGCTGACTGCTGCCAACCAGCATGGATCTCCACATTCACTGCTGGTAAGCACCCTCAAGATCAGAAACTGATGCCACCGAGTTTTTCCCCTGGCTTGCTTTCCCCCATGGTGATATATTTCTATGGACAAACCTGCTCTGCTGTAGTTATCATCCCAGAGACAGGGGAAGTTTGAGGGATGCTGTTATGGGTGATACAGATGGAAGACAAAGTGCTGACCTCTGATACTTCACCACTAGCTGGGCCCTTTTTCTCTGGCTGTAATCCCTTGATGACGCCCCTGGCTAGGTAGCATTAAATACTCGCTATTTAGTCCCCACTGCAGCCCATCAAGAAAGAGGAGGACATTGTATTCCAAGTGCTGACTCATTTTGAGCGCCAAGTTCAATAGTGCTAGCCACAAAAAAAATAATGCTGTATTCAAGTGCACGCCACATATTCTTCCTGATCTGCTCTTTAAAGCATTGTATTCTAACTAGGCAGGAGGCTTGTATCTGGTGATGACCAATACTGGCTCCTTGCTCTGCCGGCTGGCAGGTGTGGGTAGTCCTGCGGAGGCGGCACAATCAGCCCCTGTGGAGGAAAGAGTCCTTCACACCACTCAGCGGCAATCTCTCCTGCCAGTTAAGGAGATTTGTGGATGAAATCCAAGGGGAATTGCAACACGTTTGCCTTGGCTGGGGGAATGAAAGCTCTGGTCTGTGCAGGCAGGGCTGCAGGCAGGGAGAAAAGCAAAGAGCTGTTTGCAAACAGCTCCCTTTTGGGAGATGCAGATGAACTGGAAGCTATTTTAAGATTAAAATAAAAGTGGTACTTTTGAAAGGACAAGGCGAATTTTTTAACCCCTCATCACTTGCTAAGCTAGCGGGCACTTGGAGCAGAGTACAGTACAGCATTTTCGAAGGCTCATGCCCTCATTACAGTATGTAAGTGAAACATCACTGAGAATTTGTGCACTATTTATTCGCTCTTGGTCACAATGACATGGTTTTGACATTCGTATCACGAACAGTCTGGGACAAATGAAGCACCAAAGCGGACTGGCAAACAGTGAAATGGATGTCTTCTGGGGAAGTAGATGGAGGGAGTAGAAGGAAACCCCAAAAGACTTAGGCTGCAGGGGCCTGCCCGCTATGCTTTCCACTGTCAGACATGGCCAAAAGAAATATAATTTAGTGACTTTAAGTGTATGCATGGGATATCAGCTGGAAAAGCTGCCAATACCTTGACTGTTCTACCCTCAAGGGGGGTGAGTCTTATTATGGATTTAAAGGTTTTGAAGGTAATGTCCAAACCAGCTCTTCTGCTGCTCAATGGCAGAGGTGCTGAGCTGTAGTTCTTCTCAGGTAACATCTAGGGCTGAGCTAAAACCCACTAAACAGAGAAGGAAGACTACACTGTCTATAATCAGAAACCTTATCCATCCTCCTTTGCAGAGATTGGGTTAGCCAAACCAGGGAGGCTGTGTTGTAGTGCTGATCTGTGATAGATCAATAACCATTAATATTTTATGTTTTACAGAAATCCAAGTTTTGAGACCGTGAGCTCACAGCGGCCTCACAAAAATAAGCATAAGTATGACCATTTTTGCACTGAGTTTTTCACCTTAAAATGCTGCATGTAAAGCTCAGCTTTCATGAGCCATTGCACCCACACACGCCTCGCCTTATGCACAGCCCTGTCATGAAACTACCCTCTCTTGTAGCTAGAAAAATCAGTGGAAGAAAGTAATCTGTCCATCGTGAAATGTCCTTAACCAACACCAAGTTGTTTTGTTGCTCAGTGGCAACATTACTGTTTGTCTGTGAATGAAGGAGGAAGGGATATGACCTGTTAGTAGTTCCTCGGGTGTATTACCAAGGTAACACTTTAGCTCCTTCTCTAAAGACATTTACCTAATCATGTTAAATTTTAAAGGAAATTGAAGAAAATAGCCTTCTTAGAAACTGGAAGGCATAGAATATCCATTGAACACTCAAAAAATTCACCCTTTTTTTTTTTTTTTTCAGTTTTCTGTCTTCCAGAAGAATTTTGCCTTTGCCATCCCCGCAAAAGGGGTCCCCCCTTCTAGTGATCTCCATCCATTCAGCTATTGTGATATGATCTCAGAAATCCTTTACTTTTCATAGTGAGGGCTGGTAGGATAAAAATAAAATTTTAAAGACTAAATCATACTCGTATGTCTCTGTTGCCTCCAGGCACTGGCAGAATTGTGTCTTGTGTTACATTTCCACAGTAGCATCTCTTGGCTTCCAAGAGAAATACAGCTTGTATTTCTGCAGTTAAGAAACAGGATGTCCTGATGCAGGACCCCTAGAAGCTCTCCAGACTGCTTGAGGATGTGCCTGTGCACAGCAATACTGCATTGTGAATGTGGCATGGATTCAGTTCCGCAAAAATTCCTAACAGTGGTCTTTAAACGCAGTTCGCTGCCCTCTTCCTCCACACCTCCATCCTCAAGTATGAGACGACTAGCAGGATTTTTTTTTATTTTATTTTTTTTGTCATTGTGGTGCAATGTTAATTACAGGATTATCCTGACCAGTCCAGGACGTGTAGCCAGCTGGTCTCACTTCTGTGTGTGGGTAATAAACACCATGCACATTTCCTGTTTCCTGATCTCACACTGAGTATATTTATATGTATGTAGATTTGATGGTTGATTTCAACATTTATCACTGTTTCCCAGATAATTTCCGGCTTTCCTTCTCCCCGAAGCACACTCTTTCCTGAACTGTATCAAAGTAAAGAACATTTCTGGGTGGTGAACATTTGTTTCCGGACAGGTAACACCCAGCAGAAGCAGATAACTCTGGAGAGTTGATGTTTCAGCATGCAGATATTTTTGCAGAGCCACTAAATCCCAGCACAGCTTCTGCACGTCCTCCTAAAGTTGGCAAAAAACAACTCTTTGCCAGCTGGTACGGATCAAACTTTTCCTCACTCTTCATTTTACTTTGAGCTATGTACCATACGGCAGTTGGTGGTGTGCCTAAATGTAAAGGAAGAACAGAGCCGAATCCAAACAGTGAAGTTGCAGCTAGTCCCTCATCTTTGCCTATGCACTGTATTTCCAGTGCTTTGTCCAGTCTTATTTCATGTCTAGCACATATGTGATGGCTTTTCGTTGCACATAAGATAATGCCTTTGGCATTAACAGATGCGCAGTTTTATTTTATTGGCAACTTCATTGTTATAAGGTCTACATATTAATTGTTGGTTCTTTTGTTCTTCTTGTTTGGGATAGGCTTTTTTATAACTCTTCAAGCGTGGGGTACTCATTTTTTACCTTGTCTTAAGCAATTCCTTATATTTAAAAGATATTTATTTTTCAAAATAACCCCATTTCTGTCTAAAAATCTTAGTATTTGCAGAAGATGACGTTTTGATGACAGTACAAACTGAAATCTTCTTTTTCCCCAGTGAACTCTTCTAGCATGGATGGGAGCCAGATCTGCACAAATCCACTAGTCTGCATTGACCTGTTTGTGGAGGTACAGCTCTCAGAAAGACCTCTGTCCTCATACCTTGCTCACTCTTGTTTTGGACCCATCTTGGATACTCAACAGAGGTGCCATACACAACAGTTTTTTGCTTATCTTGGAGAACTAAGAAAAGACCATTTCATAAAGGTCGCTGATGCAACTTTTATTCAGCACTGTATTCTGATTTCAGTTATTCGAACCATTTGCCTCCACACGAAGGCCTTTTCAGGCCATCAGTTTTCTCAAACCCTTACATTAACATTCAGCCAACCTGTCTCCTCCTACTCTTCCCACAAAAATCATTTGTATTTATGTAACTCTTAACATTTCTGTCCAAAAATTACAAAAGTAGTATCACTAAGTTCTAGTGGCTGTTTTTCAAGGAGTGATGTAGGGGTTTTGCCTCATGGTGCTTATTAAATTTCATGAGTCGTATGACTAAATCCCATTACAAAATTCATTTAAAGTTTAAGGAATAGCCAGCTAAAACCAACAGACATGGATCTAGAGCAAAGAAAAATTACCCTCACTGGAGAGGGATTGAGCTAGGGTATATTTAAGCAAACTGGACATTCACAAGACCCTGGGACCTCACTGCATGCACCCACGAGTGTTGAGAGAGCTGGCCCAGGTCACTGTGAAATCACTCTTGGTTATCTCTGAAAGGTCACAATGACTGGGGGAGATCCCTGATGACTGGAAGACAGCAAATGTCACTCCTGTCTTCAAGAAGGCCAAACAGGAGGATTTGGGAAACTACAGGATGTTCGGCCTCACCTCAATCCCTGGGAAGATTATGGAGCAAATAAACCTGAAAACAATTTCCAAACATATTGAGGACAAGAACGGGATTGCAGAAAGTCAGTATGAATTTATGAAGGGGAGATCACGTCTGACGATTCTCATAGTCTTCTACAATGAGATAACTGGCTTGATGGATGAGGAGCAAGAAGTGGGTGCTGTTTAGCTTGACTTAGCAAGGCTTTCGTCACTGTTTCCCATAACATCATCACAGACAAGCTGGTGAGATGCAGGCTAAGTAAGTGCACAGGGAGGTGAATAAAAAAACTGTCGAAACAACTAGGCTCAAAGGGATGCGAACAGCAGCACAAAGTCCATCTGGACGCCAGTCACTACTGGTGTACCGCAGGGGTAAATACTAGGTCCAGCACTGTTTAACACACTCTTTAATGACCTGAATGATGTGACAGAGTCCACCCTCAGCAAATTTGCTGACAATACAAAACCAGGAGGAGTGGCTCTTACATCAGCTGGCCGTATTGCCATTCAGAGGGACCTGGACACAGTGGAGAAATGGGATGACAGGAATTCCATGAAGTTCAACAAAGAGAACTGCAAAGTCTGCACCTGGTGAATGACTCCATGCACCAGCACAGACTAGGGGCTGACCAGCTGGAAAGCAGCTTTGCGGAAGAACTGGAAGGGGTCCTGGTGGACACCAAGTTGATCATGAGCCAGAAACATGCCCTTTCCACAAAGAAGGCCAACAGTGTCCAGGACTGCATTAGAAGGAGTGTTGCCAGTAGGCCGAGGGATGTGATCCTTTCCCTCCACTCAGCACTGCTGAGGCCACGCTGGGAATGCTGGGTCCTGTGCTGGGCTCTCCAGTGCAAGAGAGATATGGAGACACTGGAGTAGGTCCACTGAAGGGTCACAAAAAAAGGTGAAGGGACTGAAGCATCTGCGGTACAAGGACAGGCTGAGACTGCTGGGACTGTTCAGCCTGGAGATGGCTCAGGGGGATCTTATTTATGTGTATAATACCTGATGGAGCAATTGAAGAAGATGGAGACAGACTCTTCTCAGTTGTGCTCAGTGACAGGATGAGAAGCAATGCGTACAACCTGAAATGTAGTAAATACTGTTTAAACATAAAAAAACCTCCCTTTTTTAATTGCAGTGGCAGTCAGCTACTGGAACAGGGGCCAGAGAGGCTGTGGAGTCTTCTTCCTTGGAGATAATCAAACCCAACTGGACACGGCCCTGAGTGACCTGCTGTAGCTGATCCTCCTCTAAGCAGATGTGGGACTGGGCAACCTGTAGATGTTCTGGCCAGCCTCAGCCACACTGTGGTTCTGTGATTCTGTGATTAATCCAATTAAATCCAATGAAAAACAAGTTTCCTTTATGTTTCTAATAAATAAAAGAAAATGGAGCTTAAGGGGTACAGTAGTTGTTTTAAAAACAATAAGTTATGCTAGAGAGTGCATTTTTTCCATTTTTCCATGTTGGAAGTTGTTCCTGAACAGGTTAATTTCAGTGAGATGGGGGCAGAGAGTAAACTGTAAGATCAACTCCAAATGTTGATAGCTCCTTACTGCATTTGTGAAAAATGTTTCATTCCATGGACAGTACTTCTTAAGGCTTTGAAGTTCTTCATTTGAGACCAAAAGATAAGATACCACAAGCAAACAGAACAGATATTGTATGTCTTTTTCGTGACACTTCCCAAAATATTCACTGAACATGTTGAAAAACTACATTACACGATTCTGGTAGATTACACCTGGGTTAATGCCAGCAAGTTACACACTCCAAGAAAGGTGAAAATCTCCCCAAACTACAGTGAAATTAATGCTGCCAAAACTTGGTTGAATGCTTTCCAAAAGTATTTCCAAATAAAATTCCTCCATTACTCACTTGGGTGCCAATAAACAGGTCAATTTTAAACCTTGGAACTTTAAATGCAGTGAAAGCCAAGAGCTCATTTGCTACATTTTCACGACAACCGAGATTTTTTTCTTTTTTCATTTGAGCTATTAGAGGACATTTTCTATATTAAGAAACAAGTTGCTTGTCCTGGCTTTACTTAAGTTATCAACCTTTTTGTGATCTTTCATGGAACAAAAGAACTGCAAAAGAAGTTCTAAGATTAATTTCTTTCTCAATTAAATTAGTGGTCATCATTTTGGCCTATACCATTGTAACCGAGGAGATGATGCATTTTTCTTTTGGAAAGTTATTGTGAGTGTATAGCAATCTAGCTACCCTTTCATGCATTTTTTTTCTTTTTTTTTTTTGTATAGTGAAAGTTGGTCTAATGATTAAATGTTTAGTAAATTATCTCATGATACTGCCTGTATTGAATCCAACTTGTCAGGCTTCCATGTATATAAATATGTAATTGGAACATCCTACTGAGTAAATGTAACACTAAAATATAATAGTATAAATACAAATTAAATAATTAGAAAGAAGTATCCAGTTATGCATGTAATTATTTTTCGTTTTTAACTTTCATTATACTTTATAAATTTAGAATTTGTATGGGTCTTTGATCTCTGCCAGAACACTCTGTGCCAGATTTTGCTTTTGTGTTACTCTGGTGACTGTTGTGCAGCTACATCAGTGATATATTTGGTCGCCTATGGGACCCTTTGGGGGTGGGGAGGGCATCTGACTTCATACAGTCACGCACATTTAGCTGTGAAATTTCCAGGTATGCAACACTATGCCACGTTATACAATGACATATATTTATGTATATGGTACCTATTGGTGTTTATGGTATCCGCTGCAGAACAACATGCTTCTTATTGAGAGTTTGTACATAGGGATTGATTTTAACTTTGCTTTTCAGTCTGTGTATGCATTGTTTTCAATAAGTAACCTCTAGCAAGTCATTTTTATGGAAAAAAATGGTGAGATTTTTAAGACAAAAAAGTGGAAGGCAGAAGAGGAGAGACTGAACTAATTTGCTTTCAAAAATGGAATTGAAATGGGGAAAAGGCTTTCACAGAAAAAAACAATTCTGTAAAATCTCAAAACACTTTGGAGAAATGGCCGATGAAAGACTGAGGAGAAAAATGATTCACTGCTATTTAGGAGGGGGAGAAAACAAAGCAGAATCAGAAAAACAGATATTTGGAACAGAAAAGTAGGATGAAGGAGAATGTCTTTAATAAAACTGATGGTAAACGCAAACTGAATAAAAATTTTAGAGAAACAGCTAAAAGAAAAACAAGGGAAAAAAAACCCAAATCAAGGATTAAGCTTGTTATTATGTTGATACATATAGTCTGGTATTGATTTACAAAATGACCACAGAGAAAAGCTCTGTTCTGTAGATTCCACAAGTGCAGTGAACCTGCTGGAGAGATCCAAGATCTACATGATGCATGATCTTAACTAAAGCATGATTTTATTAAATGTTCCTTCTACCTGTTATATTCTTGTTATATGTTGTGGATGAACTGGGATTTTAGATACACGAATAAAAAGCGCAAAAAAATCCCAAAGTGTCTCTGCTCTTTCTTGCCACTTACCCCTACAGAGTGCTTGTACAACTCTTTGAAGGGCTGAAATGATATAAGGAATTTTACCGACTCATTTTAACTGTGCCACCAAAGAAAACTCTCTGTTTTTTGGAGAAGGAGGGGGAAAAAAGGTAAGGAGGCACGTGTGTGAAGAAACACACTCTGTAGAGCTGTGCTGGAGGACCTTTTGGGGTCTCGGGCAACATCAGTAGAGGGCATCCCCCAACAGCATCAACTCCTCTACACAGAGCCACCTGTGCACACTGCTGCTGCTGCCCCATCTCTGCACCCATACCTGGTTTGGCACATTGCTGCTCTTCTTTCTGCTACCCAGGCTCTGACCCAGAAATCCTCATCCTGACAGCAGAAAAGGATCAATCCTTTCAGCTTCTGGCCTAGCTCCCACTACTTGCCCTCTCTAAAACTCACATAGAATTCTTCCCCTTGCAGCCTGGCAAGGCATTATCAAAAGTACATCAAGTTTGCAGTCTGCAGTAAGAAATCTGATGCCAGCAACACTATGAAGTATTCACGGAAGCATCTGAAGGGTGAAGGAGCATGGTGGTAGGAGAAGGGAATGGAAGCGGGGTCGGGAGGAGAGCACACGTGGGGTGGGCAGGGTGTGGGAGATGTGGTCAGCCATGGGAGGAGGCCCAGGGACAGGAATTTTGTATGCTCACAGTACCTTGCTTTTGTAAGTGCAGCGCTGTCATTTGGCACAAATGTTTTCGTATCTATTTCTTGTGACAGTTTTCTGCTGCGTTTATATGCACGTTTTGATTATAGCTGATGGGACACACACCAGTGTGCTAAGGGCTCCATGGCCTTACTCATTTATTGCTACAGCTAGCTAAAGGTTCACAGGTAAATACAAAGTAGTTTTTGAAATAAAACTTTTGGTTTGGTTTGGGATTTTTTTACAGTATGTTAAAAATCTTCTCCAAATAATTGAGCTTGGTATTTCAAAATACACCAGTGGACTGATATACTTTTCATATAAAGATTTTTCTGACTTTTCTTCCAATGTTATTGTCCCTGTTGGGTGTGTCTAAAAGCTTGTCTCAGTGCTAATAGCATTGTTTATAACCTGTGCCTATGGAATTCTGTGGGATATGGAAGCAACTTCTCATATCTTTCTTTATCATCCATTCTGCTTTGTGAGTTTTTCTTCACAGCGCCAGGCCAAGACAGGGAAAAAAAATCCTGTGTTTTCTCCCAGCACTGCTCATGGAAAGAAATGAAGCAATTAATCTGAAATAAATTTTTTTTTTATTAATGCTCTCACGGAAAAGTTCTAACTATAGCACAGCTTAAATGGAAAGATCATCCAGTTATGCTGTAAATTTCCACATACAGACAAGCACTGAAAAGGGAAAGCCAAGATATAAAAAGAAGAGCTATCCTTGCAAAGCCTTTGTGTTGGCCGAGCATCTGCCCCAGGCACACCAGCCAGCAGAGACCTCTCGAGGCTCCTCATGGCTTCGTCCTCCTGCGCGTTGGCATCCACCACACAGGAGATGCATCTAAACACTCCACCATCTGTGGGACAGCCATTTGCTCCCATGGTGCGTACACGAAAGTCCCACAGCTTTCCTATTTCTGGACCATATGCTGCTCTCATTTATATCCCATGGATTTGGAACTGAGGCATAATGTAAATGGGAAAGCCTAGTTATCGGGATCTGCTGTTTAATTTATGCAAAACTGGAGCACTGTCATTCTGCAAATCATATGGTACACATTTTAGGAATCCATCATTTGCATAAAGATGGGGGTGTCCTGAAAAGTAATACATGTATGAAGACACACATCTGAAGCACAGAATTCACACCCAGATTTCTATTACTACCTCACCTCCAGACACCGTGGGATTCGTTTCTCACTTTTAGGTTAGATCGTTGCAGACACAAAGATGAAATTTGCATCTGGGCAAGGTTTCCAAATGCCTTCAATATTTAGCTGCAACAGCGGTTTTCAGTCAGCCACTCTCTATTTAAAAAAAAACTCCTTTCCCTCAGAACCCTATGAAGACTCTTCTTTCTGTCTTTTAACAGTACATTTTTGACCAATTTAATCTGTGAATAATTTGGTCACCTGTAAATGATATTCTTTTGTGAATTAAAATACTGAGTTAGTTCTACCATGAACATGAACTCTGTAATCTGTGTTTCGAGCCAGATGATGTGGATATATTTTTTTTAACTCTTTTAATTTGCCTTATGGGTCTGGCAAGCATCAGCAGTCAAACTCGTCGTTATGCTTCCATCAATGCACACTCATATACAATTCTATTACTTTCATGACACATACTTCCAGTATGTTTGATTCCAAGTATTTAGAAGTGCTGTGGGCCTTTTGTTGATGCCAAGCTGTTCGGGCCATGACACTGCCGTCCTGAGGGCAAGTCTCACACCAAGTAGTGTGAAACTGAACTTTGACTAAGCTAACCTTGCCCACCCTTTTGTGCGCCATTGTTGATGAGCTGGGCACCTGGTACTGTCTAGAAAAAGGATACGGGGAGGCTGCAACAGCGAAGACTCCTTTCCATTTGCTACTAATTTGCATGCCCTTGTGCTGTTCTCAGATGTTGTATTTTTTTTTGTTGCCCTGACTGAAGGTCAGGTGAGTAATTCTCCAAACAGTTGTGGGCTAGGAGCTGGGTGCCTAAATGCTTTGTGGATTTGAACTTCAATGCCTTCCTCCTGGCACCATGAGGGTACTGCCTCTGCCATAAGCCACAGTACCACTGAGGCAAACCACTGAAAAACCACTAGTGGTACCAGAGGGCTTGTTTATTTCTGTTGCTGTGAAGAGCTTTGTTAGGGCAGGCTGCTCCTCATGTCCCATTTGTGGGTCTCTCTCATAACTCTCACTATTGAAGATCCTCTTCAGTAAAGTGGTCTAGCAGTCTTCAAAAGGCAGAATAAAAAGGAGAGAAGAGCTGCTGCCTTCCTTATGCTACTCAGTTCACCCTTCCTTCACTTTTTGCAACACTACCATGCAGTATGGAGGGTAGGGAAACATGTGGCTGCCCACTCCAACTTATCCCTTCGATAAGCTAGCAATGCTGTGTATCTCATCAAGCTATGTCAAGTATTCACTGCAAAGCGATAGAAACTGGAGCATCTTGCTATCTCATGGCAGCACAGAATTAGTATGTCAGGGCACAACTGGTACTTGCTGGGTTCCTGGAAAGAAGTAGGATGAAGGAGGGTTTAGCCAAGCTGCATACATTGTTAAGCAATGCCACCATCTGGTGAGCTATCATTTTTCACAGCAGATGGTCATGACACCCTCCACCAGCTGAACGGTCACTTCAGAGGCTATGGTTTGAGCTCAGCTCACCTGTGTCCGGACAGATGCCACTCTGGGGACCAGGGTCAGGACAGCTGTCTTGGGGTCAGCCAGGTTGTGTGAAGGAAAGCAGGCACTTCAGCAGGGAGCAGAGGAGACATGTGACTGTGAGATCCTAGCCGGGTATGCTCTGTGTTTGTCTTGGACTTCATGATTTCCCTGCTGGGGTGAATTTTGTGACCTAGTGGTGAGGCCAAGCCATCTAAGGGTTTTTAAAGCACTGAAATCTCTTGCATGTGCAATAGCATGAAGATCTGACTCATATGGCAGACGCATGACAAAGCGAACACTCAGCAAGGAATTATTAGCAAGGTCTGAATGATTGTGCAGCTTGGGAATTCAAGACAGGCGTTCTCCTATCACTTGTAAAATTTATTTTTCAGTTTAAGTAAAATGCAATAGAGCTTAATTAAACACGGCCCTCTCTCCCAGAAAGTCTTTACTTGCTATGTTATATTGTGTGAAATTTGTCTTCTCTCTGATGGTTATAAAGCTTCATCTCTCTTCTCAACTTTAGTTACTGAGGGGATGAAGTTTTCCCTTGCATTTTGTCAAAATATCAATGACTAATTTTAGGTGTTTGGCTCTTCAGAGAGCAACAAGTAGAACGTTTTTTTCTCTTTCACAGAGACAAGCCCTTCTCATGCAGTACCTATTGCTATGTGATTGATAGAAGTACTGGAGAAACGGGTGAAAGGCTTTGCAGTGCTACTTTCCATTTCCTTTCAGATGTCTGTTGATTTTAAAAGGCTAGTCTATTCCTTAATACAGAATATTTATTCCCCGTCTTTGATCTCAACCACATTTCCCAAGCTATATATTAACTATGGTCCCCTGAGTGCCTGATTGCATGCCTCTTCTTTCTTATTCACATATCTGGTCAGAGAACTTGGTGTCACTGATGCATATTCATCCCAAGCTCTGTAACCATCCTCCTGTACTGGATATTAAGTACTTTATACTCAATACCAGCTGTCTGGCAATGATCAGCAATGTGGGACTGATCACTGACTTTCAGGAGAACTGTGGAGATAGTAAATAATACAGTCTGTTAAGTTAGACGAAGAGATGTTAAAACTTTCTATGATTCATGAAGCCAAGAAGCATATTAGTCAAGAACAGACCTGTTGCTGATTACCCTGGCGTCCTTAAAGAACAATGTACATTTCTCAACTCATTCATGAAATATTCCACCTCATTGTAGAAAACTGGTATTTGTGCACAGCCAAGACACAGATAACAGGAGTCAGAGGGAGGAGACAGGAGCACATGACTTGGTGAAATTCCTCCATTTCAATGCACTCTGATCTGCATTCCATCTGGAGGGTTCTCCTGTGAGTTTCTAAAACTTTAAAGAAGTAGAGCAATTTGCCCATAATGACTTTGTTTAACTTGATGGTAGCATGTCTGAGTTTCTTTAAAAAGGGTCATTTAATAGACATTTTTTTCTACTCTCTGTTTCTTCTGCTTCGGTTTCAGGCAAACATCTCAACTGGTTTCATTCTGCATGATAGCCACAGACTTTAGGTTTTAGAGTGAGTTTTGTGTTTCTCTGTCAATAGTTAATGACATCACTAACACCTAACATCATCGTGGAGAATCTGTGTTCTGCTTTAGGTGTCAGGACTATCATCAGCTATTGCAGGAAAAAATAAAAAATCGGAGTCTTGGCATTTGAAAACTTCAAATAAGGAAGAACAGCATCACCAGCTATTTTACCTTTTCAATGTGATTATAAAGCTATCAATTCAACATTTCTGGTCCCACCAATTTAACTGCCTGTATAAGCTACTGTACACACACATATTTGTGAAAAAAAGGTAGTTGTGTGTAGAAGTGTAACAGGAATGTGAAATATGTGCATGGGGTTCAAACTAAAGCAAATTCTTTCTGCTTAGCTTGGATCTCATCATTTACATGAAAAAAATTTCTTTGCAGATTCCTCTGTGAGATGAAACAGGGCTTAACCATGACTCTTGTAGCATTTGTTGGTTTTACCCGCAGTTTGTAAAACACTTTGCTATCCTCAGATGACAAAGTAGCAGGAGGGCAGATAGCTGTCAGAGCAGTTCAAATCCAGACACAGAAGCCAGGCCTTTGTATCTCCAGTCTCGTGTCCTGTGGATCAGTTTCTCACCTGCGCAAGGACAGCTGAAGAAACAAGAAAAGTGTACTGCTGCACATGGAGGAACAGGTCGAGAAAACAGTTACCGCCACACTTTAAGTGCAAGTATTTCTTTCAACAGTTGTCCCAAGGTGCCTCAAAGCAAACAGTCATGTAAATGATGCAGAAGTCCCACAGCAGGACAGTTAAAAGCATATACATTAAAAATAGCCAAACTGGCACAAGAATGATAAGTCCATTACAACACTGCTCGATTAATATTCACCAGTAGGGAGGAAGGATAGCACCAGCATGGAAATGAGATCCTGCGCTACCTCCTTGGCTTTCTTGTCTTTCTTAGGTTCAGCCCCCATGGGGGTTCACACCCTGACTCTGCCCTGGGGTGCTGTACCACAAAGACCCAGTCACCCACCACGCTCTCCTCTACCTCCTGCATCTTTCCTCCTCTATCTTCAGTGCAAGGAAATGTCAGCATGCTTGCAGGAAAGTAATGACAGCAAGCAGTATCCAGCCACCTGGAAGACAGCTTAGCCATGGCTTTCATTCTGTGGGGCTTATTTCAGCAACTCTGTGGAGGGCAGTGAGGATAAGCATGTCAAATGAAATGGGAAAACGTAAGAGACATGAAAGTAAGCTGGAATTTGATGTTGTGGGAATTAATATCTACTGTTTCTGACCAACTATCAGGTTGTCTAGGTGGCATTTGAAGGCCTTGGAAAAGGACTGTCTGCTTGTGGCAGATAAAGCAGTTGACTGAGAAGGTACATCTCATTTTTTATTATTTTGATGGATGCTACTGGCCTGTTTTGGCCCAAGGTAAGCAAAACCAAGCTGTGTGAAGGATTCAGTGTCCAGTGTATTGACACTCCATAATGTTTGTATTTAGGATCCAGTCTGTTTTAAACAGCAAGGACATGTATGACTGAATTTATGTGGATTGTATACCTAGGAAAAGACACTTTTTTGGTGTAGTATGCTGTTGTAGCTCTTATAGTACTGGAATTGGTGGGCTAAGTATGGCCACTATTATATTGCCCCAAATATGAATTTTTGTTTATTTTGGTGCTACTCATGGTGTTAATTATGCAGCTCTTCGGGATTCCTGGAGGACATGAATTAGTCAGGATTGCAATTCAAACAGCAAGATCTTAAAAAGGGAATGAGAAGAGGTGAAATACTATTACAATACCATGGGAAAACAATCCTTCCAGACCAGAGCTGATAAATCAGAGTTTGCCACACCCCTATGCAGAGATATGGTGTAGAAACAGTCTAGTTCTGCGATTGTTAAGGCTGTTATCATGCCATTCCTACCTTCTCTTTACTTTGAGGGTTAACCAATTCGAGTCTTTTCATATTAGCTATCTCAAGCTTTACTCAAACTTCCCCATCCCCTTGAAAGTCAGAGGAAAATTTTGTAATATAGGCTTAGAGGAACATGAGTTGTAGTCTTCTCAGCTCTGGACTTGTCCTGGAAAAGTCAGAGAAAATTGCAGTTATTTTTGTTAAGTTGTAGCCATGCCTTTGGATCAATTTCTAATCCCAGGTTCTGCTGGAAAAAGCCAAGTCCCAATACCTATTTCTGTAAATGCTTGAAATTATCAATGTACAAACAAATAGCTTTGGAAAGAAAATGGAAAATCAGAATTGCTGTTCAGCAAGTAAAGAAGATATCTAGACAATATCTTTGAAACTTTTAGCACTGAAAATCTCTGCAAGCTCTTGATGCTATAAAAGAATCCATGTAAAAAGTACAGACTCAATCTTTTCCAAAACTGTCAGGCTAAGTGTTTCATGATATACTAACTTTCATCAGTATACTATCATTTGTCTGCAACACTGAATACAAAGAACATACTCTGCTACATTGTAGTTGAGTTCAATGACTGTACTGACATCTACTGGTACAATAATATTTTTAACTATTATGTATGATATCTGAGGCAAAAGATTATAAGCTTGTTAGTTACGATATAAGAAAACATCACTCATGCAAATACTTATTTTACTTTCCCTTTTTGTGCACTAAAACAACGAAATACAGTATTGTGCTCACATCTTGCTAGTAACAGGACACATTTTCAGGAACTGCATTTTCATTGTAATGAAATATATCATCATCAGGATTGCAATCTGAGTATTTTGGCTGGTATTTTGATTGGCTGGCATGTCAACCAATTTTGGTCAGTATTTTAGCACTCCCTGGTCGTGCACTGAAAGGGACTGGGGATGATTCAGGCTAATTCATAGAATCATAGAATCATATAATGCTTTGGGTTGGAAGTGACCTTTAGAGGTCATCTAGCCCAACCCCCCTGCAGTGAGCAGGGACATCTTCAACTGCACCAGGTTGCTCAGAGCCCTGTCCAACCTGGCCTTGAATGTTTCCAGGGATGGGGCCTCCACTGCCTCTCTGGGCAACCTGTTCCAGGGCCTCACCATACTCATGGTAAACATTTTCTTCCTTATATCCAGTCTAAATCTACCCTCCCTTAGTTTTAAGCCATTGCTCCTTGTCCTATCGCAACAAGCCCTGCTGAAAATAGTTTCCCCATCTTTCCTATAGGCTCCCTTCAGGTACTGGAAGGCTGCTATAAGGTTTCTGTGCTCCAGGCTGAACAGCCCCAGCTCTCTCAGCCTTTTCTTGTAGGAGAGGTGCTCCAGCCCTCAAATCATCTTTGTGGCCCTCTTCTGGACCTGCTCCGACAGGTTCATCTCCTTCTTGTGCTGGGGGCTGGGAGTTGGATACAGTACTCCAGGTGGGCTCTCACTAGAGTGAAATGGCAGAATCACCTCTCCTGACCTGCTGGCCATGCTTCTCTTAATGCAGCCCAGGATATGGTTGGCCGCCTGGGCTGTGAGCGCACATTGGTGGCTCATGTCCAGCTTTTCATCCACCAGTGCCCCCAAGTCCTTCTCGGCAGGGCTGCTCTCAATCCCTTCATCCCCCAGCCTGTACTGATAGCAGGACTTGCCCCGACCCAGATGCAGGACCTTGCACTCGGCCTTGTTGAACCTCATGAGGTTCACACAGGCCCATTTCTCCAGCTTGTCCAGGACCCTCTGGGTGGCATCGTGTCCTTATGGCATGTCAGCTGCACCGCTCAGCTTGGTGTCATCTGCCAACTTGCTGACGCTGCGCTCAATCTTGCTAAGTCATTGATGAAAATGTTAAACAGCACTGGTCCCAGTACAGACCAGAGGGACACCACTTGTCACCAGCATCCATTTGGACAATGAGCCATTAACCACTACCCTCTGGCTGTAACCTTTTCCTTAGCCACTGAACAGTCCACCCATCAAATCCATATCTCTCAAATTTAGAGAGAAGGATGTTATTAGGGACTGTGTCAAAGGCTTTACAGAAGTCCACGTAAATCACATCCGTAGCTCTTCCCTTGTCCACTGATGTAGTCACGCCATCAAAGCCACCAGGTTGGTCAGGCGGGACTTGCCCTTCGTGAAGCCATGTTGGCTGTCTCGAATCACCTGTGTCCTCCATGTGCCTTAGCATAGCTTCTAGGAGGATCTGTCCCACAATCTTCCCAGGCACAGAGGTGAAGTTGACAGGTGGATAATTCCCAAGCTCCTCCTTCCTACCCTTTTTAAAAGTGGGCACAATGTTTCCCTTCCTTCAGTCACCAGGGACTTTGCCTGACGGCCATGACCCTTCAAATATCATGAAGAGTGGCTTGGCAGTGACATCAACAAATTCCCTCAGGACTCTAGGATGCATCTTATCAGGTCCCATGCATTTATGTATGTTCAGGTTCCTCAGGTGGTCATGAACCTGCTCTTCCCTTACAGTGGGAGGGGCTTTGCCCCTGTGGTCCCCATTTTGCAGTCCATCAACTGGGGAGGGGCGAGAAGAGAGGTTACCAGTGAAGACCGAGGCAAAAAAATGGTTGAGTACCTCAGCCTTCTCCTCATCTATTGATATGAGGTTGTCATTCTTGATCATCGGGGTGGGGGGGGCTGGTACGCTTTCTTTAACCTTCCCTTTCTGGCTGACATACCTGTAGAAGCCCTTCTTGTTATTTTTAGCATTCCTTGCCAAGTTCAGCTCCAGCTGTGCCTTGGCCCTCCTCCTCCCTACACAATCCACCAGCATCCCTATACTTTTCCCAGGATGCCTGTCCCTGCTTCCACTGCCTATGTAGTTACCTCTTGCCCTGTAATTTGACCAGCAGGTCTCGACTCAGCCATGTCGTTCTCTTCCCTTCCTTACCTGACTTCTTACACCTGGAGACTTGGAGCTCCTGCGCTGTATGGAAAGTGTCCTTAAAGATCTGCCAGCTCTGTTCTGCCCCCCGGTCCCTGAGAACTGTTTCCCAGGGGCTCCTGCTGACCAACTCCTTGAAGAGCTGGAAGCTGGCTTTTCTAAAATTTGCTGTCCTGACTATACTCCTCACCTTTCCCATATCCCTCAGGACTGTAAACTCTACCAATGCATGACCACGGCAGCCCAGGCCACCTCCAGTCTTGACGTCACTGATTAGCTCACTTGCATTTGTGTGCATCAGGCCCAGTACTATGTCCCTCAAGTAGGGGTGTCAGTTACCTGGCTTAAAGAGTTATCCTCAATGCATTCTAGGAATCTTCTGGATTGTTTACAGCTCACCGTGCTACTTTTCCAGCAGATGTCGAGGTGGTTGAAGCCCCCCAGCAGGATGAAAGACTGCGAGAGTGAAGCCTCCTGGAGCTGGAGGAGGAAGGCTTTGTCAGCAGGCTCCCATTGATCAGGCAGCCTGTAGTAGGCTACTACAGGTTCCACGACCAGGTTCTCTTTGTTGCCTCTGTCTCTGATTTTTACCCACAGACTTTCAACCTGCTCATGACTATTCTTCAGGGACAGCTCTTCACACTGTATTGATTTCTTGATACAGAGGGTACCGCCTCTACCCGTCTTTCCCCGGCCGTCCCTTCTGAACAGCCTGTAGCCATTGATAGCCACACTCCAGTCATGGGATCCATCCCATCAGGTTTCAGTAAGGGCAATCAGATCATAGCTCTCTAGCAGCACGGTAGCTTCCAGCTCTTCCTGTTTGTTTCCCATGCTGCATGCGTTTGTGTAGAGGTGCTTTATCTGGGCTGTTGGCCATGTCACCTTCACAGAGGAACACCCCTTGTTTCCCCTGGGGTGTTTCACAGAAACTTCCTTGTTGGCTTCTACCACCTCAGGGGCTCCCAGCTCATCTCTGCAAGACTTTGACTGCAGTGTCCACAGCACACCTCTGGGCAACAGGCTGAGGGCCCGTACTAGTACCCTGTCCCTCCAACCACTCTTGTGGTCACCCCATAGTTTGTCACTGGCAAACCTGATATGTTCCCCCTCCCCCTTCACATTCAGTGCTAAACAAATGTCACTGCAATGACATATAAGGGATAGAACACAAGTTCAGTGATAGGTACAGGTTTTCTGAGTCACAGTTTAAATAGCCCTAGTATTACATCAGAACTGCTCTATCATCACTGACAATACAGAAGTCTGCATGAAGACAGAAAGACACCCACTGTCCCCTGCAATCACCTCTGACTGAAGTTCTTTTGACACTTCTTGGAGGAGTTTTTAATGTTCAACCACATCACAAAATGGAATGGAATTCCATTAGAAATGAACATGCTAAAAAGCTGATAGGCAGGGAACAGCACACATGAATTATTGCTCTTCATAATTCATGTCCTTAAAACACAAAAAGATAAACAAACAAGAACTTTAAAGGTGATAAGATTTCCAATGGAATGTGTCCTCAGCCATTTAACACATGAAGGGTGTTATGTTAGTCTTTTTTCAAACATCAGTTTGTAACCTTCTAATACATAACTTTTGCTATATTTTAGATGTTTTTTCCTAAAAACCTAAGGATGAACAAGGTATGCTAAGGCATCACCTTTTAAATAATGTTTCATTGCTAGATTTCAAGTCACATTTTACAAAAAGTCCAATGTTGGGAATGTTCTCTCTAATTTTGCTTGGGTCCTCTGATTGCAGAGAAACATTTTTATCTTGGCTGGAGGAGGGAGACAGAATGGGTACTGTGCCAGTTCAGGAATGGAGAAAAAAGACTAGGAAATGAGATTCTCTGAGGTTTAATAAGAAATTTGTATGCTTACGGATCTTTGAAATGGTCTGTGGAATTGCCCATTTAATAATGAAAGTTGCAAAGTATATGTAGCAGTTGTTGCTTGGTTTCTGTCTATGCTCATCATTAAATCTACTTCATTAACAAGATGCACAAACCACCAACATAACACATTATAGGACTGTGCTAGGTAGAACAGAGCAACCCTTGAAATAGTTGATTTATGTTTTACCTGCAGTCAGACAGAAACTACACTTCTACAAACTTCTTAAGTGTGATTATATTTTTTATTGCAGATTTTGGACTTTATCAAAACAGTAAGAAATTATGAAGTTTGAGATGGAGGAGCAGTAGTCTTGGATAGTGATTAAATGCTTAATTTTGGAGGTGAAAATACTGACAGATGTCTATGAGGATATTTTGTACAGGTGAAGATCTCATATGCTTTGAAAATTCAACATCACAATTACATTAGATAAATCCTTTTATGCTTCAGTCATTATAAGGACACATGACTCTCTACAGTTTGCTCAGAGGAACTGCTGACCAATAACCATGTTAAAAGCTTTCACTTTACTGATGCGTAGCTTCCTAAAACTACAACAAATCACAAGCAATCTGGCTCAGTCTAACCATCCTGACATGTCCTGTTCTCAGTGTGGCAGTAGAACAAGGCATTAGGAATATATACCAATTTATAATAAATGGTTATTATTTTTAAAATATTTGAAAGAGTATTTGAAAAGGTATTTAAAAGACTAATTTATTGTTACTATAGTTAGTAACAATATGAAAAGCAGGTTTTAGTTGGAGATCTCCAACTGAGTATTGCACAAATATTAGTTTAAAAACATAGTTCTTTTGCAGTGTTAATTTATGAGAATGACATTCTTTTTATATTTTTCAATACCAAATAATCCTTTTGTATCATTACATAATTTCTAAGGCTGTGGTAACAGAAAATCTAAACTGACATTCAGGACTGAGTAGTAAATTTATTTAAGATATTACAGAAATGCTGATGTAACTAGAAAACCTAAATATTTGAAAATGAGAATTTAGTACTCCTAAACAGGTTTAGAGCTTACCTTTTACTTTCCAACTGTAAGAATATTGTGATAGAGCTTGCTCTTTGCAAAAGGAGACAAAGGTGAGGATACTGGTAAGTTTACAGATGCTTTCAGAAACTATTCATATAATTAGATATCACACTTAAATGCCTATCTGACTAAATTTTCCATCATATGCCTTATGTGTTGTAAAATTTTGCCACCCATGGTCAAATCTACCACATACTCTACAACAGCAGACTTGACACCCACCTTTGAAAGACTATCACTAAACAAAACAAGGTTTCCAGCACAAACTTGTCAATTCACTGATGCTGTGGCCATGAAGTTAACCTCAGGTAGCCAGCCTAACTTCCTCTGCAGTCTAGGGCACCAGGTTTTAGACCTGTAAAAGTGGGTTCAGAGGAGGGCCACAAAATTGATCAGAGGGCTGGAACACCAAGTCTGTGAGGAAAGGCTGAGAGAGTTGGGGTTGTTCAGCCTGGAGAAGAGAAGGCTTTTATTGCAGCCTTCCAGCACTTCAAGTGGTGTTTATAAGAAAGATGGAGAGACACTTTTTACCAGGGCCTGTAGTGACAGGACAACGAACAACAGTTTTAAACTGAAAGAGACTAAGTTTAGATTCCTCCACATAAGGAAGAAATTATTTACAATGAGGATGGTGAGACACCAGAACAAGTTTTTTATTTCCCATTTTCCCTCTTTATCCCATTTACTGCTCTACAGTATCCCTCAGTCAGTGTTGGCTTCCTGTAAGCAAAGACTGTAGCAGCTATTATGGCATATGTTGGGGAAAAATGTTTGATGTTGTTCCAGTCAACTAATTCGTACATCTTCAAGTTCAATCATTATCACTAAAAACATTGCCTGTGTTTTATTGTACTGTAAAACAGTGATAGTATGTTAATCATCTGCATGTGTTGAGGATTGTTCACTCCCTGTAATGTAATGTATATTTGATAATTATGTGTGTCTACACGATGAGACCACATGGGTACCAGGAGAAGGATGGTTACATTAGCACAGTGTCCACCCAAGCTAAAACACTCTGTCGCTCAGAACTAATTATACAAGTCAAGGTACTGCACTAATGTGGATCTAGCGTTTCTGGTACCTAAGCCACCTCTGAACACCTAAAGCTAGGCTGCCTGTCTCTGCACAGCAGTGCACCATGCCACGTAGGCATACCTGAAGTGCTAGGTAGCAACAAGAAGTCAGGACTCGTCCCAGCAGCAGCCTGAACCACCCTGGGAACCAATTCTGCAGAGAAACTACTAGGGACATGACGCCCTTCCTGCTTTATGAGCTTGCAATAGGTTCAGCAAGTTGCAGTGACGGACACTCAATCACACTATATGCCTCTCTTCATCTGACACTTGGTAAATGTAGTGCTTAAATTTCTCTTAGTTTCTCTTGGATGTTCAGCTGATTTATTTATAATTTTGAAGAGAAATTATGAAATCCTTTTTTGAGCCATCTGCCAAATTAATTTGAAGTATAAATCTCTTTTGTTGATCCTCTCCAAGCTTCTATGCTGAAAGTCTATCAGATTTATTATTTCACTCATTGGAGAAATGCTTATTGAGTTTTAGCAGATGTTCAAATTGCTTAATTTCTAGAGTTTGCAATTCCGCCCTAGTCTTAACGAGTGTCTTCAGTACCTCTGGGTTACAAGGAGTTTATGTTTCCACAGAAAATTTGATTTCTGAAATCTCCCATCAAGGTTGAAAAATCACTTATCCCCTGCCATACTTGTAAGGAAAATACCCTGTAATGCATGACTGTCACCGCTGTACTCAGCACACACTCTTCTACCAGACTGCTGATACTTATGGCTTAATGAAGGCTTGAAGAAGCTGAAAGTCAGAAGGCAAAACTGGAATGTATCTTTTTTTCCTCAAAACTGTTTATAACTGGATATAAACATACTGTTCCTGAATAAAATTGCACAGAAAAAGTAAGTCTTCTTACACTATTCAGACAACAAAATTGCCTGTTCAACGTATTTTGAACATTTCCTTTACAATTTATACAAAAGGATTTAAATAAAGATGTTCCCAAAGTTGAGAGCATTATACGAAGTAAAAGACCTGTTTGGATGTTTTCCTGAGACAAAAAGTAGAAGGTAACAAATCTGGACCTGGATCCATAGAAAATGCAATTAGTCCAGCTCGGTATATGCTTGAAAATGTATTAGATGCCTACTCCTTGCCATGGCTCTCAGGACCTTGATGGAATTATTGAGATATGGGCAGAGAGCATTCTTTGTCTTAGGAAATGATGCTTAGCAAGGAATAACATAGACAAGGGTATTCAAATCTTTCTCCTTCCTCAGACTGAGGCATTTCCTATTATGTAAGTTTTATGGATCATGAAGTTCTCTGGCTAGTTGATAGCTGAAACAAAAGTTGCTCCTTTTCATGCAGAGTGGAGATGTCCATGTATTACACAGAATAGTTTGCTGGGCAGACACTCCACCTGGAGTGCAGCTGACCATTATTCAATTTTCATTCCTCCCTTTGTTTGTACTGAGGACTCTCTTCATCAAGGACACTCCTATGACATTCCTGGAGTGAGCTAGGTTAAAGACTTCTGGTTTTTAATGTCAATAATGCCATGTATGAGGACTACAAGATGGACCAGTCTTGGTGTCAAATGCAGGGACCGTGCCCAAGTCAGCATACCATTATCTAGGACAGTCTAGGTTAATTTTGCAATAAATGTGAGTTGAAATCCCTTCCAAAAGTGATCTCAATTAATTTGTCTGACTGCCAAATTCTTCCTTAAAAACAGTGAAGAAGCAGGATGCCCTTTGTTCATTGTGGTACCTGGGCAGGAAGTGATCTTCTAACAGAGAAGTCTGGGTACAGTCCTCAAAATCAGATAGAAAAATATCTGGTTTATCAATTCTAGCAGGGCTTACCTGAAGTTAGACCAAAAGTGTATCAGGAAACAAGGATGGAGTTATCTAAGTAAATTCAGTGTCGCAAATGTAATGCTGACAGATCTCAAGGTGCGAAGACCCAAGCAGCAGCCTTAGATGAGGCTGAGTGTTGGGCCTAACAATACCGGTAGCCTTCTCTAGGTACTTACATAGATCTGGAGAAAGGCTTTTTGATCTCTCTAGCATGAGAAAATTCTTTAAGAACAGTTTTTCTCTAAATTTTTCTCAGGACAGTTTCAATACCCAAGTCCAACATTTATTTCACTACAGAGGAATGGACAGTGGCATTACTAGAAAAAGCATCTGCGGAAGATGTCTGCAGTGAGGGTGACCTTGTAGGTACAGATGTCTGAAGGCAACAGCAATGTTCCTGCAGTGCAGTCCACAAGAGTTGTCATGCAACAGCTCTCAGAAAAGGAGAACACACACAGTAACCTGGAAGACAGAAGGAGAAAGGCTGTTTGTAGCCACATGAGCAGGATGATGGGCTCTGTGCTGCGGGGTAGGGGGTTGTAGGCAAACTAGTGGTCTAACTGTGCATACAACTAGTTCCAGCTAGTTTATGCGAACAGCAGTCCTAAATGATTTGTCTCCTGCTGCTGGCTTCCCTCCTGTCTCTTTTGTCAAGTCTTTGCCATTGAAAAACACTCACAGGGAGGGGGAGGTATGGAAACATCTCTGTTGCTGTCTGCAGCAGCTCCTTTCTGCTGTTAGAGGAGCACTTTAGAAATCACGAGTGCATTTTGGACCTTATTCATGTTCAAGAACATTTGTGTATGTTAAGGTAATACAGAGCTACGAGATACAGGTTCAGTTCTCTGTGCCCTTTACCTTTACATATTTCTATAGTTGCCTGGGCATTTAGAGTTCTGTTTTTCAGAGCTCAGGTTCTCAAATGATACTGACACAGGAAAGAAGAGCACGGGAGGGAAAGGGTGATTTTTGTTTAGTTGGGTTTTGTTTATTTTCTGAAATGACATTATTATTCTTCATTCCTCCTGCATACAAATTAGATTCAGAGTTCAAATATTAATAACAGCAGCTTTAAAATTCATCACTTTGCAGTTGTTAAATCCATTTCCTCTTGGTTTGTCCCCTTGGCAACAAAAATTAAAAGGCAACCATATGATGAAAAAAATTGCAGCTTATCTGAGCCTGTCTTTGCATAACGCATTTTGAGATTCTGACTGGTTGTAGACTTGACGCTGGCTCAAGCCAGAAAACTGAAGGAAGTTTATGAGTGCCTTGAGATCTTGTCCTGTGCTCTGCACATTGTATAAATCCTTAAAAGGCTGGAGAAAAAAACCAGAGACTTAGCCAATGCCAGTAGCAACACCATCTAGCTAGAAAATTAACTGTTTTCTGCATTCAAAGTTGCGAGTACAGAGGGGCAACCATTTTAACACTGACAGTGAGGGGTTCAGCTTACTACAGTTATGTGTTTTTATATGGAATATTCATTCTTATTTTTACTTACGATGGAATTTTCTGGCACTTACTGAACAGCTAAGGGCAAGTATTCACATTTCACATCAAAGTCATTTAAGAGCTCATCATGGCAATACCACTGTGAGAAGAAACTCTTGTCTAGAAGAGAAGCAGCTGACCTAAAGCAAAGTGCACTTTAACAGAAAAAATGGATTACTGAACCAGCTTCCTGCTCTAACACAGCTTTTTTTAATGTTGGTGAGAGTAAAGTTGAAATAAATTTATATTTGTTTCAGTTGCTAAAGTGATTTCCACATAGTACTAAATTCCCATTTAAGAATGAAGTAAAACGGATCTTCCAGTTGTCAGATACTTGTATAAATGGATTTGACTTATTCCAGAAACACCAACCTTTTGAAGTCTTTTAGTCAGTTCAAACCTCTTTCCTTACTCTGTTTTTTTCAGTTTTTCTTAGTGCTTTCTTGGTGGTGTGTAGGAACAGTGAATTCCTTGGCAGCGGCCATGTATGTACAGAGCCTGGCACCAATCAAAGTGAACTGTAAGGACTTTTACACCAGTGAACCTGACTGAAACCTTAAAAATTTGGCCAGTTCAGACATGCTCAGTCACATCTGAGCCAACAGTCTGTAGTGCAAAGCACCAGAAGTTTCCTCCTTTCATCCAGCTCACTGAATAGGCCATATTCTCAATGTGGGAAAAGTTCCTTCCACTCTTCCTGTTTTTACCGGTGCTGACCTTGCTAGACAAAGTAGCATTGGTATAGGATGACAGGGATAATGGCTAATAAAGCTTTTTCCTGGGTAGCCTCTTCAAGAGATGATAGAATCATATAATAGTTTGGGTTGGAAGAGACCTTTAAAGGTCATCTAGTCCAACACCCCTGCAACGTGCAGGGACATCTTCAACCAGACCAGGCTGCTCAGAGCCCTGTCCAGCCTGGCGTTGAATGTGTCCAGGGATGGGACACCTACCACCTCTTTGGGCAACCTGTTTCAGTGTTTCGCCACTGTCATTGTAAAAAATTTCTTCCTTATATCCAGTGTAAATCTACCCTTTTTTAGTCAAAAACCATTACCCCTTGCCCTGTTGCTACAGGCACTGTTAAAAGCCTGTCCCCATCTTTCTTATAACACCCCTTAAGTGCTGAAAGGCCTCAATAAGGTCTCTTTGGAGCCTTCTCTTCTCCAGGTTGAACAACCCCAACTCTCTCAGCCTTTCCTCATAGGAGAGGTGTTGCAGTCCTCTGATCATTTCTGTGATCAGAGCTATTTCCTTCAGAGACGTCACCAGCCATTTGCAAGTGACTGGGCTGATGTGAATGAGCGATATGCAGTTTTCAAGTTCCTATGCAGAAGCATATGTACTTGGTGTGTTTGGATTTTAGAATTCAAATCTCCTTACCAACACCAACACTGTGTTGGTAATTCCTAGTCCGCAACAATCAGATATTCAACTAAACTGCATACTAGTGCTATTAACTGCAGTTAGTAATACTAGTAATAATTTTAGTCCTAAACCAAAGTGCAGCTACATCATAAATAAGGTGAAAGAAGGACACAGATGTACATTTCGGCCTCTTGTCTACATGTAACTTAAAATTGAGAGAGATCATGGAAAAACAGCCCTTTGGAAAAGCATCTGTGGAAGGTCACGGAGGAGGGCTGTTTGCAAGGTGTCTCTGTACACACAATGATTTGGCAAGTGACTTGTAAACCTTCATTGCCCTACAACTCTGATCCTGGGCCTCGTCTGGGACTGGGAGATACCATTTTGATGGTCTAATAGGTAGGGAACTGTTTATCCAAAATGGGTAGTATCATGACTGTTTCTGGGAATAAAAAGCTTGAGACTGCAAATGCAGAGCTTTGTTTTTCTTAAGCCTTTAACTTGGAAAACCACTGAAACAGAAACACCCCTCCAATTTTACAGTTTGTATCAGATGGAAAGAACTGAAAAGGACCTGTACTCTTAAAGCTAATCTGCATTACAGGGCAGGATCTCAGACACCCTGGTTAGCTAAATAGTGCATACAGAGGAAAACACAAGCTATTTGGACAGTGATAAGCTGCAGAGCCATATGACAAATTGATCTACACATACTGCTCTGCTTTACTTTAGTTTCACAATTTCATCTTCAAGAGGATTTATTCTGAAAATAAATCAACCTTCCAGATAAATATTTCCTTTTTTCCTACAAACATGGCTCCCTCCCATCTAATGTACTGTAGTTTACCTGGCTGTAAAACTGGTTAATTACATTGCATTTTTTCAGATAAATTTCTATCACTACTCTGATATCCCAACACTTAGGGAGGAGGTGCTATAATTTTCAATACATAACATTAACATGATCAGCTGCACTCAAACTCCTGAACTAGTCAGGTCAGTTCCCCCCATTCCGAATTTTTTAAAACTCAAGGAAATCCCATGTAGGACCTACCCATTTTTCTAACACAAAATTTATTAATGAAATATTGTCTTGTCGTTTCAAATACTGGAACAACTGTTGCATTGACAAGTACCCCAGATCACATGTTGCTCTGGACTGTGTCCCTTGAGGCACTTCTGAGAAAAAGCCTTTTAAATTACATTTTCTGAGAGTGGGATCTATCAACTATGTGGCCACCTTCAGCAAAACACACCATTTGAAAAAGAAGCCTTAATCTGATGAAACCAGACTCTCCTTCTAGGTATTATGTGTCTGAAAAACCTACGATAAGGTTAATATGCTTTGTCACTTCTTTGGCTTCACTTCTCTGCTATGGGCAAGGCTTGTGGTTTTAAACCCTGTTTGTGTGTAAATAAATGCCCTTTTAATTTGCCATAATTTCAAGTATTTTGTTTTGTAGTTATAAATAATTAACATACCTTTTATGATTTTTTTTACTCTGTTTTACCTTACGGGGCATACTTTCTCTTCTACGCACATGTGTAACCTCCAATAGCAATAATAACAGTTATGAATTATGTCCCCAGGGGAGACAATTTCCCTAGAAACCTTTAAAATGTAAATCTATGCACCATTCTTGCCAACATATATGCTCAAGTAAGTGAAACTAATATTCTGTACTTGCCAGCATAATAATCCACAAATTGAATAAATTTCAGGCACCAAAGTTAAAAGAAAGTTCCTAATTTTAACTCTGCATAACAACATGTATGTTGTTCCTCCAACTGCATAGTTACTTCTTGCCATCTGACTTCTGAAGCATAACTTTTATGTTGAAGTGACGGAGGAGAAGAGTGTTATATTCAATTTGACTGTATGCTTCTGCTAGTACAACTTCTGGAAAACGTAGCACAAAAGTAGTGTATTTGAAAGAGCTCCATGCAAAAGAAGAAGAAAGATGGTGATCCAGCCTTATTTAGATAGATAAGGATAGAATGCATAACCACATACTTAATGTATTTAGATTGGCAGCTATAGCAATTAGGATCATAGTTACCTTTGATCTCAGATTGGTTTTCTACAGTTTAATTCCACTTAATGCAATGGATTACCCTTGGTTTACACATCTGGGAATAAACTTTTATCTAGAATAATTATTACTATTTTCTAACAAGTAAGATTGTTAATAGTTATGTTTAAAATTTGTGTAAATGCTCTGCTGAAAAGTGTAATATTGTGTCTATGTATGCATAAATACACATGAATATACATTAACAAAATGGTGGTGTAAAACCGAAGAGTAAGATTATGAAAGCAGAAATGTATTCAATTTTTAATTAAGGTACTGCTTATGAAAAGTGTTTATTGGTCTCTTTTTATGTTTTATTCTAAGTTCAGAGATGGAATTTTTCCAGCATAAATATAAAATATAGAAATATTTCTGAGTCTTTCTTCTCAGAATTCTTCTTGGTCCCTAAAATACCCATTCTGCAGTGCGGCATGCAATATCAATGCCCATACCAAAATATAATACCCAGAGTGATGAAACTAAACAATTACTGTCGTGAATGCACCTTTTTTGTTAGGAAATAAATTGACTTGTGCCACAAATGTTGTCAGATGTGTTTCACAGGCAATATCCTTCTGACAGTGAAGCCAGCATTTGTGACTCGGAAAAAGCAGGATCAGACTCTCGCTCTCATTTAATTTCCTAGATCCTGTTCCCATTACTATTCTAAAAGAACTGCATTCCCAACAGTGGTCTGATGATTGATTTAACGGACACGTAGCCTTGGTTTTGGTGCCTCCGTTATTTTTGTAAAGACTTTTTTCTGAGTTTACTTCTCCTTCATGTTTTCTAATAAATCTAAGCAGTACAACATTAATATTAATCACTGATATTTTACCAGCTCTAAGTAAATCACGAAGGCAGACATATCATCTAGTATTCATACTTCTACCATGAGTATATTAAAAATTGGCCTGAGAAATGAAATATTACCAGATATTAATACTGGAGAACATAAAATTGTTTTTTTTAGTTCCCCTTCATCTTTTCCTTAAGAGTCCTTTTTGACAGAATATTACAGATTTTGTGGTCGTAATGGCCTTTTGAAGAAAGCTTATGTTTTAAAAATCTGCTTGTGGTTTTTGTTTAAAATCGCGTGGATAATGTATGTGGATATAGAAAATATTTTTTTAGTTTGTAAACACATTTAGACTTAAAATACAAAGTAGATTCTCTTTCCTTGCATTTTCAGGACATTTTAAGGACAGCATCTCTCAAAATTACACAACATTAATGGCCACACTACTTACACTAACAAAGCCATGACATAATTTAAACATCGTGTGGCACTGTACATCACCTAACCCACCCGGCGGAATCATTAATACCTTGAGACCCTCTTTTTCTGGGAGCTGGCTGGAGAGTTCACATGGTTTCCTCATTGTGGAATCAGTGAAACGACTATCTTTTTGTCCTACTTCATAACACTTCTAGCAGAAAGAAGACATAAGTACTAATTGCTGATGTCTTTATCTTAAATCTGTTAGCAAGCACATCCACGAGACTATCAGTGTACTCCAACCCCTAACAGTCTGCTTTGCTGTTTGCTAGAACTGTGTCTGCATGACTCTTCATCAGAGTCAACAGCTACTGTACATGAAAGCTCATTATGTTACTGTGATGCAAATTCCCGTACAGATGTGTTGTATGTTTACCAAGAGGGCTAGGTTTGCGGCTACAGCTTTGTTAGCATAATTATACCCATGCAAATATTTTTAATACGGGCAAGGCCTCAGGTAGCATGACGTTTTGAACTTCAGTAGGTATAATCTACTTAATATACACTTCAAGGGACTTGAAAAAAATCTTAATTGAAAATGCAATTCCACTTGAGAGTCGCAGTTTGCACGTTAAAAAATTATCTGAAAGGTATATTTCATACAAACACAAATTTCACTGGGAAGAACTGTTACACAGCTGATGTTGTCATACATCAGGAATAAAGTACCATTGCGCCTAATTTTGACCTGGTTTTAGCTCCAAATAAACTTACTACAGGCACTACATTTTATTTCAGTGGGATGCCACAGCTAAAGACTGAGCAACAGAAAACATAACAATAGCAATTTTGACCTGGTTTTAGCTCCAAATAAACTTACTACAGGCACTACATTTTATTTCAGTGGGATGCCACAGCTAAAGACTGAGCAACAGAAAACATAACAATAGCTGTCAGATTTTGCACTTATCTAATCTACTGTGGCTTATTTATTAGAACAATGACACATGCCAACAAATTGTACCTTATTTTTAAGATTTCATTCTGGATTCAGTAAAGGCTCCTGCAACGCAGAAAGCCAGTGGGACAGTTTATCGCGCATTCAATGACCTAGCTATAGCAAATAGAGCCTCTGTATTTGATTTTAAGAAAGCAATGTGCTCACCAGCACATGCTGGATTGAACAATGTAACCTGTGAATAAAATCTTTAAAATTCTTTCTTAGTTAAGCAGTGGAAGAATGATTGTTAAACAGGTGCAATTACATGCATATTTTTATACAGAGGAAAAGAGAGTTAATAATTTGGAGTTTGTCAGTCTGCCAACTGAAATAAACAAGAGAAATATTGTTTGGAGGGTCAACGTTTTTCCGAAGTTAGTCTTCCAAATTAAAAAAAAACAACACAACAACAAATCCATGCAATGGACAAAGAGCCGTGTTTCTTAAAATTTACATGATAAATGTTTTACTTGTCAAAGTGTTTGTCCTGGGATTTCATTTGCTGATCTTCTCTCAGATAAACAGGGCAGCACTCCATTCTGTCTCCAAAACAGTAACTTTCTTTAATTGTTTGTGGGACAAAAAACCCACCCCAAACAACTATCACCCGAATGTGACGACGCTTACTGTTAAAATCCATTTGGAGAAAGAACCAAACCAAACCAGAAGGTGAGCAGAAGCCTCTGCAGAGCCAGGCCCGAGGTGCCCAGTGAACAGCCTGGACTCCTTTCCCCACACGGGGTGACACCTCACCGGAGCTGCCCGAGAGCATCTCCAGCAAAGAAGTATCTCTTGGCACGGAGAAGGGGAGACCGTGATCCTGGTATCGTATCCTAGGCGGAGCAAAATTAGTGAACAGCGAAGTAATCCCACTTTTGGCAGAACTTATTTTTTTTTCGTGGTCACTGCGAACTCTCCTGCGTTCTGTGGTTTGTTCTTACGACGTGTGTACGTACCTGAAAGGTGCGCAGCATCTTCTCCACTTTTAGCCAGGACACTTAACCAGCTGCTGCTTGGAGGGAGGACCATCCTTCCCTTCACCCTACGACCTCACTCATCGATTTGCCTACCTTCATCACGGGTTGTTTGTTGTTTGGGGTGTGTGTTTTTTTTTTTTTTTTTTTTGTTAACGTTTCCGACCATTTCCCCCCTTCCACCGTGCCAGCGCCGGCTCCTCTCGCTGAGGCCGGCCGGGGGGCAGCGGGGCCGTGCGGACGGGCAGCCCCCCTCCGCAGGAGCCGCCGCACCACCCGGCCGCCAGCCCGGGAAGCCGGGCCAGGCCGGCTCCCCGGTGCCATCCCCGGCTGCCCGTGCGCTCCGCCCGCTCGGCCGCGGCGCCTGCAGCCGGGGGGAGAGAAACTTCCCTGGAAAGGCTGGACGCGACGCGACGCCAGGGAGGGAGCGGGCCGGGAAGCCTCCAACGTTCGGCCCCCTCGGTACCCTTCGTTGTTCGGCCGTGACTGCGGGCGGCCGCCAGAGGCAGCCCCGGAGGGGCCGCGCCGAGCCGGGCCCGTAGGGGGGTGGGGGGGAAGCGGGGCAGGATTAGGTTTCAGGCCGCCGGGGCGTGCCTGAGCGTGCTTCCCCCGCGGCGCGGCTCGGCGCCGTTACTCGGGGGCGGGAAGGGGGAAGGCGGAGAGCGGGGCCGGGCCGCGGGGGCGCGCCGAGTCCGCCGGGGTAAGCGGGGCGCCGGGCCGGGCGGCGGGGAGTGGGGTGAGCCCGCCTGCGTCGTGCCGCGGGGATGCGGGCGCGGCGGGGAGGGGCCCGCGGTGCCGCTGGAGTTCTGAGCGGCCTTTCCACACGTATTTACGTCGCTAAGTTTTATTTGTTATTGCTGTGCCGGGTTTGGCCGGGGCGGCTGGAGGAGCAGAGAGGCCGTGGAGCCGCCCGGGCGGGTGGGGGAGCCGAGCCTGTTGCTCCCCGCCCCGGGCCAAGCCGTGCGCGGGCGGCGGGCAGCGGGTCCGGCCTGCGGCGGGCGGTGGGTCCGCGGGCGGCCTGGCGGGCCGCCGTCCTCACGTAAACAAAAGCCGAGCGTCTCCCGGCTGCTGCAGGGAGCTCTGCTCCCTCCCCCCCCTTCCTCTGACCCCGGCGGGCGTGTTCCGTGCCGGGGGGCGTCCCCTCACTTGCTCCCGCCACAGACCTGCCTGGGAGGGGGGGCTCCGCGGCGTCGAGGTCCTCGCCCAACCCCTCGGTGGGAGCCGGCGCCGGGCCGGGCGCCCGAGGGGGAGCGGCGGCTTCCTCGGCGTGCGGGCTCCGGGCGGGGCCGTCGGGCTGGTACCTGTTGCCGTGGTGCGTGCTGGCGGGTTTCGGACCCCCTGCCATCCCCCCGCACCCCGGGTGTGCCGTTTGACCGCGGGCGTTGTGGCGGAGTGGAAGTGGAGGGGCGAGGCCCAGACCTCGGTTGTGTCCTCGGGGGGGTCGGGTTGTGCGGAGGGAAGGATCTGCTTCTTGGGTGGGTGGTTTGTCGTGTGCGGTGTCCCCCCGTGCTGCCGGTACCTCGCTGCCTTACTGGAGAGAGTAACAGGAGGAAAGCAAAAGAAAAAACTGCTCACAGAGCCGGCCATTTGAACTCCCTATACCACTTTTAGCAGGTTTGATTTGCTGTGTGGCCAGGCGGTGTTGTATTCTTATTTTTTACCTTTTCCTTCTTTTTTTTTTCTTTTACAAATACTACCTCATCCCTTTACATTTTTGCTTCTTAACACAGGCAGATGATTTTGTTAATGTAAGCTGTTGACCAGAAAACGTCCGTGCTGTCTTTGGTGCCAGAAAGGGTAGCGGGGGTCTCTTGCTGGAGCAGAGCAGTGATGTACTGTAATCAAGCTGAAGGGTCTGAATTCGATGTTGTGGAATTCTATTGTGTAATGCCTTGTGGTTTCCATGCCAGTACTGCATTCTTCAAGATAACAGCAACTCTTTGGGAGGGAAGAATCTAAACTGGAAAAGGGGAAAGTGGTAAAATATTTTTGGGAAATGTTGTTTGATGCTCCTGTGGAAGTGGAAAGTAACACTAGAAGAAAAGAATACAGAATGAAGATATCTAAGGTCATACCCACCTTAACTAACAACGGTTTTTATGACAGAGGTCGTCACCTTATTTTCTTTCTTTTCAAAATTCCTGTCCGTTTTTAGAAGTATTTTTTATCTCTCTGTATCTTGTTTACAGTAACGTGCATGTACCATGTGGTGATTAGCGCTGGTGTTTCTAATGGCTTCCTTGGTGCTTGCAAGAAGCTTTTTCATTAGGAACTGGATACTTTCTGCCCCCACTTTGCACAAAAGTGCACTAGGAAAGTTAGATTGATATCAGCACTAGAGGAAAAAGAACTGCGCTACTGAGGTACTAATGGATGATCTTTATATTCTGTCTGGTTCTGTGTCTGTGAATTATTCAGAGAGGAATGCCATACAACTTCTCAGTCATGCAGATTTCTGTAAATGGTTTTGTTTTAATAGATAACACTTTAATCAGTGTATTGAGAAACATCATAAAGACCTTTTAAATCATCTGTTCCATGTTTCATGTAAGCAAACTTAGAATTCGGTGGAGTATATCTAATAAACTTTTTGATTGCCTTTATATTTGAGCACCATGTTGAAGCATTTTAAGCCCATACAATGCCATGGCTGGCAGTATGCTGTATCATCATTGGTAAGGACAGTTTTGTTTCACTGTTGGCGTTCCCAGCAAGTCAATACATAAATATGCCATTTTTGCCTAGACAGTGTTGGAGTTATTTCTTTCGTAGGCTTTTCAGACCGTGTCCTGGCAGCTGAGATGTCTTGCACAGTAGTCTTGTTATATGCCGTAATGATTTTCTGCATTACTCCCCTGTTACTGTGACAGTATACAATGAGAAGTTTGTGTTTTCAGTTTGTAAGGAAAGTGGCTACTCTTCGTTGAAGCTTCCTGGCAACTGTTCAGTGGGGCTTCTTATTTATTCGGTTATGTATGCTCTTGTTACCCCTGTGAAGAATCCAGTATACATTAAGAAGTGCAACTGTTGTGGGAACGATGTTTCATCAGGTTTAACTGTCTTTGGTGAATATGGTAGTCAGTTGCCTATGATGAAAACATAGAGGCAATATTAACCGTACCTGGGTTGCATACATTAATTCAGTATGTGTAGTGTTGCATCTGTTCTGCACATACTAAAAAGCTGTTTTTCGGTTTCTGAAGCTAATGCCGTATTTCAAGAGTTAGCAGAAAGTGATTCCAATTAATCTCAATTTGAAGAGATTTTTTTTTTGTAAATAGATGATGTTAGCGTCCTTAACCAAAATAAAGGAACCCAAAGCTCCACCAGAAAAATTTCCTCTACTGTGTTGTTGTTTTTGCAATACTCTTTACAAATTACTTTTCAATACCCTGTATCGCACACATTTATCAGTAGGTGAAAGCATTAAGTATAGTTTAGGCCCATTTCCCAGTTGCAATTATGACTTGCACGTCAGGTAACATGGATATTACGTTCCTGTAGAGTTCCTTACAATGTTACAGAACATTGTTAAACACAGCAAACAGATTGCTTGTTCATCCAAAAACATTGTAAGTTTCCGTAGTACAGTAGTGTGATGTGTACAGAAGCTTAAAAATAGTTGAATGTTCAGAATTCTGTTTTCATAGTTGCTTCAAAATACATAATGGTGTTCAGCTCTATCACAGTACTTTAACATACACTACCATCATCTTTTTACATCTTCTTGATGTATTCAGCATTGTGCTGAATTTCAGGAGGCTAGGAAGGTCACTTTTCAAACAGAACTGCTTGTAGTCTTTACATCAGCCTTGCGTTAGTTTCTGAGCTGCCTGTTTATTTCTGCTTTGAATGTTTCAGAACAAGTTTCATTAGCATAGCTTTTAAATGTAAATTTCAGGCTTCTCCTGCTTGCCTGTTACGTTCCAGGTAGTCAGTGGAAATCTGCTTTGTTCCTTGTGCAATAGTGCACGTTAACTTTGCTTGCATTGAATCCTTAATTTGAATCAGTTCTCTGTTCTGTCGTCCAGAAGCGTGCAGTCCAGGGTCTCTAGGCTGATGAAACCAAGTAGTTGATGTTAATTTGTCAAGCCAAGCTCATGTCCAGTCAGTAAAACAGTGGGCTAGCCTTTTTTTCCCCCTTCTTTGTTCCTTTCCCGTTTATCCTTCCCTTGCTGTTGGTCACTGCTTTCCCACATTTACTTCCTCACCCTTTCGCTGTGTGCTGAAGTATGTGTATCTCTTTCATTAAGAGTAGTGAAGGCTATACTGGTCAGGCTACAGTTGTCAAGTCCTTGTAATATTGTACATAATCCTAGGAAGTGCTGTATGCAACAGCAAAGTTGCCCTTGTAACACTGGAAGAATACATAGAAAAGCATAAGATCTTTCTATTTACCGTGACTGGTTTCTGGTGCCTTTACATTGACAAGACTTCCCCCAGGGAGTCTGGGGATCACCTAATTTTCTTCCAAGGGATGGCAGCCAGCATGCAGGAGGTAACTGGGCAAAAGAGAAGAGCTCCTGGAAATTGCAGGCAAGGCAGAAGATTCAGCAGTAATTAATATCTTCCACTTCCTGTGTGGTTTGGTTTCCATTCCTGTGCCAGATGGTGCTAACGCAGCATGCCTGATTGGGTGGTAGCTAGAAAGTAGGGGAGGGAAACGACACAGGGTGAAAATCCAGTACGAAAAGGTATCTCTAGCCTAGCCAAATTCAGGCCTAGGTGTTGAAATTTAGATTAGAAAGTTTGAAATACTCTCTTTAGCAGCTATAAAATGCATGCTGTCATTACTGTGCTGCTTAATAGAAGCAATTTTAGTTTTAATCTCAGGCAGCTCCTAGCCAAAATTTGGGCCTGGAGATCACTGTTAAGACAGACTTTTCCTCTGTATGCTCAGAGCACTCCAGGTGATGTAGGAGCTACAGGCCAAAGCCTATTACTGTGTTTTCTATCTTTGGCATCGCATGTTTGCTAATCCAGTGCTGTGAGCTTTAGTTTCCAGGGTATTACGTGAAGTGGCTTTGTGGAATGGTAAATGGAGTATCTGTGGATGAAACAGAGTAAGCTTCCTTGTAGAAACGACGTGATCCAGTGTGAAAGAGTAATTATTGGAAGTGGGTCAGCTTTCCCTTTCCATTAGTCATTTGGGTGTTTATCTAAGTGGCTTGTGTGGTTGCAGTGGAAAGGAGGTAATCAACATAAATTTCAAGTCTGCTTTTTAAAATTCTGACAACTGTGGATTTTAGTGTTTTAGGATTGGGCACAAAGAAACCAGAGCTGCAGCGTGCCAACTGTTTTCTGGCAACTGACCTTATAGGGAAGGGCAGCATAAGGAGTGGAGAAATATGTACAGAACACATTTTTGTTTGTTAGCATGGGAATAATAAAATCTTGGACATGCAAGTTTGAAAGGGATCATCTTTAACTTTTGTATATGCTTAGTAGAAGATGGCATGTTTCTCACCTGTCTAAAATTACTTTTGTTTTCCACTTTCCTGTTACAAAGCAGGAAGAAAAAGAGAAGGTGCTTTTTTTTTTAATTTTAAGAAAAAGGCACATATTTCAGATATCTGTGCCTTTAAAAACTTGGAAATGAATTTAAGTTGGTATTTGTATGACAGTGTTTCTTCAAATTGCTGATAAAAAAGTCTAATTCAGTCAGTCTGTGTTCTTAGCACTGAAATAGATAAATAATTAAATCTTCTTTGAGCTAAGCTAGTAAGCTCTTCGAAGCATGAACAGTGTTTGTATCATGTATAGAAGGTCTGTTTTTTGCTTCAGATTCCTGTGATAGAGGCTGCCAGAAGTATGCAGAAAGAGAGAATCAGGACTAAACTTCCCATTTGTGCATCTAGAAGTATGTGATGGCATTATAAAAATACTCACTATAGGAAATGATAGACAATGCCTTTCAACAAATAGTCATGCGTGCCTCCATACTTCTCCCCGGTGCGTTCTTGTTAAAATACCTGTAAGCAAGCTGGTTTAAAGGCCTGGAGCTGCCGCTGTAGTGGGTGGTCGTGGTTATGGGTATGTCTCTCTGGTGTGTTTTGGACAGAGGTGTGCTTGCTTCCCCTGTGCTTCGGCTATGCTGATGTGCCACTAAGCTGGTGCTGACAGATCCCACTTGTTAGCATGGATGTGGCACAGCAGGAGCACAGTCACGTGGCTCTTCGCCATTTCAGAGCGCAGGCAGAGCGAGCAGGGGTCATCTTGGACGGCGGCATGTAGAAATGCTGGGGTGTCTCAATGCATTGCTTCTGTGTCGGAAGAAGCATCCTGAACAAAAACACACTGATGACAGTTTTGGTCTTGTTCCCACTTAGTGCCGCAGTTGACAAAAGCATTAATCAGGTCAGCTGAGGAGGGGTTCCCGCTAATATAAACACAAAATAAGGACAATTAAACTGAGAGTTAAAAATGGGTTTGCTGACACTAAGATAGCTCTAGAGAAGTATTCCTACCTCTAAAGCGTGAGGTAACTAGAAAGTATATCAGGAGTGTCTTAGCAGAGCGAAGAACTTCTTTTCATGGCAAATTAGATAGCATCATCTCCATCTGTAGAATGTGTTCCGGGCTTGTGTCTGCTTTTAGAAAGCTTCCATTATAAATCATCAGAGTTTGTACCTCTGAGATTGCACGAATGTGGTGGTAACCATGTCCATTCTGTCACTTGTAAAACATGACTTTCACAGCACACCAAGAATGAGGTCTTAGGCAAGTTGAATCATAATATAAATCAATATCTAGCTACTCCAAAAGATAGGGACTTTTTACAGCTGCATTTCTTCTTGAGGTTCTTGGGGAGCTAAAGCGGAATAGTAACACTATTTTTCCTGATTAGTTTCCTCAGAAGACGAGAGTTGAATAGCTGTGTGCTTGTGCATATAGTACTGTGATAAACAGGATCACAGCACTGAAATAACTGAAAAGTACTCCACTCTTTTTTTTTTTTTTTTTTTTTTTGCACAGTTCTCTGTTGCGTCCACAACACAGCCTCAAAAGTAGCAGTAGAGGAAGAACAGGAGTGTTGAAACAGGAAAGAACCGCTTTGGTTCACATTGATACTGAGAAAAACACCTGTGAACATGACATAAATGCTTCTGCTTGTAAATAGGGGCTCTGAATAGAAGAAGTGATAGTAGTTTGTTAATCTAGAAGGAAAAGCTGTGAGTGGTTAAAGTTTGGGCAAGCCAGCTTCCTCCATAATATTTAAATAGTCTCATCCAGTGCTTCCCATGTAAAAAGGACTTTTTTTGTTTTATTTTCTGTAGAGTGATAAGGTTAAAACAAAATACTTGGTTTGTTTTTCAGATCTGGTAATCATGTAGTGGGATTTGCCTTGCCAAGTGAGAAAACAAATTCATACAGGCTTGTTTTTATTTATTACTGATACATATAGTTTGGATCATGGAATGAGGTTACTTTGACAAAGTCGGATTCAAAGGATTTGAATGTCTGTCCCGAAGTGGTACATTGTCTTTAAAAAGGAAGTTCCGTGATTCTATACAAATATAATGGCAAATTCAAATGCAATAAAATAAACAGATATGAAGCCTCAGACATATTGAAACTACGGAAGTCTTGGCAGTGGAACGTGAAACCATTTTAAACCCACTTAGTTTGGGTTTTCTGCACAAACTGCAAATAATACAGGCTTGTTGAAATGTTCGTCCTGACTTGTGTTCCTTCTAAGTGAATCTATGTTAACAGCTGTTTTCTTGCTTTTATTGTGAGGATCGATTCATGTGTGTCCTGCTCAGGTTCTATAACTAATGGTCCTGCTGAATTTTAGATAGGTTGTCTTACCGAGAGATCTGTCAGCACCGTTCGTTTCCCTGTTTTTCTCCAGAGTTTCAAGAAAACCTCCTTCTTCCTGAATGCTTAGAGATCACGGCTCTCTGCATTTTGTTAAACTCACCGGATTCAAGTCGGCATGCTATACTGAAGTGCTGTTGTATTACCAAGAACACAGTGGCACCATTGTGAAAGATAAGACGATAAAATGCACAGCTCAGTTCATACACTTGCAATGATGTTTAAACTCCTCATTTCTCCTCAGCTATCCATCTCCATCAAACATACTCTGTCAGTACAAATTTCTGAGCAATTGCGGACACACTGTTGGAAAAAAAACCCCAACTCCCAGGAAGCAACAAAAAGAAATAAACAAAACGATTTCAGAATTTTGTCCCCTCAGTGTAGAATTTCCTGCCTGGAAACACACGCTGGTGAAAACCCTGCTGTCATCCAGATCTGAGTCTCAATTCCAGTAGGCGTTAATAGTGGAGGCTGTGGTGTGAGAGCCCTGGAAGCCTGTGTAGCATGAAGACCTTGTGACTTCGGTGACTTTTCTTTTTAAAAAGTGACTTTAAAAAATGTGCTATGGCTCATGCACCTCCAGTAGTCAGCATAGAGTTTGAAAACTGATCCCTCAGGGAATGTTTTTTATGAATCACTGAAAAGGAAAACAATGAAACTGTGTAAAGTATCAGTGACAGCTATGATTCATAGCTTCTGATTAAGGCAATGCAGGACATGTTGTGCAACACTATGCAGACAGCAGCTTTGATATGGAAATGCAAAAATATTACAAAGTATATTCCTAAAAGCAATTTTCAGGCAGCTTTGAGCTATAAAGTGACTCAGAATATGGTCACCTCTGAGGTTATTTTAATTATCCAAGGAGATACGGTTTTTGTGGATTGTTATTTTGCGGGGCTGTTTCTTGTTTTCAGAAGGCAAGCTTTTTTCTTCTTTAGAGCTTAGTGCTTCTATAAATATGATCCTTTTCTCTTTCTCTTATTTTTCAGGGAAATTCTGTATTTGCTGCCTCTTACCGTTAGTGGAATAGAAGCTGAGAAGGAGAAAACATGTTGGAAACAATTGGTAATCTTTTTATTTGTATTACTATATTTTTGTGGCTGAATAAAGTGTGCATGATAGATCTAGGATGTTAGTATATACTGCCGAGAGAGGTTTTGTATAAAATATCTGCTGTGCTTAGAAACACAGGAAGTATTTGCGTTTTTGTATTTTGAATTAGAAAACAAAAGGCGTACCATAATTTGTTCAGTGTATTTAATTTTTAGCCTTTTGTCTTGATTTCGTTGTTTTAATCTTTACTTGAATTAAAAAAGTCTGTATGAAAAAGACATTTTCTATTATGACTGTTGTTGTAACTACGTATTTACGGTGGTCTGTAGTCACAGTTCCTATAACTGAATTTTAATGAAGACCATGTCACTTTTGTAACCCAGTTCTTGATGGACAATATTGTAATTTTCGTTGACTTCTGTTTTGTGCTCTGCGTCTGACTTCCTCATTCATTAGGCACGTTTGGGCTGGGATTTTTGTTCAGAAATAAACCATTTGAGCAGTAGGGAGGAATACATTTAAACCTGTTACTTGCTTGTACATGGCTGTTGCTAAACTGCTAGTGACTAGGAATGATTATCGCTGCAGATACACATCGGGCTCTACAGGCCATGGAACGCTTACAGGCAAAACTTCGCGATCGAGGTGACATTGCAAATGAGGAGAAACTGAGCTTGTTAAAGTCAGTGCTGCAGAGTCCTCTCTTTAACCAAATTCTCAACCTCCAGACTTCTGTTCAACAACTGAGAGATCAGGTAGGAAAAGCAGCTTCCCAGATGCAAGAGAAAAACTGCTAAGAAGGTGCAAAAATGTGTGTGTCTCTGCATGTTGAATAGTGAAATCAAATGGCCTAAATTAAGCGTTTGATCCACAGCTTCAGGGAAGTAAGGGGGACATAACCATTGACTTCTCTGGGCTTTGTTGAGGCCTGTAGTTTGTGTGTGTGTGTGTTTTATGTATATGCTTTTTACTTATTGTGTGCCCGGTAGGGAAATGGTGATACTGGGTGGGGACTTAACATAAGGCTTTCTGTCTTTGTCCTTAAAAGGGAATATGTTTTGTATGAGGCCTTAGGATTTTTTTCCTAGGAGTCTTTTATTGCTCTCTTGTATCTTACACTGCTAAAATGAGAATAAGTAAGGGAAGCTGTGGAATGTTGACTTCAGAAGGACATGAAGATTTTCTTCTTTTTTTTTTGTAAAGAAATGGAAGATCAAAGAAAAGCAAGAGCTCCTAACTCCTTTTTCCTTGCTCAGGGTTTTAAGTAAAAGTTTACTTTTCTACATGTCTTCAGTGAGGATGAGAAAAGGGGCAACAACTCAGCTATATTAAGTTGATTATTTATTACTGTAATTTAATTTCCTTATCAACAGAGTAAGAACTTGAAAAATAAAAAAAGTAGTTCAGTAACTGAATTAGGACTAAACTATGTATCTGGATTTGCAACTAGTTGTTGACTCCTGGAAGATGGACAGTTTTGTGGCTGGTATGCAGAAATGACGAAGTGGGAGGATACAGCCCCTGCATGCTGGCCTTATCATCAGCGTGGAGCCGCATTTGGTCTCTGACCAGACGGTGGCTGGTGGGGAGTCCTCATAATCTTGATGCTACTTCAACTGTGCGGCAGAAGAGCACAGTCTGGCCCTTCATTGCATCTTGTGGACCGTCTTGATGCTATTTTGCACACACAAAAAATAAGTTAGAATGGTGTCTGCAGTGTTTTTCAGGTTTTGCATGTTTGGTACATAGAGACATCATGACACTGGAGTGATTTTAAAAAATCTAGGAAAAAAGCTGTTCTGGGTGTTTGTTTGCTCTGCTATTTGAAAAGGAGTATTTAATAGTGACATCCAGAAATTATGTGAGTTCTGTGGTCATGATTCTCAGAACATGTAGTGAGAAATAGAAGTGTGCCTGCAGCATTAATGGGAATTTGGTGAAAAGGTGAATTGAATTTTCACTTCCAATCATTATCGTGAAGTTAAAGAATGCTTCTCTTTTTGAATAGTCACCTAATTTAATAAAATTAAGCAACTGATACTAGATGTGTAATTTCAGATATGTATTTTTTAAAAAGCAAGTAGTAATTTTACCTCCTGCCCTAACACTGCAGGTTTATCTGTGCAGTAACTTTAGTGCCATGTGCATGTTGCATGGTACATACCCAGTCTAGTTGATGGAAACTGCTTGGATGTGAATTCCCTTCTTGATATGTGCTTATATGAACATTTGCACAGGCAGGTGTAAGTTTCTGGCTGTTCTTAAGATTTGGGTCAGCTCTTCAGGAGGTATCCTGTATTTTCTCTATAGAGTCATTTCTTCACTACAATATAACATGAGATTGCCTGTCCCTTCTTTGCTTTATTTAAATGTTTATAAAGCATGTTGAAACAGGACAGTGAATAAAATAATGAAATAGGTAGTCGTGTTAAAAAAAATTGTATTTTGTGGCATTTTCAAAGGCTCAGTTTTGTTTAAGGACACCCTTAAGTTTTCTGTTTATGGCTGGGAAACCACTGTGCTCTTGAACCTCTGAAACTACAAGTTAGTGAAAACTGCAAGGCGTGTGAGTAGTGATGAGGCTTTTCAGTCAAGCTGTGCCAGACTGAGGAAGGAGACAAGTCATTCCAAAGCACTTGCAGTCAGAGATGTATTTGAGTGAGGATGACAAATAGTGCTGCGCTGTGCAGTGGCCAGGTGTTGCAGTCTCTACCCGTTTGAGGCTAAGATGGCTAAATTTTTTTGATGTTTCACAGTGTGGTGCACTGAAAGTTGAATGGGGGTCTGTTTCTTCTCACGGTGAAGTGTGACAGTGACAGTCTGTTAAACTGCTCTTGTGTTTTTCATTAGTTTATGAGGTTTTAAAGAGCTGCAAGACTACTGCAAAATTCTCAGAAGGCTATCTTTTAGGAAAGTATAGATTGAAAGAGAGGATGGGAGCAGAGAAGCAATAATGGCAGTTTACTTCTGAGGTCAAACTGATTCCTTGCAGGCATCCCAGCAGAAGTAGGCCACTAAGTGAGACCTCGTTGTGGGCCTGTGGTGGCCTTAATAAATTTGAGGTAGGACGTATTCTTGTCCTGAAGCACTGTGTCTGGAAAGCATAGTGAGAGCTCTGTCTTGTGTTTGTGCAGTGAGTGTGGAGAATAAGCTGGCAAATCTAGTAAACATCTGTCATATTTTCCTAGCGAAAAATAGGATGCAATTACACAGTTTCAGCTGACAATTATTCATTGCATTCCAGTGAGAGTTACTACCATTTTTTATGGTCTAAAATAGTAGACTTCCTTTCCTTCTTTTTTTCTTCAACTAAGTGATCCATTAAGCACTAAAAGAACGTCTGAAAAAGCCTGTGTTTCTGCATGCATGGAGGTGTTTCAGATTTGCTGTCCTGTTTCCTTAAAGCGTCTGTGTGTTAACTGGAAATTGGTCCTCTTCATTGCTGGTGTGTGCTTAACAAGAGCCTCTTGAGTCTGAATTTCTGTTACATGGGATGGTGTGAGCTGAGTGGCATGTTGCTTCACCTGGATGTGGGTGAGGCGTGATGCTGAAGTCAGCAAATCTGATGCTTTGGTGCTTATTAGTGGGTGCTTCGAATTTTTTTTTTTTCATAAATGAGCAAGCAGGATTTGTTTGCACTGCAAATCTGTCATTACATGGTTAAGAACTGAAGTGGGAAAAGTCTAGGAACAGCAAAGGGAAGTTTTTTTGAGCGTTACTGTCTTGACTTCACTAGTCACTTGAGTTGAGGAGCATTGAAGGAACCAGGTTTTTTTTCTGCCTCTTCATATCCTCCTTCTTCAGTGAATGCTTGTTCTCTCAGGCTGAAGAGCAGTCTGCGTGTTTGAAGATAAGGGAGCAACAGGAAATAAAATAGAGATTGTGATGTTTTGAATGTTCCAATAATATTTTCTTTTATTTATGAAATATTTTAAAGAAAATACTCAGACCGCGCTGGCAGTCTTCTCCTGCTTCTCTTCCTTGTCTGCCTCCTCCTCCCCTCCTGCTCCCGCCTGCACTCCACTCGGGGCTCTGCCAGAACAAAATACCCTTTTGGGTATTTTGGCTGGGCTGCATTCCTTGGATTTTATTTGCTTGTGAGTGTGACCGTCGTTTTTCTGTACACAGTGCAGTAGTGGGGAGGAGTGCCCCCGCAGCGCAGCTCATGCTGGTTTGTGTGGGATAGCTGGGTGTCAGCCCTAGAGCGGGTTTCGGGAATAAGTGGAGAAACTGTGTGTTTTCATATTGCCTGTGAACACTTTCTTAACTCTGAGGTTTGTATGACTAGAGGGGACCTTCAGTTCCTATCCTGAACCACTTTCAGCAACAACACCATTTGCTCTGTTTTTTAAAATGAAAAGCTTGTACGACACTCTGATTTGGGATCTGCTTCACCCACCCCAAGGATGGAGCCACAAGGGGCAACCATCAGGGTGGTGCTGGAGCCGGGTGCGCTCCCGGGCAGCCTGGGGCTGGCCCGTGTGTCCTTGCTCCTGGTGCAGTTGCCCTTGCAGCCGTCCGTTTTGCTACCTGGGATGCTTGCAGTCAGCTGTAGTTCTGCCCTGTGATTACTGGGGTCTCCAAGAACCGGGGCTCAATGGCTGGAGTGTGGAAACACTATGAGTTTGTTGTTGTCCAAGTTGAGACCTAGCAATGCCAATTACATTGCTCTAAATCTTGGCATGCTGCAGACATGGCTTGGATAGCTCTTTTTTTGTTAAAAAAACATTTTGAGCAACTGCATGTAAGCACTATTTGATTGCATTTAGTGTTTGTGCGACTGTATGTGACTTTTATCATTCTCTGTGGTAATTAAGAATTCTTCTTTTTGTCTTACGCCAAATTGTGTCCACATTGCAGATGTTACATACAGTAAGGAGAAAGCCAATCGAGGAAGATTAACGTCAGCCAAATTATGAAACAAAGCAATGTTCTTTCATACGGTACTTACACAATCACAGTGCTATAACACTACTTCTTGATGGAATTACGGTGATTTTATTACTGCAAAATAGCGCAGTTTATGTGTTACGAAAAATATTTCATGCAACCACAAGAGTCTTTCTAAGATTTCTGCTTGTGGTTTATTGCTCTCCCTGGAATGACCTGTGCTTCTGTGGTTAGCAAGAACATCCACCAGTTATTCTCAACTCTTACATCCTATAAGACCCTGTTTAGGGGGGGGACAGGGAAGAGAGTGATTCTCACATTTCTGCTTGTAATTTGTCTGGGGATTCTGAACTTCTACCTTTAGTGTCATTATAAATGTCATTATGAAACAGAAATGTTTTTCAAGTGTCTGCGTGTGTGTGTTTCAGGACAGGAGACATTCTGAAATCTTAAGCTTTTTGCACGCACACATACAGAAAACTTTTTGCTGTTAACAGTTGTTTTTTCTTAGAGCTTTATTGGTTTATTGGTGTTTCACAAGTCAGAAGCCACTTTATGTGAGGTAGGCTTCCCATGTTAAGCACATCCTCCGTCAAACGTGTAGCTGTGTTTGTTTAAAAATGCTGTGATGAAAATGAGGTGTTGCTGTCCATTGCTGTTGAAGAGGTAGTGTTTGATACTGTGTTGTAGCTGTGCTGTAATCACAGTTGTACTGAGGTTTTAAGGTGAAGCTTTATAAAGTGCTAGTTAAACTGGTGTGTTTTGAAGGATTATTTTTGCCTTTTCCTGCTATGTACAGTATGCAGCGCTTATTTTCAATGGTATTTCAACCATCATGCAAATAAAACCGATTCAGTGTCTTCAGAATAATGGAGTTAGTAATTATTTATGGAAAATGTCTTAGAAAAAAATGAACAGCTTCCATCTTCTGGTTTGGAAGGCAGAAAGAATGGGGGAGGACAGTCAATTCATACAGTGATGTCCCGGTTCATACAAGTCTGCAGAAGGGATGAAACATCCCATCCAGCAGGTCGAGAGAGGTGATTCTGCCCCTCTACTCTGCTCTGGTGAGACCTCACCTGGAGTACTGCGTTCAGCTCTGGAGCCCTCAGCACAAGAAGGACATGGAACTGTTGGAGCGGGTCCAAAGGAGGGCTACGAAAATGATCCGAGGGCTGGAGCACCTCTCCTATGAGGACAGGCTGAGAGAGCTGGGCTTGTTCAGCCTGGAGAAGAGAAGGCTGCGGGGAGACCTGATTGCAGCCTTTAAGTACTTAAAGGGAGCCTACAGGAAAGATGGGGACAATCTTTTTAGTAGAGACAGCAGTGACAGGACGAGGGGTAATGGTTTTAAACTAAAACAGGGTAGGTTTAGGCTGGATATAAGGAAGAAATTCTTTACAATGAGGGTGGTGAAACACTGGAACGGGTTGCCCAGAGAGGTAGTGGAGGCCCCAGGCCCCATCCCTGGAAACATTCAAGACCAGGTTGGACAGTGCTCTGAGCAACCTGATCTAGTTAGTGGTGTCCGTGCTCGCTGCGGTGGGGGTTGGACTAGATGACCTCTAGGGGTCCCTTCCAACCGAAAACTTTCTATGATTCTATGATCTGACTGAGAAGGTGGGTGCTATATTGCCCGTTTGAACAGGATTTGGTCTATGGTAACATACTATGTAAAACTAAAATATGAATTGGCTATTGGTGCTACTTCTGTCTTAACGTGGAGATCTGTGAGTTTTCCACCAGAGAGAACAACAACATAAATCCCCAAGGAGACTGTCATATCTTAATGGAAGAACTCATTCAGAGTTGGCTAGAGAAGAAAACGGTGGTACTGGGCAGGTGTTCAGGTGGAGGTTAGTGTGCCGGTCATGGCTAGCCTGCTGTTTGAACATTATGGACAGTGAAATGAGCTGCCTAAAGCAATCCTCTGTTAAGCAGTACTAGCAGAACATATACAGAACATAGTACAGGATGGGCACAAAGCTCCTCTGCATGCAGAAGGTTGTGCTGTGTGGGGTGTTGAGTGGTATAAGAAGTAGTTTAGATTCAGAGAAGGCATATAATATAATTCGTAATGAGGGCAGTGTATCGTACTCAATAATGTTTTATTTTTGATGTGTAGCTCCATTTTTTTTCTTTGCTGTTTATGCGTACAAGGAAGTGTTTTATTATAAATTAGACAAGAACAATGTCATGATGTAAACACCTTTTATCTCATTCATACTGTTCTAAAAACGTCATCTCTTAGGATTGCTGTGGCTTGCTTGGTCTACTTTTTTGCGTTGCATGATTTTTCCAGTGCTGCGACTTGCTCCCTACACACTTCTGTGTAAAGGAGTGCTCCAGGTGCAGTAAAGACATGGACTTTTTATCAAGAGAGGGATTTCACAGGCTGGGATTGTCTCTGTGTTAGCAGTTTGCACACCATGTGGTAACATGGAAACAAAGCAAAATTTATGAAGGAATATTGAAGGAAAGAGACAGTGGGGTAGGCACAGCAGTGGTTCCTCAGCTACAGTCAGTTTCTGTGCCTTAAAATTCTGTTTCTTTCTTTTTTTTGCCTGCATGGCTCTTTCTTTGTAAAGCAGAGGGTGTTCTAGCTTTCTGTATATAGTCTCAAATTTTGCTTGTAGCGTTGTTGTAGGATTTTCCTTCTGTTCCCTTTTTTGTCTTAGAACATGACTGCACACTCCACTCAAAATAGGGAATTCATGCACAGTTGGATTTTATAGAACTATCAGCAGCGGGGGCTAAATGACAGTTGGCTGGGGGGGGTGAAATCCTCTTTTTCTAGGAGTTAAATCCTGTTTTTCTGGGAGTTCAAACTTTTCTGTGAGTTCGGGGGTTTTTTTGAGTTCTACAAAAGCCGTGAGTTCCATGAGTTCTGCAATCACTGTCTGGGGACTGGTTGCAAATCAGTCATTGGGCAGAGAGCAGATTGTATTGTGTATCTCGTTCTTCATATTCATTATTAGTAGTATTATTAGTAGTATTATTCATAGTATTATTAGTATTTACTTTGTTGTCCTGTGAATCTGTCTTTGCCTCAGCCCATGAGTTTTACCTTTTGTCCACTCTCCTCCCCATCACAGCAGGGGCGAAGGGGAGAGGTGAGTGAGCGGCTGCCTGGTGCTTAGTAGCAGGCTGCTGGGTTAAACCACGACAGTGACCGATGACAGTTTTTTGTGGGAAGGAACATGACAGCGGGATGTGTAAGATTTAAAGGTGGAGGAGAACAAGAAATGAAGCACATAAATTGACTAAGTTCAGTAGTAATACTTTTATACATTGAAATAGATGACATTGGGAAGGTGAAAGTGAATTATATGGACTCACACAGATAAGAAACACAGTATGACGTAGACTTTATTAGTTTCAAAGTCATGCATGTAATGTAAGGGGAAATCTTGCATTCTTGGAAGCGCAGAATTTGTTGATGTCTCAGAGTGTTGTTACATGTAATGGACTTTGAAACAAGGCTTATCCACCTGTGCCTGCCAGGCTTGCTGAAATGACTATATGTGATTAAGAAAGTGCATGTGTGCACATTTTAGGCATTACGATTTTTGTGAAACATAACCCAAGCGATTCCTCACAATTACAGACAACAGAATGTAATGACTGTGTGATGGAAATCACTGAGTTGCAAACACCCTAGTGTCCTTTTCCTCTTTCCATTTTTCTGTGGCAGAGCAGGCTAAGTGCTGCTGAGGACTTTTCTTTCCAGTGCTGTCTGGTGGCATTTTTTCTGTAACTTGAGGGTCTTTCCAGGCACATAAGGTGTTCAACAAAGGATGTTTGTTCTGCACCCAGATGAGAATGAATTGTGTGGTGGAAAACAATGCTGACCTTTTAATGACCGGACTGTTGGGAGAATGGTGTGATAAACATGATGGAAGTAGCATGCTTAAACAGTTGAGACTGATGCAGTAGATGTTTTAGAGTACCTTGACAGTTTTGAAAATTTTTGTTGATACTTGAAGTTTAAAAATGAGGCTTCAAGGAAGGGGAATCCCAGTCTTTTGTATTGTAGTCCAGAATGCTAGAAAATTTGCACTGTGAAGTTACGAAAGGTATTTGAGGCTGCAGTATTGGGGTCCTAAATTTTGGTTAATGTGCCGGGCAAGTATGAATTAGATCGATGTGGAGTAGAACAGCACCAGTTGACAGTCAACTGGCAAGTGGGATAACAGCCAAATGAGGGCTCCTGCTTCACCTGAGCTTTATACCACCACCAGCCATTCATTAGGTTGATTGGCAGAGACCTACTTGAAAACCTACTGTGGCTGGGCAAAGTGGAGAATTTTCTTATTTTCTTTTCTCCTCTGAGAAGTGTATTGTCAAGTTTCTCTGTGTAAAAGTACAGCTATGGTTTTCAGATCAGCCTGGTGAGTTTCTACTTGTTCAGTAATTTTGTATTTAATTCTAGCTCACGTAGAGGGTCACGTTGGCAGCCATAGTGCATAGTGTTGTAGAAACCCTGACCAGTGAGATTTGTTCCCTATATAGCTGGTGAGGTTTCTTTCTTTTTTTGTCAAAATAAAAATGCTTTTTTAATTTTCTTGTAAAATAATTGATTTTTTTTTTTAAAAAAATACTGGTATTGTAGAAAAAGCTTCTTCATACTTATTTACCTCTACTGTTTTGTTGAAGTACTTGAAGTTGCTATGCTGATAGGAACAAAAGAATTTTAGGCAGAGTATGGAAAGCGGTTTTAGATTACTTTTATCAATTTCTTTCATGTTTTATGCTGATAAGTGACAACTTTACAAAAATTATAAATACTTAAGATATTTTTTCCTTTTAAAATGTCTTTTTAAAATTGCAAATTGGGATGTCAGGTATTATTAACAAGCAATTGGCCTATCATGGTGCTCTTGGGTAAGGAGGAGGTTTCTGCTCTGTCTGTAAATTTGTGTTGTCATCAATTTTTTACAGGTAAATATTACACCTCCAGTACATTCTACTGATGAATTCCCCCAGCTCCTCCATCATGGTGTGAATGTGGGGTCTTTGCCGCATAATGAGTCATATTTGTTGGCTCAGCAGAATGGCAGCCCAGCTAATGTTCTAGAAGCATCTATGAGATCCATTACTCCTCAGATTAATGGGAAGACCTCTAGTAATGACTTTGAGCAGCTGATCAGAAATATGTCTCAGGTAAGCATGTTGTCTAGTAATCATGAAATGCGGATCACTGATTATCTGGAAGATTACAATACATGTATGTTTATTTAAAAGCAATTGAGTTACTAAGCAAACTAGAGGTGAGCTGCTATGTAAAACAAAAATAACCTTTTAATTTGAGGAAAACTGGTAAATGGGAAAACAGTTGGGAAAGTAGCCTTGACATTGTCACTGCTCAGTTATTGTCCTTAGCTGGGCAGTGTGCCTCTTGCAACTAATCATGCCATTATCTTTCTGTGCTCATTGTGGGACTGCTGTTTTGCGCGTGAGGGAGATGCTTTGTCAGGGCGTGCTCTTGTATGCAGAACTAATGAAAGCTAATTCTGTGACTTGCTTGGAAATAAGATGGAAAATTTATTTTTGGCCTTGCTACGCATTGTTCTGTAATCTTACTGCTTACCTGTGGTAGGCAGAAATGGTGTACAGGTCCCTTCAATGGCTGGAGCTGAGAATGGCCAGGCACATATTCTAGCATTTTTCTAATTAACCTGTAATAAAGCCAGATAGGGGAAGTCTTCTGCTGCTCTCTTGGAGAGCCTTGGTCACAGTCCTACTTTCTTCCTCTTTCTGAAATTTGTCCTATTTTTCTAGTGCTGCTTGGGAGTTGGCCTGTATCCTCTAAAATTTTCATGGAATCACAGAATGGTAGTGGTTGGAAGGGACCTGTGGGGGTCAGCTAGTCCAACCCCTCTGCCAAAGCAGGGTCACCTACAGCAGCAGGCTGCACAGGACTGCGTCCAGGCGAGTTTTGAGTATCTCCAGCAAAGAAGACTGCACAACCCCTCTGGGCAGCCTGTTTCAGTGCTCTGTCGCCCTCAAAGTAAAGAATCATAAAATCATAGGTTGGAAAAGACCTCTAAGATCATCAAGTCCAACCGTCCACCCAATACCACCATGCCTACTAAACCATATCCCGAAGTGCCACATCTACATGGTTTTTGAGCACATCCAGGGATGGTGACTTGACCACTTCCCTGGGCAGCCTCTACTGTTAAGCAATTTATTGCTTAAATAATGTCTGACCACTCTTTCAGTAGAGACATTTTCCCTAATACCCTATCTAAAACACCCCTGATGCAACTTGAGGCAATTGCCTCTTGACCTATTGCTAGTTACCTGGGAGAGGAGACCAACATCTGCCTCATTACAACCTCCTTTCAGGTAGTTGTAGAGAGCGATAATGTCCCCCCTCAGGCTTCTCTTCTCCAGACTAAACAGCCCCAGTTTCTTCAGTCACTCCTTGTAAGACTTGTTCTCTGGACCCCTCACCAGCCTTGTTGCCCTTCTCTGGACACACTCCAGCACCTCAATGTCTTTCTTGTAGTGAGGGGCCCAAAACTGAACACAGTACTCCAGGTGCAGCCTCACCAGTGCCAAGTACAGGGGCACGATCACCTTCCTGCTCCTGCTGGCTCTTCCTCATGTTCAAATGGAACTTCCTATGCTTCAGTTTGTGCCCGTTGCCCCTTGTCCTGTTGCTGGGCACCACTGAAAAGAGTCTGGCCCCATCCTCCTGACCTCCACCCTTAAGGTATTTATAAGCATTTATAAGATCCATTCTCAGTCTTCTGTTCTTTAGGCTAAATAAGCCCAGCTCCCTCAGCCTTTCCTCGTAGGAGAGATGCTCAAGTCCCGTAATCATGTTTGTATCGCTCCATTGGACTCTCTCCAGTCGTTCCTTCGCTTTCTTGAACTGGGGAGCCCAGAAATGGACACCTTACTCAAGATGGGGCCTCACTAGGGCATGGTAGAGAGGGAGGAGAACCTCCCTTGACCTGCTGGCCACACTGTTCTTAATGCAGCCCAGGATACTATTTGCCTTTTTGGCAACCAGTGCGCACTGTTAGCTCAGTGTATAATTTTACAGACACATATGTCTTAGTTTAATCGCTGCTAAGCCTAAAGTCTGTATATTTACCTCTTGTTTCCTGATTTCCTGTTCTAGGCTGTAGTCATCCTTATTTCTCAGTGTTTCATAGTTGTCACTTTTCTGTACGATAGCAAGAAATCGGAACTGAACAATTGTGTTTCAGTAATTAGCTAGTGTAGCCTTGTCCAGCTGTAGCTGTCAAATTAGAAACAAATTTCCAAGTTGTTTACCACATTTGCTAATGCTGGTTTTCAGCATTTTTAACATTTCTGCCCTTTTTTTTCTTGTACTGAACAGGGTCGTCTTGTTGAGACCATTGAGCTTACTAAACCTTTAAGTGGTGGTCTGGGCTTCAGTGTTGTGGGACTAAAGAGTGAAAACAGGGGAGAACTAGGTATATTTGTGCAAGAAATCCAGGAGGGAAGTGTGGCACATAGGTAAGATTACTACTGGAATATTTTACTGTACCAAGTGTTAACATGGCACTGTAATTATGTTATTGCTGTTGTTTTTGTGGTACAAGAGTACATTTCTCTTGTATTCAAAGCCATACTTTGTAGCAGATTTAAAACTACTCGCCACTACAATTTATGTGATGTTGGAACAGGGCCGCAAATGATCTGTTCTGAATTTCTAGAAACTACAGATGTAGTTTCTCTGTGGTTTGTTCATAATATCTGCTTTCCAACAGGGAAAACAGGGAGGTTACTGTTCGGTGTCATGGGTTTTAAAGCTGAAGTACAGATTTTGCCATCCTTGAATACACTGAAAAACAATTTTGTGGAAAAAAAAAAATCGGTTGTAACCAGCAGGGCTGTTTGTTTAGGTAGCGCTGAGCAGGTGTGAAAAACCAGCTTTTAAGCCAAGCAAAGCTTGACCTAAATTTGTTTCATTCTTAAGAAGAGATATTCAGCTGATGTTACCAGAAACTCAGCAATAATAACAGCTTGCCTAAAATATGCTTCAGACTTTAATCCTGATTCCACGAGTAGAGTTGAGAGAAATGGATTTCTGCTGTAAGAACAGCCCAACGGGAGCAGACAACTCAGTGGGGAGTGACAGCGGCACTGGTTCACTGCAGACTGGTGGAGTGTACCACTATTTGTGGATTTGCTGATCAGGATGCTGGCCAGAGCTGCTTCGTGGTGTACGGTGTATGGAACGGCTGAGTTGTCTCAGTGCTGTTTCTCAATGTGCCATAGGGAGAAATTTTCTGATTTCAATCTGCCTAAATTCCACTTTTCTTTCTTTTTTTTTTTTTTTTCATGTTTTGGTCTCCGTCAAGAGGTCTTTGCTTTCACTTCTCTTATTCCATGGAGTTGAGACCTGTCTTTACTGAATCAGACCCTGCCTGATACACTGGCAAGAAGAGCAGCATTCAGCAACTATTACAGGGCACATAAATCAGAAAGGCCCTGGCAGTAATAAATCTTTGAGAGCACTCTGAAAAACAGTTCAAATTCACAAGTGAAATGTTACGAGTTGAAACTAAATAGTATTTTTCCTGAACGCTGTTTCTTACCTTGGCTTCTACACTGTAGGTGCTCACAAAAACTGGGGTAACAGGGATCCTTGTTTTCGTGTCTGCACTTTGTTTTCAAAGCGTTGCCATGTTGGCATATTGATGACAAGATGGCAGAGTTTTTGCTGGTTTACTGCAGAAGCAATGGAAGCAGCGGAGGACATATCTGTGTAGGCTTCGTAAACTTACTTTGAAGTAGGTCAAGGGGTGGGATCAGTATGTAATTTTGCAGTAGTCCTTACTTTGTCAGAAAGTGAAACGTTATTTTTTTAATTTGTTGATGGCTTTTTCACTTCCCCCATCATTTAAAAGGAATATGTTTTATCGTTTTCTTTCTGTTTTTCTCTCTGCCTCCCCTTCTTTTTATTTGTTTTTTTTTTTTTTCCTTGATTTTGTGCAAAACAAAATTTGTTTCCGTAACATCTTGATGAAAGTGTGTTCCACTCCGTGATTTGATGAATATTCAGAACAGGCATGCTGAACGAAGTGGAGCGCTTGGTCCGTTAAGCAAGAGGCTCAAAGTCAAGAATAAACAGAAGTTTGCAGGCTATGGTTGGGAGCGACTGAGATCTAATGTGCTTAGTCTCGCATGGGGGTACAGGGAGAAGAAAGCTAGCTAGGGGGTAGTAGCCAGGAGAGAATGGCAGTGGGATTAGCTTCAAAGGAAGCGATCACCAGGGTGCCGCATCAGCTGCTTTCAGCAAAACTGCAGGGAGAGATTAAAAAGTGGTGGGAATAGAGAACAGGTTATTAAAAATACTGGAAAACTGTCAAAATACTGTAATTTCGGTGGCAACACTTCTTTGGTTTTTCTTGTTTGTTTATTTTGTCATCCCCCTTCCCTGTTTTCACATACATGACAGAGACGGAAAGCTGAAGGAAGCAGATCAAATCCTTGCTATTAACGGACAAGCCCTCGATCAGACAATTACACATCAACAGGCTATCAGCATCCTACAGAAAGCAAAAGATAATGTCCAGCTAGTTGTGGCCAGGGGCACTTTCCCTCAGCTCATCAGTCCTGTAGTTTCCCGATCTCCATCTGCTGCTAGCACAGTTTCAGCCCATTCCAACCCGGTGAGTATACCCCAAATGTTTCTGTATTCATGGGCATGCTTACTTGCATCTAGTATTTTGAGACTTTTTTTTTAATGCCTCGAATGTACATTTCCTTCACAGTTCTTGAATTATTGTTCTATTTATCTTTGTTCTACCTATTCCCGTGCAAAGAGTACAAAATACTCAGGCTTGCCGGCAAGATCTTGATCTTGGACATATTCCTTCTTCCCATCTGCCAGATTCTCTGTATCCATCGATGCAAATACAGCATGTTTACCTTAATTTACAAAGCTTCGTTTTGAGGTAGCAGTAAACAGGATCTTTTTTTCTCGTTGCCTTTTGCTTGGCCAAACAGAAATTTTTGAGGCATTGCGATCTGATCTGTGCCACCAGCCGGATGGGTGCTTCTGTGTTTGTTTCGCAGTTGTCTGTTGGCAGCAGGGCTCAAGTAAAGCAACAGGAGAGACCCATCAAAATGCCATGTGTAGAGACACACTTTGGGAGCCCTAGAAAACAGCACTGCTACATTTCCTTTCTTTCTTTTGAAGGCTTTTCAACATCTATGTGTAGGGAACATAGCTGAGAAACATAGTGACATTAACTGCACTTTCTCTTCCTGGTATCTTACTCATATAATAACTTGCCCTGGGCTGAAACGACCTGTCTTTGGTTTCTGTAGATTTTGCTGTTCGATCGTCTGTGGCCCTTCCTTAAGGGAGTTGATAGTCAGGGCTACACAGAGCAATCAGTCTGGAAGAAGCAGCTATTTTAGAGATTATTTTAGCTAGTAGCATAAAAACTTTAGTGAAGAATTTTCTGAACTATTCTTTTCTTCCGCATGCAGGAAAATTTGATTGGTCTAACTTTTCATGTCAGCACAGAGGAGAGGCCTGCTTTCTTCTAGTATTCCTGTGACAGATTTCTTTATCTGTGTGGTTACCTCCATATTCTTCAAACAGTTTCCCTTGCTTTAAAAAATACTCCTTTCAAACCTGCCACAGCTCCTTCTGTTTTCCTTATGCATGCCTTTCCCAGTCCGTGTGTTCCCTTCGCTTTCAAATGCTGGGGGAAAGCAGCTTATCTGGAGACGTTCTTTTTGCTTCAGGCTTTGCTTGGTCATCCTTGGTTTGTGTTAAGACCACGGATTCCCAAACAGGTACTGCAGGGCTGTGAATGTGCAGTACCTTGATTATTCCAAAATAACTGCTGATTTTCAAGAACCTACCTGGTGGAGCACCAGCTGCAGTTTTAATTTCAGATGAGTTTACGGTGGGGTTTGTTCTTCAGGAGAAACAATACCAGGAGCTTCCAGTCGTCCCTTCAGTTTGTCCTTTCAGCACTGCCCCACGTGAGCAAGCTAGTGTTTGTCTTGTCTTTTCAGAGCAGTTTCGCTCCTGTCAGAACATGAAGCCTGCCATCAGAGCCACTTCATTCCAGTGCTGTTGACATCAGACAAGCCAGAAATCTTTGTTCCTTACACAGGGGGCAATTCTGCTAGTGCCTGCCTTGCAATGTCTGGTCCTGCTTTCAGCCTTAACCTCTAAATTGGGTTTATGCTTTCTCCTTTGCTTTGTTGTAATGGATGTTTTTTGTTGTAATGGCTGTTGTGAACATGCACTTATCTGAAAATTTTAATTTCTAGTCCTGCGAGATTTCGTAGCACCTGTATTTTTCTCACATGCACTGTCTTAGGTTGCTGATTAAATTCATTCAGCAAGTTCTGCAAAGGCCTGACCCACTACCCCGCTCTTGTTTGTAGCAGTAAAGTTCCAGATGTTATGTAATGAGCAATTTATTGCTTAAACATTATGTAATCTTATAAGAGAAAATATTTTGCAAGTTTTAATGTATAGATGTCCTTATTTTAATCATTTGCAAGATTATATTTATTCCTCTTAGGTTCACTGGCAGCACGTGGAGACCATAGAGTTGGTGAACGATGGCTCAGGTCTGGGATTTGGGATAGTTGGAGGAAAGTCAACTGGAGTGATTGTTAAAACCATCCTCCCAGGAGGGGTGGCTGATCAGGTGAATTCAACCTACACTTATGTTTACCATTCAGTAGGGTGTGAAGTTGCTTCTGTAATCATGGAAGTAGGGGTAGCTTTTTTCCTCAGAACTGTGAAAAAAGAGAGAGCAAGTAGTGAATTTTATCCTCAGTAAAGGTGTGTTTAGTCCTGGGGATGTGTTCATTTGAATGTAAAAGCTGGATTAGGCTCTAAATAACACTTTCAAACCTGTTACTTTATAGATGTTTGGTGTGGATGTGTTTAGACTCCTAATTCTTTAATGAATGTACTAGTTGTAATCCAGCAATGGGGGGACACACCAAACGCTTTCTTGCTCTGCCCCGACAGCCAAGAGGAGCATCTGTTTCTCTCTGCTGGGCTTACTGAAGCTTGGAGCAGGCATGTGGCTTCATACGTCTACTTCAGGACACGGGCTCTGCTCCTGCCTGAAGACCTCATGTGAATTGAATTTGGTGATCAAAGCTCATTTCAAGCTTGTCCGTTGGACAGGTATCTAGGGCTGCATTAATGATGGTCAAGGAGTGAATAGGCACAGAGACTGATCAGTATTCTGACCACAGAAGTGGTGGCCTGATAACAGGGCCTAGAGATGCATTGACAGGATTTACTGCCGCACTCTTTCTCTGAACAGGTAGATGGGTCCTTTTACAGACCTGACTCTTTAATACTTTTCATATGGGCTAAATTCATGTGAATTTTTTTTATTGATTAAAGGTAATCATTAGGATGATAAAGCAGTATAAATAACTCGATCACAGTAACGGAGAAATGTATTTTATTTTGAAGTTAGTTAATCCTGAGCACCAGTTTTTAAATAGAAGTGCAAAACTGAATATATGTTTGTATGCTGTCTTTTGGAAGTGTGTTTGGAAATGAATCATGAAGTTCTCTAATCAACATGCAGTTGTTAAATACCAGTAGATAGTAACCATAACGATACGCATTTTTTTCTGTGCTCGGGTGACTGGCTGCTTGAAAAGCGATGTCCTGGATATTTCTGGGGAAATTTCTAGTAAAGTTAGTGTGTCATTAGGCAACCTACGTTTCTTCTCCGTGTTATCAGGATATTGACTTGGCACCTGAAAAAAGTCTCCTGGTTCATGTGTCTTAAAAGTGACTAAAGCTGTGTGGTCTTTTTCTAATAGTATGCTACGTGGGAGAAATCACAGGATGTTAATAGATTTTTTTTGATCGTCATTCTTCCTCCAGCATGGGAGATTGTGTAGCGGTGACCACATCTTGAAAATTGGTGATACGGACCTAGCTGGAATGAGCAGTGAGCAGGTGGCACAAGTTCTGAGGCAGTGTGGAAATCGAGTGAAACTGATAATTGCAAGAGGTCCTATTGAGGAGCCACCTCCACCAGCGGTCCCTCCAGGTACACCCGTACCCATCTCCACACCAGAGAAACAGGTAAGCAACAGTCAATGTGTTTAACTCATGGCAAACTTCTACTTCAGCTTGCCTTTTCTTTTAGCTACTCTTAGAATGTCTTTCATGGTTATGTTCTCAAAAGCCAGGATTTTCTTTCCCATTAGTGGTGTTCTCAGCTGACAGTCCACAAGAATTTAAATGTCATGAGTCCACAGTGCATTGAGCTATATGCTTGAAGCCTTTTGGGATCAAGGCTTAGGACTTCCATAAGTAGGTTCTGAATAACGTCTGGTTCTGGGTTGCTTGTGATTGTGCAGTAATACATTGGGAACAACCAAAGCCATGCAGTCTTCTCTTCAGAAGGAACAAGCTGGCGCTGTAGCATTTCTGTGTCCGCCTGTCCTTTTCCTCTCCAGGAACACTTCTTACTTCCATATCATTGCAGCCATCCATCAGACAGTTCCTCCCTGTGCCAACCAGCACACAGATGCTGCTTCTTTCCTACATCACCTGGCACTACTCGTTTGCTAGACATCTTCCAAAAAAAGTCAGCCAGCTGCTAGCCTTATTCCCCTGCTGATGAATTTACTCTCTGTGCTGTTACTCCTCTAAACTGTCAGCCACTTAAAAAAGTGCTGTAAATATTATTAGGTCCTGTCAGCTCGAAATCTCTACAAAATAGGTCATTTGCATGTTTGCAGCAAAGCCTGGTTTCATGGGAGCCAGGAACAGTTGCGTTTTCTCACATATAGTTATGACCAGATACATTGAAATGTGAATGTGTGGAGTAGGTGAATGAGAGAAGAAAAAGGTGGTTTGTTTTGAGCCTACAACTAGGTAGAATTTATACCTTACAAAGAATTTTGTATTTTACATTTTCCTATTGTTTTTCTAGAAATTTTCTTCCCAGTTACAAATTACATTTCAGATAGGTCACTTTGGAAGAAAAAGAGCCCTAGCAATTTTTGCATGATTACTGTCATTTTTGCCTCTGTCCATTGTAGTGGTATCTGTGGAAAACAAACGTATTGTTCCCCTCTGTTGTGGCTAGGAAGTTAAGATTAACATAGAGTCTTCTGAGCATCTAAGTTGATAGACTGGTACTTTTGTGTCTCTGCAGCGCTCAGAGGCATGAAAATCTGGCTGTATTTTAGATAAAAGGATCAATATTTAGCCTGAATATTACTTATCTGAAAAGCAGCAAAAGAGAAACTGAATTTGATAATTTCATCTGTGTAAATTTCTTCAGTATTTGCTTTTCTGAGGTTTGTGTGATGCAGTGTTGAAGTCTGTTTCTGCACCTGCAGGATTTACAGGATTTCTTAGTACCAACAAAATAGCTCAAAGCCACCAAGTGGCAAGATTTGACTTTTTTTGCCACCTTTCTTTCCATTTCCATCCTTTTCAATACCTTATTCCTGGTACATCTCTCCTGGCAGGAGGCAGGCTGTTTTTAAATCGCCTCTGCCTGCACAAAGTGTTGTTCTTGGAGGGAGCACCCAGTTAATGGTGCTACAAACCTGATTAATTTTGGTCTAGAGTGAAGATGATGATGGAGACAGCTTGTTTTTTTCTGTTTCTTCCTGGCAAATACAGGGTGGGTGAAGACTTCATGATGCTCTTGAAGCTATTAGTGAGAGCAGAATGGCTTTCCAAAATGGGCAGTTCACATCATATCTGTCCTCTGTAGGTGTCTATCCTGTAAGAATTCATGAGGTTGTAGAAATTGGAGCAGTTTTTTAGTGGCATGACCTGTGGTCAAAATAATCCTGTATTATCAAGCAGAGAGGTAGTTCAAGCAGTAGAAATTTATTTTTATTGTGCTTGACTGTGGTTTTGGGTGGAGTTGTTCAGATAAGAGCTGAAGTCAGATTCTCTTTTGGCAAGTAGCGTCATAGCTCTCCTGAAATCTTTTTTTGGCACGTGCATATTCATCCAGTCAAACTGGGTTTAGTTAGTATCTGCCTGGTTGCTGTAGTGGCACTTGAAAAAACATTAGCTTCTATTTGTTGTGAAAAAGAGACAGAATAAAATAGGAGTACAGCAGGTTCTTGATGGTTTTGTACTATATTTTTGAATTCTCATTTTAAATATGTGCATACATATTGATGTCCATATAAATACAATGAAATTGAAGCCTTCTATATGTAATAGTGTACTGATACATATCGGCTATGGAAGTGGGTAGTAACTATCTGGTTTAGACATCTGCAAGATGATAAATTTTTTAAAAAACTTCTTTTAAAATGTTGAAATTGAGCTTTATAAGTTGATTTTCTTCTTTTAATATAAAAGCAATATTGTTGAATTGGGATTTTAATATATATTGTACTTTCGTGAACAATAAATACATGAATTCATTACACCAAAAATCCTTTGTTACTGAAATTCAGAGGGTTGTAGTAGAGATTAGCAGGGATTGTCATTATTTAACTAGCTGGGAGTATAATTGCTACTTTCTAAACCAGAATTTTTAAGTTTTTCAAAAACAAGAAACATAATTGCCTCACTAGTAATAGCTTTTATTATGTTTTAAACATGCATAGGAAACAAAATAGCTGTAGCGGCTGAACAGGAATTTAAACAAATAGAATACAATGTATAATTTTGATCTTTATTTTCTTCTTTTTAATAACACTGCAGTCTAAAGGTGGTTCTGACTGGGTCCCAGAAGAGCAGCAAGCTACATATTTTAACATTTAAGCATACTTGGTGTAACTTATTGTACAAGAGGTTCATTGTTCAATTTGAACAAGTTTCACCAGTGATTTTAGTCATCAAATAATGATTGTGCAAGTTAGAGAGTGTCCTGGTTTCGGCTGGGATAGAGTTAATTTTCTTCCCAGTACCTCCTGTGTTTTGGATTTAGTATGAGAAGAATGCTGATAATACACTGATGGTTTTAGCTGTTGCTGAGAAATCGAGGCCTTTTTGCAGTTTCCCAGGTTCGGCTGATGTGCAGAAGCTGGGAGGGAGCACAGCCAGGCAGCTAACCCAAGCTGGCCAACGGAAATACTCGATACCATAGATTCCATGCTCAATATATAAATGGGGACTGGCAGGGGGCCAGGAACTCTGTTTTCTATGAGTTCAGTCTTTTTGCATAAGCTCAGCGAAATCTGCAAGTTCTGTGATCCCTGCTTGGGGACTGGCTGCATAATCGGTCATTGGGCAGTGAGAAAAATTGTGCTGTGTATTGCTTGTATTGCATATTATTTATTATGCCTCTTCCTTCCTGTGTTGTCTTATTAAACTGTCTTTATCTCAACCCACGAGTTTTTACTTTTTGTCCATTCTCCTCCCCATTCCGCTGGAGGTGAGGGAAGAAGTAAGTGAGGGAATGTTAGCCAAGTCTAGTTTCTCTGCTGAACACCAAACAAGAGCGGAAGCAAGTTGGTACTTTCTTTATTTACATTTGTTCTAATTTTACATGTTAATGGCATCAAAGAATGTGGCAAATCTTTAAAGAAAAAAAAAGCTTCCTTTCTAATCACACTTCTCTTATTAGGCAGATGCTTCTGTTGATAGCTGTGAAGATGGGGAGAAATTTAATGTTGAACTCACTAAAAACAACCAGGGATTAGGGATAACTATTGCTGGTTACATTGGAGACAAAACATCAGGTAATGGTCTATTCCTGCAGTTTACTATACTGTCTGTTGCGTACTATGGTGTATGTACATCAGAGACCTTATTTTAGTTTTGGTATATCATCTCTCAATAAAATCTTGACCATCTAAAATCTTTTTAAAGTTTGTAAAGAAAAAGGAATCGTTTTCCTTTTGTGAGGAGGATGTTCAGATTAGAAGCAATCAGTTTTATTATAAAATCCAACCACAGCTTTTCTTAATCAGTTTTTGCATTCACTCTTGGGTAAAGCTTGTGTTTTTAGGATTTTGATTTAACTTTTCCCCGTGCATGTATTGTTAGAAAAATGTACGTATAGATATATCCCATATTATTGGCAGTTTATAGTCACAATTTGTTGGCTTTGCTTATCTGGACTAAATTTTATCAGTCTGTTCATAGGACAGGGTGGTCACAGTTTGTCTTAGTCCGCTCTTCAGCAGCCTGCAGTTGAATCTTTAAAAGGCAAATTAAATTGTAGAACATGTGATAAATATGGTAGCATGTTATTTTAACTGATTTAGTGTTGGGGTATCACCAGTCTTTGATTTTAAATTACTATGCTGCACGTAACTGCATTAGCAAATATTCTTGCCTTAGGAACTAAATGGGCATCTCACTCAATTTTCTGACTTGGCTAAAGAACAACTTTGTTGTCAGAGAAGCAGCAATAAAGCTACTGGACAACAAACTCTGTGGGTGAATCTTTAATGAATGACAAATAGCAACTGCCATGTTACCATACAGCCGTTGCAGGATATAAAAATGCTTCAAAGTTAGTAAGACCAGCTATTTAATTATTCACAAAATCTGGGAAAACAACAAATTAAGAAAAGACAGAAAAGAATTGTCAATGTTCAGACTTAAGTATATTTGTAGTCTCGTACTTCCTAAGCTGAATATAGTCATTAGAGCAAAGCATAGATTTAGCCCTCCTTCCAGCTAACATTTGCTATGTTGAGGCCCAGTAAAAGATGAGTTTCAGGTCTGCAGAGGCACTGGAGTGTCTTGACAGCTATTAAAACCCAGTTTGTAGTGGATTATATTCCTATCATCAAATGTATTCATTTAAGTAAGTTGGAACATTTTTTGGGAGAAAGTAGATTCCGTTAAGAGATACGATACCAGTGTTATGGGCCTGTGACCCTCAGACCTGATTTCATGTCAGTTCATGATAGTATTTTTCTTTATTTGATTTATGCTATGCAAAATGCGCATTTAGGAACTACATAGATATTCACTTTACTGAGCTGTTAAAGTTGTTTCAATTTCCAGTGTGTTTTTCCTGAAAACGGTTTCTTTTTGTAAAATGTCCCTTCTGTAGTTGTTTTATATATATTACTTTTCCTTCTGATTCACAATCCGTAACTGTACAAAACAGTTGTTTTGGGGTTTGGATTTTTTTTTCTTTTGTCTTTTTTTTTTTTTTTCTTGAATTGGATCAAATACTGACTTACAGCTCTAATTAAAAGCTTGTTCAAACTGAAGTTGTAGTCCTGCTCGCCTATAATTTTCTGCAGTTTGTTGTACAGACATGCATTTTCTCACATGATTATTAAGTACATAGAAAGTACAGAATTAGCCAGGTTAGTATACTCAAACTGATTTTTCTGTCCTGCAGTTTTAAATCTGGCCAAGAGTCAGAGATGAATTTTTGATGATGTTTTTTTCAACATTTGGATTAAAATAAGTGAGAGTATTTCTTCTTTTGCAACAAGAATCGGGAATTTGGCCTTGAAAGATTTTTGAATGAAATCTGGTCCCATGCAAGCTGACATTAATGAGGCTTATGCTTTAGGAAAGTAGTAGTATGTATGTTTTACTTAAAGCATATACTTTCTTGATGATTCTTTCCAAATCTGACTGGGAGGTTGTGTTTTCTCTCTTTTTCTCCCTTTGGCTGGTGACATTAGTTGGAGATTGTTGCTTTATTTAAATGTTTTTTAATAAATAAGTTCATTTCATTTTCTCTTTGTTTTCATCCCAGAGCCTTCTGGTATCTTTGTTAAAAGCATTACAAAAGGCAGCGCTGTTGAACATGATGGCAGAATCCATGTGGGAGATCAAATCATAGTTGTAAGTAATCATAGAAAGAGATGAGATAATTTGTCAGAGAACTCTTACTTCTTTTAAGTTGTAAAGAAATGCTCATACAGTACTTGTTTAAAACATTTAGGATTGGTGTTGAAAGGGTGAGTCGTTTTTTTGACTGTTTGATCACATTGTCTTTCTGATTACGCTACCTGTGTGTAACTTGTGTTTCTAGAGAAAATCTGTGATGTATGTGTGTGTCTTGTCAGTAGGAGCTTTGAGACTGCTTAGTAAGAGCAGAGTTTCAAAGCTTGGTTCAAATTAAGCAACTGTTTTCCAAATTATTTTTATAAGTTTGTTATTAAAGTTGTAGATGCTCAGAGAAAGAAGAAAATTATTTCTATGCAAAAAACATTAGTTGTGTGGTAAAAATCAGGTCATGAATGCAGGAACTGCCTTTTTTGTGGCTGTCAAAGATCTGTCCTTGCGTTTGTGAGAAGGCAACACGAAGAACAAGTTATGGTCTCTCTCCAAGTACAAACATGCCTGTATGTTTGTAAGTGGAAGTATATATGATTTTTATAATTATTTAAACGCTGAGTACAAATAGAACTGATTATTCCAAAGTCTTATGTCGTCTTCTACTGCAGATGCAGAAGGAGAAAAGATTTGAGTGACCGCAGACAAAAGAATACTAAACATCTTTTAAATATGGTTTGCTTAAGTATGCAGGAAAAAGTAAATAACCCCATCTCATTTTTAATTACTTTATATTTAGCAGAGCATCAGAGTGGGAAGAAGTTCAGAGAAGGGCAACAGAATGATTAAGGGTATGGGGCAGTCATTCTTCATGCAGGAGGAATCAAAGTAATGGAATATGTGTGTTGTATAGGTAGACTGAAACAACTACAGGAATCAAGGAATATGGTATTGTTAGAAGTATTTTAGAAATTAGAGGCACTAAGGAGTGAGATGAAGAAAGAGTGGATAATATGGAGTTTACAGGGAGAAGGAGAACAAAAAGTGGCATTTACTAGGGATAAAGGGATGAAATTGAGCAATGTGAAAGTCTGGAGTTTCAGAAAAACCCCTGAGTTAATGAGATAATGGAATAGCTTCAAACAGACGAGGCCAAAATCTTGTTCTTTAAAATATTGAAATGATGGAGCGGAGATGACATCTGGCTGGCTGGGACAGTGCTTTATTGGGAAATTGGCCTTCCGCTGTGTCTGAGGGTACTTGACCTCAGAACAGCTGCAGTCTGTCCTACCACAGGGGATGGATGTCTCTGCTCACCCTCCCCAGCTCTCCTGGCCATGGCTGTGTTGGTTTATTCACACAGTATTTTCTCCTCGGAGATGCAGATGGTTGAAGCAATCGAGCAGCCGGCTGCACAGCGTGCTCTGCACAGCACATGCTGCGTCCTCTCCCACCTCACAGAGCAGATCTGCCTGGCCCCACGGTGGCAGGCACCCAAAGCACTTCCACCTGCTTCGCTGTGGTACTGGTTGTTACCTACCTGTGGGGTACCCCTGTGAAAGTGCTTAATGTATCCAGTGTCGTTAAGTTGTCCAGCTTTTTGTTCTTGTCTCTCTGCTTGCCTTGTGCTCAGACTAACAGATGCTGAGCTCATTGTATTATTTTGCCCTGGACATTTTTTTTTTTCTCTGGGTGATGTTTTGTGGGCTGAAAAGCTGCTTAATCCTGCAGGTGGATGGAACCAATCTTCAGGGTTTTACTAACCAACAAGCAGTTGATGTTTTGCGGCACACGGGACAAACGGTTCGGCTCACTTTGATCAGAAGAGGGCTTAAGCAGGAAAATCATATTCAGCCCCAGGAGGACTTCAGTGCTGCTGTTGAAAAGGACTTACTGTTCCAAACAATGGATAGTAGCAAAGGTAATTAAAATTGACTTTGCTTTAAAGTTGGGTTGAAACATTTTTCTTCTGAATTGCAAACTGGAAACAAAATGGACCAGATTCATTTTGGGCAGCTATTACTGATGGCAGAGCTGTCGTACATGAGCGGAGAATTTGGTCTACCGTGGTTTGGTTAATCTTTTAGACACAGTGGTATTATTTGCTACATTTTCAAAGTGAGTGTTGAAAGCTCTGCACTGCATTGAACTTGTGGCTGAATTGCTTCAAGACTTGATTAATCCTGCAAATCTTCAAATGGTAAGAAGGCAGCGAATGTTTTCTTTGTGCTCAAGGATGAGAGCTGCATTCAAGAACAAGCAAAGAGATACCCTCCACAATGAGCAAAAGCAAGTCTCAGTTCCTTTCACTACTGCGTGTCAGTGTCTCAAACTTGAGGTATGAGAGGAGTGGCCTATATCTAAGTTATTAATAATCTGATAGTGCATTAACTGTATATGTGTACAAAGTTCAGAAGCCAATGACCGAGATTAATTTTGCTGTTGATGGGATTAGCGAGGCTTAATTTTACACTCTGCACATCTTAAAGTGTATGTGCCAGATCTTGAAAGTCAAGATTCTGTTTGAACAGAATATCTGCACAGAGGCTGGATGCACAAACCAGTTTTTTTCAGCTACTTGTGTTACAGGTTGATGTTGGCAGAAGTATACCACAAGTAATGGGGTGAGGCATAACCTTCACCTTGCACAAGATCTTGTAAGACCAAATAGTCTGTTATCTATATAGCATGCTCTCATTCGCAGCAAGAATTACAGAGGAAATGCTCAGAAAGTGCTGTTTCTCCAGCCTGGAGGTGTTCAAGACAGCTGACAACAAGCAACATACCTGATAGAACTCTATGGTAGGAGAGGCTTTCTACAAGTGAAAATTCTGTTCGGTGTGCAGGTCTCCAAGTGTGTAGCATTTTTATATTTTGGTGTCAGCTTCCTGAGTTGCAACACAGAAAGCGGAGGAAGGAAAATAAAAAAAGGTAATATGAAAGTGCTGAAGAATGTTGTATTGTATGTTTTCCAGTAACTTTTCGTTCAGTCACAGACATGCACCTACTGATAGTTGTGCTTTTTTTTTTCTTGTTTGGTCAAAGAATTCACTGGAGAAGGCAAAGCATTAACGGAAGACAACATGTCTTTAAAATATAGGATTTCTTCTGGGGCCCTCATGCCAGATTCCATTTGCCAAATATGGATTGTCTGAAGTCCAGCGTTAGAGAGAGTCATTCCCTGAGGCATACCTGTGAGCTTGATGCATATTACAACACATAAAATAGCTGAAAAGTTGTCTTCTTTTTCCAGATAACACTGAAACAGAACAAGGATCCCCGTCAGTGCCATGCAGTGCCAATGTGGTAAATATTGCAGAGGACATGAAGCAACAGGAACCAGGTTCTCAACATTTAATATTTTACTCTGTGAAGATACATTTGGGTGTGCTTACACAAAGATTAGGTGTTTTGTGTGTTTTTCCATCTCCTGTGTGCTGTGTAGCTGAGGTACAGCTAGAAAGTGAAAGTAATCATATATGTGAGCATGTACTCTTAAGTGCTGTAAGATCACTGACTACTGTATGTGTCTCAAAATAATTATGTGTCAAAGATGTCACCTGAAGCAGTCTGCTTTTCCTACATACTCAGCCCTCTTTTTAGTCTAGTTTTATATTGCTACTGTTTTTAGTCTAGCTGTGTATTAAACTTTTTCCCTCTTCCTTCCCCAACATGCCTTATCTTTCCAACTGCCTGCAGCTGCCCAGCTGCAGTTCCAGGACTTCTGCCTCTTCTGATAAACTTCACAGATTCCTCAGCTTGCATTAATTTCAGTCTCTGGTAGTGTTTGAAATTCAGTCAGTTCTGGCACAATGATGTGCTCTGGCTTTTCCTATACTCTTTGTGGAAATTCTTTTTTTCTGATGGGTGTTTTCCTCTCCCTTTTGAGCTGTTAGGGCACTGTGCTGCATTTCAGAAGTCCTGTGTGATGATAGGTTTACCATATCTGAGGCAGCATGTGATGTGCTTTGTAACATTCTCCTGCTTCCAGAGCTAGAGGGGGACTGAAACGCACCACTCGTATGAGTTCTGTAGTATGTATCTTTTCATAACTTATGCTTCCTATTATCTTGGATAGCTGAAGAATTTCTTATTTATACCTTTTCTTCAAGTACTGCCAGGTCTCTGCTTTGGGGAAAGTATTGTCATATTTGAATGCCACACAACACCTGGCTTTATTTTTAGTAATGTTTCTGACCAATGACTAGACTTAGAACACCATCTGAGGCTGTCAGTTTAAACTCATACTAAAAAGCCATTGGGGTTGGGAACTTAAATCATATCATGAAGATTCTAGTCTTCAGCTGCGTGAGCATTCAGAGCAGAAGAGTTTATTTTCATACTTACTGAAGGCATAGTGCAGACCATAGACCTTGAATATGTAGGGTCCTGTTAAATCTGTTGTATTTGCTGGCTGTTGTATCTAACTACTGCTTTTTGTTGTTTCTTGCCCTACAATCTGAACAGAGTGAGCGAGGGAAAAATGGGCAGGAGGATAACTTTTCTCTGTTTTTTGAGCCTGCAAATAAACTCAATCAAGTTAAGAGTTGCTGCAGTTTGCTGCCTAGCCTGTCATAGTGTTTTTCACACCATCGTTACTTTTCTCCCTTCCTTCCCTTCCAATTTCATTGCTGCTCTTTAGCTATTAGAATTATTTCTCATTGTATGTGTGCAAGTATGTGAATCTAACCAAAAAAAGAAAAAAAAACCCCAAAACAAGACAGGAAGAGATAGGACTTGTGTTCTCTCACTGCCCTCTAGGGCGTACGGTTTCAAAAAAATTTTACAGTTGTCTAATAGTTTTGAAAGTACAAAACCTCCAGATATTGTCTGAAGACTTTCCTTGGACTCCGTAAAATTGAGGGTCTGTCCAAAAGGATCAGTATGCAGTATTGCATATATAGGTATTGCGCCCATCCCCCTGAATCAGTTTGATGAGCTCACATGCAGTCTGATTTAACAAAAATGCTCGGGGCACGCATGTAACCTTTTCATTTGCTTTGTGCCCATTATGTTGTGAAGTTGCATTAAATTCACTCAATGCTGAGACGAGTTTAAATAGGTGTCCTTGCTTCCCAGCGGTGCACGCTGAACTTTTTGACTGAACTTCATGTCTTTCAAAACACGCAGTTAGTTTTGCAAGGGTGGGTTCTAATACTATTTTGCAAGTTTTTGCTCTGGTATGCCTAGGCCTGGTGAGACAAAACATCCAAGTTTTTAGTCATATTTAGGAGAGTTCTGACATAGTGGGAATGATTGTCTAGTCTTGCGTGGTCCATATACTTTTCTTAGTTATAGGACTAGACAAGACATTTTACTGTTTGTCACAGTAATCTCAGACATAACTTTTAGATTTCCAGCTAACTACTACAGAAGAAGCAGCTACGAAAGCAAAGTGGCAGAGGATTATGGGTTCGAATTATGAAATAGTGGTAGGTAAACTTTGTTTACTGTTATAAATGCCCTGCGATCTATCCACTTATTATGTTGCTAACATACAGATAGAAATATGTTTGTATTGTATTTGTTCCTTTCTAAAGAAAAATCGTGTGTATCCTCCTGAATCCCTTGAGATTATTTTATTTTATTATAAATTTTAAATATATATTTCTCTGTATTGATTTTAGCAAAATAATCACAGGCTTCTTAGGTTACTGTGCCTACGAGTATTGTTTCACAGATTTCCTAGCTTCAGGAGGATAGATGTGTATTAGAGAAAAAGTAATATTTAGGGTGAACTTCAGAGGTCCCTTCATGATCCAGAATTTGAAGCTGATGCTTGAAACGTCCTGCCCATTCTGCATACTTAATGAATTGTTTGATGTAATGGTCTAAATAATGCATAGCACATTTACTGTAAATGTAGTTGAAAAGCAGTATCTGAGTTTAGGACTTTACTTCAGAATTATATGCCAGAGCTGTAGTCTTTACAGAAGTATGTCTGTTCTTGTCACATACAGTCTCTGCTTGTTTATGCTGAAGTGGTATGTGATAAAAATTTCAGTTTTTATGTAACTGCCCCCATTACACATGACAATATTTCTGGTTTCTCACTTGTGGAACATTCATGTCATTTTATGTAAGCTGAAATGGAAGGTAACAGGTATGGCTGTAAAGAAGTCCAACATAACCATTTCTTAATCTTATTTTAGGTGGCTGTAGTTAACAAATTCAGTGAAAGCAGTGGGTTAGGGATAAGCCTAGAAGCTACAGTGGGACATCACTTCATTAGATCTATCTTACCGGAGGGACCAGTTGGACGAAGTGGCAAGCTGTTCAGTGGAGATGAGCTGCTCGAAGTAAGAGAAAATACTGCTTTCTCTTAGTCTGCATTCAGTAATGTTTTTGAGCAGTGACTTGCTTCTCACAGGTTATGACTTTGGGAATGTAGATACCTAACTGCATACCAGATGTAACCAGAAGTGATTGAGCAGTCACTTCATATGTACTTAATGCATATTTATGTGAATGCATATGCTTACATGCATTTCTCAGCTGATAGTTGTTTTTTCACATACGGTTTGAGGTCACCAAGAAAGAATAACTATCAAAAGCATTAAGATTTAATAGGAATATCCCTACACAGTGAAGGGACTAAACGCCTGTTTACTTTTCTAAGTAATTTTCATAGGATTAAAATGTGAATTTGGTTCACATGAATGCAAGAAACATGAAGTGACAGAGTATGTGGTGTTTGTAGGGTGGTGTCATGCAATTTGTGAGACTATCCATTCAGTTCAGAACTTACCTTGGTGCTGATGCTGAGCACAAAATTGAGTAGAAGTTAAGGGTTGACAATGTCCATTAGTGTGTTCTTTGGGTTGTTTTTTTTTTTTTAAATGAGATGATTAGCGACTTGGGGTTTTTTTTTTTAGCCATTTTTGCTGATTGTACTTCTGAACACTGTGTACTTCTAAACACTGTGTATTCTTTTTTTATTGAGGTGAATGAGACCTCTTTGCTTGGAGAAAACCACAAGGATGTAGTCAATATCTTGAAAGAACTGCCTATTAAGGTGACAATGGTGTGCTGTCGTCCGGTAGCTCCCCCCATCACTCACACAGAAGTGCTGGAGAGTTTAAGTCTGTCTGAGGTTCAGCTCACAGAAAAGGTATTTTGTGTTAAAACAGTCACCGAGAAAATGACCGTTTCCTTGATAAAAAATGTGTAAAGTTCATGTACAAGATTTAGAAGTAAAATTAATATTTTAGGACTTGGAACCAGATAAATAGAAAAAGGCAGATCATGTTCCTCAACCATACTTTAGGCAACCAGAAGATGTCAATCCTGGTAGGTCATGGGCAGAAATATTCTGGGACACAGACCTGTCTACCCAAGTACTTCAGTTCTGCAGGTGGGCTGAGGGTGTATGGTAAACTGAGCTGTGTCTTGTTTAGAATCAGAATATTTTTAATTAGATTTTGAACTTTGCTTTCTGGATTTGTTTTGTGCAGAACAGCATGTGCATTCACTGTCATACACACTTCTGTCACTCATAAGTGCAAAGCTCTGGGCAGCCTGATGGACTGAACGTGCAGGAATGGCGTGCAGTATAGTGTACGAAGGAACAGGATTTGTATTAAAAGGGACACAGTTACTGCTGAGTTCTGGTCAAGGCACCAAATTCAGCTTATAGTTGCTAAGCTTTTCTGTGATACCAAGGGAAGTGAAGAACACATGTGTGTGTATGTATGTGTGTGGTTTTTTTTTAAATGTTCTGACTCCTGTCAGTGCTGCTGTGTTTGAATGAAGGCATACTATTACATATACCGTTTAATAACAGATATTTCCTGTATATTTGAATACAATTAGTAACAAAATTTTCTGAATTGTTTAGACGGAAATTCCATTTTGTAATTGTTCCAGTGAGTAGTTTCGTACACTCGCAGCATAGCTATTTGTCACAAGGGTATGTGGATTCTGTGCTAGGTTTATCAGACTTACTTGTTTACTCATGAGTGCTTGCACTTTCTCTGTGTGTAGAGACACATCACTTAGTTTTTGGTTTGTTTCTTGTGAACAGAGTTTTGTGTCTGCGGATTCATAAACATTTGCTCTTTACTGGTGAACATTCACTGTTTTCCTCAGGTTCACGTAGAACTTGGATTCATTGGCTCCTCAGACACAGAGGGAACAACTTTGGAAGTAGCTGATGAGGGTCAGAGTATGGAAGAGGTGCAAAGCTCGTCTTTGGCGATGTGGGAAACAGAAGTACAGCACATTGAGCTGGAGAAAGGGAGTATGGGACTTGGATTTAGCATATTGGACTACCAGGTAACTTCTATGCTTCTTTCTTTGAGTAAAGGACGAAATACTTCATATTGTTTGAATCTCGCAATATGATCTAAGTATGTATTTTACGGGTAAATGTTAATGGAAACCAAGCAATACAGTAAAGCTAGGTGGATGTCACTGCTGGTAGGCATCCCACTAGCCACATGACTTACTCATCTTACTGTATTAAGACTACATGGTAATACTGATCCAGACAAATAGATAATCTGTAATACACTAGGGTCTTCAGAAAGCCCATGTTCTAGCGCCCCAGGGGCAATGAATGATGTAGTCAGAATATTCAGGCATTTAGCCACGTATTTTGCACCTGCAGTGAGGTGCTTAGGGAAGATTCAATAAAGGACTTAAGTGCTTAAAGCAGGATTTACTAAAATCCAGAACTGCAATTCTGAAATCCCTTCCTTAGCTGCTGTCTGTCCAGGACATGCCTAAACACCCCCGTTCCTTTTGTGTTTGACTTCAAAATTCCTGGATATCTCAGGCTGCGATTCTTCATGTGTCCCGAGGAACAGCCCAGTGCCTGTCTCCTGCCTGCACTTTGTCAGGATCCTAGAACACGTGTTCCTCCTATTCCCAGTTGTCACGGTGGATGATTTTTAATCTGACTTGAAGTATTTTCTCCCTGCGGTCAGCATAGGCTTTTGCCCAGCTGCTTGGTTGTGCTGCAGGACGCAGTCTCCTCCCAGGTCTCCACTGGATCTCTGCACTAAGGGTGTATGCATTTGCCTCTGGAGGTCACTTCCAGGTGGAAATAATGCCCGCAGGGCACTGCTTAGAATTAGTCTGTGCCTTAGTGTTTTGCATTTGCACACTGGTAAAAGTGAAGAGCAGCGTAGTTTAATAGTCTGAAGGCTAACGGCAAAGTCAAGTATATGTGTTATGAAACAGTGATTACTCTTTAATGTGCTACTCATGATGCTCTGCAGTGAGACACCATAGTGGAGCCTGAGTATTTGGAGTTGACGTCAGCACAAAGTAAAGCATGTTTTTGCTTCAGCCTCTTCTGAAGCATTGACGTGAATGGTGGTCGCCCGTGTGGGTAGTTACTGAATTTATTTTATGGATGGTAATACTGAAGGGTTGTGGGAATTACCTTAAAATGTTTTATGTATTTTGCAAATGTGAGTTTGGTTATACCCTACAGTTCTAGTCAGCTTTCTGAAACTTAGCTTTGTTTTGATGTTATAATATTTGTGATTTGTCCTACATTCTCTCCTTTGGCATGTGGTTAAAACATTTAAATTTTTCACTGAGGTTTCTGCTTTCATGTGGGACTGTGAACAGTAAGTTTACAGTGGTTTTATCTTTGTATTTTGCTGTTCACATCAAATTTTCACAATCACAGAATCATGGAATGTTAGGGATTGGAAGGGACCTCTGTGGGTCATCTAGTCCAACCCCCCTGCCGAAGCAGGGTCACCTACAGCAGGCTGCACAGGACCGCATCCAGGCGGGTCTTGAATATCTCCAGAGAAGGAGAATCCACAACCTCTGGGGAGCCTGTTCCAGTGCTCCGTCACCCTCAGAGGGATGAAGTTCTTCCTCATGTTCAGACGGAACTTCCTGTGCTTCAGTTTGTGCCCTCTGCCCCTTGTCCTGTCGCTGGGCACCACTGAAAACAGTCTGGCCCCATCCTCCTGATACCCACCCTTCAGATATTTATAAGGTCCCCTCTCAGCCTTCTCTTCCTTAGGCTAAATAAGCCCAGCTCCCTCAGCCTTTCCTCGTAGGAGAGATGCTCCAGTCCCCTCACCATCCTTGTAGCCCTCCGCTGGACTCTCTCCAGTAGCTCTTCATCTTTCTTGAAGTGGGGAGCCCAGACCTGGATGCAGTACTCCAGATGGGCCCTCACTAGGGCAGAGTAGAAGGGAAGGAGAACCTCCCTCGACCTGCTGGCCACTCTCCTCTTAATGCATCCCAGGATGCCATTGGCCTTCTTGGCAGTCAGGGCACACTGCTGGCTCATGGTTAACCTGTCGTCCACCAGCACACCCAGGTCCCTCTCCACAGAGCTGCTCTGCAGCAGGTCCACCCCAAGCCTGTACTGGTGCATGGGGTTGTTCCTCCCCATGTGCAGGACCCTGCACTTGTTGTTGAACCTCATGAGGTTCCTCTCTGCCCAACTGTCCAGCCTGTCCAGGTCATGCTGAATGGCAGCACAGCCTTTTGGTGTATCCACCGCTCCTCCCAGTTTTATGTCATCAGCAAACTTGCTGTCCCTTCAACCAGGTCACTGATGAAAAAGTTAAACAAGACTGGGCCAAGTACTGACCCCTGAGGGTACACCACTAGTTACAGACCACAGATGTACTTTCAGTGAACTTTGACTGAAGTTAAGGAATGTTATGTTTATGCTAATACATTCCTCATGTTTTACACAATGGTAGGAAAGTCTACCTGATTTCTTACCCCGTGGAAGACTATCACATACACTACAGAGGTGATTCTTTTTTTAAAAAAGTGTGTCATGCAGTGTCATCTAAAGTGACATTGTAAATACTTGTTGTTAAAATAGTGAGGAATATGTCAGTGTTCAGGCTTAAGCACTATCTCCAGCAATGCTAGATGTATTTCCACTTGTGAAGTGTTTTATGGCTTCATGGCATTCTTTTTATTGAACTGACTGCTGTGAAGTGTTAAGAATCTTCCTGGTGTCCTTCCCTCTCTCCCTCCATCAATGCTTGTCTCTCGCCCCAGCTTTCAGCAGTCTCCAGTTCCTGTGGTTTTGAGTGCTGCCTTGGTGATATGCATCCTTTTAGATGGACATCTTAGCGTGGAAACTTTTACAGTTGCGTGCCAGCTTGCAGGTGTTTGCTTTTCTCTTCCATTTGCAGTCAGTAAAGCTGGTACATTACTACATTTCTCATTTTTTTTTCTGTGCGTGCACTCAAGTGAATTGCCATATATTGGAAGTATTATCATGTAATGATGTTCCTTGTGAATGTAATTCTGTAAGAATCATGCAAATGAGTGCACCTGTGGTAGCTGTAACAGAATCATACGTTCCTGTTGTTAGTGTTTGATGCTAGTATTTTTATAAAAATCAGTGTGTTCGAGGATGGGGACTTCAAAGCAGTTTTGTTTTCTAAAAGCAAACACCACTTTGTTGTGTCTTGTTGATTAGAGCGCTGTACTGGTATGTTCCTGTCTCCCGTAAAATGTTTAATCAGGTGTACGCAAGGACATGCCTCTTAAATCTGGTGGTGTGAGATACAAGAGAGTTACTAAAAATAAGCACTTTGTTCTGCCACAGGGCATGTGTTAACTCTGCCGCAGTCTGTGCTGCCCAGCTGTATTCCCAGACCGCTGAGTGTAAGGGAGGATGAAGTCTGCAACGCTGTCATTGCAGTAGGAAGTATTTGAATTTCTGATATGTGATTACTCAGTACAGTACAGACAGCACTCTGCAACTTAGCAGTATTTTATGCTGGAGATATATCATGGGACATCACCTGGAAAGAAGTATAATTTTCACATCTAGGAATTATAAATGGGTGGAAGTCTATAAACATACTGGCAGTATGGACAGGAGAGTACGTTCCAGCGGAGAGTTCATCTGCAGCAGAGCTCCAGCTTTTTTAATAACCCAGCTCTGTTGGGTTAGAAGAAGCTCATGCATAATAATTAGCCTCTCAAGACATGAAAGAGTAAATAAAATGAATGTTTTTCTTCGTTTTATTTAATTAGGATCCTGTTGATCCAGCAAACACCGTAATTGTGATTCGCTCATTAGTTCCTGGGGGTGTGGCTGAGCAAGATGGCAGACTTCTTCCCGGAGATCGACTTATGTTTGTCAACGATATCAACTTGGAAAATGGCAGCCTGGAGGAAGCGGTACAAGCACTGAAAGGAGCCCCTACAGGAACAGTTAAAATAGGAGTTGCCAAACCACTGCCTGTAAGGATTTGGGAATTTTATGGGTACTTTTCATGTCATTTAAGTTGGTATACGATGATCCTGACTTCTGCATACTGTGTGCTCTGGGTACAACTGGGTGGCTCAAAACATCTGTCTTTAACAGATTCCTGTATCTCCCTGTATATAGGAGTGGCCTGTGCAGTGTGTGACTGGTGTGGTGATTGCAGGACCTAGCACACTTGTCTTGCAGCTGAGAAAACAGTGAAACTTCTTGCAACAAGCACAGTCTTTCACGGCTGCAAGTTGCCAGTCATAATTTTGTACACTTTACAAGATTCTCTGAATGTGTGAAGTGGTGACATAAAGTCAATTCTATGTGGTTTGCCTGGAATTTGTCTATTCCTTTGCTTTGCAAGGTATAGTACATACGCAGTCTTTGTATTTAGACTGCACACTACATGTTTAAACAATGGTGAGTAGTCTTTAGTTCGTATACCTCGAACTCGCTATTTTAATACAGCTATAAATGATGTCAGGCTTGATTTTAGAAGGTAGTCTGTAACAATTAGAACAATGAGGTTGAAGGACACCTGGGGTTACCAAGATAAGGTATCAGTAAGGATGGTAGTGGACTAGTGTCCCTGACGTGTTAAATTCAAATCAGTAGAATGACGTACAAGATCAGTTCATATGTACAAAGAAGATACCTTTCACTGTATTTGTAATTCCAAGTGCAGTCTTTGGGGTTCATTTTTGCTATTCGTGAAATGATAATACTGTAATCCATGTGGATGCAGGTAACAAATTTTCATTCTTGGTAGGTCTTTGATGAGAGGGTGGGAGGGAATGGCTGACGTTTAAGTTACTAGAAACTTTGCTTTTTGTAGTAGAAGGGTACTTCTGTAACTTGCTTTGTTAAATTCGTTTTTTGTAGTGGAGACATTGTGTTACATACTAAAATGTCTTGCAAATCAACATTTTCGTAGTTCAGAACATACTAATCTAAAAGAGAAAATACATGGGGGTTTTGTTTCTGTTCCCAGCAGTTTGTAAACATTGAGTATTTGCACTTTAATATTTCACGTATTGTGCTTGCCAATTAATTAAGCATTGTGAATGATCACTGGTTTCTTTGCAGTACTGGACGAATGCACCTAGCATCATATTATGTATGAACAGCGAGTGGTTTGTAGTCACAATTCTATTTTGTAGTCTTGAGGCTGTTCCACATGGCAGATACAATCTTTAAAACAGAGACAGTGGATGCAGTCTTCCTGCCTGCTAACAAGATTGCTCTGTGGCAGGCAATGTTGTAAAGGCCTCTGCTGTTAGGCTCCTTCCATGTAGGCAGCATTGATGGCAGTTCTAGTACATGTTTAATAAGAGCAGAAATTGAAAATTAGTTTAGACTAGGCTGTGAGCTCTGTGGTACAGCTGGATAGGCCTGTTTCATTACTTGGGGATGTAAAAGGGGATGTGAAGCTGAATCAATTCAGGTGATTTTGAAAAAAATAGTTGTCTCTCTACCTACCCAAACCCAACACTGTGGCTGTGATGGAAATGAACTCTTTGCTGCATTTGGAATTCATTTGTTTCTCTAAACCCCCACACATAATGCACTCTGCACACCCTGTGTCCTGGCCATTCATCCAACTCAGAGCTTCATTCTTTCTGCAGCTTTCGCCAGAGGAGGGCTATGTCTCTGCTAAGGAAGATTGCTTTTTCTACACTGCCCAGTCACTTGAGGAGGAGGGGCCAGCTGATGCAGCCCTCTTCCATGCTGAGCTGGCTCTGGTTAGTGGCCCAACTTACCGAAGATTTCTGAAGTCTTTGCATTTTGTAATCACAGGGGTTGCTTTGTCACTGTTCGTGTTTATTTTTTAGTGTTTACTGTCACTCGTACACCATAGTTGGGATGGATCCCCACATGGTAGAAACTGGCATCTGTAGATTTTGGCTGTTTGCATGAGCTGTGAACCTGCCCTATCATATGTTAGTTTCTGGAAAAAAAGGAAGTATTTTGCTGAGATTTTCATAAGTGCATGGCTACCCACTTCTCCTTGCATGTACTGAGTATCCCTTTGAAAATCTTGCCTTGTGTGGAGCAATGCTCATGTACTTATGTGTAAATAAATCTCTTCACCTGTGTATCAAAATACATCACTTCTGTATCTTTAAAAGTTTTTGGAACTCTCTTTTTGCATGTAAGCCAGCCTTACAAGGAATGCTGTCTGTCTTCAAAAGCTGCCCACGCTTCCTCCTAGTAATATTCTTTAGACTTCAGCATCAATCAGTGATTATGAGATTTGCAAGGTCAAAAGGTGTTAATTTGTACAGTGTGGCTTACGTGGGCATGCATTGCTTTACATAGCTCAGAAGTTATGAGTAAGAACTCAGATAAAAAAGACAAAGGCAATAGGACTCTACAAAAAAACCAACACCCCCCCCCCCCCCGCCCCCAAACTCCCAAAACTAGAATATAAATGTTTTAGGTGTGTCTTCTCATGGTTGTTTGTACTGGTCTTGGTCTGATATTGACGTTATTTGGCTCTCATTTTCTGGGGACATGAGTAGGGAAGCAGTTCCTACTAAACACCGGAACTTAATTCATTAGAAAAAAAACAAAACCAAACAAAAACCTGAAATAGATCCTTCCAAGGCAAATATCTCTGAATTACTGATTCCAGTATGTTTACTATTTTTTCACATTTGCAAATGACAAGCTGGTTTTAATAACTTGCATTTAAACAAGACTGCCTGTTTTTTTTCTGCAGTTTGCTACGTTGGTACAGTAGTTAGATAATAGTGTTTGCATTGAGAAGTATGAAGAAGACTGTTTATGTATTATAAATATCCTTTAATTAAAGATGTGTTGACAAGACCAGATTGAAACTTAAGCATTTAAAAATTTTGTTTTGATCTGTGACTCATATAAAAAATAAAAATTGTGAAAGAACAATGAAAATGTATGGCAGATAATAATGTAGTTAAATTGTCAACTCTCTCAGCTAATTAAATGTGCAAAATATGAAATTAAGTGTGCAGTGATCCAGTTGAAGATGTGTTTGCAGGGTGCACTCACGAGGTGACTCTTTTTCGTAGGTAAATCTACAGGTCTGTCGCCATTCTTTATGATCCTTTTGTTAGGGCATAGCTTCGATAACATTAGTCTGCATGTTCCAGAAGATGGGCAGAGAGTAAGTTACACTGAAGGAGCAGTTTGAATTAGCTGTTAAGTCTTTAGGGTTGAGATGATAAAAAAAATGGATCATTTCTACCCTAAAAAGGAATCAATATGTTGAATCCCTACAGATTGTTGCTATTGCGAATATGACATAATGAATTCATAGTATGATTAACCACAGAGGCTGAAAAACAACAGTTAGGTACCATCTCTGCAGATGGGTGCACTTGGCTGATTTGTGGAAATTTATGCTATGGTCATGGCTCTGAACTCATTGATATTTTTTTTTTTTTGTTAGCATAGACTGCTTTCTTGAGCTCTGTCAGCTGACATAAAAGTATAATCAGAGTGTAGTATCTGAAGCACCATAAGTCTTTTAAGACTTAATTTTATTCTAGTATTTCAAAGTATGGGAGTCTTGAAAAAAATTGTATTTCATTTAAGAAAAAGAAGCAAAAAATACTGCCCATGTCTGTGTCTGGAACTCTTTTTAAATTTTATTTCTCATGTAACAGGAGAATTGTCTGTATTAATCTTGCTGTCAAATGTGAAATATTTTGAAGACCACAAAAAATCTTGTAATAATTTTTTCTTGTTTTGGAAAGCATTGCAGTTTCCAGAAGGTTATTTTTTTGTACCCTCTTAACCTATGGAGTTGACTGGAGGAAACATTCCTGACAGGTGGCACTAAGTGAAGCTTGTTATTTTTTCAGTGCTAATTCTTGTACAAGAAAATTGAAAAAAAAAAAAAAAAAAAGCCCTAAAGAAATAAAAATATTGATGCCAGGGAGCACAGCAGACTTCTCCCAACACCTTGTACTTCTGTTACCAGGCTTTAGCCTGCCTCAGCCCTGCAACTCATTCCAGTTGAGACTCCCACTTTACTTCAGATGTTCTTTGCAGCCCCTGAAGATGTGGTAGTATGAATTGCTATTGGAAGCAGAAACGTCTCATACTGTGCTGTGCAAATATAACTTCAATGTAAAACACAGAGGGGGGGGGGAAAAAAGGAGGAAAGTGTCAGTCAGTACGTAGCAGCTGAGGTGCATGTGTTCGGGGCTTATGTGATGTGAAGGTAACAGATAGCCTGGCTGATTGAATTGCTTTTGTTGTTAGGTGGACTCCGGCGAGGCAGATCTAGCGGATGAGTCCACCTTTGAGTTGCAGTATTCTCTAGAGAGTGACGTCTTCCAGGCTTCAATGATAGCTCTGCATGGCAGTGCCTGTAGCGGTGAGCTGAACTACAGCTTCTCTCTTCCACTATCAACTCCCAAGGTAAAAAGGAGAATGGTTTTACTGATGACAAACTTTGATTGTAAGTGTGAAAAGGCTGTATTATTAGATAGAAACGTTTTATGTCATCCTAGTTCAAGCTGCGCTATTTGTTACCAGATTAAAGTGCAGTTTTGTGTAAGATAGTGGTGGTGTCTTTCAGATGTCTCTGTTGAAGAGAGAGGCAGCTAGATGGCTGAAAGCTTGGATTTGTGCTTTGCACAGCCAGATAAATTATGGTGAGGTGTTTGTAGTGTTAAAGCCATGGTGAGCAGTCTGCTACAAAAACTTAGTTGTTATAATGTCAGAGCATAGTAAAGAGTGGTAACACACAATAACTGCATTATTCTACAATATTTTACGTGTGAAAAGCAAGAGGAAGTTTTCATCCTAAGCTTGGCTTTTATTCTTCAGAGTTAGTTTGTTTGCTAATTTGTTTACTATGTTCTTGAATGAAATGTTCATAATGATGCTGTAATTAAAAGTAAATCTGTATATATCAGACCTCTGATTGCTAATAATTTCTGTTTAAAGTCATTAAATGAAAATAAGTTCTTTAAGAGTATGACAAAGATTAGTATGTTTTTTTTCTTGCTGGTCACATACCCATAATGACTTGATTGTATCAGAGTTGGTGTTTTGTTTCTCTCCGTGGTTTTTTCATGGTCTTTTTTTCTTGGCAATCTATAGATTTATTTTGGTATTCCAGAGTCTCCTAGCAGTCATCTTTGAAAGCGACGTTGCAGGGATTTCTTCCAGGGTTTGCAGTCTGTGGTCTTGAATAGAGTAGCTGCTGCTTTTTCCTCCACACCTGAGCTGCAGTAACTCCCCTGATCCCTTCTGGAATATGTTCAGCCCTTATGAGGCAGTGGTTGGAAGGCTAAATTCATCTTCTAATGTTTTCTCTTAATCCACAGAAGAGCACATCTCTGCTGTGCCAGTGGGACAGATTGCATTGTTTAACTCTGTAATTGTTACTTAAACGGATTATGTATCTTGCATGCTGAGAAGCATTTTAGGAGATAGAGGCTGGATTTACATTATGTGTCGCATTGAGGCTTTAGAAAGTCTTAAGTTATTTTCAGCATTGACTTAAAGATGGCTTCGATTTATGTCTTTTTTTAAAAATGATGGTCCCGACTTTTCCATGTTCTCTGCGCACCAGTATGAAGGTGAGTATCAAGTTCTCATCAAGTAACATTTTATACTCTGCAGTTAGGAGTGACTTCACAAAGTAAAGAAAAACTGTTCATAGAATAAGACTTTTGAAGCAAGGGAAATGCAGTAAAAATGAAAAAATTGCTATTTGATGCTATGAGGAATGCAGAGGTATTTCAACTATTTCGGACTGCAGGGCAGTTGACAGGTTCTGAATGTCTTTTGGTGTCACTTTCAAAATAGGCAATGAAAAAAATACTTTGTCACAGCAGTGCAAATGCTCTGCTGAGGCCACATGTTGGTGTAGTTACAAATTCCTGAAATTACATTTGTCTTCAATAATTACAGCATTGGCTTTTCTTTAAGTGAAACAAAAATAAAAATGGGTATATGCTGCAACTCTTATTTTGTATATATGGCATATAGAATAAATATTGAGAACTAGCTGGGTTTTGTTTTCACTGATTTGGAAATAGGTGCAAAACAGACCTAAAAGTAGATGTGTGAGCTGTCTTTGAAACCTTATGAAATAATTTAAATAGTTGTCGTACTGATGGTGTGTTCTCCAAAAGGTAGGTAGGAAATTATTTCATTAGTTGCATAATACAGATTAGTTGTATTTAGGCTTTGCTCAGTTATCTTCTCAGATGTTACTTGAACCACTTACTTACAGGTGAACCTATTTTGATGATTGTCTGGGGAGAGAGCAAGCATGTGTGCGCTTCATGAAAGATGAGGAAAACTAATTCTGAGGCCCTTGATACAAAATGTTGCAAAATATCCCCAAATCTGGGACATATGTTTTCCCCACTTTTTGGAAAAGCAATAAAAGTATTGATAGGATCAGTGGATGACAACTAAGGCAGATAGTGGTAGACATTCTTGTGACTACATTTACTACATTTCAGAGGAAAATCCCTAATACTAATACAGAGCCTCTAAGTCCAGCCTCCGAGTTCTTGACATATCTTTCTACTATCTAATGGCCTCCATATTTTTAAACTTACTTATTCTGAAAGCTCAGGTAGAGAATATTGGAAGATTTTTTTCGGAAAGTTGTGTTTATTGAAATACCTTGAATTATTTGAAATGCAGGACCTTGAACTCTTGAAAGTCTAAACAAATTTTGTGTAGAGAGCTTAATCTTAGTACTGCAGCCATAATCGATACACTTGCAATAAGTACTAACTGCTAAGCTTCTGTAACTGCATCATTGCATTTTGTTGTTGTCACAATTCAAAACCTGTGTGTTGATTTTTTGCTGAGATGTGACCGAATTTTTACTTTTCCCTCTTTGTGTGGAAGGAATATCTAAGTATGTTTCTGCTCAGTTAAATGGATGATTAGATTGCATGCTTATTACCTGAGCTGCTTGAAATTGCTCTTTGCTTGCTAGGAGTCTTGAAAATAAATCCCTTGGTCTTCCAAGGTTCTTCCACCTGAGAAAGATAATTGGATGCTTTAATTTTAGTAACCTGCTGGAGTTACGGCTCGTTTGAGGACATGTATGTGGACGTGACTTTGCTGAAGTTAATGGAGGGTTATTGATGAGTACCAAATTAGGATTAGACCTTAAGCAGTAACTTGCTTTCATTGATTTCTGGTATTTTAGAACAGAAGAAATTATCTGAGGAATCACGTAAATTTTACAGTGAAATGCCTGTAGGGGTCTACTGAAGACACTGATGTTACACAAATATGTTTAAATTCTGTAAGATTAGTTTCTGTTTAAGTTTTTAGCATGAAATGTATTTTTTAATCATGCTGCGAAAGAATGTTGATTTTTCATTTTCTTCTGTGTTTAACAGTCTGTTGGAGAGGAATGTTCTAATACTGCAGCTGATTTCCTTGTATCTGACAAAAATCTGTACAATGTGGATCCGAATCAGAGAGTGAGAGAGCAAAAGTCCATAGTGTGCAATAGCCTGGAAACTGCAACTGGTTTTGCTAACAAGGATCTGCTGCCTCTGGATCTTTCGGATATCAACCAAAATGAAAGTGAAAACACAGAAACATGGACTGTATCTCAGACAACAGCAGAAATTGCACTAAGTACAAGCCTTGCTACTACCATGCCGCTTGAGCCCACTGGAAAAGTAAAGATGTTCATTCATTTTTTTAATTATAATAATAAAAAAAAAAACCTATGAAAACGCTGTATTACACCATAGAATCTCCTGCAGAAATTGACACTAGCCACCAGCCATATATAGGTCTTTGATTATAAATGTCCGTCAGTTGTCGTAGCTCACATCGAAACTTACAGATTTAGACCTACCCAAACCAGGAGATGATTTATGATGTCAAGATAGTAATCTTCCAGAGGCTGGTGATGCAAGAGTATATAGAATTCTGCTCATACCTCACAGCAGTAGGCACTGCTGGACCACAGTGTATGCGTTGGCCAGGCCAGAGGGCTTTTCTTGTCCCCCTCCTCAGAGGTGTGGGCGCCGGGAGGAGGGGTGCAGCTGGAAACCAGGCCTAAGAAGACAAGAGGGAGTGTTGTGACAGCCTTGCACTCTGGTGTTGGCACAAGCCTGCGCGGTTCAGCTCACAGACTGGCCTGTGATGGCAGTGTGCAAGCACTGTATTGCTTTATATGACAGTCACTGTGACAGGTGTTGCTTTTTTCTTCAGTGATAATTATTAAGAATTTCTTAAAAGAGCTGCAGTTTCTTACAAGATTTGTTACTTTAGCACTGGCAGATTGTCAGACATCTGTAGTGAATGAGTCTGAGAGCCCTTGAGTTCATCCCACAAATTATGAGAGTGTAACTGATGTCCCCAAATTAAAAACTTACTTTGTGGTAGATTTGCTATATTACCTGAGTGAAAACAGAAACCTCATGTATGTCGTTTTGATCTTTGGTGGACTGACTTTTCCAGTGTCTGTATAAGGAATCTGTATTAATTGTGCACCTAGCATTTGCATAAGATAAGGTGAGTCGAGGTCACTATGTCTCATTGTAATTTTGTCTTGGTATTCTGAACTGATGTTATTTTCCTTTGTTGTAGGATCAAGTGCTTTTAATGGAGAAGAGATGCCCAGTACCCTTGGAGGGAAGTTCCACAACCCCAAATACGGTCAAAGACATGTATGAGAAGACTATCACTATTGCAAAAGGCAATTCAAGTCTAGGTAAGGTAGCTGACATTTTTTGTAACGTGTCAGGAATATGGCGTTCTGTTTTCCTCATAGGTTTCCTGTTTTATTAGTAAAGACTAAACATTCTCCTTCTGATGGGGAAGAGCATAAGAGGATATTCATTCTTTGCTGCTCTTGCTCTGTTTGGCTATGGTGGCAGTGGATCCATTGCTGTGAACACAAAAGTAAAGTGTCCAGTCTCACGGAGAATTTCTTTTTACTGTAAAGGAGTTTAGTCATTCATAAATGTTAACAGAACAATTTTAATACGTTGTTTTTTAATGTCTATACATTTATATAATACAGTGGAAAAATTACATATAGGCAAGGAATGCTTTAGAAGAACACTTTGGTCAAAGAGCTGCAGACTGGACTTTCAAATGTATGTAAACACAAAATGATCTTGCTTTCTGAGTATGGTCAAAAGGGTCTAAACAAGCTTTTCACTTTCGTGCTGTGTATTTGTGTTTGTGTCTTCAGTACCTCAGTATTTCTGAAAATCAGATCATTGATACATTTAATGGGTAGCATATTTAGCTCAATGATATTATCATTTTACAGAGAATTTTTGAATTTTAAATATCTGCAACTTCCTGAGCATGGTAGACTTAGAGGCATGTTTTAGAGCAAAGAGGCACAACAGATGGAAATGTTTCGTGGTGCCCTCTCCCGGACCCTGGTGTGGCTGTGGGCAGCGTGAGGGGGAGCATGGGGATAGCATCCTCCCAGGCCAGTTCCCAGAGCCAGGGTGGGGGAGGCTGTGTGGTGAGAGGCAGTGGTGCTCTCCTCCAGTCCGTGGCTGGTGTGTTCATTTGCTTTGTTGTAGGTTCCTGGTGCCACTTCTTCAGCCAGCTGCACGTCCTTGAAGCCTCTGACATTGGTAGGGCAGGCGTTTGTGTGGGTGCTGGCTGTTTGCAGTGACTCCACAAGTGCTGTAAGGGGGGTTGTCCACAGGAGGCACCCTGAACGAAGGCGATGGGGCTCTTGTTCATGAACAGCTGCCACTCAGGACTCCCTTGCTGTGCAGAGGTCGGTGGGCTGCTGTGATGCTGTAGCTGAGTGGGCGCTTCTGCCTGGAATAAAGGACCCTCTGACAGCTGGATGCTTGGTCCCGTCCATACCACCTTCTCCTTCCTGAGACAGCCAGCCTCCGTGCTGGATTGGGAACTGATCTGGTTTGAAATAAAGCCTCTCCAAAATACAAAGCTGTAGGCCAGGCTGATGTGTGGGTGTAAGTTCTGACTTTCATTGGTGTGAGGTGCTTGGGTAGCTACTGCCTTTACTGGCCTCACTGCCAGACTGTGTGTAGTGCAGGTCACTGTGCTGTTCCAGTCACACGGATTTTGTTAAAAACATTTTGTTTGCAATAACCTCTTAACTCAGTGGAGCAGTGTTTTTAGTGTATGTCTATGAGCATTTTAAGTCCAGTGAACATACAAAGCAAATTTCACGTCGAGCGTAATGCAGCATAAAAATACAAACTGGGGACAGAATGCACATTGGCAAATATGACATGCATGAAAAGTAAGACTGGCATCTCATGTGTATATAGCATGAATGTGAATAATACTTTCTTCTGGCTTTTGACTGTAGTCTTTTTCTTCCAGTCTCTGTGTGCTCTGGCCTGGGAAGCTGCCTGGCCACGGTAACAAATTTACACACATGGCTGCACTGCTTTTAACTTCCAGTTTTGGCAAAAGGAGCTACATCAAGAGCTGTGAATGATGTTGAAAGCTGCAGCTGCATCAATTATTTCAGTTGAGAACTGGCACTTTTGTTTTCCTTTTAAAAGGTGTCGCCCGTAGCTTGCAACATCTCTTCAAATCCAGCCACAGCTGGAGCTCTAACCTTTTGATTGTGATTTTTAAAAGGTAAGAGGATGGAGCACCCACATGCAAGAAGAGCTGAAATGCCGTTGTCCTGTGTGGTTCAGTTGGCAATTTAACCTCAGACTGTTACTATCCGAAGTGTGACATAAACCTTGCAGATTGGTTGTGGTGAGAATGTCAGCACAGAAACCAGGGGTGATGTTTTTCTAGAGTGCAGTTACACTAGCCTCTGTCATACTGTTGTTTGTTACTGGCTTAACCAAGCAGCAAAGTTAGGTTCAGAATTTCAAACCACAATTCAGCTGTTTCCTTAGTAGTTTTCTGTGCACGCTGCCTGTATTCTGGTGGAGACCATTCCGTTGCTGAGCTGTGTTTACATTCAGATCTGACAGTGATCTGTGTGAGCAGATCGGTCAGGATGTGGTTGTTGCAAGGAGTACGTGAGTGTAAACACTGGGGCATCCACCCCAGAATGGCATCTGTAATGTGCTCAACGTTGTAATATTACTCATCTGAGGGGTAGGTGACAGGCAGTTTACCTCTACTTCTGCTAATAGGTAGGCAATAGATCATTGCCATTGTGTGTGTCTACCACAAGTCTAATACCAGGGTTTAAATTACACCTCATCACAGCTGACATCATTACGTGGCAAATCATAAATATAAATCTCCAGTCAAAGGTAACACCATACTGTTTCATCAGTTTAATAAAAAGTGCCACGATGAAGATGGGTTTGCATTTTTTCCAAAAGATAAACCTTGACTTCTGCATACCAAAGTAGAGAGGTACATGTATTCGTGTGTCTAAGAAGCATATTGGGTAGTTCCGTGCTAGTCAGGGCCACCTTCTCATACGTTAGGCAGCTAAAGTTGATCTCAGCTACAAGTGGGTGTGAGAAGCCAATGCTATTAAGAGACTTTTATCTACTGGAAGGAGTCCTAAGAGGCACAAATGTGTATCTGGATGAGTGTTGTTCTTTAAATGGTTACAGTATGTTATTTTTCTATCTGAGACAAATGTATAGGCAGATGTTTGTATGGGTGGCTGAGTCTGGGTAGGCTGAGGCTTACAGCTGCCTTCTGAACTCTCTTCAGCCAGTCTGTCTCTCAGGGTCTAAGGTCACAGAGGAAAGTGTTTGGTCTCTGTTCTCTGTAGCCATGCTTGTACATAAACTGTTAGAATTTTTTCATAGTCAGTGTCCTTGGAGATTTTGCTCTGGTTGGCTTTCATCATCTTTTCTGCTCCCAGTCCGGACAGTAAGCTAAGGACTTGCAGACACACAACTGCACTGCCAGTGCTTGCTAGCCTGATGCTTACATACAAAACCAGGAGAACACATAGCAGGCTCTTAGTTCAGTGGCTTTATCTTGTTAGTAAAGGTAAGCTTCCACATTTTTAGTGCACAAAAAAAGAATAAAAATTAGTTTGGCAGTATTAAGATAGTGGAAGTCTACTGGGTAGAATTCCAGAGTGCTGGCCCTTCATCTACCTTAACACTGCCTTAGTGAAGAACAGTTTTTCCTGGAACTGTCATCAGGGTTCATCTCGTGAGCACCAACGGCACTGAAAATAACAGTGACAACTCATGCATGTAAGAACAGTCAGAAAGGCACGTAAACCCCAGCACCACAATTAAGTCCCCACGGGCTCCCCATAGAATAGGAGGGGGAAGAGCATCACTGTCTCATTTCCCATTAATGAAATGAAAGTGGGGTTAAATGGTGTGTCTAGACGTGGAGAAGCAGTGTCCTGCTGTGCCACAAGGTGGCATCGTAGTAGTGTAACTCAAGTAGTGGACTGCATCCATCAGGAGTGTGCAGGCTGTGACAGAAGTCAGGATGCTTTTCTGGGCTGAAGTGGTGGCCCAGCTAGGAGAGCAGGAAGGCAGCCACTATCTCTGGGATCCGATTCAGGCTTTCTCTTGAAAATAAGCATGTGGTTGTATTGGCCCTATACTCCTCATTAACTGTTTAATCATTTCATCTCCTTTCCAAAAAGAACCGCCATAAACTGAACTGAAATGTGGTGTGTAAACTCAGTGAACCATCCAGAAGAGAGATAGATTTGATGTTTTAGAAGCAATTTCATTACCTTTTTTGTTTATATTCTGCTTAAATTTTCCACACTTAGTTTTTTTTGTATCGTACCTGGTATGTGAAAGGACACAAGGTAAAGTAAAGATACTGTGATTGTGATTTGTAACTGCTGTCTCCTGTTGGAAAGAAGGAAATGCAGGGGAGAGTAAGAGCAATGTTTATATGCTTGCTGACATTGGCAGGTTGGCTCGCTGGCTTTTACCTTCCCTGCCTCCAGGTTACAATTTCTTGGCACTCAGAGTTGGGGCTCAAAGACGTTATTAACTGTTTCATGCGTTTTTCACTATAGGGATGACGGTAAGTTCCAATAAAGATGGCTCAGGAATGATAGTCCGCAGCGTCATCCATGGAGGCTCAATAAGTCGTGATGGACGGATTGGTGTGGGGGACTGCATCCTGTCCATTAATGAAGAGTCAACCACGAACTTAACCAATGCACAAGCCCGGGCTATGCTGAGGAGGCATTCGCTCATTGGACCAGATATAAAGTAGGTAAAGCTAGGTGATTAATTGTGGTAGGATGAGGCTAATAATCAAGATTTGGTTATTTATGCAAGTATTCTAAATGAAAATTGTGTTCATTTTTACAACATGAAGTTGCCTTTAAGTTGCAGCCTCAGATGGTTAATTCACCTTCAGGTTACAGCTTCATGGGTTTAGAAAATGAAATCACTTGTGTGAGAGGCTTTGATGTTCTTAGAAAAGTTATTACTGTCGTTAGTAATCATCATCATTACTGCCCTGCCTGGTTTTATTGAAGGAATGGGATTAGTCAGAGTTTTGCATTCATAGTAGGACTCTGCTAAAGAAAGTAAAGATTTTCTCACGGTTGTGCTGCTTAAAGGTAGACTGTCCTGGCCACTACACAAATGATTTCCTTTGATGGCAATCTTTGCAATGGATTTTGGTTTTGACTGCTGAACAGAAAGTATGACACATGATGTTAATACAGTAAAGTAATACTTAAAACATTTGCAGTACATCAGTGACAAACAGCAGAAACAGTTTGTTTTGTGAAGTCACTTCCAAGTTTTTTAGTACATATTAAGGAGCTGTTGCTCTAGTGCACAAATATCTGCTCTTAGGGAGTACTGCTTTAAACTTGCAGTAATTAATACAAGTTTTGAAAAATCCAATTGCTTAAGAAGAAATTTTGTTCCTCGCAAGTTCACTCAAATTACAGAATTTCAACTTTCGCTCCAAGTACATTTCTTTCTAGCCACCATGGTTGTGGAGTTAACTTTGCCCACATGCACCGTCTAGAAATGAGGTTGTTCCCAAGGTTGTGGACAGTGCTCTAGACACACCAATACTGGGTTTACAACTCCAAAAATCTGGTTGCTGTTTTTCTCAAACCCATGTAACATGGATTGGGTCACATCTGCAAATGGCATTAATGGAGCTGTTGGTAATGGAAGCTTCTGCTTTTTTAAGAGGGTGGCCTTGAAAGGGATCAGTTCAGTCCCAGTATGATTGCAGGTAACTGTGTGATTTCTGTCAATTCAAAATGGACTGCAGGGCATTCTGTTCCTCCCCAGAAGTATTCTAGCTGTAAAGAGACCTGACGTTTTGGAAACAGGCAAAGTGTCTTCACTGTGGTTGGTAGATTTAATTGACTGCCCCATAGCTGTCATGTGTTCAGATTATAATTTAATGCAAACTTGTTTAAATAATGGGATATGCTTATATAATGAATTACATTATTGTCAATGCTGTCATGAATATGAGCAAGTCAGTGTTGATAAAATGTGACATTGATTATTATTGTAGGCTTTCAAACTGTATTAGAATTCTGACTGCTGCAGTTGAAATCAGTTGATATGTGCGCATGTGTGTGTACAGCTGCTTAGGTAGACAAATGCTACAGCACCGTTCTTCTGTGAAGACTTTTTTAGTAATGCCGTAGTTACGTGATCAAACACAGGTGTGTTCATTATTTGTACTTGTCCTTTTATAGGTGCTGCATTTTGCACTATGTAACTAGAAGTTTTGTTTTGTAGTCTTAGTCTTTTGCAGATATGTTGGAAATACCGAGATCTTGTCTTAGAAGTGAGTATTCAGATTTTTCAGAGAAAAGTGCATCCCTTTTTTGAAAGATCTCACAGAAAAGAGGCAGTTGTTATTCATGTTCTTACTTAAGATTTTTGTCTTTCATTTTATATTTGTGGTGTTTGGTGCATTCCCATGATAAGGGTTTAAAGTGAAGCCGGCTTCTGCACTTCGAAGAACTGAAAGACCAGATCCCTCAATGGCTTCTAACAGAGTCTTGCAAGAACAAAGACAATATTTTTTGGCCTATGTAGTTTTGATACAAAACTATTGAGTATAATTAAGCTTTTCTGTGATTTGTACTTTCAGGAGCAGTACGGGATATCAGAAAAATTTTATGATACAATCATGTAGGTAATGTCCCAAATCACAAATTTGGATGTCTGGAACATTATCTCATGATAATTCTTCCTGTTTGCTGAGAGGGAAGCACAGCTGTATAGATGTCATTTCAGAGCTAATGTGGTTCAGCACCATGCAGGATTTATGATTTAAGGGCCAACATTTCAAATAAGGAAGTAGAATCTCTTTGATGTCTTCCTTGGGAAACAAGGGTGCACAAGAACTCAAGTGTGGCCATCTTGCTGTCATTCCTCTTTATCCATACAGGACTGCAAAACTTTTAGACTGAGCTTTTTTGGGGTAGCAGGATCCCCCCAGAAAATGATTAAGCAGAACTATTTTAATTTCAAAGCTGTATTTCAGTGGCAAACATTATTTGCTGAGGAAACATAAAGCTGTTCTTATTTGCCACATAAAGGCTTTGCTTTATTTATTAAAGGAAATTTGATTTTCAATAGTTCAAGAACCAGCAATCTGAGTTTCAGACTTAGGTATTTAATTTTTTTCCCCCGTTTTGTGTGGAAAACCAGATGTGTGGCCTTACCAGAATTCATTCTGTTTCACTTCGCACTCCACCTTGCCAGGAGCTCTTATATTTCTACAATAATAGCCAATGTTTTGTGCATAGCAGCAGCAGCTGCTTGTAACATCTGTCAGATAATTACAGAGCTGAATTCACCTGCCTAAAGTGTGGGGATGAATTCCTGATCAAGAGATAAAAGATAGATTGCAGTTCCATTTTCCATACTTGTTAATAATCACTGCTATAGACAGTAATAAAGAGCAGATGCTTTCTGGGGGAGGTGTAGGTGAAGCAGAGGTGGAATGGGGAAAAAAAAAGAAAATAAAATATAAAAGAGAAAAAAAAAGCAGCTCACACTTTTACATACATAAGTATGCCTTTCGCATTCAGCATGAGACATTAACATTTGTTAACACCATTGTAAAAAGATGCTGCATCCTATGCTTCACATTCTAGATCTTCTCCAGCACCTGCTGATGATCAGGCCCTCTGTTATGTGTGAGTATTGGCGATTCAGAAACTCATTATGGCTCTATGTTGCAACTTGTCTGTAAAATCATTCCATGCTTTTATGACATCCATAGTAATGTCAGGGATATATCCAGATACAGGTACATATTCTCTGTGTGTGTGTGTGTGTGTGCATGCCCATGTGGCTGCACATGTGGATGTGCATATATATGTTTTTTAAAAAAAGTATGAGTGTGTGTGTATGTGTGTATATATATGTATATTTTTAAACTCAAAGATTGGAGCCTGCTTCCTAAGACTAGAATGACAACACCTGTTTTCTAAAAAATTATTCCTTATATTTTTAAATTTTATCTATGACAGCCACCCCAGACGTGTTCAGAGCATGTGTGTGTGTTTGTACAGGCTTCACTGCTAGAATTGGCATGAGTGTGATGTACTGATATCTGGATTAATCTCAGTGTCATATTTTCTGTGGCACTTACACTTTACTTTCTTCATGTATAAAAAGGTTCAAATTAGACCTTAAGTGTTAATGACAGTAATTCGTCCTGAACATTTTCCAGACTTTGTTATTTGGTTTGTTGGTGTTTCAAGGTTTTGTGTGGCTGTTCAGTCAAGCATGTGATAAATGTTCTTCTGTACTGCATGCGGTACTGTGTTTACAAGATACTTTCATATGTACACCCTTTGTTGTTTCCATTGCCACTGCTTTCATTGCTAGTGCATATCTCTGGGGGGAGGAGGCTGGTGGTAGCTCTCAAGAAAGGAAACCAGAACACTTTCTCCTTCAGGTTGCACAGCTATGAGAGAGAGGAAGTGATTAAACCCTGCATATACTTTCACTTGCAATTGTTGAACTTTAACTTCTCTTGCAGATAAGAAATGCAACACAATAGTAGAGCAGTCATTTACTTTTTTCCTGTTTTCTGTGTCTTCGTCCCTATTTCCTGGCACTTGTTTCTCTTACTCTTTTCCCTGTGACAACATTAAGGCAATTACCAGTCCTTTTTGCAGATGGACCATTCAGGTGCGTGGGTGGATTTTTATTTCCACTTCACAGCACAAGGGTTAACAGAGTTGACCAGAGGAGCCGAACATCCTCCTTGTTCTGGGTCCCTCATCATCCCAGTCACATGCAGAGCCGTTCAGGATGATGCTGGATGTCTTCAGACCCCACTGTGACCTCCAGGAAGTGAGCTACAGTAGCAATCCAGCAAATTATGGGTTTGATAACTGTGGGGTATCTGCCCATGAAGTACTAAACAGGGGAAAAATTATTGGCAGATATAAATCTAAGGGCTTTAGTACAATCTGACCTTGCTGTGTGTCACAGAAAGCAGGAGCAGGACAGACAGCCACTAGGTCAAGATGACTTTCTGGTATACATATTTCCTAAAACGCTAGATTTTCAGCAGAGCTAGTATTTTTGTATAACTTTTCACTGATAACACGCAAAGGAGAGAGGGGAGGAAGACAGTCACATAAGTAATACAGCTTAGCTAGAATAAGAGCAGCTACGGAAGCTTTTGTAGTTAACTGAACTTTGGAAATCATGAGCAAGGATCAAAGGTAAACTGCTACACAGAATAGCCTTTTCATGCATTTGATCCATGTAATTTAGTTTTCTGTGCTATTTTTTGTAAAATGCAAGTAAGTGTTCTGGTTTATATTTGTGAAGTAGCTGAAGCATTATTGAAGTTTAGTTGTCGATAAGAATGAACAGTTGAAAACATACTTAATGTTCCTTTGAGTGCTTAAAATTAGGCAATTAGAACTGTAGTTAAGAACTAGCATAGAAACAGCATGATTTTCTGAAGAGCCAAAATGTAACAGCTCCCAGTGATACTGTCTAAATTTGATGCCATCTGTGGAGATCAATTAGGTAATTCAGTTGCTCAATTTTAGATGCGTTTTTAAAAATGGTGGAGCGAACCTCTTTTTTTCTCAGTTCCTGTGCTGTACACAGAAAGGGAAGCTTACGTACCTTAGAGCTTTTGGGAGATGTTTGTAAGTAGCATATACAGCTGTTTGAGACCATCCTTTGAGCTGTACCTTTTGAATGTTCCAGTACAATGTTAGTTATTCATTCATATAATGAAAAACGACAAGGTATCCTGGAAGATGGAGTGCATATCGTTTGCCTCCTTCTTAGCTGATCGCTAACGCTGATGTTGCACAGAAATGTGAGGTAAGGACTACTACTAGCCTTGGACCTTGGGACTCTGCATAATTGTTTGCCATGTGCTGCTTGCACAAAAGGACTAGACAAGAGTTGAAAGATGTTGGACACTCTACTGTCAGTGATCACATTCTGCTGTCTGCATCCAGGATGGTTCTGCGCATGCCTGGTTCCTTTTTTAGGAGCCTACCTTTCTCCCTTCCATACTTTGGACAATATCTTCCAGCTGCAGTTCAGCATAAAGGAGATTGGCCAAGCCCTCTAGCTAGCAGAAAAGTTGCTTGCAATTTTTGTTTCTTTACTGCAGCCGTCTTTCAAGGGAAAATAAGTTATTTCCTACATATAGGGTGAAAATTGATGAATTTGATTGGGATGAAACTGATAAATGTAACTGGATGAATGGTACATTTTCTTTCATTGACATGCAGCTTGCACATCTCACAGCTTTTGTAGAGGAAAGGTATTCTTATGGGCTTACTGGGGGGTGCTTCAGCAGCATTTGCCTTGTGAGAGCTGCGTGAGCATAGTACTAGCACTTTGCTGTAGTTCAATGCATTTGGAGTTGGAGATGTCTGAGAAGTAGTAGTGATTATTTTCAAAAAGTCTTTTCCCTCTTGCTTCTCTCTGTTTCACTGCTAGGACTTCACAGAATAACTGCTGCATGTCTTGCCTGTTTCCTAGTGCTGGAATGACCTCAGGAAAGACAGATGAGGGTCGGTGACCTTCTGCTGACTGTTTGTTCCCTAGTGTGTATTAAATCCCCAACACTTCAAAGTGGAAACAGGTTGTGTCAAGCATACAACACTTGTGTGTTTGAAAAAAGGCCAGAGCAGAAGAAAGACATTTGAGGAAAAGCTGGTGATAACATGGATGATTTAGAAAATTGCGTTAAGAGAAGTGGGCCATTCCTCCTGTTCAGCACCCTAGGCACCTCCTTAATGACCATCTTTTGCACTTTTCTAGATATGGTAGATGTGAGAGGGGATAGGGAACATGCTTGGGTACAGGTGAAGATGACAAATAAAGATGGTCCTTATGATAATTTTGGTAGAGTGTCTTGGACAGACGGCGTTAGTCACTTAAAAGTTTTATTTGCTCTGCCTTCTTCTGCTTACTGTATTCAGCAGAAAACCAGTGAGAGAGGGAATCAGTGGCAGTCAGGGAGTGACAGACAGAATAGGACTCCAGTCAGGGGCTGATGGACAGAAGAGGGCTCGAAGTAAGTGAGAGACTCAGAGCTGAAGGAGTCTCTCCTCAGCAGCTTACACATCGTCGTAAAGTGGTCAAGAATTTTTTTTTCATCCTGTCTGTTCTGTGGGGAAATATGTTCCTAATTTTTAATCATGTGAGAGGTGAGAAGACAGCCATTTTTTTGTGTTCTTTTTCCATCAGCCTTACTTCATGGCAGATTTGGATCTGATAGTTAAGCTGCTTATCAAACAACTAAAGGTTTTTAGGAAGACAAAGAGTCATTAACGGAGTGCCATCTAACTAGCCCTGTTTAGATTATGGTGTTTGTTTGCCTGTAGAGCAAAGTCTTTCAAGAAATATTCTTCATGCCTTAATCTTTGTTCCTACTCTTTGTCTCACTCTGCCCGGTCTGTTGGGCTATTTCTGTTTCTAGCATTCAAACATGATTGGGTTACACCCAGACTTCAGGAGTCTGCGTGTCATTTGGTTGGTGAAACATGACTGTATGACTGTCCCAAGCTGGCTGGAAGTGCATGAAGGGGTGGAGGAAGGAGCTGAGCAGCGGATTGCTCCCTGTGGTATAGGTGGTGTGCTGTAACTCATTTGTGTGTCCAAATCCACACAGTATTTTTCACCAAAAACACAGAAACCTAAAATAGATAGAAAGCCTCCTGCAAGCCAACTTCCAGAAGCATTTTCAGCCAGCATTTAGGATGGTAATGGTACTTCAGACCTCACAGATCGTTCAGTGTTTGTCTTTGCACGAGGAATCTCTGTTTTGACTGAAGCTGGACTGTCACTATTAGACTGTTGTTGCTGCTCAAGCACCATTTACTTAAAATGGAGTTGCCAGCCCTCAGCAAATTGTGTACAGCTGCATAATTGGACCATAAATTCATATTTGTTGCAGAGTCACAAAGGATTCGTCTAACTCCTTATTCCCAAAATAAGAGCGTTGTGGCTTTGAAGTCAATGACTGTATGAAGGAGTCTTGAGTAGCTTCCGCATATTCATTCCTCGCACCCACCAAAGGCAGGACCAGCAGTCCTCATGCTACTTTAATCATGTCCTGTTTTATTGCAGTATTACATATGTGCCAGCAGAAAATTTAGATGAGTACAAGGCCAGTTTGGGACAACAGACAGAGGGAGCTGTGCCACTTTTTCCTTCACATACTGTCAGGTGAGTCAAAAAACTTACTGTTTTCTCCCATGGGGCTCTCAGATGTAACTCCTTTCATACACTTTGCACAGTTCAGGAAGAGAAGTTTTATTTTAGAAGAGATGAAAGATGGATTATTTTCTTCAGACTGGCAGCCATTACAATAAAAAGCTGTTCAGAATACAATTTTTGGTTTGGCTAGCAAATTTTTCTGACGTATTTACAAGGCTTTCTGTAAGTGTTTGACCCAAAAAGGAGATTGAATACTGCCTTATCCTAAACTTCTCTTAAATACCATGCAATTTGATTTGTGTATCACCACAAATATGCTTTGTGCTTCCAACACGAGAATTTGGCAGCAATGGTCTTTGCAGAACATATACTGGCAAGAATTAATTATGCTGTGCTTTTTGTAGAGTTTCAAAAATTTGTTACGGGTGTAGGCCAAAATATTCAGAGTTACTAATGATTTTTGTTTTCTTGAAATTAATCTCCAAAACCAGTAACTGTTTCTGAATGCTGCTGTTGTAGTTTCTTCCATTTTGGAAACAACGGAGAATTACCTTCAGCTTTGATTTGGTTTTAGCTCCAAAATGCAGAGTCTTTTATTCTGTGGTTGTCAGTTGACAGCAGCTTAATTGTGGAGACAGGTGGGCAGGGAATCTCCAAACACAGTGTGTATTCTAACAGACATCTGCAAAATACATTCTTTACACGAACCCTGTGTACAAATTCTGAAGCTGGCACAGTGATCCAGTACATGAAATTTTGCAGTGAAATCTAGTGATTATGTGGGTTCTTTAACAATGAATTGCATATTCCTGTTCATCAGCAGGGAACTCCCAGAGCTTCCAGAACGTGAAGAGGGGGAGGGAGAAGAAAGTGAACTTGCAGCGTTCAGTAACTGGAACCAGCCCAGAAAGTAAGTACAGTTCTAGTTGCACAGTATAAAATCTCATCTGAAATTCAAAAATTTTGAAACCTGTAATATATTTTAAGAGGGGTAAGAAAGCAACAGAATTGCTGCACTTATGTGTACTGTGCATTCAAGGATTAATTCACTGTTGATTTTTACTACCATTGGGCTAAATCCCTGCAGTGTAGTAGTTTCTTAGTTGCTTTAGTAGTTTATTCAAGAAGGGCTTTCTGAGCAGTTCAGTAGATAACTCCCACTGAAAGTCAAAACTTTCCAGGGAGTTATTTCTGAATGTTTTTAAACCACTGTGCAAATCCATGTATCCTCAGTGTGCAGCACTGTCATAATCCCAACAGATTTTCATTTCTTTTGGTTCTTGTTTTGTCACAACAGGGTTGAACTCTGGAGAGAGCCTAGCAAGTCACTGGGGATCAGCATTGTTGGAGGACGAGGGATGGGGAGCCGCCTGAGTAATGGAGAAATGATGAGAGGAATCTTTATCAAGCATATCCTGGAAGACAGCCCAGCTGGCAAAAATGGAACGCTGAAAACCGGAGATCGGATCGTGGAGGTACCAGCCAACTGTCTTTTGCTTGCCATACTCCCAGCATCTCAGGGGCCGCTGAGATCGATGTGTGGTCCTGGGCCAGCAGATGTGTAATAGTGCCAGCTGGCATTGCTTGAGCCGTACAGCATGTAGTACCATCTGCTGATGTTTGTGTGCAGACACCTTTAAGTTGAGTATACAACCTAAAGCATAGATGGCTGACTGTGTGAGCAGGGGTCTACAAAGCCAGCAGCTCTACCTGCCTGTTTTAAAGGCAGCATGTGTAGAAACAAGCCTCAGTTTGGTGAAACTAAAAGGTTTTACCTTTGCATTTTGGATAGCAACAGAAATGGCCAGTGAATAGCAAATAATGCAAATAAATGCCAAACTTACTTCCCTCTTAAATCTTAATCAGAACACATCACTCTTGTGCATCTTGTGCAGGAATTCAGGAAGATGCAGTTTTTTCCTGGTGACATGAAGAAAGCTGGATTTGATACAGAGGAATTTAAGAGCATTGTGTCTGTGACTGAGGATGGGGTAGCCAGTGTTGTTGCAGTGAGGAATTTATCTAGATTTCTCTTCTGCTTATCCAGTCCTGTGCTCATGCAGCCATTTCTGCTTTCTCACTTAAAGATATTGAAGAATGAATGCACTGAAAGGAAAGCATCTTTCCTATGATGATTATCAGTAAGACATTACTCTGTCTCCAGTGTCAGGCCATTAAGAACTGCAGTCCCTCTTCACCCTGCTGGATGTTGTTAGCTGCCTGTCCATCAGAAAGGACATAACAAGCAGGGCGATGGAGATGGTGCTTCTTCCCCTGGTTCAGTCTGGGCTTCCTTTACGTGGTGATACTTAAACTGCAGTTTGCTGTCTGCTACAAGATCCATATAAAGAATCTTGAAATAATACCCTAATATAGGTAGCACTTCCTAGAAGAGGATAGAAGAGTTTCCAGTGTGTAAACAAGTTGGGAGGTTGAATTTTGCTTGATGGCCACAAAATTAAAAAGCATTCATTATACCTGAATACCTGGATTTTTATGAATGCAGTGACTGTCTTTGACAATGATGCTTGCAGAAGTTGGAGTGGGTGAGTGAAATCAAGTAACTGATGTGGTGTTAGTGTGACTGTTACTGAATGGATTATTTCAGTTTCTCAAGTTGTGGTGTATCTAGGCTTTTCTCTCTGCTAGTGCATACAGTGTTTGAGACATGGGAAGTCAGAGAGCCTTAATGTTGTTTTTCAGTTTGTCATAGGTTTAGAATTTTCTCTCTCAGATTGTTTTTGTTCTGTCTTTATTTACATTGGATGGTTAGGTTTAAGGTAGAGTTAGACAACTAAAAAAGTGGGGTGATCATCACTATATAATGTGTGTGCAAGAATTGCCACTAACAAGTAACCCTTCTATGTTAACTTCCAGCTTTTATTATGGTCATTGTGAGAATGCTTTACTGGCGCTAACCTCACCATAACATTGTTCTTACCTGAATCACAAGACAAACTGTTTTACGCACCGATACATAAGAAGGCATGAAGAAAAGTAACCGGGCAAAAATGTGTGCTTAGCCATCCTTTGTAAATGCTTTCTTCTAGAAGAGAGAAAGCTTTTCAGCTTTGACCTAAGAATTTAACTTCCAGGAAGAGTGTCTAGTAGCTAAAATTGGGCTGATTTTTTTTTTTTTTTTTTTTTTTTTTGAAAGGGAGGGGGAAGCAAAAACAAAATACACCATACTGACATAATACCCCATAATGAAAGACCCTCCAGCACCTAACAAGTTTCAGTTTATATATCTCATAAAGTCTGGGAGGTAGGTTATTCAGAGATAGGATTTATAGGAAGTGGTATTTGGCAAACACTACCACTCTCTTCAGATTATTTCTACTTACTATAATCTCTCTTCTGTTACATTGCCTGTGGGAAAATGTATGGAACCTGAACCAAGGGTGTTGAAAAACTTGTTTTCAAAACCCTGGAAAAAATTTTTGTTTAATGTCCTTTCAGTGCTTTTGGAAATCTCAAACCTCTGGGTGAGGGACCTCAGGCCAAGTCAGTAGAAACCTTTCCAGTAGCAACAGAGGTTTGGGCTTATGTTTTGGTCAAAGTTGCCTAACCAAAACCCGACACTGACTCATTATTCTTGTAGTTTCTTGCGATGTTAAGATGAGGCCTTCCAATTACAGGTGGATGGAATTGACCTCAGAGATGCCAGCCACGAACAAGCTGTGGAAGCCATACGGAAGGCAGGCAATCCTGTAGTCTTTATGGTACAGAGCATTATAAGCAGACCAAGGGTAAGCATAAAGAATACAAAAAGAGATGTAATGCATAGTAATAGATGAAACAAGTGTTCAAGGTGGTGGTGTTTGGGAATGGGATATTTGATCCTAAACATTCCATCTCAGCTATTTTAGGAACAAAAATTTGATTTAAGTATTATTTCCATTTAGAGTGAAATCGATTTGGATTTGGAATTACCTTCCAGCACGCCGTCCTCAAACTATTTTGAAAAGCCTCAAGAAAGATAATTTGTTGGGGGGCAGAGTAGGATTCTAACTAAAACCAGCTCTTAGAGATTGACAGCATGTCTGAGAAGCGCATGCAGAAATACAGCACCTGTTAAAAAATTCATTGGACATTAATGAAAGGACCTAGAAGTACACGGAAGTTTTCCGTCACTGAGCTGCATGGACATTGCAGACTAATGCTGCTGAGTTTTAATAGAAGTTGCTTGCATCACTAGAAACTAAACTTCCTCATTGTAGAGTCTGTGTAAGCTGCGTGTTTATTTACTAGTTGTCTCATAACTCTTGTTCCCCAGCCAGAGTCTCTTTATAGCCCTTCTTCAGCTTCTGCTCCCTGTGGGCAGAAAACTACTAACCCATTTTATCGTCAGTCATCTAAGGTAAAGTTGCATGAAAAAGCTCTGTTGAATGTTGATTATTGATCCTCAAGCTACTAAAGTAAAACTTTTGCATTTGCTGTGATGTGAACAAAATTGCCACTGCTGAATGTTTAGGCCAGTTCGGGGTGGGAGTGATGCTATTACTTTATCACAGCTTACTTTTAGGGAATGCTTCTTTGCTATTTTTAATTGTAGTTATTTGTTCTCTTTATTGTCCAATTATTAAACTTGTTGGTTACTTCTTGACTGTTTATTAACAAACCCTTGTTTCTCTGTAAGCAGAAACAGTGCAAATGCTCTTACTGTACATGTGTTGCATTGTGATCTTTGTAAATGGCATTATATTTATTGTCCTCATCTTCTGAAACTTGCATCTGTACTTTTATAATAAGATCTTACGAGAGAATTTCCTGCCTTCATTCATGTGCAGTCACACAGTTAGCTAGCTGCCTACACAGAGCAGCTATATTTAACATGGCACCGCTGTGTATTTAGCAAGGCAGTCAGTTTCAAGTGACGTGTTGCTAATGAGTTAGTTTCTTCCCCTGATTTTTTTTCGTTCAGGCTGCTGTGGTAAAGAGATCTGAAGCGTACTCCAGCATAGCCCAAATAATGCAAATGGGCTGTGAAAAACTTGTTGATAGTTTTGCTACCAAGCAGTTACTTGTCAAATCCTTCTTTCATACCGGTACTGCTCTGGGTATTTTGGAGTAGGAGTTAATCTATCACCATGGTTATGGTCCCAGAGAATTTGTAGGATTACAGCATTGTGCTGCACGAAGTGCTAGCTAGTTTCTGATACCTTAGCATCCTGGACTCCTTAGTAAAATACTGAACACAAGTTAGTTGAAAAATAAAAAAAAAAAGAAGGTAAAATAAGTCCTGTTATTTTACGTTTGGTTAAAAAACAAAAGTAAATGGAAAAACACCCTTTATTTTAGCATTTGCTTTTCTTGTCCTAGACTTTGCAAGTAAGCCTGCTAAACCTAACTGTTTAGACAAACTCAGATGCTCTGCATTTTATCATGGTAGTCAGTCCATATGAATATAGTGCTGTTGCATGGATGAGAATTTGAGCTAGCAGTAGTATTTTAGGTGCTGTGCCATCATGACGAAAGGCAAGATTTTGAAGTGCTGTGGCTGATCTTTTGGTTTCTCTTTTACTAGGATTTCACTGTTTATGCATACGATGTTTGTGGTGCTTATTTTAGTTACTTAAAATTTCATCGACAGAGTTTAAAATTTTATGCAGATGACAAATGGAATGGTTAAAGTGTAATAGGATCATTACACTGATAAATTACTTTTCCCAAACTTCTCTTAGTAAAGACGAAATCAAATGTGAATTGCATGTGTAAAGAGAAATTCTTGTTGTACTGTAGGGAAGCTGCCTGTTGACTTCATGTGACTCGCCAGTGAGGAAATCGTGTTCATGCATAGCTCTACTTTCTCATTGCTGAAGTCACTGTAGAACCAAGACTTCTGTTGTTTTTCTGAATTACATTACCTTTTGTTTTGCAAAATGATATTTGAGAATAAATGTTTAGGGATGCATTTTCTATTTTCAGCAGCATTGGAAAAAACAAGATGCTTAAAGGAAATTTTTAAACAGCAACATATATCTGGATTAAATTACCAGGATGTAAATGTATTAGCTGATGCTACAAGCCTTTCACATTCCTTTCCACTTAGTGCTTCATATTTTCCAGCAGTGTTAAACTTACAGTGCTAAGACATTTAGGCAATTGCCAGATGAATGCACCTAGTGTAGAAATTACTTTTAAGTATACATTGAACAGTATTGCCAACATACTATGTAAAATCAGAGCTGTTCCATCTTTATTAATCAGGTTCTGGTCTCAACATAGAGTACAGTACAAAAACGGCATAAGGAATATAAATGTTCAAACTGCATCCTTTAATTTTGTCTAAGTATAAAAACTCCTTTTGTATTAAATAATAATAATAAGGAAGTACCTTGTGTTGTTTAAGGAGAAGACCAGAGAATTTAGTTTCATTAAACCATAAATTCAGAAAATTATAATGCATGCATATTTGTGTGCACACATACAAAGTGACCTGTAAGAGTTATTATTAGATATGAAGTCTTGTTTATATTACTAAACCTTCCCTTTTGCAAAATGCACAGTGAGTGTGTTACTACAAGAAGTAAATTAAATGATAAGAGTTCATCTGTGTTTTTTAAAATAAAACTAAACGTACTGCATTATTGCAAAGAATTGTGTTTATTCAAATCCACAAATCCACAATTTTACAATTAACTGATGTGTAAGAATATCCCATTTTCTGACATGCTTGGACAGCATTGTACAAATGTAACAACACGTACATTTTCTGTTGTCCATGCTGCTGAATTCTGCACTTTATGCACTTTGTGGGCTACAACAGGTATGAGGATCAGTGCTTTTCCTCTACAGTCTGCTAAACATAGCTGATACAAATACAGGGCAAATGCACTTTTGCTTACCTTCATGTGTCTGTAGTATAGTGCAGGAAGTGAACCTTGTTTGGTTAGTATTAACTGCTAAATAAGTATATTTTGTTTCATGAGTCACAAAGGGTTTGTTTAAAAATGTTTTTGCTTAGTTCCTGTTACGTTTTCCTTTTAGAACCCTTCCCTGCCTTTCCTGCAGAACAGTCTTTTCTGTAGGCCAGCTGTCTTCAGCAGCACTAACCCGTTTGCTGATTCTTCTCCGTTCAACGCTAACAAGGTTGGATGATGACACAGGGTCTGCTTTTGATTCACCAAACATCACATGTGTGCTTCTTTGCCTTTAGTGTCTCTCTGCATTTAATTTCTTTTATACCAATTTGGGTAAAATATTGTGGTGATGAGAGTGGAAATTCTGTGTAGTGAATTAAAAACACACAGACACGCATGCACATACATAAGTTTTGAAGAACTTAAAAAATGCCAGTTCCGTTAATCATAACCACTAAATCTGATCTAATCAGAGCTAGAATAGGTTCTCAATTACAAAATCGGTCTCTGTGGTATATGTTAAAATATCCACCTGAGTGTAACTCTCATCAACGTGAGGTATTTTGCCACTGTGTACTTCATTTTATTTTTCTGTGGTTAGGACTTTCCAGCTTTGATATCTCTTTTTTTCTTTTTTGCATGAAAAAAAAATCATTGGCAGCTTTCATTTTATGATGCTGAAAATATTTTCCCTCTGCTTCTTGAAAAGTCTTTTAAGGCACCATATACAGTATGCTGACATCTTTGGAAATACGAAAAATGTTAGATTCTTTTTTTTTGTGGTTAGTGCTTACTGCATGTTACTGATGTTTGGAACAGAGTTAACCTCTTAACACAATAATAACTAAAGGCTTAATTCTTATGTGCATGCATTTCTAATTTAATAAAACATTTTCTAGTTGCTTATACATCTTGGGAATGATTGTGCCCTTTGTCTGTTTTCCGGTGTTGTCAACTATATTGAATGTACGATGAACATATATGATATGATATGTGGTGTATAATTGCATGTGTGTTTTTGAAATCTGTCTTTGTTGCAGTTCTGAGGAAAGGGAATAGAAATGTAACATAAATGATGACTTGTATTTTCTATATTTTCAAAAAGTATTTCTGAAAAAAAGCACATTTTTAAAGAAAACCTAATGTTTTTGCATTTTCTGAATTATTCCTTTTTTAGCATTGAGATGAGAGTGGCCTCTAGTCACCTCTGTCTACTTCTGCTGAGCTAAGGTTCATGTACAGTAAGAAACTTTGCTGAATCAGGGTCCTTAATAACCCATTAAATACTTTTGTCCCTTTATAAATGGAGTTAATAAAGTTGCTGCAGTTAGTAAAATCAATCTGTAATTGAATATGAGTTATTCGTTAATAATGCTGTGCATTGCCAAAGGTGCTGTAACATGTGGATCGCTGTCTTCTGTTACTGTAGGAGGTATCGAATCCAATTAGGGTTACCTTCCGTTGTTCCCCAACTAACCCTTTTGCTCCCACACCATTCAAGGTTTGTCTTGATTCCAGTGAGCGGGTCCTACTGTATGTGTGCTGTATGTTTGTACATGTCCTGTGATACCTTCTGGCGTGCTGCTTCTTCCTCCATGTGTGCCTCCTTTTTTGAAAGTGATACTGCTCCAAACCTGCTGCCGTTTTTAATATTTGCTTGGCTGTGATCGGAGTGACCCTGGTAGCCAAAGGGGTTCATGCACTGTCCGATGCTTTGCCTTTTAAATGAAATACTGTGCCATGGCACTCTGAAAGTATTTCATGAGTTAAAGCATTCTAGGTTTTTTTGTGTGTGGCCCGATTCAGGGAGCAAAAGTCTTATGTGTGTGTATACTGTGGGGGCCAGCTTCTGCTGCTTGGCGGTGTGTGCATGTCAGGCTGAGTTCTGGAGGCAGGACATGGTCCCCTCTGCCCAAATAGTGTTGTAACACCGTTTTTACCCTTCTGACAAAGGAGACTTGCCTTTACTTTCGTTTCAGCATTTCTTTTAACATCAGATATGTTCAGATTTATGTACATGTGTACAGAGGTACAGAAAAAAGCATGTTTTTGTCAATCAAATTATGGTGGCTGCAGTTCATAAGTGCTAATCTGTCAGGATGTATGTAGCTATGCTGCCACACTTTATAGATCTTCCAGAGATCCTTCACAGCAAATTTTTACTCTTTTTTTTTTTGTCCATGTTTTCTTTGATTTTGTAAAGTTCTTAGACACTGTCATTTACCAAGACTAGCACTAAAGTGGTATGTTAGTTTTGGTTCTAAAACACAAGAGACTACTGTGAGGTCTGCTGATCTGGTCTGCTCTCATGCTGTATTTCCTGATTTTTTCGGTATACTGTGTAGCTTTCTATTTAGAACGCTAGGAACCACTCTGAAAAATCAATGTTTCTAGAACTACTTTCCACCTGTCCTTGAGGTAGAGATCTGTCACCAAATTATCTCCATGGTGGATACATGATTTTTTTGATTATGAAAAATCACTTTGGATGTTATTGAGTAGTGTTTCCACCCTTCTCAGATTCTGATGGGTAGCAATGTCTTTGCTAGAATTTTGCTGCTTCGGTTGAGGTTTATGTCTGCCCTGTAACTATTAGTGTGTTTTAGTGTATAATTGGCATAAATAATTTCTACATGAAGTTTAGTGACACAAGATATCATCCCAGAAGGATGGCATTATCTTAGATTTGAAGGACAGATCAATGTGTCTGATATGATAATATGAAAAATTATATAGCATTCATACACATTTTTTTATAAAAAGGAGTGGCTTAGGTACCATATTAAAACTTGCCACACTTTAGACATTTAATGACTTCTTAGTTAAGCTCCTAGAACAAGCTCCTGAATGAAGGAAAATCTTCTTCAAGGAGAATCAGAATGAGGGAACTGAAATAGGGCATTTGTGTTTTCCTTAGATCTTTGGAGTATACAGAGAATGAAGGTAACTAATTTTCCCTAAGAGATGGGACCTTCCTTAAATCTCAGTATGACAGTATTGGTAACTTCCTGCTTTTTGCAACACCTTCAATTTAAAGTGTATTGAAGTCTTCCAAGATGTATATTGTTATCTATTTCACTGTTGCCTCTTGATGAAGAAATTGTCTTAGTGTTTTTGACACCCAGAGACACCATCTGAGACAGAGTTCAAAGTTGTGCTAATGGAGGTAATAAAAGCTGAGATGATGAGAACAGGGCTATGAAGATAGAACACCACCTAAAAATCCTAGTGTTGGAAATATACTTGGTTTTCATGTAAAGTTTTTGTTGCTTACATCAACACCTGATCTGCCAAATATCAAAGCCTCTTGGGCATGCACGAGCTTCAGAAATATGATATTCAGACATGAGTTTCTTGCCTGTATGTTTACTCTGAGCAAGCCAAAATGATATAAATTACAAGCACTTAGCCAAATCCCTGATCAGAGTCCATAGTCGTCAGGGAAACTGACTTGAATGGAGGCTTGCCAGATGGTGGATTTGAGCGTTTAACCATTCTATTGCAGTAGTCATGTGTTTGTACTTCTTAACTTTTTTTGAATATGAATAGACCACATAGATCAAGACCAAAAGTATTCTTCTCCTTTGTGATTTTAATCTGTATCCTCCTTTGTTTGATCTCTCCTGTGCAGTTTATAGGAAACTAGTAAATGAGACTAGAAAAGTCCATTTACTGTGGATTTCTTCAGTTACCATCTGTTTCATTTTGTTTTTAAATTGTCCTTCCAGTTAATATGCCAGTTACTTTTTTGTTTTTCTGGGGGCATTTTTGAAAGCACCAGGTTCTTTGTTCCCTTTCCCTTTCCTCCTATTTGGCTTCCAGAGCAAGTGATAGGAAGAAATTATATGCGCTGACTTTTAAAAATAATTTCAAGTAGAAGTCTTTTACAAATATGGCATTAAAAAAAAAATCACTTGTGTCTTCATAAGAGACTTTTTCTGAAATGTAAAGTGGCACATAAAACTTTACTGAATTGGGCTCTTATTGTGAGTTCTGTTTGCTTCCCAGTACATTTTGGAGTGATGTTATCTCTTACCCTGCCTGGTGTTTGTTTCTATCTTTGATCTCTTGCAGCCTTTCTGTGCCGTGTTACTCATTTAGAATTCCAACTGCTTGGTATTTAAACTTCAAAGCCATAGTCATTGCCATTTTGACTTTTTTCTATACGAGTTTGCCCTACACAGGGTCTGCATGTTCTTAGCCACTGCATTTTTCTTCTTCTCCACAGGCATTTGATCAGTCCAATTTAGAGCCAGAAAAGACTTCGCTTTGTAACTTGCCTCTGCCCCCTCCTTCAGCATTTTCAGGAAAGAGCTGTGATGTTGCACAGTCATCTTCTAGCAGAGTCCCAGAGGATGTGGAGAAGGAGGATGAGTTTGGTTACAGCTGGAGTAAGTTTATCCTTTGTGATAATGTTTGAAATATTTGGTGTTGAGATAGTACTGTAACAGAACATATGGGGGATCCAGTTTGAACTACTTCGATCTCGTGTGCTTCATGGTTTGGGTGTTAAGTGTTAACTGTCAGCTTTCAGTTGTGCTTGGTCAGATGCACATGGTGAAGTATAAAAGTAGTTTGTTCGTCATTGCACTCCAATCTCTATTTTTCTCTGTGGTCCAAATTCACTGTTTCGTATGTAGGACTGCTTGAAGAATATCAGTGTACTGTAGGTAACTGGTGGCAGTGATTGACCTTCTGTTACCTGAAGGTGTTACTGTAGGGAAATTTATTGCTTTTGTGTGTGAAAAGTCTTTTTTTAAGAGAAGTTTTAATGTTTTCCGAAGTTAAAAGGAAGGCAAGGAACTAGAAATACTGTTATAAATCATGTAAGGCTTAGCTTAAAAGAAACTGGTGTACGCTTGATACTGTCTTATCCAGTTTGGGATTCTCCTGTCAGATACTGCCCACTGGATGCTGATCTTGACTCTCTAGATGACTTGTGAAGCTTTCTAATGTAAATCCAACGTCTGCTGCCCACACTTTTACATTTAGAAAATATTGTGCAGCGCTATGGAAATCTACCAGGGGAACTACACATGATTGAGCTGGAAAAAGGAAGGACAGGTCTGGGACTTAGTCTTGCTGGTAACAAAGACCGATCCAGGATGAGTGTCTTTATAGTGGGAATTGATCCAAATGGAGCGGCTGGCAAAGATGGCAGGTTACAAATTGCAGATGAGTTACTAGAGGTAAGTTTTTGCAATTTATACTAAAACCTAAACATACTGACTTAAAACACACTAAAATATTAGACTTTTGCTGCAATATAGATGTTCTTTAGTGGACTTTGAAATCCCCAAGTTACCCAAGTTGACATCACTATGCTACAATTTCTGGTGTATGCCAAATTGTTGCAGCTGGGATTTTTTTTCCTAGTTATTGTAGTGCTAAGTAAAGGTGTGTGTATATTTAAAATGGATAAAAATGGGGGATGACAGCAGTTTCTAGGTTATGGAGATATAAGGAGGGACAGTGCATTGCATACTGTGGAAAATCTGGAAGTCCTGTAGTCCATCCATCTGTGGAGTGATCCAGAATTTCTAGTTATTTCTCTGTCTACTGAAAGTGTGATAATACCAGAATATTTTCATGTTGTATGACATATAAAATGGAAACTAAATTGGGGAAACAGGAATAGATCCATCTGTATTATGGACTTTTATCTCATGACTCATTCCAGCTGTTTCGTAGTGACTTTGTGGAGGAAACTAACCTCTGAATGTGCAGCTAACATTCCCAATATGTATATAAGCATAGGGTACATTTTTGTTACCACGGTTCAGTTGATGATACTTGCAGATGTATTCTCTACTAAAGCTTTTGCCATTCTTTCTGATAGCAGTAGGTAACATTACCCTCACAGAAATGCTTTGTGTAACTTCAAAACCCTGTATGGAGGTGTCTGAGATGCACTGTGGAGATGGTGTGGGGACAGAATGGTGAGACTAAACAAAGCTTGAGGGAGACACTGAGAGAGTAGACGATGAAGGTTGGCAGTTGCAGACTTAGAGAGAAACCGAGGGGTTTGTGGCACTGTGGATCTAGTCTCGTGGAGGGACATGTTAGTTGCAGAGCCCAATGTTAACTGCTAGACAGTCTATGGAATCAGTTAAAACGTCTGTTTTTAAAACCTTGATGTTGCAGATACAGAGTGTCCTCGGAACACATTGAAGCGCATCTGTCTGAGTCTGCTGTCATGTCAAACTGATGCCAAGAGATTGTCTCCACCTCTTCCGAGAGGAGACATTTGAGCTTGCTTCTTAGGTTCCCAAGTAGCTGTCCATCACCTGTGGCAGACCATGCCCCATCCCCCACCTGGCGGTCTGGCTGTGGTTCTTCCCAAGCCCACGGCAAACACTGGAAGCAGTGCTGCACCTGGATTGTCACCTCCAGTGTAAATGTCAGGGCTCAGCATCCCTGTGACCGTGCCTGGTGAACACAGCCTATGTGGGAGCTGAGGGCTTGCTGTTATACTCAAGCCTCAGTTCAGTGTCTTGAATCTGTTGCTCACGGTTTGCTTCTCTGCTTCTGTTAGCACTCCCTTGGGGTGTGTTGCATTATTTTCCCTCTGTGTAGGTCCAAGCTGTCCTTTTCCAATCGTTTCCCCTTTCTTAGAGTGGACTTCTGCATTGTAATTTTTGATTTCCAAGAACAAATGCAACTAGTCAAATATGAGCGAATAATGGCCTTATTCTGCAAATTCACACTGATATCATATCTGAATCATGGGAGCTTCAAGGGGTTTCAGTGAGTCTGTGTTGCTAAATGAAGACAGTGATTTCCGTATCGAACCTTCAGATTGTAAATGCACCGGTGTTCAGACTTCCGTGTATAAAATGACTGGCTCAGAGCTGAGATTCTATAAATAACAGCAATCTTGTTGCTGGATATAAGCGATTCAGTTATTTGTTATGGTTAGAATTTCCCATGGCCCTGCTTTATTACCACATCAGTCATGAGGTGATCAATGGCAGGTGGAAACAGATGATGTGCCAAGTCAACCCAGTATACCTCAGATAATGACATTTTTAGTCCTGTGACAGTGTTAGTCTACAGTCACTGAATCATAGAACGATTTGAGTTGGAAGGGGGATTATAGGTCATCTGATTCCAAGCCCCCTGCCATGAGCAGGGACACCTCCCACTAGACCAGGCTGCTCAAAGCCCCATCCAACCTGGGCTTGAACACTTCCAGGGAGGGGGCATCCACAGCTTCTTTGGGCAACCTGTGCAGAGCCTCACCACCCTCACATTAAAGAATTTCTTTCCTATAGCTAGTCTAAATCTACTCTTTTTTAGTTTAAAACCATTACCCCTTGTCCTATCACAACAGGCCTTGCTAAAAAGCCTGTCCCCGTCTTTCTTATAAGCCCCCTTCAGGTACTGGAAGGCTGCAGTAAGGTCTCCCCAGAGTCTTCTCTTCTCCAGCCTGAACAACCCCAACTCTCTCAGCCTTTGCTCATAGGAGAGGTGCTCCACACCTCTGATTATTTTTGTGGTCCTCCTCTGCCCTGCTTCCAAGAGCTCCATGTCTTTCCTGTGCTGAGGGCTCCAGAGCTGGACGCAGAACTCTGGGTGGGGTCTCACCAGAGCAGAGGGGCAGAATCACCTCCCTCGACTTGCTGGCCATGCTGCTTTTGATACAGCCCAGGGTATGATCGGCCTTCTGGGTTGCAAGTGCACACTGCTGGATCAGGTTGAGCTTCTTGTCAACCAACAGCCCCAAGTGTTTCTTCTTAGGGCTCAAACTACAAGGATTTTTTACTGGAAAAAGGGAGTGAAAGCAGGGCACAACATACTTTGTTATTTAAGTACAATTGCTGCTTTAGCCAGTGCTGTGGGATAATGGATTTTTTTTTAAGGCTTAAATATTTGTTTAACTATAAAGTAATTAAAAAATTTTGAGAGTAATTGCTACCTTCCTTTATACAGATAAATGGGCAAATACTCTATGGACGGACTCATCAGAATGCTTCCTCAATAATCAAATGTGCACCATCTAAAGTAAAAATTATCTTTATCAGGTAAATTCTGGTTAAAGGTTTGGCTTAGAAGGTTTATTTTTAATATGCTTAAGTTTGCACAGAGTGGTTTTGGTTTATTTTTAATTTTGGTAAGGTAGATGTGCTTCTCAACCCAGTTCTTAGTAATGGTTAAATATGTTACGAGTTTTCTGTTTGGATATTGCGTTGTGAGTGCCGGAAGCAAACTAAAAGAAAGCACTAGACTTAAAGTCACTGTAAGAAATACAGTGTTGTATTACTACATACTTACTATATTCTTTAACTGAATCTTCTGTAGAAATAAAGATGCAGTAAATCAGATGGCTGTTTGCCCTGCAAAGTCAGTAGAGGGTTCGCAGTGTACTTCAGGGACACTTCAACATCAAGAGGTAAATTTTTTGTTTTTCTCATTTGAATGAGATACTAACATTGTTCTGAATGAAGAAGTGCCCTGTTAGCTTAGCAAACACTAGAAAAGGAGAAGAAATCCAACGGAAAAACAAATGAGGTTTTAGTACAGCTGCTAAATTTAGTACAGCTGTGCTTAGTTCTGTTTTATGTTCATCTAAACTATGAAGTAAATTGAACATTCCCGTGAATAGGGTTCTAGCAGTTTAAGTGGATCCAGAAAGTAATCAGACCCACTTCAAATGTTTGTGTGCTGCTTTATTGTGATGCAAAATGTTGAGTATAGTTGCTCACAGTTATGTTTTCATTTTCTATTAGATTGATACCAGTGCTGCAAACTCCAGTGCTTGTTCTGACTTCAGTTCATGTAGAAATATTCAATATGTGGAACTCCCTAAGGTATGTGCTGAAAATTAAATTTACATCAGCCACTTTTGTATTCTCTAGCTTGCTTTTTTGTTATGGAGTCCCTCTTAAGGCAAACAAAGTTTGTCTCTTTCTTACTGGAAGTGAGAATAGAGATTTCTGGAGGTATTCTTTCCTATTTGTGAATGGACCTCAAAGTTTGCCTGATGTATTGACTGTCTTTGGCAGCCTCATGAGTCTCTTCACATAAATGTGCCAGTTGCTCTGTGTCTCTGGAAGAAGTTGCCTCTTGTCTTATTTGCAAAACTTTTGCTAACCAGCTGCTAGTGGTGCCTCAGGTAAAATTATTGCCTTAGTTGTTCAAAGTAAATGAATTAGCAGGTTATAAGCACCAAATCCCCCCAAACAACATACATATTTAGTGGAAATTGTGCACCTGGGAGAAAATGGCCAGGTGTTCTGTAACTATGAAGCTGCCAAATAAGGGTAGAAAAATTGCTGCTTCTGCTTATTGATGTGGAGAAAACAGTTATATTCAGTGGTCATAAGGATAGAGACTTGCGGACTGTTGGTAAGCTTTTCTCTTTGGAAGGCATCTAGCTTTCTGTTATTAACCAGGAGAATATCTTACAGATTATGATATCCAGATGATTTAATTCTAGATGAAAGCGTTAGGAAGATTTCCCTCTGCCACAAAGATTTACTAATTTCACAAGAGGAGCATAGGTTTTTCCATCCTCTGTATTTTCCACTCCTGTGTGTATTTTTCCTGTGGTTTCAAATAATGAATTTAAGCTGTATAATGGACTTCTATCTACCTCAGTTTGTAGTTTCCAAACATTTTGTGTTTCTTACTCCTGTTTATGAATTTATCAACTGAATCACAATTGACCTGGCAAGTTTCAAAGGAGTGGATTTGAATTTAGAAGTGTTTCAGATTTATCTTGGTAGCCAATACTGTTTGTAGTCTGGCAGAATCTGTTTCAAAAATAGATTAGTTTAAAACAAAAATATTGATACATTGTGAAAATCCAAAATTCTGTTATGTCTGCAAGCTTCACTAGTCTTTAGAGAATGTATTCTAACATTTTGATGAACACAGTACCTAATGGTTTGCATTTTTCTGTTTGCCCCAGGATCAGGGAGGCTTTGGAATTGCCATTAGTGAAGAAGACACAATTAATGGAGTAGTTATTAAGAGCTTAACAGATCATGGTGCAGCAGCAAAGGTGTGAGAACATTTAAAATCCAAATAGGGAATGAAAATGTTTTTTGGAGTACCATCTAGAGCTCATATTTTTCGTTCTGTGTTGTCTCCAGGATGGACGAATCAAAGTTGGAGATCAAATCCTGGCAGTGGATGACGAAATTGTTGTGGGATATCCAGTAGAAAAGGTGCCTCTGAAGTGTCAGGAATGTTGCAAAAATCACACTTCTTGATGTAGGAGGTGTTTGTGTCTTAAACAAACCAGTGAGGTTTTCCTGACTGTACTGTGATGTCATTTTAAAGGCTGACTAAAGGACCAAAGATCCGCAGGCATTGTCTGGATAAGAAAACTGCTGCAGAATAAGCTAAAGCCTGAATTTAAAGCTTCGCTGCTTTTTTACATTAATGCACTACATGAAACGTCTATCTCTGTGCTACAAATGTGATTCTCCCCCCCCACCCCACCCCGTGGTTCAGATCTGATGACTGAGAGGCACTTTATTATGGGATAAAAGCCATGAACTGTTGTTCAGTAATGAATGTTCATAGCTACTCCAATTCAGAAGTATTAGAACCAGTAAAATTAATATGTGTAAATTTACATGGGTGAGTTGCATCAGTAGTAAATCAGATCATGAACTGTTCATGTATGGAGAGTGTCTGTGATAACGGCCTCATTATATTCCAAGTCTGATATTTCAACCCTTTGGAAAAAAGTAACTTCATTCCTAAATAACAAGATTTATTTCTAACTTCTAGCTCTGCAAATTCAGTTTGTATTCTGTGATGAATCAAGGAGGGCTCTTTTCTGGCACCTGCCTTGCTACCAAGAAAAGTGAATCTTTAGAGATGACAAGATTACTTTCTGATTGTTAAAGGGCAATTAGGAGAGCATCCATCTTACTCTTTGATGCACTTCTATCTTTGAAACAGTAAATGAGTAAGAGAGAGAGTGAAGTAATCTGAGGGAAGTAGGCAGGCTTTTGAAGATAAGACAGAGATTGAAGAAATAATTTCTGAAAATACTTCTACTGAAATGTAAATTCTCACACGGTTTTGGTGTCTTTCCTGTGAGATGGCAATTAATTTTGAAGGTTTTTCAGTATCCATTTAAACTAGATTTTGCATTACACCCTAGGATCCTGCTCTCCCTTTCGTAGTTCAGGTAATACTTGCAGATTTTTCTTCCAGTTGTGCATCCGATTAAGGAGCTGGATGGCAGTAGCACATATATTTAAATCAATAGATGTTTTGACATTGAGTTCTGTGGGATCAGACTTGGGCTCCACCCAAGCATTAAAAGACAGTAATAGTTTTCTGATTTTTCTGATGATTGCTATAAACATAGTATTTTGTTTAGAGAAGCCATTGAAAGACTGACACATTCTTATCTGGTATAGGTTGGCAAAGTTTCATGGAAGCTGCTTGATTAACATCCATCAGGTCTGGCCCACAGTTAACTCTATCGCTGTTTCTCATAAAAAACATCAATATTTGTGCTTGTTCATTACCAAGAAAACCTGCAGGATTGTGACTTGCAGCTCCAGTTTGCAGAACAGTTCTGCTGCTTTATTTTTGTCTTACAAGTGAACAGTCTGGTTGCACTCTTCTCTTTATCATTCAGTTTATTAGTCTCTTGAAGACATCCAAAACTATGGTGAGGCTTACAATCAACTCAGCAGAGATGGATAGCCTGACTGCAGCACCAGGCCCTTCCAGCACCACCCCAGCAGAGAGGAGGAATATGCAGCCACCAGCAAGTCTCCCCTCTTCCAGCTCACCAGAACCTGAAGCAGTCAAAAGTAAGGTTCTCCTTGTGTGTCTGTCTTCACTAGAGTTGTGAGATAAAAATGAAGACCCAGCTTGTAAATGAGTTTTCTCTATTTGTATGCACTCAGATGTCTTCTGAGTTGCATTTTGTAGTGCTTTTGGATTACAGATCTATCTAAATTGAGACTTCACGTCTAAGAACATCAGGTGTTCAAAAAACATGTAGAAGGTGTTAAAAAAAATGTGTAGATACAGCATTTCAGGACATGGTTTAGCAGGCATGGTGGTGATAGGTTGGCAGTTGGACTTGGTGATCTTAGAGGTCTTTTCCAACTTTAATGATTCTGTGATGCTATGATTCTATGACCTACCCCTTGCCTTCCCACTGGCCTGTTGTAGAGGTGGGAAGATAGAGTGATTTCCTCCTTGCTCCCAAATGCTGTGCAGCAAGTGCCTCTGTCATGGTTACCTAAGTGGGAGGCATTCCTTTAAGTGAGAAGTCATGTCACCTTACCTAGAACAGGGGAATGAATGGTAGAGACTGTCATGCCATTTATGACTAGCCACGTTTGACTTCCTCCCTTTAGAGTGGAAAGTTGAGATGTGACTGACTGAGGATGGTTATTGGTTAAGCAACACACTACTGAGAAGCTAATAATAACTAAATTGAGTAATGCACACATCGCAGTTAATTTATATGTACATCACTGCAGTAGTACTGAGTCACGTTTCTATTTCTTATTACTAGAAGTAGTATTGATTCACAATTATACTACTGTAAAGAAATCTTAAGAAACACATGGGAGACCTACTAGGCAATAATTCTGTTGTCTTCCCTTCTGCATTTAGTTTTAGGGTAAAACCTATTGGTTTGTCCAAGTGTGTCCCTTCCATCTCCATCCTACTACAGCAAGTCTTAGGGATAAAGACCTGATGGAGATTTCAGCAGTGCTCTCTCCAGCATCCTGGAGATTTGTGATTGCAACTTGGCTTCGCTACCATTTACAGAGATCCACAACCCAGCTGTTGGAATATCTCCATCTGCTTGGTCCTCCACCTGATTTTATAATCTATTGCCCCACTTTCTTTTACCAAGCCCAATTTTTTTGCTGCTCTTGCACCTTGTTTTCTCTGCATAGACGCCTTCCAAATAAGCAGCTCATCCCTAACTACTTTCTCCCTATTGGTCTGAATTCTACCACATCTCTGCCCAACTTTCGTGATTCCAGCGGTGCTGTATAGGCAGTTTTTTGCCCAGTAGTGATGCAGCTGTCTAGATGAGGTCAACCTTGCATACCAAGACTCCCTTCCAATTTTCAGTTCGTGTATTTCATGTACATGTTATGCCTTCTGGACAGAATTATTGTACTGAAGCCTTGACTCCCCTACTTGGCTTGAACTAAGCATGAACAGTTGCTCGTCATGCACACAAAGAACTGGCATAAGCGAGCAGTAGAGGAGGCTGTTCTGTACTCACACAGAAGCTTTACCCTTTAAAAGTCTTAATTGCCCTTCTGGTTTCCTTCAGAGGCCAAGACTCTTAGTTTTGAGGCCTGCTGTTCCTGCAGGACCTATTGCTCACACTATACCTAAGTATTTGTCTAACATAAATGCCAAGTCATTAGTTTCAGTGGATCTTCTTTTAATCGGTGCCTTTTTTAAAATGCCTCAAAAGGATTTACATGCCTGTTTTCACCTTTTGGAAAAAGTGTAATTTTGGTGTTTCTTGAAAGCACAGGACATCAGTTACAGAGATAATCTGTACGTCCCAGACCTTTTTGATTGGTGGTTCTCTCCTTCAGTTGCTACACAATATTCCATTCCATCCATTCCATTCTTAGCTTTTTTTTTTTCTGTGAAGAATACAGATCTGACTAAAATGCTGAAGCGAAGATACATTTGTGACATACCAGAGATACTGAATTTACAGATAATTTGCAACATAAGGATGCCATATATGTTTGCGCTATGAGGATATATATTGACACCATGAAACTTACTGCATCCAAAAGCTGTGTCAGTGGCCAGTTAGTAGTTGGACTGGTGCAAAAAAGTTCTTTTTGAGGACCATGACATATGGTGATGTGTTTAAAACCTTTGACTTGACCATGGATTGCTGAACTTGTGAAATACCACTATATTTGATTTATACTTAACATTCTTTCTCATGGTACAGATCTGAATCTGAGATGCAATATTTAGTTAGATGGACCTTAACTTGACCCATTAAAAAAGTGCAGGGTGGACATCTTTGAATACATGTATTTAATATATACGATGTACTTCATATATCTCTGATCTACATTGCATGGTTGCTGGTAGAGATGTTTAAAGTAAATTCTACCCTAAATAGAATCTGTTGTGTAAAATATTTTCTTTGACTGTCCAGACTGTGATCCAGGTATTTGATGGTATAGACACCGGATACCTGTGATTAAAACTACAGGACAGTACTTGTCTGAGTACTCTCTGTAGGTCAGCTGTTGCTGTAGAGCTGTCAATGGACTCTCAAAATGCTGTTTTAAAGACACTTTTCTAATATTGAGGCCTCTTACTGTAACGAGGACATTTAATTGTTGTTTCAGACACAAGCAGATCTTCAACTCCAGCCACGTTAGCCTCTGACCCAGCTACTTGTCCCATCATTCCTGGATGTGAAACAACCATTGATATCTCCAAAGGGCGAACTGGTCTTGGTCTGAGCATTGTTGGAGGAGCAGACACTTTGCTGGTTGGTTGGAAAAAGAAGTGTGTCACTCAAGTGAAAGAACAATAATGAAATTAAAATGTATTACAGAAGAGATTTGTTCTTCATCCGTTTCTGTAGCATTTATAGAAAGTTACCAAAGATGGGGGGGGGGGGGGGGGGGGGAGAAAAAGAAAAGAGCACTTTTAAAGTATGAATTTCTTAAATATTTCGGTAATTTGTTCATCATACATCTCACTTTTGTTTATCACTCATGAATTATAGTAGGAATTTTCAGTTTTTTCATTCGAAGTAGGGGCATGTTCTTTCAACATGCAGTTAATTTTTTTTTTGTTGTGTTTCCACAGGGAGCAATTATTATCCATGAAGTATATGAAGAAGGAGCAGCCTCTAAAGATGGCAGACTGTGGGCTGGGGATCAGATATTAGAGGTGTGGTGGTTTCTTTGGTCACTTCTGTTGTCATTTGCTAACTAGGCATCTTCTGTTTGTCTGCTGGAAGGTCCTGCACACTTTATCATTGTATGCTTTCATTGCAGGTGAATGGGATTGACCTCAGGAATGCCACGCATGATGAAGCGATAAATGTCCTCCGACAGACTCCCCAAAAAGTTCGTCTGACTGTGTACAGAGATGAGGCCCAGTATAAGGAGGAAGACATGTATGATGTACTCAATATAGAGCTCCAGAAGAAGCCTGGCAAAGGCCTTGGGCTGAGTATTGTTGGGAAGAGGTATGAGTGTACCTGGAGATTCAATGACTGGGACTTACTGGGCGTGCTCATGTTGGAGTCTGGTGCTCAGATCCTGTGGTCTTGAAGGCTGTACATACCACTTTTGTGCCTAAGCTAGCAGACCGTTCATAGAGGAATGAGCCTAGTGTTACTCAACAGAAAAATGAGACAATGTTTATTGTGTTCCCAAGAGCAAGCCGTAAAAATGACCGTCAAACAAGACTGTAATGCAAAATTCATATGTGTATTTGCAGAAGTGATACAGGGGTGTTTGTGTCAGACATCGTCAAAGGAGGAATAGCAGATACAGATGGGAGATTGATGCAAGGAGACCAGATATTGACAGTGAATGGAGAAGATGTCCGAAATGCTAACCAAGAGGCTGTTGCAGCTTTGCTGAAGGTATTGGGAAAAGTTAACATGGATAAAAGTGAAGAATTGAGATCCAGTTTTTTTGGGTGCTTTAGTTTTATTCAGACTGAATTGAGACTGTTACTGAGATGTCAGTGAGAATCAGCTGTGGATCCAAATTTAAGCTTCCTGAAGACCAGAGCATTCAGATTTTTAGAACTCCCTGATGAAAATGGGAGTAGTGGTGGTGCAGACTGCCATATGTTTACAGGGCAATAGAAGACCATTACCTAGAACTATCTAAAACTTAAAACTGTATTTTCTCCAACAAACTGATACATGGTTAACTACCTCACATTTTTAGAATGATGCAGAACTGACTTAAAATGACGGAGAATTCATCAGAGTGGTTGTACCAAAAAGTGATTACTTTCATAGCGATAATGTTAATCTTTTTTTTTTTCCTGGGTGTGTCTAGTGTCACCTTACATCCATTAAATACTATAACACATTTTCCGGTGACCAAGGCATCTGGTATAAAAAATTGCTTTATCACAAAGACAACAGAAGTAAACTCGTATCTGCAGCTCTTGGAACCAGAAGTTCTGTTCTCATTAAATTTTGTGCTTCTGATGTACTCCCCCTATTTCCAAATCAGAATGAAGTCAGATATACAGCATATCCTGTGGCCTGGCAGGAAGTCCAGCTGGTCAGCCAGCTTGTCTGTTTTCCATCCAGGGTTTTGAGACATTCCTGCTGCATGGTAAGGATTCCATCAAGTCAGCATTTTCCAATGGGAAACCATTCCACTGAAAAAAAAATTAACAGCCACTACTCATTCCTGACTCTTGGATACATACACGCACAATAATGCTTCTTTGCACTCACATTCAAAGGTATATTATTCCAGATCTTGAACAGTTCCTTGAGCTTTTTTTTTTGTTTGTTTCTTTGTTTTTATAGAGGAGGGGGGAAGCGGGGGCTAGAAAGGGGTTGTAGGAGCACTTTTTCTGTATTTTCAGCGTGTACCACTAAGTGAGAATTCCAGAACGGGGTCTGTGTTCTGACAGTGAACTTGTTAATACACTTTTCTGGAGTAGTAGTACTTTTCCATTGTTACCCGATACTTTATTTTACCTAAGGACAGTGTGTTTCTTCTTCATGTGCTGCACTTTTACATCTCTTCTAAATTAAAATGCCATTTTATATGGAAAGTTTCTTTCATTTTGGCAGGCACTTTGGAGTATCTAATTGAAGATTCTTAGTTCCCACTTACCATTCGTATATTCATGTTTTAAATGCTTCATCCCACTCAGTAGTACTTGCAATTAATTGTTGTAGCCATGAGAAATTACTTTTAAAATACCTCAGATATGTTTCTGTTAAGGATTTTGTTTTGTTCACACAGTATAAATGCAGTAAAGCATGATCACTCACATGTAGGCAATCACCATTTTTAGTTTAGGTATCAGTTCTGTTTTCAGTCATGAGAGTAAGATCTAAGAGCAAATTGTTTTGAACTGCCTGAAATGCATTTTGCTATAAAATTATTTATAATCTTTGTAAAATCCCAATGTATTTTAAGTAGCATGAGACCCCTAGAATGTGTCGTCAGTCTGAGAATTCCACCGGTTCTTGCAGTGTTTCTTTTTAAGTATCCCTAAAAGATGTGAAAACCAGATCATTTTTTCTCCTCATTTGACTTACAGATTTATCAAATAGAAGATTTCAGGAAGAGAGAGAAAGCTGTAATAAAAGTAAATGTGAACTGATTTAATTCAAAAGCTCGGTTGGAAAGTATTACCTCCCACTTTCACACGTTATAACTTTTAGATCTCATTTGTGGGTTTGCATTTTATGTGAGGATGTAGTAATTTTAGGTACATAGATTACTTCCTCAATTTTCCATTTTGGGTAAGAGTCGTCCATATGGTTTGATACAAGTCAGTTTGTACAAGCAGGAAAGAATGGTTTTGCCTGAGCTTTGATGAAGTCCTTCCCAGGCATAGAGAAGCCAACGTTATTTAAAAAAGAAAAAGCAAATTAGTATTAAATCTCTTTTAGTGTCACCCCTAAGACAATAGCAGCAGGGTATGAGGTATGGCAACCTTATTTGAATGGATATGTTCTATTGTTGGTTTTGATACGTTGGTGTGTATCTTACTGTGAATTTTCTGACGAATATGTGAACCCCTCTTAGGGTAATACAGCTAAAGCATGATAAATAAAGGCAAACTTACGTAATATTAAGGTCTTTGGATACAGGAGTTCATACTAACAACTTCCTAGTGGAAGAAAGAAAGAAAAGCAAAATAGCAGCAAAACGTTGAAATTTCTGTATTTAAATATGTTGCAGATAGGTGGTCTTCTTTTGGCACTACTTGTGTTATTTTGGAAGGCCTGTTTTCTAAATGTTTTTTGTGATAAGAACTTACCTGCCTGTTGCCAAAATCAGCCTAATGTCTGGATTTCTAAATATTTGATTTCAGGGCGAATTTTATTCTGAGACATGCAGATTATGCAGATGTGTAAATAGTTAGTAGTATAATTCAAAGCTTAAAGAGTAGTGGAAGCATATTCCATTGCGTAAATAGTCCATATCACCCAGCTTCCTGTTGGAAGTCAGGTGCAGAAAAGTCACTTAAAATGGAGATAGGTATTTGGAAAACCTCCTGTCCAAAATTTCTTCAGTTATGTTGGTATGGATCCAGAGTACCAGATAATTTCAAGAGCGGGAGAGAGATGGCTAATTACCAGTTTAAATATCTTGTTCTCAGCCATATCAACAGAAATAATCATTAATACTTTGAGGTGTTACACTGTTTTTAGTGCTTGTGAAAATAGTCAATTTCGCTATTCCTTGAAAAATGCTATCTTGAAAATACATGTTGACAGTGCAGTTGAGAAGTCAAAACTACTCCCTGTTAAGTGAAAGGTCACTGTTCCCTTTGTAATTTTCACATCTGTATTGTAATACTGGTTGATACAAAAAGGACCCTTCTCAGTATTGAATATTATTGTATACTTAGTTTGTGTGGCTCTGACCCTGCCATGAGCTCTGTCTGCTCAGTACTTATCACAGGGTTGTTAGCCCCTTATTTTCCCCTCTGCCCATATTTTTTCCTTCTTCCGCCATCTAATAAGTGACTTAAATATTGTCATAGGCTTTAATGTTGTAGACAGAAGAGATATGTTGTAAGTGACTGGTTCTTTAGTGTTCATTAGGTACGGTAAGACTAGAGGTCGGAAGGATAAAAGCTGGTCCATTCCACTCTGAGAGGAGAACATCCCAGAGCAGCCAGGTGTGTAACTGTAAAACTGTTTAGTTTGGAAGAAATAATGGTTAAATAATGAAAGCAAATAAAAAGAATTGTTTTTATCATGACAATGATTTTCCACATACCTGATCCAAGATGAAGAAGAGTACTTTTTATCTACTTTACAGCTTTTTGGTGGTCATTTTAGATGTTCACTTTAGCATATTGTATCTGTTAAAGACATTTTCCAGCCGAAAAATGTATTCCCGAAATGGCTTTGCGTGTTGCCTAGTCTGGTTTATATGGCTCCAGCCTGAGAAGCAGAGAGTGATCTGATTCTCATCAATACCAGGAGAAGTTGGAGTGGACTTTAAATCTCTCTGTTACTTCAGGAGTGCTTGGCATGCAATGGAGTATTGCTTCAGTAAACTTAGTGAATTTCTCCACTCCTTGCATATTCTTACTGTAATCTTGGTCATCAGAAGCAGGAAATCTGCACCCTTTCCATCAGGCTTCGCTCAAGTGCATTTAATTTATTGTTGGTCTAATGATGGAGTGTTACAAACTCGCATCAGTTTTCTGCATTGGAATGCATCTGTCATGTGGTAGCAGCTCACATCATGATTCTCTCCAATAGGAGCTGTATTTCTGAGAGCTCACAACTTGCTTTAGAACTTTCTCTGGCTATAAACTGGATATGCAGATCATCAAGTACTGAAGATAAATTGTTTTAAGACAATACATATTTAAACAGTTTCAAGTGAGCAGGTTAAGACTCGATAGGACTGAAATGTTAGGCTCTCTTCAAAACAGGTAATGCCAAACAAGATGAAAACATGCAGGCTTTGGGTGGTCTTGATCTAAGTTGTTAAGTAAGAAGAATCTCACAATGTTGAATGTTTTGAAAAGTCTGTAACAGTCAGCGAACTAGTCTTACTGGCAGCTGTGTTGTTCCTTTACATTGCCCTGTGGGTATAGTGGAAATCTTTCTGGAAATCTTGCAGGTGAAGCTGAGTGGAGAGCCTAATCTTAGTTTTAGCTGATGCAGTAGGTGAACATGAGAGTACTCAGGAGAAATGTGTGAAGACCTGTCTTTTGTATCCTGTCCCTGCCTTGATAATCAAGCGTAACTTTTGCACCAGAAGGTCTCTTTGAGATGACAGAAGGTGCACATAAAAGGCCACAGTCTAGCCCTGAGAAGCAGCGCTTCAAAGCGTTGCATGGGGTTGTAGATGTGCCATCTCTGTTGGTTTAATGATGCTTCAAACAAGGATCCCTCTAGAGTGACCAAGAAATATGTGGAGGTTCACTGTGTCAGCTTTAACTGGACACAGAGAAAGTAAAATACAGCAAAATCTGCTGAATACAGTGGGTTACAGTTCTGCTTTTAACAATTGGGTGTCTGAAGCCGCTCTCTAATCCCAGTCTAACACTGTGTTTAGGTCAGTGAAGGAAGTGGCAGTCTCTCATCATTCAGTCTCCCGGTCTCTGGGTCCAGTGCACCTGAGGTCTTTGAAAGTGGTCTGAAGAAGAATACGGGTAAGGTTTCTTTGGTACTTTCAGTATTTTACACACGTGAACTGGTAGCTGAGATCTTTCGCTTTGTCTAAAATGTTGTCATTATGTGCTGTAGGCCTGAAAGTGATTTCTTAGTCATTAAAATGCTGCAGGGGTGGTTATTGTACAGTACATCATATATGTCTTTGAGCAGCTTTTTATAAAGGAAATGAGCAGCTTGTTATACAAGCAGTTTCGATACTGAGAATCTGTTGAGCGGTAATTTTCTGTTTAATATAAATACATCTTTAGTCAATCTGTGTCATTCATAGAAATCCAGATACTGTTTAGTATCCACAGTATAGCTGTGGAATAGCTGTCTCGTGCTCAAATTTAGAACAAAGTTACTTCTGACCAAAGTATTGCTAGCAAATAATAGTTTTTTCTGTTCTATTTGGGCATGCTTAGCAGTCTTATTCCAAAAGTTATTTAAATGGAGAGAATGAATGACTTTTTGACCGATTCTAGAAGTATTTAAATACCATTAATTTAATGGCAGCCACTGTCAAAGTCTGCTTAAAACGTATGTCTGTAACCAGCAGAAAGTTAGAATCATCATAGTGGTTTGGATAATTTTGATAAAAAAGTTTCCTGAAAATGCTATTTTAACTTTTCTTTATTTTTAAATTCGTTTGACAGCAGCTTCTGAAATACAAGGACTAAGAACAGTTGAAATAAAAAAGGTAAGTTACAGAATGAAGTTATATATATCAGGGACAGGTTTTGTGTATGTTGTCAATAGGTGTGTTTACGGAAGGGAAGAAGTCTGGCCCTGTTAATAATTTTGAGAGAGGGGTGGATGTGGCAATAGCTAATTAATTTGCAGGTGAAGACTGTATGATCTCCACTGCCTATATTTTTTTGTAAAATCAGTGCAATTTATACTGTCACATTTTGTGACCTGTTTTGAAAGCAAAAGGAGGAAGAATTAGTGAGACCTAGTTTTACTGTTATCAGACTGAGTTAAATCCAGACTCTCTTTTAGTGAAGTCAAGGGTACTGCAAGCCCATTGTTTGTTATTTTGTATCGTATTTCACACACATTTTTTATAGGTAGGCCCTTACATGACAGCTGCCATGTTTTCAAATGTGAGATTCAGTCGTCTTCCTTATTTACAGGAGCGTGAGATCTGAGTTACAGACTGCTTCTGGTTGTCCAAAATATTTATTTTTATTTGACTTTGCCTGACATCTAGTTTGCTTGATTACATGAATTGTATTTAACCATTCTGTTTTTATACTAGAGTCTGCAAATTCCAGTTTACAATAGCAGTTTTTGCAGTTAGATAGTAGGGTGTTGTACGGTAGTGAACAGCAAGTTTTGTTCTTCAATAATACGACACTAGGGGGAGCATAAAGATTAATTCTGGTCTTTGGGACGTTCATAATAGGAGATTGATATAGATATTAAGGACAAAAATTTCAGTTCCAAGCACAAATACAGGCTAGATGGAGAATAGATTGAGAGCAGCCCTGAGGAGAAGGACTTGGGGGTGTTAGTTGATGAAAAGCTGGACATGAGCCAGCAGCGTGCTGGCCCAGAAGGCCAACCATACCCTGGGCTGCATCAAAAGCAGTGTGGCCAGGAGAGCAAGGGAGGTGATTCTGCCCCTCTGCTCCACGCTGGGGAGACCTCCCCTGGAGTCTTGCGTCCAGCTCTGGAGCCCTCAGCACAGGAAAGACGTGGACCTGTTGGAGCAGGTCCATAGGAGGCCACAAAAATGATGAGAGGGCTGAAACACCTCTCCTGTGAGGAAAGGCTGTAAGAGTTGTTCAGCCTGGAGAAGAGAAGGCTTCAGGGAGACCTTATAGCAGCCTTCCAATACCTGAAGGAGGCCTACAAGAAAGCTGGAGAGGGACGCTTTACGGCGTCCTGTTGTGATAGGACAAGAGATAATGGCTTCAAGCTGAAAGAGAGTAGGTTTAGATTAGCTGTAAAGAAGAAATTCTTTACTGTGAGGGTGGTGAGGCCCTGGCACAGGTTGCACAGAAAAATCTGTGGATGCCTCATCCCTGGAAGTGTTCAAGGCCAGGTTGGATGGGGCTTTGAGCAACCTGATCTAGTGGAAAGTGTCCCTGCCCATGGCAGGGGGGTTGGAACTAGATGACCTTCTAACCTTGGGTCCCTTCTAACCCAAACCATTCTATGATTCTATAACAAGCAATAACAAGCAATCCCATCTGTCCAGGTTTCCTTGCCCAGACTTCCTATTGCTGACATTAGGGGTCTGACACTAAAGTCTGTAAGTATGTATTTTTTTTTAAGAGAAAACAGAACTAAGTCAGCAAATTATCACCTACCACTGATAGGAAGAACCACATGTTGAGCTTTTTGCACTTTCTCGAAATGAGGCGATGTGTATTAGCTTAAAAAATGGCTCAAGACACAGGAATTCTGATTTTTATAAAATAGGGACTTCAGTAAGTTTTCAGATAGGCCTAGAATTCTCTGTATGTGTATTTTGTTCCATAAAAATCTAATCTTTTTTCATGACAATAACAGGGCCCTGCAGACTCACTAGGAGTGAGCATTGCTGGAGGTGTAGGAAGTCCGCTTGGAGATGTTCCTATATTTATTGCTATGATGCATCCGAATGGAGTTGCAGCTCAGACTCAGAAACTCAGAGTAAGTTAATTGTTCAGAAGGTTGTAATGATTGCATGGGTAATGCACAGTAATTATGCAATAAGTTAGCAGTTTAATGATACAGTCATAAGTACTTCTGGCTACGACAAGAATTTTTGCTGTTTGGATTGACGAAACAGTAACTCAGATTGGTAGCACGGTAAAAGGTTCTGAGTTGAAGTGGGAGGCCTTATCTGATATAGCACTTCCGTGTTGACTATATCCACTCTGTACCAGAGGTGGCTGAATTTGACTCATGCTCCTTGGAAAATGGGCAGTGTTATTTCAGGATGAATTCAAACATGTTACCTCTGATGATAATTTACTACTTCAATCTGCCAGTCTTCAGGTGATGTCAAATGCATCTGTTTTTTTACATGCTATGTATATCTAGAGTATTAGGATCAATTCTCTAAAGCATCGTTACTTTTTACACTGAGTCCACTAAACCAGTGTAATTTGCTAATTGTGATGTTGAATTTTCTACCTTTATATTAGGTCATTATATAGTTCAAAGATGATTTGTCTTCAAGAGAAAATGTACTGTGAAGAGCTGCTGATTTCTTTCTTCCTGCCCTGTATCACTGATAAAATCTGGCTAAATGCAAATACACAGATCTGCTGTCTTTGATAGAAAGTGACAAATAAATCTGTGTAACTAAACTTAGTTAGATTTTCTACTTTTTCTTCTGCAGGTTGGAGACAGGATTGTTAGCATCTGTGGAACATCTACTGAGGGCATGACTCACTCCCAAGCTGTTAGTCTGTTAAAAAATGCGTCAGGCACTATTGAGTTGCAGGTAAAAAAATCTTCAGTGACATTTGGAATATTTTCTGAATACTATTTTTCCAGCTGCTGTAGTGAATTATTTAGTGTCAGCAGTCTCATCTTACTGGTTTATGAACTCTGTTCCTAGGTTGTAGCTGGAGAAGTGAGTGTCATAACTGGTCAGCAGCAGGATCCACCTACGTCCAGTCTTTCATTTGCGGGATTAACTTCAACCAGCATTTTTCAGGATGATTTAGGGTCGGTAACCATAGAGTATGCATCCTCCATAACCTGTTATGTTAAGTGGAACTCCACCTAGAAAACTTACAAAATTCTAGCAAATAATGGATGAATTCTTTGGCTTAATGGTGACTTACAGATTTGGTATACATGGGACATGTAGGCCATAGGTCCTCTTCTGCATTTTTAGGATGTGGTTTGTTGTGCTGCTGTATTTTGCCCTGCTGCAGAGTTGCAATGTGATTTGATTTTTTTTCTCTGTAAATACAGCCTCCTTCGTTTCACTGAGCCTTGGTAGCTGGGATTGATACACACAAAATGTTTTTCCTTAGACTTAAATAGCAACGCCCTTTCTACAGTGGTACCTGTGCTTCCATGATGTGCTTTCTAGCACTGAACTATCAGGAGCATCGAACTTTTCTGGTATACAGGGTATACTGTTTCTGATATACTACAAGGTACAGCTATGTCAATAAGTTTTGCCTCAGACTCTGTCATAAATCTGAGGCATTTTTCTTCTAGGAACAGAGAGAAAGAGAGTGGGGTTCTTTAGCCACACGGACCTGCTTCGAAAGAGAGAACTTCAAAATTTCTTAGAGTGTATGCAGGGAAATATGCCTATAAATGGTCTGTATAAATGCACACATACAAATACGTGTTCATATATTAAAGGAGGAGACAAGCAATTAAACCTTACACCATAAACTACTGGGGCTAATTTTAGATGTTTTTTAGGACATGTAATGTGTTACAGGATTTTTAAAGTAGATGTTTGTTCTGGACATGAAGTACTGGTATTGCCTCTCTGCTTTGCTAGCCAGCAGTTAGTGGGACATTGCACCATAAGTATGCCCTGAGCTGGGTGGAAGAGGTCTTTGAAAGCGCTACCTTTAAGTAATAATGAGGGCATTAGATAGTTACAGTGTTTTACATGAACTAGAACAGCCATTTCTTTGTAATAAAAGCATTTGTAGTTACAGAGGAAGGGGAAGTGTATTGCTTAGCTTGAAAGGAACAATGTTTTTTGATAAATGTTCTACATGTTATAGCCTAAGTACAGACAGCATTGCAGTACTCATTTTCCTTTTCTTAGACCTCCTCAGTACAAGACCATTACTTTGGATAGAGGACCAGACGGCCTAGGCTTTAGTATTGTGGGCGGTTATGGCAGTCCTCACGGAGACTTACCAATTTATGTGAAGACAGTATTTGCAAAGGTAAGTGTAACTTTGTTCAGTCAATCCATTTATTAGTTAGTTCACAGCAGCTGCTATCTTAGATCATGGCTTGAGTCAGCAGCCAAAAGATTCTTACAGTTTCTCAGAGCTTTTCTTCCTTAGTGCAAGTGCTGGTCAAAACGTGCTTGCCGCATTTGAAGGGTGTAGTCTGAGGAAGATTCAGAATTTCCAAATGTATGTGCCTCTGCATATGGCAGAGTCTTCTTCAAATATCAAAATGGATTTGTGCACATAGTTAGAATAACAGCCCCCTTGCCTTATGTTCAGAGTTTATTTTCTTCATGTAGTAGAAGGGGCTGTTTTACTTTTTTTCGACCGAGAGTCTGTAAGGTAGAGCAACATAAAACAACTGAACTCAGTCTGGACCTTTGGAGAAGCTCAGGGGCTGACCTGGATTTGATAGTTTGGGCTTTCCTAGGAAACAGCCCTGAGTCAGAGAAGGGTGCAATCAAGAATCCCGAACTTTTATTGCAAATCAAAGTAGAGAGCTGGGTTTTGACTAGTGACATTCTTATACCAGTTGCTGAAAACTTCTTCAGGTCTTGAAAATCTTGCTTCTATGATAATAGAGTTTGAATGTTATACTAGGTGGACGAACAGGGTTAAGGGAATAGAAAAATCCTGTAGATCCCATTTCTAGATGATGTGAAACTCAGCCAGGGCATGGCATAGTGCAGCACTAGCAGGCTGTACTACAATTGACAGTATTTGAATCACTGAAAATCAGAAAAGTTTTAATGGGTTTTGTGCACTGAATCCATCTTATTCAGACCCTAAGGACAGCGTGGCAGGAAGGATAAGACTGAGTCTGCAGTTACATGTTGTATCGTTTCAGGGTGCAGCAGCAGAAGATGGACGCCTGAAGAGGGGGGATCAAATCATTGCTGTGAATGGGCAGAGCTTAGAAGGTGTGACCCATGAGGAAGCGGTTGCGATTCTCAAAAGGACAAAAGGAACAGTCACTTTGACTGTTTTGTCGTGAACCAGCTGCCCAAAGGGGTAGGGTCAATAAACCTATATTATTCACATTCCACATAGCAAAGAGAATGGAAATGTTTTTATAGCCTTCGTGCTCTTCCAGTTTCACAGAACTGTGTTATAACACTGAAGAAAGATAACATTTAACCATATTTTTGTATACAATAGAAGTATGTCTCTTACTGTCAAACCACTGGGATGCAGTTATGTCAGCTATTGAAAGACATGGATATTTTTCCTATTAGTATTGTAATGGATGCTCGTAATCGCCCTTCCCCCCCCAAAAAATGAATGTTTGCATTAATAATCACAGAACAAAACTGGAATGTTTTGCTAAGAGGATTTGGATATTTGAAATGTGTTGGAAAATGATAAAGTCACCAAGTCAACAAGGGGGCAGCATGGGCAGCAGTAGTCAGAAACCAGGAATGAGGTTATTGAAGAAAGAACCTGTTAACAATATATGGAATTTGGGGAAAAGAGGGGAAAGTGTGTAGTCTGATGGCACATTATTAATGGACTCAGATGGTTATTTGTATTATTTCACAGTGCCCAAGTAGAAGGAGCTAGGTGAGTGACCTGGGTGGGTTTCTTTTGCTTGTGTATTTGTGTGATTAGATTTCACAAGTCACGATGTATCAAAAAAAGAAAACTGTGCTTTAGTTTGGCTTAGGTTTGAGGGGTTGGGGGTGGGGGTGTTGAGACATGGGAGTGTGTATTTGTTTTGAAAGGAGACAACTTGTGCTCAGGGCTGAAAATTCTGCTTATTAGTGGAAACTACTCCTGGTGAATGAGAGTGCCCAGCAACTGCAATATTAGAAGAACTAGACTTTTATAATAGTAGTGTCTCCTAGCCTATATGGGTGTGAAAGCAACCTTCCCAGTATGAAATGTGTGTAAGTGAAGGTTGTCGTCTTCCAACATGCAAAATTAACTGCAGGATCAGTGCAGACCTATCTGCGAGCTGCTTGAATCAGAGCCACAAACAAGCCACTCAGGGCAGGTTTACATAGCTGCAGACAAAGGCTTGTGGATATTAGTTAAGCCAAGGTGTAAGTTGATGTTATGGTGTTGCTGCTGTTATCAGTAGCAGCAAAGGTAGTGTCCTCCTTGGACTAAGAGCCTTAAAATCAGGAGTTGAGGGTGGTTAAAAGGCTGAAAATCCCTCCCGGTGGAGGTGAGCAGTAAGAAAGCAGTGCAGGTCTTTCTGCGTCAGCATTAAGCAGAAGAGGAGAGGTGAGAGGCACAAATACTATTTTGGGGATATTAATTTTAGAGGCATAAATACAAGACAGTGTCTAGTAAGTGTGATGCAACCATGGAGCTGTTCATTGGGCAGCAATGTGGTCAATAAATTTATCAACTTCCTGAGTTTCCTAAGTTGGGATCCTCACTAAAACTTTATCCAAAAAGCTGCACTCACTGAAAGCCGTAGCTGATTGTAGCCTGCCTTCGCATCTGGTCCTTCAGTCTGGCTCCTAGGAATCTGCCAGATAAAGCACACTTTGCCCATCATTTACCTTCTTGCAGAAAAATTTTGCCAAGTCTTTGGAGAGAGAGAGATACCTGGCTACCTAGCATGCTAATTAGCAGCAAGACCCTTTGTGTCAATTAGCAAAAAACACTGTAGCAAGAAGGCCACCATGTCAGTTGTCTTTTAGGAGAAATGTGAACTGAAAGTGCAGGCAGTGGTCAGGCCATTATTAGGGAATACAAAAGACTAGCATTTGTTTCAGTGGGACCCAGAAACACTGTTAAGAATGTCTGTGAAATAGTATTAGCAAATTGATAACTATGTCTAAGTGAATTAACTAAAAACCCCACCCTCTTCGTCTCTTTAACTGTTCTAGAATTTACACTGTGGTAGGCTAAGATCAAAGAAAATAGATGGTAACATTTTACTGGCTGCTGTTGTTACTGAATTGCTCTTCTGTACTTCTTGGTTAGAGTGAGAAATGCCCATGTTAGAGTATGTAAAGTCACTTTAAATAGTATCTATATTTGTAACAGAAGTAGTGTACAGATATTTTGTTACTGCTGTTGTGTCTAAGTGGAGGATTTAAATGAATAAATTCCAAACTGTCATGATGAAGAAATAAAGTTGCAGGTGTGTTTCTGGTTGCTTTACGATGGCATACTTGCATTGTTCATTCTGTTGTGAAAGATTAATTAAAAACAATTAAAAAAAAAAGCATTACTCTTTATGTGAACCTTAAAGCATCTACTAAAAATTGCTTTATTTGGATGTTAAGATTTTATCTTTGCTTGCAAACTCTTAGCAAATGCATGAGACCAGATACTGAAACTGTCTAGGAATTAGTATGAAACTGCCTTGTTCATTAGAAACAGCATTAATCATTGTTTGGTCTCTTTAAAAAGTGTTCCTTCAGGTATGGGACTTGCCATGATGGATCAAAACAGTGAGCCATGAAGCCCAGAACTTTGCTTTTAGTTGTGACCCACACTGTGGCTTCAGAGCCCTGGATCTCCCCCGAGCCCCATGCTGGGAAAGCTGTTTCGTGACCACAGCTTAGTGGCTGCTATGCACTGGACCATGAGGTGTAATTAACTTTGCAGGCTTAGGATGTTTTGTTTTGTTTATCATTTGGTATTCAGCACAACTTTCATATCACAGACTTTAGTCCTCTAAGGTGCAGTGTACTGTGGTCCCAGTTCTACCAAATCTTCCTGCTTGACCAGCCTGATCTCCTTCTATGACCAGGTGACCCACCTAGTGGATGAAGGAAAGGCTGTGGATGTTGTGTATCTGGACTTCAGTAAGGCCTTTGACACTGTTCCCCACAGCATCCTCCTGGAGAAAGTAGCTGCCCGTGGTTTGGGTGGGTGTACTCTTCGCTGGATGAAGAACTGGCTGAATGGCTGAGCGCAGAGAGTGGTGGTGAATGGAGTTAAATCCAGCTGGTGGGCAGTCATGAGTGGTGTTCCCCAGGGCTCATTTCTGGGTCCGGTCTTGTTTAACATCTTTATCAATGATCTGGATGAGGGGATTGAATGCTCCCTCAGTAAATTTGCAGATGACACTAAGCTGGGTGGGAGTGTCAGTCTGCTGGAGGGTAGGAAGGCTCTGCAGAGGGATCTGGACAGACTGGATTGATGGGCTGAGGCCAACTGTATGAGTTTCAACAAGGCCAAGTGCTGGGTCCTGCACTTCAGTCACAACAACCCCATGCAACACTACAGGCTTGGGGCGAGTGACTGGAAAGCTGCTCGGCAGAAAAGGATCTTGAGATGTTGGTTGACAGCCAGCTGGACATGAGCCAGCAGTGTGCCCAGGTGGCCAAGAAGGCCAACAGCATCCTGGCTTGTATCAGGAATAGTGTGGTCAGCAGGATTAGGGGAATGATTATCCCCCTGCCCTCGCCACTGGTGAGGCCCCATCTTGATTACTGTGTTCAGTTTAGGGCCCCTCACTACAAGAAAGACATTAAGTTGCTGGAGCGTGTCCAGAGAAGGGCAACGAGCCTGGTGAGGGTTCTAGAGAGCAAGTCTTACAAGTTGTGGCTGAGGGAGCTGGGGCTGTTTAGTCTGGAGAAGAGGAGGCTGAGAGGGGACCCTGTTGCTCTCTACAACTGCCTGAAAGGAGGTTGTAGTAAGGCAGGTGTTGGTCTCTTCTCCCAGGTAACTAGTGATACCACAAGAGGCAATGGCCTCAAGTTGCATCAGGGAAGGTTTAGATTGAATATTAGGAAAAATTCTTTACTGAAAGAGTGGTCAGGCATTGGAACAGGCTGCCCAAGGGGTTGGTGCAGTCCCCATCCCTGGACATGTTCAAATAACGTGTAGATGTGGTACTTCAGGAAGTGGTTTAGTAGGCATGGTGGTGTTGGCTGGATGGTTGGACTTGATGATCTTAGAGGTCTTTTCCAACCTATGATTCTATTATTTTTGGTTATCTTTTTTCCATGTGACACTGTTAACTATGGAACTTGACAAGGTTGGAGCTGGAGGGCCTGGCGTCTTAAAAGCTCCAACTCATTGTCTGTTCGGATGCCAAATCCATTTTTTTAACTCTGCCTACTTCTCAGCTATTCAATGGTAGTACTCTTAGAGGGCTATTAATGAAAGAGACTGTCACATATTGTAAGCGTAAGTCTAGACAAAAGACAGCTGGCTCATGGGAATGCACATACTTGATTTCTTGGCAGTGAGCAAGTGTCCTGGGTTTGGCCAGAACAGGGTTAATTTTCACCGGAATCCAGGAAGGGGCACAGCCGGGGGGTGGGGGCTGACCCCACCTGGCCAAACAGAGCCCGGTATTCCATACCATGTGACGTCACGCTGGGTTCCGGTGGGGGGGGGCGGCGCGGCGGGAAGGCACTCGCGGCTTGGGGGGGGCGCAGCGTCGGTCCTGTTTCGGGAGAGCGGCTGTCTGTACGGTTCGTGGTTGTGTTTTCTCCTTATTTGTATCGTTGTTGTTCCTGTTTTCCCTCTGTTTGCTGTTCTGTTAAACTGCCCTTATCCCGACCCATCAGTTTCTGCCTCTTTCTTTTCATTCTCCTCCGCACGCCGGCGGGGGGAGGGGCGGCCGCGTGGCGCTTTTGTTGCCGGCGGCAGCCGAAACCAAAACATTAAATTGGCGCCCAGACGTGGAGCGGGGATAACGGCAGGGCTGAGCAGCGGGTGTTAAAACTGCTTTCATAGATTTTGTTAAAATTTATTATACGCATTTACTGTGTTAGTTAAAGTCGCCGGTAAAAATGTTTCTGACTTTGATCAAATATCTCTGCTACGTAAATCCTTGCTGTATGTGTTTGCCGCCGTGCTGTTTGTTACCTCGGGAAAGAAGATCAGGATGATGATTTTGCTGTACTGTATGATATCGACTTATGATATGATAACATCACTGTGCATGAAATTAGGCTTGTGTTTGCATGCGGCACTGCGGTCATTTCCGTACCTCGGGTCCTATGTCTTAGATTTTGTTAGTAAACAAACCCAATCTGTGGGGAAAACCGAAGGGGATACCTTCCCCCACTCTTTCGCACCCCCTCTCTCCCTCAGGCTGGTCCTAACTGCTTTTGAGAATTCCGAGTACCCGTGGGATGCTCAGGCCAGCACTCTCCTTTTGTTCTGCCTCCTGAATGGGTTTCAGCTTTTGTTTAGGGTTAAGCAAGTCGTTAAGAACATGGTGCAGAGACCTGCCCCGGGGCCGGATAGCTGTGAGTGGCTGGGTGTGTGGGACAGCATGGGCAAGTACCTAGGGCAGTGGGCACCTGCAGTGTTTTTTAAACTCACCCCTGAGGAAGTACAGGATCCGGACAAACTAGTAAAGTATCTGCAAAGAGTGTGCTGCCACCCTGGGAACTCCAGAGAGACACAGATCACCGCAAAGTGCTGGGGTCTGGCCCACGCCTACCGAGCCCTGTTCAACACTGTTCAGTGCCTTAAGGGGGAAAGGGAGGGAAACGAAGCAGCAGGCACTGCAGCTGGCGCTGCCCCCTCAGTCGGCCCTGCAGCCCCTCCAGCCCAGCAGGCAGTCCCAGCCCCCCCGACCGGCACCATGGCTGCTGCAGCCACAGCTGCAGGGTCTGCCTCGGTTTCCCCGGCAGGCACAGCAGCTGCTCCAGCCCCAGCTCCAGCCACAGGCACAGTGACTGAGCCCAATGACCAACCTGTGCAGGTAGCAGTCGCCCCCGTAAAACTAAAGAAAGACGCAAAGAGAGCAGATCGCTCCGGGAGGGATGACGATGAGCCAGGGTCATCACAGGAGATAGAGACAGAGATCATCACCCGGTCCCTGTCCCTGGGCGAGCTGCGAGACATGCGGAAAGACTTCAGCCGCCACCCAGGCGAGCACATTGCCACCTGGCTGCTGCGGTGCTGGGATAACGGGGCCAGCAGCTTGGAGTTAGAGGGCAAGGAAGCCAAGCAGCTGGGATCCCTGGCCAGGGATGGGGGCATTGACAAGGCCATTGGGAAAAAGGAACAAGTCCTCAGCCTCTGGAGGAGACTTCTGTCAGGCGTGAGGGAGAGGTACCCCTTCAGTGACGATTTTGTATGTTATCCTGGCAAGTGGACCAATATGGAAAGGGGTATTCAGTACCTGAGGGAATTAGCTGTGCGGGAGCTGGTTTACTGTGACACAGACGATGAGCAGGTACCCACAGACCCAGATGAACTCCAGTGCTCACAATCCATGTGGAGGAAGTTTGTGCGGAGCGCACCCTCCTCACATGCTAACTCACTGGCAGTTGTAAACTGGAAAGGTAAAGACGCAACAACAGTGGATGAGGTGGCTGTCAGACTCCGCCAATATGAGGAAAGTCTCTCTTCCTCCCTTGTCTCAGCTGTGGAGAAACTGGTCGAGCGACTAGACAGGAATATGTCCTACTCCCCACCTGTACGGGCCAGTGTCTCAGCTATTAGGGGCAGGCGTTTCTCTGGTCAGGAGAGGGAATACAGAGGCTATACACCGTGGGGCACCCTGTGGTTTTACCTGCGTGACCACGGAGAGGACATGAGGAAGTGGGATGGAAAACCCACCTCAAGTCTAGAGGCACGAGTGTGTGAGTTGCAAGGTAAAAGAATCACCAAAGGGGATTCTGTTAGGAAAAGTGCCGCTCCAGTTTCCAGAAGCCAGCTCTCCAGACCAGGTAGACAGTTTGACCTTGATTCCGATCCTCTGGAGGGGACCTCCAAGTCATTTTTAACAGCAGGTGAGCAGCAAATTCTCTGACGAGGATTAGAGGGGCCCTGCCTCCAGCCAGGTGGAGGAAAGGGACAACCGTGTCTATTGGACGGTGTGGATTCGGTGGCCTGGCACGTCAGATCCACGAGAGTATCAAGCTCTAGTGGACACTGGTGCACAGTGTACTTTAATGCCATCAGAGTTCAAAGGGTCAGAGTCCATTTGCATTTCGGGAGTGACAGGGGGGTCCCAAGAGCTGAGTCTACTGGAGGCTGAAGTGAGCCTCACTGGGCAGGACTGGCAGAAGCACCCCATTGTAACTGGCCCCGAGGCTCCATGCATCCTTGGGATAGACTATCTTAGGAGAGGCTATTTCAAGGACCCAAAGGGGTATCGTTGGGCTTTTGGCATAGCTGCTGTGGAGACGGAAGAAATTAAACAGCTGTCCATTTTGCCTGGTCTCTCGGAGGATCCTTCCGTTGTGGGGTTGCTGAGGGTGGAAGAACAACAGGTGCCAATCGCGACCACAACGGTGCACCGGCGACAGTATCGTACCAACCGAGACTTCCTTCTCCCCATTCATCAGCTGATCCGCCAGCTGGAGAGTCAAGGAGTGATCAGCAAAACTCGCTCACCCTTTAATAGTCCCATATGGCCAGTGAGAAAATCTACTGGAGAGTGGAGACTGACAATAGACTACCGTGGCCTGAATGAAGTCACACCACCGCTGAGTGCTGCTGTGCCAGACATGCTAGAACTTCAATATCAGCTGGAGTCAAAGGCAGCCAAGTGGTACGCTACAATTGACATCGCTAATGCATTCTTCTCCATCCCTTTGGCAGCAGAGTGCAGGCCACAGTTTGCTTTCACCTGGAGGGGCATCCAGTACACCTGGAATCAACTGCCCCAGGGGTGGAAACACAGTCCCACCATTTGCCATGGACTAATCCAGACTGCACTGGAAAAGGGTGAAGCCCCAGAACATCTGCAGTACATCGATGACATCATTATATGGGGCGACACAGCGGAGGAGGTTTTTGAGAAAGGGGAGAAAATAGTTCAGATCCTTCTGAAAGCCGGTTTCGTCATTAAGCGAAGTAAAGGGACCTGTGCAAGAGATCCAGTTTTTGGGAATAAAATGGCAGGATGGGCGCCGTCAAATCCCAATGGATGTCATCAACAAAATAGCAGCTATGTCTCCACCAACCAGCAAAAAGGAAGCACAGGCCTTCCTGGGTGTTGTGGGTTTTTGGAGGATGCACATTCCAAATTACAGCCAGATTGTAAGTCCTCTGTACCACGTGACCCGGAAGAAGAATGATTTTGAATGGGGCCCTGAGCAACGACAGGCATTTGAACAGATTAAACAGGAGATAGTTCATGCCGTAGCCCTTGGTCCAGTCCGGTCAGGGCAAGATGTTAAAAACGTGCTCTACACCGCAACCGGGGAGAATGGCCCAACCTGGAGTCTCTGGCAGAAAGCACCAGGGGAGACTCGAGGTCGACCCCTGGGGTTCTGGAGCCAGGGATACAAAGGATCCGAGGCCCGCTATACTCCCACTGAAAAAGAGATTCTGGCAGCATATGAAGGCGTTCGAGCTGCTTCAGAAGTGGTCGGCACTGAAGCACAGCTCCTCCTAGCTCCACGATTGCCGGTCCTGGGCTGGATGTTCAAAGAGAGGGTCCCCTCTACGCATCATGCCACCGATGCTACGTGGAGTAAGTGGGTCGCTCTGATCACCCAGCGCGCCCGAATGGGAAACCCCAGTCGCCCAGGAATTCTGGAGGTCATTATGGACTGGCCAGAAGGCAAAGATTTTGGAGCATCGCCAGAGGAGGAGGTGACACGTGCTGAAGAGGCCCCACTGTATAACCAGCTGCCAGAAGATAAGAAACAGTATGCCCTGTTCACGGATGGGTCCTGTCGCATTGTGGGGAAGCAGCGGAGGTGGAAGGCTGCTGTATGGAGCCCTACACGACAAGTCACGGAAACTGCCGAGGGAGAAGGTGAGTCCAGCCAGTTTGCAGAGGTGAAAGCCATCCAGCTGGCTTTAGACATTGCCAGTCGAGAGAAGTGGCCAGTGCTCTATCTTTACACTGACTCTTGGATGGTGGCCAATGCCTTGTGGGGATGGCTGCAGCAATGGAAGAAGAACAACTGGCAGCGCAGAGGCAAACCTATCTGGGCTGCCCCATTGTGGCAAGATATTGCTGCCCGGCTAGAGCAGTTGGCTGTAAAAGTCCGTCACGTGGACGCCCATGTCCCTAAGAGTCGGGCCACTGAAGAACATCAAAACAACCACCAGGTAGATCAGGCTGCTAAGATTGAAGTGGCTCAGGTGGATGTGGGCTGGCAACATAAGGGTGAACTGTTTGTAGCTCGGTGGGCCCATGACACCTCGGGCCACCAAGGAAGAGACGCGACATACCGATGGGCTCGTGACCGAGGGGTGGACTTGACCATGGACACTATTGCACAGGTTATCCATGAATGTGAGACATGCGCTGCAATCAAGCAAGCCAAGCGGGTAAAGCCTCAGTGGTATGGAGGACGATGGCTAAAATATAAATATGGGGAGGCTTGGCAGATTGTCTACATCACACTGCCACAAACCCGCCAAGGCAAGCGCTATGTGCTCACAATGGTGGAGGCCACCACCGGATAGCTAGAAACCTACCCTGTGCCCCATGCCACTGCCCGGAATACCATCCTGGGCCTGGAAAAACAAGTCCTGTGGCGACATGGCACTCCCGAAAGAATCGAGTCGGACAACGGGACTCATTTTCGCAACAGCCTCATAGACACCTGGGCCAAAGAACACGGTATTGAGTGGGTGTATCACATCCCCTACCATGCACCAGCCTCTGGAAAGATCGAACGTTACAATGGGCTGCTAAAAACCACTTTGAGGGCAATGGGGGGTGGGACTTTCAAAAATTGGGATACCCATTTAGCAAAGGCCACCTGGTTGGTCAACACCAGAGGGTCCACCAACAGGGCTGGTCCTGCCCAGTCAAAACCTCAGCGCCCAGTAGAAGGGGATAAAGTCCCTGTAGTGCACATGCGGAACATGTTAGGGAAGACGGTTTGGGTTAGTCCTGCCTCGGGCAAAGGCAAGCCCATCCGTGGGATTGCCTTTGCTCAAGGACCTGGGTGTACCTGGTGGGTAATGCGGAAGGATGGGGAAGTCTGATGTGTACCTCATGGGGATTTAATTTTGGGTGAGAATAGTCCATAAATAAATTGTATAAAGTTAGTTGTTAAATAACCTTGTCACTCTCTGTTATCACTGTTATAATTGTTATATTTTGTACCAGTAGTAGCATAGTAAGAATTCTCCAGATTAAAGAAGGATGGACTTTTTCGATGAAAACCTAGCAGAGCACAGCAATGATGGGACTGGACCTGGTTTTCAACAACTGGCATCCAGCAGCTTCATCAAGATCAACATCTCCTGCAGACTGTGGGCACGGGCTGCACCAGATACATCAGCCGTGAGCTCCGGATGCAGCAAGTGACCGCCCATCACCACACATCACCTGCCCTGCCACGGAAGACCGTAACGACAGATGGAGCCCGAAGTCATGGATTAAATGAACTCAACGGACACTTTAGAGTGATGATCCATAGACTAAGGGAATGATATCTGGAGACAGGAGAAGTGGTGGTGATCAACCGGACAATGGGGGACCTGGGCATGACGTAGATGGTATGGAATAAGGGGTGGATAATGTCCTGGGTTTGGCCAGGACAGGGTTAATTTTCACCGGAATCCAGGAAGGGGCACAGCCGGGGGGTGGGGGCTGACCCCACCTGGCCAAACAGAGCCCGGTATTCCATACCATGTGACGTCACGCTGGGTTCCGGTGGGGGGGGCGGCGCGGCGGGAAGGCACTCGCGGCTTGGGGGGAGCGCAGCGTCGGTCCTGTTTCGGGAGAGCGGCTGTCTGTACGGTTCGTTGTTGTGTTTTCTCCTTATTTGTATCGTTGTTGTTCCTGTTTTCCCTCTGCTGTTCTGTTAAACTGCCCTTATCCCGACCCACCGGTTTCTGCCTCTTTCTTTCCATTCTCCTCCGCACGCCGGCGGGGGGAGGGGCGGCCGCGTGGCGCTTTTGTTGCCGGCGGCAGCCGAAACCGAAACAGCAGGTATCATTGGCATGGCTGCTTTCATATTTATTGCTCTGCTGGAAGTTTTTTTTATCGGTTAGCTTTATGGAAGCAATGTTGGGAGAATGGGTGGAACTTAGTAGCTGTTGAGGAGCTCCTTCCCTTCACCCTGTCCATCCCTTTTTTAAAAGAAGAAAAGAAGCTATATTCTGTAGACTTGCCTTAAAAAAAAAAAAAAAAAAAATCTAAAAGAAGAAAAAGTTACCGTCTTTCTTCTTAAGTGGCAAAAAGATGGTTTGTTGTACTGAAAGATACTTGCAAGTAATGTGGAGGAATGTAGTACTTTTGATAGTGTTTTGCAAAGAAAGCCTTATCTGAAAGTGAGAGTGACATTGTAAAGAGGCTAGTGGTGGTTTCCCACACACAGCTTTTTCTCATTTTTTAAGAACAAATTCCTTGAAGCATCTAAAATACTCATGTGTAGTGAGCGCTTCTGTCTTAGGCACCACTTGAAACTACTAAGAGTAAGTAAAAATTTTGACTTCTTTACAAATGCAATTAAACCTCTGAACACTGTTGTCCTTAGCATATACAGCGCCTGCAGTATGTATACAAGCTGGTTTTATCTCTTTCTTTCTGATTTGGAGGTCATGCATCATCCTCAACAGCTGTGTAGATCTTGATTGTAATGCATTTTAATTCATAGCCACTGCTGCAGGTGGGTATATGTTAGCTTGTGAAGTTGTGCCACCCATACTCGGTAAAATGCTGACAGAGTCAGGTTAGACTGATCCGTTTGAGACACTTGAGAACAGTATACGTAGTAATGAAAGATGATGCCTAAGTAGATCAAGGTTCCTAACTTTTTTGCCATATGTTTCCCTTGCTCTGTGGTCAAATCTGCCACAGTCTTATGGAACTTTCTAGTACCAGTGGAAATGGTCATGAGAGATGGGCAGAAAACGATAGTTTCACTTATTTCAGTAGAAAGGAGAGTCATTTCTGAGAAACTGCTAGTCTAGAAAGCTGTGTACATCTCAATTTGTTAAGTGTATTCAGTTAAGAGTACACTTTGACTGAGTGAGGTAGGCATTGTAGCTCAAAGGGAGGGAATGTTCTGCATGAGTGTTTCTGTGGGATGTGGGATACCATTTTGAGACTCAGCACTGGTCAACAACAGTGTGTCATTGTTGGTGTGTTTGCATAGCGTTTTTTTGTGCTCCTTGCTGTTCATAGCCACAGAAGAGTGCGTGGTACCAGGACTATGAGAACTGAGACCCACAGGGTACATTTTCAGGATGCTTTATCAGGTTTCCGCTGCCACATACCAGAAGGACATAAGGGCACCTGAGTTAGTTGTTGTGCGTGTCACACCAGCGCTTAGGCTGAGGCACATTAAAGGTCTTTGCAGGCTGTAACTTCAAAGCACCTTCTCGTCTCAGGGATTCCATAGCCATTGCATCCAACACTTCAGAATTTCACATTATTGGGGATTTTACAAAAGCAATGGGAGCAGCATCTTGAGTAGTTAATAGGAAATGAATTATTCTCTGTTTTGGGAGAATCTTTGTGTGACACTGTTAAAGGCATACACATTTTGGTTTTGCTTGAAAGTGTATATTTATTACCTAGTGTTAAGTGTGAATATGTCTGATGGGAGTAGAAAGGTCAGTGTTGCAGGTGAGTTACATAAATAGCGATATAATCCTAATGGTTAAAGCAGCAAATGTTCGCTGGAATTCCTGTGTGTGACAGGAACCACTGAGGACAGATGATAATAAAGATTGTCATATGGTGAAAGCATTAACCTTCTGTTCACCAAGACCAGAGATAGTTAGAAGTGATAGTGTTCTTATTTTTGTCATGCTTTTTTAGTAAGCCCACACCAACTCTTTTTCCCAGATTTCTTACTTTTTCCCAAGTGTAAAGTGCCTGCAAACAGCTAATAAGTTGTTGTTATTATTCTGACATTCTTGGAATGAAAAAAATGACTTAGACATTGTTTCAGTTATGCGATTTTTCTTGGTTTTAATGAATATATACAAATAACAGGTAGTGGAGGAAAATGTCACTCAATATTAGAATTCTCATGGGGAATTGATAAAGTGACACATTTAACGTAGCAAATTAGTGTTGTTTAATGGTGAGCTTAAACGCTGGATAATACCAGCTGCATCTGCAGCTGCTTTTTGCATGCACCTAGACGGTTTGTTGCTTGAATTCCCATGTCCTGGAGAAGTTCCTGCAAAGAGAAGGCGGTCAACTTTGTGTGTGTGCATACACATATATATATGCATATGTATGTGTGGATTGGGGAAGAGTACTCTGTAAGTGTTAATTATTAGCGTGCAGATATTTCCTTCCAGGCATGGGTTTTTTTTTCTTTTTTCATGGCAGAAATTAAAATAGGCGTTCTAACCCTTTTTTATCCATAGGTCTCAAAGGATTTTTTAAAAGGGAGTATTTCATCTATTTTAATGTCAGGAAAAACTACGGCAAAGGGATTATCTGTTTCTTCTCCATTAGACTGTGATTATCATGATTCTTGGTGAATGTTTCTATAATCTGAATGTACCTCTTTTCTGTACCTCCGGTGTGTTTAAGAATGGGGTACATTCCAGTTTGTGCTTTCAGTGAATGAAATCCTATTTGAAGTTTAGAAATGTTTGGGTTTGGGATACCTGTGCAGCATTTGTGGGGCACCTCATGAAGTGTGAATGCACTCCAGACTTCAGTTTAGTGCTAGAAGGCCCATGTCAGAGATTTCACGTTCATAGGACTGTTCCTTTTATATAGAGGAACTGTACTCAATTTTATTGAATTGATAGTTTGAACTTACGTACCTGTATATATTACTGACACTCAGAGTTGAACATAAACCTTAAATCTGTTGGCCAAGCTAGCAGACCTCTTTGACCAAGACCAAAAGTGTCAACCCTGAATTAGATTGGTTTCCTTCTCAATGTCAAGGAGAAGATAAACAAGAAAAATTCTTGGGCAGCAAGCAGCAAGGAGACAAAGGTATTTGCTGGCGCCTGGCAGCCTGTTTGCTTTTCTCTGTAGTGGAAGGTGGCTGGAACTGCCCTAGTCTGAACTTCTAGTTCAGAAGTGAATGGGAACAAGAGAGGGGAAGCACTCACCCATTTAGGCCCAAATAGGCCTGGAGGTGGCCACCCGCAATCAAGATGACGCTGCCTGCATGAGTGTTTCTTCGGTATTTCAAGACAAAAAAAGTATTTGTGCTGTCAGCTACCGATTTCAGCTTGGGCACTTAACCTGGGGACTTGGGGGTGCTGAAGCTCTGTGGGAGAGGCTATTTGTCTGTAGTACCCAGCCCCCCCTCCACATCTTCAAGTCGGATTAGCCGTGGAAGAGGGACCTGGATTTGTCCGTAGATGCTGACTATTGTGTAGCAGCATTTCTGCGCATTAGTGATTTTCAGTAGTAGCCGCTAGATAGCACTAGAGAATCAAAGTAAGTCTCAGACAGGGTGGGTTGCAAAGATTCAAGTGAACTCGAGTACCCCAAAACTAACAGCCTCTGGAGTCTGTGGTTAGTGTTCAGCTCTTATCAGCAGCCTAATGGAAACTGTTAAATCAGGAGAAAGTGATTTTAACTTCTTTTGTATTTAAAATGTCTACAATGATGTATTTGCAAACAAAAAAGACATAGAAGGAGCATGAACAGTTACCCTACTCCAGCCCTCTTTTTATTACTTTTGGTCTTTATTGAAGGCCATAAGCTTCAACAAAATGTGCATTACATCCAAAATGTTTCATACTGGCCATCACAAAATGAATACTTGAGAACTGAAGGAAAAATATGCCTCAAAAAAAGTCCATAGGGATATGTGCTTTCCAAAATTATGCCTCCAAAAACATATCCTCAACAGAACTCATTTGCAGAGAGGGTAAAAAATCATCTGCATCTGTCACTTTCTGGAAGTTTATGCTATCCCTTGCAAAATTGTTTGGCATTTTTAGCTTTCCAAGAAGAGTTTGGGATAATGAAGAATTCATTAGTGACCATATCTGAGAAAAGCTAAGAACTGATGTTTTTAATCTCTGGTATGAAAAGTAGTAAGGGTATAACTTTTGCTTGCTTACTGATAGCCTTTCAAGAAGCCCCATATGAAGTTTTTTCTGAGGGCTTAGGAAAACGGGAAAAGTTCTTGGGAGAAAGGCGTGAGTTACTGGCTGCTTGTGCAGTGAATTTTCATAGTTTTTGCACTTGTCTTGCAAACCATATATTTTAGGCACATAAGGACTTTTGATCTGCACATCCATAAACAGTTTGTTCCTGAGGATTACACATAGGTATGCATGGTCCTGTGCAATGTGAGAAACTTGTTAATCTCTGAAAATGGCATTCCTGACTTTGGTTTCAAAATACTGTGTAGGTGATCACAAATTCTTCTATTATTTCTTAACAGCGTTCGCATACTCAAATGCCACATCCTACTTTGATAACGTATCTCAAGAGTTTTAGTCAAGGATCCAAAATCTGAAGTTTGAAGGTCTTGAATTCTTAGAGTAATGTCTCCTAAGTGCTTGTGTCGAAGGACAGATTCATAATCAGCTCAGGGCATCTGTCTCTTGTGGCTTGCTTCTAAAGTTCATTAAACAGACTGATATCAAAATATGCAACTGTACTGCGGCTTATTTGCTGTAGGCATGCTTCATCTGAGGTACAGGGACTTCAAGGGCTTGGCTGTCATCGACAGAAGCTTGCAGGAACTCCCCACAGACTGGGCTGATGCACATGTGAACTCTTTCAGCTGGTAAGCTGTTCCTTACAGAAATGACAGCCTGTTACCAAGAGATGCATGGGTTGTCTTTGAGGCTTGCTTACACTTCCAGTACATCCAGAATATCGTTACCTACCAACTTTCTATAGAAATTCACCTTTTCCTGTCAGTGTGTGAGAGGCGTATGTTTAAACAAGATAAGAGATTTAACAGCACTGAAGGCTGACCATCTGTTTCTGCACAATTTAGATGAAGATTTTGCAGCCCTCCTTTTCCCTCCCACACCAGTCCCTCAGCTGCAGCTGGGAGGGCTGAACTTTCTTGGTGATAAGAGTCAATTACACGAACACAGAGCTGAGTAAGGTTTGTCAATCGCACTTCCAGCCTGCTGCAGACATCCTTTACTCATCAACAGCTATTTGCAGTTGGCAGGCCGGTGAAGTGGCTACGTACAGGCCTGGACGGCGAGCTAGTGTTGTAGTACAGCTAAAGCAAGATTAGCGACTGACAGTGTACCACAAATCCTTCCAGCCCCTTTTTGGCCTTATTTATTTATTGCATGTATAAAACTATACTAAGCATGTCCAGACTACTACTGTACTTCATTCTCAAATGCAGCAGTTTTTACAGAGTTTGTTCTGTGAATTTGTTTTGCTCCAAGTGCCTGTGGCAGGGAAGCTGTTTTTATAAGTGCTTTGAAAACAAGTTCCAGCAAAACTGATCTTTATCATGTTCCGTTGAAAAGGCTGCACATACTGAACAGTGAAACAGGCCAGTTAAATTTTAATCTGGGTTACATAAAAGATTGTTCTTAAAGTGGCAGATATTGACATTGTTCTCACACCCATTAACTTGCAGCTGAAAAGTGAAAAGGCCAAGAGATCTTAAAAACCTCTCTGTGTGTGTCTGTGCGTGTGTATAAACAACTTTTAGGTAGGTTATGGTAGAAGCACAAAAACATTTCTGCAGTTTCTTGGCTGTTGTCGTGTTTTGTTTTTCCCTCGTGGGGTGGGATGGGGGGATGGTGCCTTGCAGACTAAGAATTAATTCAGTAGCTCTTTTGGGGAAAGAGTCCTTGTTTTGGCAACCCACTGTCAATGCACTGAGGATCTTTTTCCTGTAAGTTTAGAGGAGGAGTGACGTTGTGACCAGAAGCCCACATGTGGCCTGAGCTGGAAGGATTCCTAAGTAAAGGCAAGGGGTACAACACACACACTCAGTCATATGTTTTGCTTGTTACAGGTGGTAAAATTTGGTTGAGTTGCCCACATACAATTCTAGCCAGTTGTTATAAAAGTACGTGCAGTTGGATGCTATTGTTTGTGAAGGACCTGCAGTTAACTTCAAGAGGAGAAGCAAATAAAGACATGTGCCTAGATAAACCAAACTACCAGTCCTGAGAGCTGTAGGGTAGCACCAGTGCAGCCTAGTGAAAATGACAAGACAGTCTGGTTCTTTTGGTGCTTTAGTATTTTTTTTTTTATTATTTCTGATAGTATTTCCTATCTGTCATGAAACTTGAAACCAGAATTTTTCCAAGTAGTTAACTTCTGATCTGCAATATTTATTTTAAAGTATTTACAAAGTTTCTCTAAGAACATTTTTTTTCTGTGTTGTAAAGTCACACTTTAGGATACTTTAAGATCTAAGAATGAGTAAGTTCTATAGTGTGCCAAACTCAGAGGTCATTTACATGCCTGTGATGCCTGTTAATCTACATCAGAGGCCTTTCGTATTTACACCTGTGTACCTCAGATGATAGAATGGCGTGAGGCATTTGGTTCCCCCTTTGGTTTCAAATGCTGTGCCGTTAGCATTGGGTATGACTTCACTTACACGCAGGACTGCTTCTTAAATCTCCATGGGGAAATTTTTCCTTGATTCACTTTTTGCCACAGGAATTAACTATTAATTGAAATCCCACGAACACTGCTGTAGCTAAAAGTTTAGCCAGGCGGGTTGCAATGGCCAGCTGCTGGGTGAAGTGGTAAGGCCAGGTGACAAGGATACATGTGCAAGCATCAGAAGCAGCAGAATACAAAATAACCTCTAGAGCTGAAGGGCCAAACTTATTTTCCTTAACATGTTTGCTGCTGAGTCTTTGGGAAGTCACATACCCTCCTTGTTAATTGCATTCAGTCCCCAAAGACAGCTACGGCTGTCCTTAAGGCTGTGTCTTCAATGCAGTGAACTCTCAAAATGATGGGTAATGCAGTCTTTGCTTGTGAGGAAGAATCAGAGCAGGGAAGAAGGGTCAGAAATAAGGAGATCACGATCCATTTTGTCACAAAAGCTGTGCCTTTTAATAAAGCTTGATCTAGGCTCAAGCCCTGGCCCACGAAAGCCAACAACACAGTAAAATTGTATGGTTTGTTGACCAAAAACAGTTGTCAAACCCACACTTCACACATTTTAGTAGTGATGATTAAACCTGACTTCCTTTCCACTGTGAATGTGGTCTTAAACTTGCTTGCACCAAAATTGTGTGGGTAATTGTTTGCTTGTGTGCACTGCCCAGCGTTATTTAGTTAGGAAAATGTGCTTGGCAGGAAGGAGATGGAAGCTGGGAAAGTCAGAATCCTTGTCAACAATCCATGTGGTTCCCAAAAAAGCAGGGTGAAAGCGTGTGAAACACAAATGGTGAAACACTGCATAAGTGGTGGTACATGTGGTTGCAGACAACCCAGAAGGCAAGGATGAGCAACGGTATGTGACTGAAAACTTCAGGAGCCACGCGCTGTGGTGTCCTGTCCCGGGAGAGGTGCAGGAAGGCTTGACGTTGCCTTTCTGGTGCTCTATAATCACTAGTCTAGTGCTTACAGTGCACCTGAGTAAGGCATAGCTCAGAGAGATCGAGAAATTTCCTGCCTAGGTATTTCTGCTGACAACAGGTAGTCTGGGAAAATGGTGCTCTATCACTAAGAATCGGTGGGAAGATCTGCTAAGCAATCTCTTTTTTGTGTTCATTAAACAGCAAACTTTGTCTTCCACACAGCTCACAGACACACCAGAGATTCAGATTTGTGCATTTTGATCCCTGAAGCCCAGTTAAAATTAAGCAGGGACACCACCAAAATAAAACAAAAGGAGGGGTCTTTTGCAAAGTGCAGTTACCCCAGCAAACTGCTTTCAGGTTATGCTGTGGCACTGAGATGAGAAATGAGGTGAGCTGAGAGCAAGCAGCAGTCTGAAAGATGGCTGATGTTTAAAGCCAAGCTGGGTTCTAGAGAGGAGTAGTGTGTGTATTGTACGCTATACTGAGGGGCTCCCAAGCTAGGTGATGTGGGAAAATAAATCTGAATTTCAGCTGTAAAGTCTTCCCTCCCCATCTGTATAATTATTGTTTCCCTCCTTGCTTTATCCAAGAACCTATAATTACTACTTTAGCAGATAAAACCTGTAACGGGAGCTAAGGCAACTATATTAAGTAGCTGTCTTTGCATTAGTGATTAAATCAAGCAGGGCAGATCTGAATCAGATTTGTAAAGCATAAATTTATGTTGTAGCCAAACCAACTGAAAGTAACACACCCCTTAACATCTGCTCGAAGGAAGTTTTCAGCAGTTGTGCTGCAAAAGTCCCCTGGAACTACTGTTATGGAAGAATAATTGACAAACTATCCGAATGCCTGAAGGGATGACCAGTCCAGTGGGTGGCATCAGGGCTCCCTGGCCTTCAAGGGGCCAGAGCAAGTGTCCATTTTACATCCAAATGTATGTTTTTAAGCCAAACTGTAGTTGTGATGTGAATCCAGGTACATGATTCTGCCCATTAAAGGTATGAATTCATTAACTTTATGAAGAAACTTGTTCAAATGTCCCAACAGAATATGAAAAAAACTTTTCAAAATACTTTCATTTATCTGGGACAAACAGGATGTAAATTTCCAGAAAAAATCTTACTATATGTGAAGGACTGTCTGCTGTTCCAGACAATGTGGTAGAATTCAACAGTTTATTTCAGTTTTGATAGAGGCTTCGGGTATCATCCTGAGGAAGTTGCGCAGTTAAGTAGAGGCACAGCTAGCAGTTCAGGTTGTGCCAATGGCTTGACTTTGCCGAGATCTCCCTGCCACAACGCTGTTCAGTTATGACTTGATTATTCCAGGAGGTTTGGAGAGGCACTCCAACAGGAGATGCAGGTAAACTGGAGACTGCATTTACAAGGGACATGTCTCCAAAGAAGTTAATTTGTAGGGTGGAACTGGTTTCTGAAGATACCCATCTGCTTTATTTTTTCAATGTAGATCCTCTGGACTAATTCTCATGTGGCTCCTTGAGGTGACTGCCCTTGTGGCACAGCTTCAGCTTTAGTCTCTTCCAAAAGGTGTCCAGTTTGAATGATCCACTACGGAGGTGAATTAGTATGGTCAACAACATACTTTAGGAGCAAACTCCTGATTCAGACTGAAGTGCTAATTCAGGGAAGCCCAGGCAGAAATAGATACACTTGCAATAAAGTTGTGGCGATACAAGGTAGTGGTCGTTAACAATCAAAATATTTTATAATTTTTAGGAACTGTTTTAATCAATAGATTACTTGTTATGATATCTGTGCCTGGATAAAGAGAGGTAGTGTTCACTTGAGGTCCAAGTCTAACCTGTTTCAGATGAGGACATAATGAATGTGTTTGCATGTATGAGGCTGCATGCAAATAAGGAGGAACTGGGCTGTGGCTTAGGCAAAGCTTGTGCATGCTTACACAGAACAGCATCTGAGGGATGGGATTTGCGTATGTGCTTTAGTCCTGTCCTCAGCATGTATGTTCCCATGTTTTACAGCCATAAAAAAATGAATCCTTTTTCTGCACATGTTTTAGGAAGGAAATATTAGATGGCATTCAGGAAATGCCATTGAAATATACATCTTTACAACATGTAGAGTCTGTCTCTCCAAGTTACTTCTTGTTTCACTAATGAGTCCTCAGCTTGCAGTATGAAGCCACTATGATGAATCATAAGCATCATCTGGGAAATGGCATTCCTGGCTCTTTGCCAAAGATTAATCACCTGCTCTTTGAGCTGGACCTAGGACCTATACTTATTACCAGTTACACTGAGTCCATCAACAAATCTAGCTGATTTAAGGACTATACAGGGAACGAGGTTCACATGGAAGATAGTAAAGTAGAACTTCTGAGAAGTCACACTTGCCTGTCTTCTCTACCCAGGAAAGCTGCAGTGCCAAAGGGAGGAGCAATTACGAAATCAGCAAAGCCCAAGTTTTCTTTATAGAGTTTTGTGGGTTGAAATACCATCTGCTCTAGCCAGGAAGTCAGCGATGACGAAGGAAGGAGCAAGAGGGTTCAGGCAGACGGCGTGAGTGTCAGTGTTTCGCCCATAGTGGGTAGAAGCAGTGCAGACGTCAGCGCTGCCGAAGTCCGAAGCTCGGTATGTTTCTCCAGGTGGGAGCGGTGCTGTGCTGCTCCCAGGCAAGAGGACTTCCCCAGCGCTGGGCTCCAGCGTGGCCCTGGCCATGTGCTGGGTCTTGTGTCCTGCTCAGACAACGAGCTTTGCGCTCTGGTGCGGGGCGGCCTTTCACAGATCGTAACTACAGGTACGCGGGACAGGAGCCAGCGGGCTCTGCTAGTTAAGCTAGTTTTGTCTTTCTTACCCTTCCCTTTTTCCCTTTACAGCTTTTGCAGAGCTGCTGAGTGTGGCAGCAATAGTTTTGCAAGAGTTGTTAGCTCTGCATGTCACTTTGCCCTGGTTAGCTGTGAAGATATTACAGAGACACTGCTGGAGCAGTTTAGGGAAGATCTAGTGAAGTGGAATGATCTTCACTAGATTGCTGCCTTTGTCATCAGTAGCTTCTGATGTTGTGTCTTGTGCTTCATTTATTTAACAGAGACGTCATAGGAAGAGAGTAGATTTTCTATTTCCTCTCTGCTCTTTCTCTCTGTATTTTCGCTTTGGTGTTTCTAAGGCAGTAAGATATGAATCCTGAATTATGTTTGTGAGTTAGAGGTGTGTGGGATATATAAATATGTATAGTATAAATATAAACTATATACTATCTTATACACAATAGACACTGTATCCTATGTAGTATATACTGTACATGTAGTATACATATATAGGATATGAACACTGTACAGTATACTATATCTGTAGTACTACTATACACTAAGTAGGATGTATACTATCCTATACTGTAGTGTACATATAGTATATATGTATAATATATAATGCTTTATTTATACACTATATCTAAATATAAAAGCATATATAGAGTATATACACCATTTTATATAAGTATATATGCACACATTGTTTTAATTGTATTTACTTTTTTCTCGTTGCTGTTGGATGCAGTATTTAGAAACATAGAGCTATATAAAGCAGAATACAGTGTCTCATTGGAAAGTCTCTTCATCACAAAATGGATGAGTTGGTTCTCACAGTGCTTTAAAGACAAATGGTCCTCACACACTTACTTGTTACAAACCTCTAAATCATTACTCCCAACTCCGAGTACGTTCAAAGTGTTTGCTTTCAGGAGCTATCTTAATAGTTTCCTTTTCACTGCTGTGGGTACATATTTGCATGTTATTAAAGCTATTCTCCATCTTGTCTTCTTGCACAATTATTATGTACTCTATTGCACACAAATGTTGTATTTTAGCACACTGTAGCAACTCAAAAATTATGATGATGATTTAAAACCTAGAATCTATATTATATACACTTTTTGCTTTAGGGGAATGAAAAGGACCGGATGATAACCTCTGCTTGCAAGGTAGGTGTGGCCCACTTGCTTCTGTTCTAAAGAGATTACAGCTCGGACTGGAGAAACAGGGCTGGTCTGGCCCCTAAGCCAGTGCATGCTGGCGATCAGCAGTATTGTTTTTCGGTGATCCCATCCCGTGGCGCTCTGCATCGCATGGCGCAGCAGAGCCAAGGCAGGTCAGATGCCAACAGGCTGCTGGGCTAGGTGAGGCTGGATCAGGTACACCAGGACAGAGAAGCAGCACCATGCAGTGTGTCGTAGGGTTGCCACCTTGCAGGACAGCTCGTTCAGAGAGGAGTTGAGAGCAGAGGCATTGGACTTGAAGAGCATCACTCAGGGACTGCTGGCATTCTGGAAATGGCCAGAGACCTGTGAGTGGATTTAAAAAAAGAAAGCTGAGCTTGGTTACAGATGATCTTAGCCCCCAGGCCCCACTCCCCTTGCCCCCTCAAAAACAGCGACGACAAAACACGTATCGTGGACCAGGGAGAGCTTACAATTTGACGTGCTTGATGTTCAGAAAGATGTCGACAGGAGCAGATCCATTCTACATGGCAGTGACCACTAGAGAGTACAGATGATAGAACTAGTTCAGCCAAAGTGACCAAAGAAACTCCAGAACTATTTTAGCTGTAGAAACTGTCACAGTATAGTGTTTCCCTGAGAGATTTCTTGGATATGTATGTATATATATTTTTAGAATGTTTTGAAGGAGGGATTTTATTTGAAATGACACTTTCTTAATTTAGAAGAGCTCTGGCTTACAGGAGTCTAAATATTTTGTTATTTGTACGTTCACTGAGATTACCAAATGCATCTGTGCAAAAATACAGGAAAAACTGAACACCCACAAGCAGACCACTTACAAAGAGTTCTCAGGTTAATTAGCCACCTACACTAATTAACTAAACTGCTTTCTTAGATCTTACCCCTCACCTCACCGTTCGCCCCATTTAGATTATGAATCTCAGTCCTTCTAGGATCCAAAATCTTGAACATTCTCTTCAGGGTAGGCATGTAATACTTTTCGTTTAGGAACATGTTACTTCCCAGCACAGTAAGGAAAAGGGCTGGCCCTAAGCTGTCTACCAGCAGCACCACTGGAGCACTGACCAGGGGAGGTACCAGCTCACAGCTGCCTGAATGACAAATGATATGGTGTCCTGCTCTATGCAAAGTACTGAAACTTTCTTTGGGCTGGCACCTTGTAGAGTCTGAGACTGTTGTGTTGCTCACTAATTGCATCACTTGATGTAAAAGAGGGAGTTGTGAAGCGATGTAAGTTGTTTAGCGGATCTAAACTATTATAAGCTATTGTAAGATGTTCAGTGGAGGAAGGTGATGCGGTTTTCCCCCCTGAATAGTAAATTAATCGTAAATAGGACTGGAAAGGCTGTAATACCAGAGCAAATGTGATTCAACAAAAGCATTCAAATGGGAGAATATAAAAGTTTGTAACAACATACAGGATCTGGTACAGAGTTGACCAGGGAAGTTGTATTTAGTCTTAAAAATATCTTCATGAGAAAGTACAAAATATTCAAGGAAACATGCAGCATGATTTAAAAATTGATGGTCATATCCAAGGTGCTCAAAGACTTTGGGACAGCTGCTGACAAACTGAGATCGGATTTGGGTTTGATATGGCTGGCACAGAAAATGGTTCACGGATATAGGCTAAAAATTCCACTGAAGCTGTTCTTCATCTTGAATTCCATGGCCTTATGCTTCAAGCATACACACATGTTTGAGTTGGGGGAGCTCTAATGTTTCAATTTATTTGGGAATTTTTCATATGTTACCCTCTACCAAAGTGGCCAAACTGTCCGCACAGGAGGCAGCTCCAGTTTGTCAGGACCTCAGAGTTGGGAGGGAGATGGTGGGAAATGGCTGTCAAGACAGCATCCAAAACCTGTCAGCCAAACATTTCTTTCTGTCGGCTCACAGCGCTGGGCTTAAACTGGGATTGTCCGTGCAGCCTGCACAGATGCCCCAAACCTGGCAAGGCCTTTCTGAAAGAATGAAAAACGCCTTATTCTAGGTCCTTCAGCTCTGGGATAGGCAACAGCGCCTATTACTCTGCACACACTTGAATGAGAAGTCCCAAGCTCAGCGGAATAAATCCTGATCACGCAGAACCTGATTGCAACATTGTGGCTGGTTTTAAGAGAAGCAGTATTTCACCTGGGAAGTCTGTTGCTTACTGTCAGAGACTGCAGAATCTCAGCAACAGGAAAATAAAACTTCTTCAGCTGAGACACTCCAAAGAATTAGAAAGTTGTGCCAGAATTGTTGTCGCATCTGCCCTGAAGATGTAATATGTAGAGCCAGGTAAGCAGCAGTCCTCAGATAAGGTGCATTTACAATTGCCATGTGATGGTGACTTGGTTATGGTTCCTGAGAACTCTTAACGATCTATTTAATGCAGTTTCTGTGGTGGGTTAATAATTGAATGACAGCTGCTATTGCAAGGACATGGTGTTCAGCCGTTTATTCACATCCAGATCTTTGGCTGCTAACTGGATCTTAACCAGTGGGTTTGATTAACTGTGCCCTGCTATCTGTTCTGTTAAAAGGGCGGCAATTACATGTTCCAGGAAAAAGAGAAAAGACAAGTCAGTGGAGCAGATTGGGATAGGCCCATGGTATTTTGTTTCAACTAAAGAAGTAACTCTTTTAAACTGGCTCCTGAAGTAAAGAACCAGTTTGATTTTTCAGGATGGCATTGTGGATATGCCTGTCGTAAAAAAGTAGAATAACCATTGGGAATGTATAATGAATTTCCCTGTTAGTCTCTGCATGAAGGAATCTTAATTGGTGCTAAAATAATAGATCATTTTTGTCCAGCACTGTAAAGATTATGAGTTTTTTCTGTCCAAGAAGTTATTTCATGCGGGAGGGAGTCTTACAGACCACGTACAAAAATATCTTGATCTCTGACCTTGTTTGTTGGGGGTTATGTGTCTTTTCCCAGATAATTATTTTGCTGCATTGATGAAAACCTACTGAGCTGTTATTTAATGCGTAGCTACTGCACTGTGCTTTTGAAAAAGAGATCATAAAAGGATTTTCTCCATCTCACTCTCAGAAAATTGAGTACAACTTTTTTTTGTCCTGGGTCTGTTCTCCTTTTCTCAACTGAAGGTCTTAGTGCTTTGGAAATTTCTGGCTTGAGCCCAGACTAAAGTTGCCTTCCTCCGAATCATGGAAAACTAACTTGCCTGCAGAAAATCTGTGATAAAAAGGTACAGGTGGAGCAGATCTGTTTAAACGCAATTGTTCAGTGTCATTTAAGGTGCTTTAACTGAGACATCACTGGCACGGAAGAGGCAGTTCAGCCCAAGAAAGTTCATTTTCTGTGTTTGTTTTGTCTAAGAAGGCTTTGCTGTGCCTTCCACTTAAGAATCCGGAATTATTGGGAAAAGCGAACTATTGATGTTTCCTACTCATTTCCTTGGAGGCAGAAATCATCATGAACATTGCCTTGTGAATGCATCTGTCTGTTCCTAACTACATTTCAGAGCAGCAGCTCTGGCAGGGAAAGGAAACCGTGCCTCTGATTCCACAGGCGGTCTGCACGTGCACTCAGTTTCATGGTTTCAGTGCATAGGATTTGAATCTGTGTTTATGTAAGTGTCCTGGGTTCAGCCAGGACAGGGTTAATTTTCACCGGAATCCAGGAAGGGGCACAGCTGGGCGGGCTGACCCCACCTGGCCAAACAGAGCAGGGTATTCCATACCATGTGCCATCATGCGGGGTTCCGGTGGGGGGGAGCTGGGTGGGGGGAACTCACTTGCAGCTCGGGAGCGGGCGGCACTGGTCCGGTCCAGGAGAGCGGCTCTGTGGGTTGTGCGGTTTATGTTGTGTACTCTCCTTATCTGTATCATTGTTGTTACTGTTGCTTTTGTTTGCTGTTCTGTTAAACTGCCCTTATCCTGAACCACCAGTTTCTGCCTGCTTTTTTCTATTCTCCTCCGCACCCCGGCGGAGAGAGGGGCGGCCGCGTGTCGCTTTTGTTGCTGGCTGCAGCCAAACCAGAACATTAAATTTGGCACCCAAGCATGGGGCGGGGATAACTGCACGGCTGAGCAGAGGGTGTTAAAACAACTTTCTTAGATTTTGTTAAATTTTGTTATACACATTTGTTGTGTTAGTTAAATAGTCACCGGTAAAAAAATGTTTCTGTCTTTGATCAAATGGCTGTGGTATTTGAACCTGTATTTGCTGTACGTGTTCCCTGTGGTGATGTTCATTACCTCGGGGAAAAGGATTAGGGTGACGATTTTGCTGTACTGTACGATATCAACTTTTGACATGATAACATCACTGTGCGTGAAATTAGGATTGTATTTGCATGCAACACTGCGGTCATTTCCGTACCTCGGATCCTATGTCTTAGAATTTGTTAATAATCAAACTCAATCTGTGGGGAAAAACCGGAGGGGATATCTTCCCCCACTCTTTCACCCCTCCTCTCTCCCTCAGGCTGGTCCTAACTGCTTTTGAGAATTCCGAGTACCCGTGGGATGCTCAGGCCAGCACTCTCCTTTTGTTCTGCCTCCTGAATGGGTTGCAGGTTTTGTTTATGGTTAAACAGGTAGTTAAGAACATCGTTCAGAGACCTGCCCCGGGGCCGGGTAGCTGTGAGTGGCTGGGTGTGTGGGACAGCATTGGCAGGTGTCTAGGGCAGTGGGCAACCCCGGCGTTTTTGAAACTCACCCCTGAACAAGTGCAGATCTGGAAAAACTAGTAAAGTATCTGCAAAAAGTGTGCTGCCACCCTGGGAACTCCAGAGAGACACAAATCACTGCAATATGCTGGGGTCTGGCCCACGCCTACCGAGCCCTGTTCAACCTGATTCAGTGCTCTAAAGGAGAAGGGGGGGGAAACGAAGCAGCAGGCACTGAGACTGGCACTGCCCCTCCAGCCGGCCCTGCAGCCCCTGCAGCCCAGCAGGCAGTCACAGCGCCCCCCCCGACTGGCACTGCCGCTGCCGTTGCCACTGGCGTTATCCCGGCTTCCCTGGCGGGCACAGCAGCTGTTCCAGCCCCAGTTCCAGCTGCAGGCATCGTGGCTGAGCCCAATGACCAACCTGTGCAGGTAGCAGTCACCCCCGTAAAACTAAAGAAAGACGCAAAGAGAGCAGATCGCTCCAGGAGGGATGACAATGAGCCAGGGTAATCACAGGAGATAGAGACAGAGATCATCACCCGGTCCCTGTCCCTGGGCGAGCTGCAAGACATGCGGAAAGATTTCAGCCGCCACCCAGGCAAGCACATTGCCACCTGGCTGCTGCAGTGCTGGGATAAAGGGGCCAGCAGCTTGGAATTAAAAGTGCAAGGAAGTCAGGCAGCTGGGATCCCTGGCCAGGGATGGGGGCATTGACAAGGCCATTGGGAAAAAGGAACAAGTCCTCAGCCTCTGGAGGAGACTTCTGTCAGGCGTGAGGGAGAGGTACCCCTTCAGTGACGATTTTGTATGCTATCCTGGCAAGTGGACCAATATGGAGAGAGGTATTCAGTACTTGAGGGACTTAGCTGTGCGGGAGCTGGTTTACTGTGACACAGATGATGAGCAGTTACCCACAGACCCAGATGAACTCCAGTGCTCAAAATCCATGTGGAGGAAGTTTGTGTGGAGTGCACCATCCTCATATGCCAGCTCACTGGCAGTAGTAGACTGGAAAGGTAAAGAGGAACCAACAGTGGATGAGGTGAATGTCAGACTCCAGCAATATGAGGAAAGTCTCTCTTCCTGCCTTGTCTCAGCTGTGGAGAAACTGGTCAAATGACTCGAAAAGAATATGTCCTACTCCCCACCTGTACGGGGCAGCATCTCAGCTATTAGGGGCAAGCGTTCCTCTGCTCAGGAGAGAGGATACAGAGGCTACACACCACGGGGCACCCTGTGGTTTTACCTGCGTGACCACGGACAGGACATGAGGAAGTGGGATTGAAAATCCACCTTAAGTCTAGAGGCACGAGTGTGTGAGTTGCAAGGTAAAAGAATCACCAAAGGGGATTCTGTTAGGAAAAGTGCCGCTCCAGTTTCCAGAAGCCAGCTCTCCAGGCCAGGTAGACAGTTTGACCTTGATTCCGATCCTCTGGAGGGGACCTCCAAGTCATTTTTAAAGCAGCAAATTCTCTGATCAGGATTAGAGGGCCCTGCCTCCAGCCAGGTGGAGGAAAGGGACAACCGCGTTTATTGGTCGGTGTGGATTCAGTGGCCTGGCACGTCAGATCCACCAGAGTATCAAGCTCTAGTGGACACTGGTGCACAGTGTACTTTAATGCCATCAGAGTTCAAAGGGTCAGAGTCCATTTGCATTTCGGGAGTGACAGGGGGGTCCCAAGAACTGAGTGTATTGGAGGCTGAAGTGAGCCTCACTGGGCAGGAGTGGCAGAAGCACCCCATTGTAACTGGCCCCGAGGCTCCATGCATCCTTGGTACAGACTATCTCAGGAGAGGGTATTTCAAGGACCCAAAGAGGTATCGTTGGGCTTTTGGCATAGCTGCTTTGGAGACAGAAGATATTAAACAGCTGTCCATTTTGCCTGGTCTCTCGGAGGATCCTTCCGTTGTGGGGTTGCTGAGGGTGGAAGAACAACAGGTGCCAATCGCAACCACAACGGTGCACCGGCGACAGTATCGTACCAACCGAGACTCCCTTCTCCCCATTCATCAGCTGATCCGCCAGCTGGAGAGTCAAGGAGTGATCAGCAAAACTCGCTCAACCTTTAATAGTCCCATATGGCCAGTGAGAAAATCTACTGGAGAGTGGAGACTGACAATAGACTACCGTGGCCTGAATGAAGTCACACCACCGCTGAGTGCTGCTGTGCCAGACATGCTAGAACTTCAGTATCAGCTGGAGTCAAAGGCAGCCAAGTGGTATGCTACAGTTGACATCGCTAATGCATTCTTCTCCATCCCTTTGGCAGCAGAGTGCAGGCCACAGTTTGCTTTCACCTGGAGGGGCATCCAGTACACCTGGAATCAACTGCCCCAGGGATGGAAACACAGTCCCACCATTTGCCATGGACTAATCCAGACTGCACTGGAAAAGGGTGAAGCTCCAGAACATCTGCAGTACATCGACGACATCATTGTATGGGGTGACACAGCGGAGGAGGTTTTTGAGAAAGGGGAGAAAATAGTTCAGATCCTTCTGAAAGCCGGTTTCGCCATTAAGCAAAGTAAAGTAAAGGGACCTGCTCAAGAGATCCAGTTTTTGGGAACAAAATGGCAGTATGGATGCTGTCAAATCCCAATGGATGTCATCAACAAAATAGCAGCTATGTCTCCACCAACCAGCAAAAAGGAAGCACAGGCCTTCCTGGGTGTTGTGGGTTTTTGGAGGATGCACATTCCAAATTACAGCCAGATTGTAAGTCCTCTGTACCACGTGACCCGGAAGAAGAATGATTTTGAATGGGGCCCTGAGCAACGACTGGCATTTGAACAAATTAAACAGGAGATAGTTCATGCCGTAGCCCTTGGTCCAGTCCGGTCAGGGCAAGATGTTAAAAACGTGCTCTACACCACAGCCGGGGAGAATGGCCCAACCTGGAGTCTCCGGCAGAAAGCACCAGGGGAGACTCGAGGTCGACCCCTGGGGTTTTGGAGCCAGGGATACAAAGGATCCGAGGCCCGCTATACTCCCACTGAAAAAGAGATTCTGGCAGCATATGAAGGCGTTCGAGCTGCTTCAGAAGTGGTCGGCACTGAAGCACAGCTCCTCCTAGCTCCACGATTGCCGGTCCTGGGCTGGATGTTCAAAGAGAGGGTCCCCTCTACGCATCATGCCACCGATGCTACGTGGAGTAAGTGGGTCGCTCTGATCACCCAGCGCACCCGAATGGGAAACCTCAGTCGCCCAGGAATTCTGGAGGTAGTCATGGACTGGCCAGAATGCAAAGATTTTGGAGCATCGCCAGAGGAGGAGGTGACACATGCTGAAGAGGCCCCACTGTATAACCAGCTGCCAGAAGACAAGAAACAGTATGCCCTGTTCACGAATGGGTCCTGTTACATTGTGGGGAAGCAGTGGAGGTGGAAGGCTGCTGTATGGAGCCCTACATGACAAGTCGCGGAAAGTGCTGATGGAGAAGGTGAGTGGAGCCAGTCTGCTGAGGTGAAAGCCATCCAGCTGGCTTTAGACATTGCCAGTCGAGAGAAGTGGCCAGTGCTCTATCTTTACACCGACTGCTGGATGCGACTCCTGGATGGTGGCCAATGCCTTGTGGGGGTGGCTGCAGCAATGGAAGAAGAACAACTGGCAGCGCAGAGGCAAACCTATCTGGGCTGCCCTATTGTGGCAAGATATTGCTGCCCAGCTGGAGCAGTTGGTTGCAAAAGTCTGTCACGTGGACGCCCACGTCCCTAAGAGTCAGGCCACTGAGGAACATCAAAACAACCACCAGGTGGATCAGGCTGCTAAGCCTGAAGTGGTTCAGGTGGATGTGGGCTGGCAACATAAGGGTGAACTATTTATAGCTCAGTGAGCCCATGACACCTCGGGCCACCAAGGAAGAGACACGACATACAGATGGGCTCATGACCGAGGGGGGGACTTGACCATGGGCACCATCGCACAAGTTATCCATGAATGTGAAATATGAGCTGCAATCAAGCAAGCCAAGCAGGTAAAGCCTCAGTGGTATGGAGGACGATGGCTAAAATATAAATATGGGGAGGCTTGGCAGATTGTCTACATCATACTGCCACAAACCCGCCAAGGCAAGCACTATGTGCTCACAATGGTGGAGGCCACCACCGGATGGCTGGAAAACTACCCTGTGCCCCATGCCACTGCCTGGAATACCATCCTGGGCCTTGAAAAACAAGTCCTGTGGCAACATGGCACTCCCGAAAGAATTGAGTCGGACAACGGGACTCATTTTCGTAACAGCCTCATAGACACCTGGGCCAAAGAACATGGTATTGAGTGGGTGTATCACATCCCCTACCATGCACCAGCCTCCGGAAACATCGAGCGGTACAATGGGCTGCTAAAAACCACTTTGAGAGCAATGAGGGGTGGGACTTCAAAAACTGGGATACCCATTTAGCAAAGGCCACCTGGTTGACTAACACCAGGGGATCCACCAACTGGGCGGGTTCTGCCCAGCCAAAACCTCAGCGCCCCGTAGAAAGGGATAAAGTCCCCGTAGTGCACATGCGGAACATGTTAGGGAAGACAGTCTGGGTTAGTCCTGCCTCGGGCAAAGGCAAGCCCGTCCGCGGGATTGCTTTTGCTCAAGGACCTGGGTGTACCTGGTGGGTAATGTGGAAGGATTGGGAAGTCCGATGGGTACCTCACGAGGATTTGATTTTGGGCGAGAATAGTCCATAAATAAATTGTATAAAGTTAATTGTTAAATAACCATGTCACTGACTGTTATCACTGCTATAATTGTTATATGTTATACCAGTAGTATCATAGTAAGAATCATCCAGATTAAAGAAGGATGGACTTTTTGATAAAAACCCAGCAGAGCACAGCGATGATGGGACTGGACCTGGTTTTCAACAACTGGCATCCAGCAACTTCAGCAAGATCAACATCTCCTGCAGACTGTGGGCACAGGCCGCACCAGACACATCAGCTGTGAGCTTGGGATGCAGCAAGCGAGCGCCCATCACGACACATCACTTCTCCTGCCACGGAAGACCATTACGACAGATGGAGCCCGAAGTCATGGATTAAATGAGCTCAGTGGACACTTTAGAGTGATGATCCATAGACTAAGGGAATGATATCTGGGGACAGGAGAAGTGGTGGTGAGCAACTGGACAGTGGGGGACCTGGGCATGATGTAGATGGTATGGAATAAGGGGTGGATAATGTCCTGGATTCGGCCAGGACAGGGTTAATTTTCACCAGAATCCAGGAAGGGACACAGCTGGGTGGGCTGACCCAACCTGGCCAAACAGAGCCCGGTATTCCATACCATGTGCTGTCATGCTGGGTTCCGGTGGGGGGGAGCTGGGCGGCAGGAAGTCACGGCTCGGGAGCACGAGGCAGTGGCGGGTGGTGAGAATTGCTCTCAGTGTTCTGCTGTTTTGTTTTGTGTATTCTCCTTACCTGTATCGTTGTTGTTCCTGTTCCCTCTGTTTGCTGTACTGTTAAACTGCCCTTATGCCAACCCACCAGTTTCTGCCTCTTTCTTTCCATTCTCCTCCGCACCCCGTCAGGGGGAGGGGCGGCCGTGTGGCGCTTTTGTTGCCAGCCACAGCCAAACCATAACAGCAAGTCTTCCTAGTTAATACTAAAACAGCACAGGGATCATTAGCCAAACAATAGCAACTCCCACCTAGGATCATACTGAATGGCGAGCCCATTTTCTACATGACACCAGTTTTATATTGTTGTCTATGCCCAGTCTGCTTTCCGTATGTAGGTTTAGGGAGCAATTTTTAGGGTCTGATTTCCCATTAATTTCAAGAGTAGTAAGATGCCTAGATAAACTGCTGAGGTTCTGGGAATTTGTCTCCAAATCATGGAAGCACTTTAGCTTCACTGAGCTGTCTTCACACATTTAGGTTTACACCAGCATGCCTTGTTGGGTTCATTGACCTTAAATGTTAACTTTAGCAGGTGATTGATTTTCTTCTCTGCTCTTGGCTTATTTTTCTTGTGAGTCTTGTAGAACAGAGCACAAAATGCATGAAAAGGGACAGTGTGGGCATTAAAAAAAGAGAAGAAAATCAGGAATGAGGAAGTTAAGACGGTCAAAAGAGTCAGTAGAAAGAAACTCCAGCCACTCCTACCTCTAATCATTTTGACTGTGTGTTGTTCCTACAGATTTGAACTCTCTAAAACAGACAGCTCATCTGAATCTTTAATACAGTCTTGGTTGCCAGGTAAAGTAAATAATAATATTGTATTATGCAAAAAACTTGCCTTTTTTCTGGGGCATTCATTTTGCAGTTCATAAAACCTGAATTCAAGCACTGGGGTCATCCTCCTGTCTCAGTAAGGACATTGTACAGTCCAGCCTGCTTTCTGTCACTTCATGTCCTCTGACCAAGGGATTCTCCTGTTACTCCCAAGGCTTTGACTTCCCCTGAGCTAGTGAAGAAAACTGTGGATATGCATCCGCTCACACGTGTTCTGGGGATACGTGCCTGCTCTGGACAAGGAGCCCTGGTTCACAGTAACACTTGCTGTTGAAATGGGATCCCCAGTAGATGAGGATCTAGCTCTGATCCCACCCAGCTCAACAACCCTGTCTCAGAGAAGTGAGAGCACTAAGAGGGTGTGAGGACGAGCAGAAAGAAAGTCTGCAGAGAGGTAAGAATGATAAGATTACAGACAGAGGGAGGGTGGTTGGAACAGGATCATCAGGTGTGTGAGGATCCAATAGGGAAAACACCTACATGAAAATCGTAAAGTGTAGGGAAAACACCTGAATGAGAACCGCGAAGTCTAAAGAAAGAAAGCAGGTTAATCTAAGGACTGCTTGGTGTCGACAGCTGAAAACACATTGCTTGAAGCAAGCTGGTAATACATGACTACAGGGTGGAAATGACAGCAGACATATTCGGTCAGCAAAAGTATGTTAGGAGTTGTTATCTCTGACTACATTAATAGGCAGACTTCTGTAATGAGTCAAATGGCAATAACTCAATAACTGTCATTTTTACTTAAAAAAAGAGCTATGGAAATAGGCTCACCCCTCTTACCCCCCCCACCCCTTGGGTATTCTTCACATTTCTCTCCTCTCCTTCTTGTTAGTACTTTAGTACTTTGTCAGTTATTAACCAAGCCTTCCCCAGCTTCATGTATTTAAAACAGCTGGTGTGGCTTCAGCAGTCCCTCATGATATTTTTGAAACCTGGTGATTTACAGCTATAAATAATAACTTTTATTTTCTTTTCGTGCTGCTTGATTTTTTTCCATCACTTAATTTGTAACAGTTGTCTAATGATGCATTTATGCTACCTATGACAAATGTGTTACATTCATACAGACTCAGGAGTTCCGACTGTTGCACCAAGAATAGATAGGAAGTTATAGATCAATTCTGTTACAGTGCTTTTCAGAATTCAGCATGACCTGTTCATAATACTGTATGTCTCACCTTTTCTTCATTCGTATAGGCTGAGGAAGAAGAAGACAAGAGCTATTGATCTTGGGTTTAGATTCTGGAAGTTAAAGAGTGAGTCAGTGAGATGGCTTTTCATTTGGACCCATAGTCCATTTGTGTAAATGTTCAGCTCCAGATCTTTCAATCTAACTTGAATGGCCTGGCCATTCTGAGAAGCTGTTTCCCACCACTGTGTGAAAACAAAATGCCGATTGACACGACAGATCACTAAACGCAGTTCCAGTGGCAGCCGTGACTCAGATCGTATTGCGTTCAGTGGCATGCTTACTCTCTCAAAACACGACCTCTGTAACTGGTAGGTGACAGATGGGAGTACTGCTCAGAAAGTTTCCCTCCCTGGCCCTCGCATATACATAGCTTTTCTTTCACAGGGGACAGGGAGGTATTTAGCGTTAAAGCACTGCTGAAGTTCTCAAAAGTGATTTCTACTAGGTAACAATTTCAATGACATTGCTTTTCTTCAAGACTTGTGGCATTGTCCTACAATCTGCGTTATACAGTGTTTGTTTGTACTATTGTGGGAGGTTAATTACTGTGGCGATTGTTCATTTTAGTGTAGGTTGCATACATTTTTCAAGCAATCAAAATGGTTTGCCTTTTGTATTTGTATTATTGGGCTCTCTACATAGTCTGTTTCAAAACTCTGTTACATGAACTCCCTTTTTCCTGGAAACAGCACTGAGCACTTGTAGAATCAATGTTAAATTCTCCCCAGCCTTCAATTCAATGTCAAACTGCAGCTCAGCTCCTCCAGACGTCTTTCAGTAATGGAAAGCACATAAAATGTTGATCTATGCCTGCTGCATGTGCATAAATATATACAAATTTTATATATCTCTATATACACCTGTGTATTTGCCTCTCTCTGAACTAATTATTCATGTTGTGTTTCATTCTTAACGAAACAAATGACATTTGAGAGACATGACATGGATTTTTTTTCTTTTGTTTCGGGTTGGGGTGTTTTTCAGGAAAAAAGGGTTCTCTTTTGCTGTTAAATTTTCTGGTAACTTGTATCTGTTAAGAAATTGCATCTTCCTTCTTTGGCTCAGCCACATATCGTAGGTGAAAGCAAGAAAACGTTTTCCTCTTCTCCTAGCGAACTGGGCCAACAAAGTTATTGCTGCAATCTACCGGTCTGTAGGTAATCAGAACTTGATGGAAGTACTTTTTCCATGCTTTACTGTCAAATGGTTTGATCACCTGTGTAACACGGTGATAGCTGCATGTGAATGTGCACATGCAGTACAAGGACAGTACTGCTCCTCTTCTATGAACTGAATTTATCTCCTGCAGGTACTGCACTTGATGGTTTTTGAAAGGAACATTTGTTAAGTAAATGCCAAAGCCAACAAAGAAGAAAACTCATCTTTCACATGGAACAAGCACTTTTTAGAGAATCAAGTACGTTATTAGTGGCTGTTGTACTTTAGCTTAAGGCCACCACATAAATTCTATTTGACAAATTAGTTATGCACACCTGTTTATATCAGTGCTATGAAACACTCATTTCAATGTAGCTTCTGTTTAACTGAACACATTATTCACTTCTGAAAGTTATTTTAGGGTCTTCCTTGTGTCTAGGCATACCAGTAATGCTCTATTATCTTGGCTTACAACTAACTGAAGCAAACATATTATGTTATGTTATCCCTCCCATTAAAACAATGCCAAAAATTCTCACTGAGAGCGTCATTTAAACTTTCAGAAAATTCAGGAGACATTGATTTGTTATTCTGCATAAACTATTTTTCATGCAGACAGAACACCATTGATTTGTTTACTTAAAATGAAGTTGCAGTGCACGATGCATTCCTGTTCACCTGATTTTTTTAATTTGTGTGAAATATTTTCAGCTGAACCTTATGTATTGAACTGTCAGTTTTTTAAAACTTTGCTAAAAATAAAAATGGCAGTGACCCAGCTGGAACTGAAATACAATACCTGTGATAAGAAGCTGGTAGAGTATATTACAGCATAGACATAAACAAATAAATCTTTGTAAATATAAATTACTGTAACTGTATTGACTAGACAATCTGCCCCAGCATGTCCCAGGAATACTTTTTTTTCTTTTAATGTATCTATACTCCTACAAGGAATGTTAAAATTCTGGAGTTGTAAATATACTAGTAATTACAAACAACAATGATTTGTTGTAAATCCATAGTAGAAAGCTGTTACTGCAGATTACAGCCAGAATGGATTTGAGCTGTGCCTCTTTCACCCTTCCTACTTGCTGGATATATCTCGTATACTCCCTGTTGTTTAGCAGGTGCAGTAAGATACCTGCTCATTGAAGTCTTCCCTCCCCACCCTGTCCACCCACCCCATGAAAAAAAATGATACCACAATGAAAATATTTGGGTGCATGAAGTTCGGAGTGTGTGATTTAACACATTACCCTAATCTATGCTCTGGGCTGTGCTGTTGAGGAGATGACGCTCAAGACTCTGGATTCAGGGTGATGTTTCTCCTTATTAGGTCAAATACGGCAGCTACTCAGTCCAGAATATGCAATATTTCTGTGAGCCTTTGCACTGTGGCAGAAAAATGTGCCCAGGTGCTTGGGATATCTCTTAGCACACTGCATTTTGCAGCACAGTTTTGGGTCTCTGTGTGTTGCCCTCAGTTTTCAGGAGCCAGACTCAAAGCTCGAAGCACAAGAAGAATTTAGTTCAAGCTACTTGCTCTGCTGGGCTTGGCTGCATGTTGATGTGTGTTATTAGTTCGTTGCCACTGAGTGATTTGAAACCCAGCTAATGAGAGGGTTTTTGTTATCCTTCCTCCTCTTTCACGTACATGATTTGAGTAAATGTGATACCAGAATTCAGGAATCGAATGAGAAGACATCTTCTCAGGAAAGAAAGTGAGTTCAGTTTCTTCCCAATGCTCATGCAGAACACGCTGCTGTTTTGCCCTTCCCTGCTGTTTGGCTTGCTGCTAACCTTGTGCTTGAAAGATGTATTTATATTGCCCTCACTAGGTATGGCTTGAGAGATGTCTCTTCTGGCCTTTATTTTCCCTTGGGAAAGCGTCCAAATACGACAGACTGTGGTGTTGTCTTCCTGATCCTGCAGCTGGCCTGAAAAACCAGTAGCAGTAAACAGTGCAGATGCTTAACTTTCAATTTTACTGATAACAACAAGGTGATGTTAATTCTGGCAAGCTACAGATGTTTGCCTTTCCTGCTGTGAGAATCATTCCCTACAGAAACTGGGAAAAACTTGAACCTTCTTGCCTTGAGCTGGAACTGTGTTTAAGCAAAAGTATTTTAAACTATTTTTCTCTTCAGTTTCTAAGTCATGACCCAATTCATGATTACTGAATAAAATTGCCTAAGAATTATCAGACTGCATCATGATATAAATCATGGCATGGCTGATCATTTCTTATGGTTGTCCAAACAAATATTCTTCTCCAGTATTGGACATAGTGATGACAGTGTTATCAGTGAAGATGCTCTGCGATTTATCGCTACACACTTGTGACAGTGAACGGATTCTGGCTGGACAACTCCTGCAAGCATCACCAGGGTTTAGGAGGTGTTAGCAGATGCTAACTTTTGGAAAGAACCAGAAGGAATAAAGTGAGAAATAACAGATACCTTGTGTTTGGCCTATATCTGAAGATGTTACCCTGCAAAACTTTGAAAATTTGTGACAGAATGCTACTTAACTGTGTTCATATTATAAGTTCATGCTTAATAAGTTAGGTGGGGTAAAGTGCATTTAAAAGTAGAAAGAAAAGAATCTTAGACAACTTCATTCTGAAGGAAAAAACAGTTCTGGATTCTCACTGTTCCCACAAGTGAAGTGTAAAATGAGGCTGTGAGAAAAGAGCCAAGCTGTTGTGTAAAGTTAACTAGCTATGACCATAGTGCTCATTTTTTATTAGGACTTGTAAATACTGTACCTGTATACAGGCACAGCTGACCAGCAATGACTAGCTTTTGTTTCCTAACTGTTCAGTATGGATTCAGTGTGTATTTGGCTCGAGAAGGGTGCCAAATGTTTGTGAGATGGCGAAGGTGGTTTATGAAATAGCAGGTATGAAATGGAATATCTTACTACCACTACCTAATACAGAGTGGTATTTTTGGTTTTTCTACATTTTGTTTCTTATTTTCCTGCCAGATGTCTAGCTATTGCTTCCTTACTGTGTTTGTCTGGGCAAATCCAGACTGGAGTTTCCATGGTATTGTCATGTAAGGACCTAATGAAGCATATCTTGTATGTGTGAGTAATGCTCATCTGTATTAATGGTCCTGCTGGCAGCACTGGTATTAGTTATGTGAAAAAATGTTGAAAGAGGAGATCCAGCCTTGTTCTAGTAAAACTGGAGATGTAGGTAAAAACTCACCAGGAGACCAATTTGCCACCGAATGTAAATTAAGAGGTGATGGGAGGACGGAGAAACGGTGTGAGTGCCCTGTCATTCATTACCTGGGAGTTCTTAAAACTGCTTATGACCATCTTTCCTCTGCCATCCTAAAGATAAATATTCTTTTTCCTTAGACCATTTACTGGAAGGGGCTAACTAAATCTCACTGTATGCAAGTGACATCTCCATGATAAAAGCAGTAATGTGATACTGAATCATTTCCAGAGGAACTCTTACTTTTGGCTGTACTAAAGCTTTCTAGTCCGGGGCCTGGCAGTATTTGACCCTTCTTTTCTCTGTCCAGACAGCATCCGTGTACCCAGTCTAGATGTTGTGTCTTTATCTGAAGCAGATGAATAGTTTCTCCTTTGTTTAAATGGAGAGGATAAGTTGTCCAGATTACTGCTTCTTACTTGGAAGATTGGCTCTGTTTGCTAGTACGTGGGATTTCTGGCTGGTAAAGGGCATGCATGAAAGCAGCCCTTGATGAAGAACCTGCTTGACTTGTTCTTGGCATTGGAGACAGCCTGTGTGTGAACTCACTACCCAGCCAGTGTCTCGGAGGGAGACACTTCCCAGAGCCTCCCAGAAGAGCAGGGACACAGCTTCCAGACTTAACATCAGGATGTCAGTCTCTCTGCAGGCATCTGGCTTTCTCCAGCCCAGCCTCCTGAGACAACGGCACAGTCCCCTGGGCATCTGTTTTAAAGCACAAAAGGCTTTGTGTAGGAGGTTACAAAGGAATGATGAAATCTTTGAGCCAAGAGCTGAGATCACCATATGTATTCAAAATAAAGACAGAAAATGGCCATCTCTAGGGGCAATGGGGACTTAAAAATACTCTTGAGCAGCAAGTGTGGTAATCAGCTGGAATCAGTTTTTGGCTGCAAATATGCAGCAGCCTCTAAATGTCTTAATGCTTGGGCACTATTCTATTAATATTGATTTTAGACAGCTACTAATTGGTAACACATATAGGAGTAAAGTAGTCAGGCTGTGATAGCCCGCCTCACTTTGAGAGAGTATCTGCCAGAAATTTTACTGGGCTCTAGACTTGATTGTCAGTGAAAACAGAATTTGTTAACCCCTTCTATCCTTGCAATTTTATGAAATGACCTGTTTCATTTGGTTAGTTGCTACTTATATGTACTAACACTTCTCTGTTCTCCTTTCTTTAATTTAAACTATCATTGACATTTCTGGGAATTTATTTGAACAAGAGAAAACTTTGGTGCATATGTGCATAAGAACACATCAATATGCGAAAAGATTCTTTGTTGGTATAGAAATCTTTCCGTAAGGAGTAAAAAGATCTGTTTCTTCCTACCTGTAACCAAATGGATGCATTGAACAGGTGATAGACTTGTGCTTAAGACATTGGCCCAACACTCAGAAACACCTTTCCTGCTTTCCTCTTGCTCTTAGACTTCCTATGTCTTCTTGGATACACAGGTGTTGAATTTCATACCACCTTTGGTTTTCATGTTAAACTGAAAGATGAGAACTACTTCTACACTTCAGCACTGTAAATAAAACGCTATCAATATTTATGGGCATTGAGCATAAATGTTCATCTTGGTGCCTCCTGTGTTCCTCTGCTCCTGAGTTCTACTTTCGTGATACAATGGCCTTGGCCTGGCAAATGAAGTTACATCCTGTTACAGTAACGGCATATCAAATCACTGAGAATATGGAGAATAACCTCGCAAAAAAGTCTTCATGGATCAGGTAAGGTGATCTTACAGATTCTCTGAAATAGTCCTGTAAGTGGCTTGTCATCATGGAAGTGGGCATAGTCATGGTCTGTCTCAATCTTCTTCCAAAATGGGTTGAAGAGACTGTTATGCTGCACTTTCCTAAATCGGTACGTCTCCTAAGACCTTCAGTTGGCAAGGTGCAACTCTGTACGTCCTTGTTAGGTGAAAAAAGGCTCTGCTTCAGTAGTTTCATCTCCTCTTTGTATGATTCATGTATACAGCTTTCAAAATCTCGTTGAGTGTATTGTATGAGGGAGAAATCTGTCGTTTTCATTCATACTTTCAGGAATGCAGGATGTCACTAATGGTAAACTCTGTCAAGGGGAGTTTATATTCACATGGAGTGTGGCAGTACAGACTCTCCCACTCCCAGTGCTCTGCGCAGGATACAGAAAAGGAGCCCCATGGCCTTTTTGATATTTGCCAGGAGATGCTAGTTTCAGCAAGTGACTTCAGTGGAAAAATGCACTGGAAGATGTACACAATATATCTGTAACACAACTTCCAGATCCTTTCAATTCAACCTCTGCTAACATAAGTGTGAGAAAAAGAAAGATGTTAATGTGAGGAAAGAAAGGGGCAAATAAGCCCACATATTTTTCTTATAAAGCAGATGTTGGGAAGAATCTGCAAATCAAAGGGGACAATTTTTCTCAAACAGTAAATAATTCACTGGAAGGCAGCATTGTCTGTGATATGTTCACGCAATTTTGGACAAGAAGATTTTTTTATTCGTTTAGACTGTACAGACCAACTACAGACAATGAAGACTCTGAGTGTTTGTGTCATCTTCTTAATTTAGAGTATGTGGTGAAGGGGCATGTTTATGTGTGAAATACACACATGGGACCTGCAAGGCTGCCTGCGTGTAAGGCCAGATGCAAGTTTTGAGTGGAAAACTCATTTTTTTTATTCAATACAGCCATTTCTGAAAATTGCCACAATAGCTTAACAATGCTTAAAAATTAGACTGGATGTGTTTTTACTGTTCTGAGCTATTTCACTGGACTGTATCTCTCACTCCACTGTCTCTTTCCCTCCTGCCTTTCTTATTCAAATGGAGTATGAGTTCATGAAAGTACTTGGATCTTGCTGATCCAAGGCTATTTCAGTAGCATTATATTTTTAAAAAATCTATTAGATACTCTTCTGAAGATATTCTTAAGATGATATATATACATGGCTGGGTCTATATATCTGTAGATAGATAGACAGACAGACCAGGTGCATCAGACAATAGTGTGGTGGGTCATTTAAATACAACTTATAATATTTGTGAGTCAGAGGTAGATCCAAAAGTAATTCCATGGAAATGAATGCAGAAAATCTAGATTTCTGCTGGGATAACTCAAATGCAAGAGATTTTCCTGTAGATTATATTGCCACAACATTTGCTTGTAAATTTATTTGATCTTAATGAACCTTTTGACTAGTTCTGACTTGATAACTTTTTGGCAAAACCTTAAAAAAAACAGTGAAGATTGGCAAGAGGTACTGCAGGAAGATTTACCAGCTCTCATTATCATAAATACGGCTTGGATGAGTGTTTGAATTTCTCACATAATTTTGTTTGTTTTTCTTTTCATTTCATCTTTGTCTTTGAAGTCCACTTCAGATTTTTTCAGATTTACTACAGAAAGCTGACATACATTCCACAAAATGATCTGGTGTTACCCAAACTGAAATCTTCACATCCAAAAAATACTTTCATAGAAATTATAGTGATTAATACTGTGCTTTTCTGGCAGGCTTTACTAATTGTGCATGGGGTGATTTTTCACTGGAACCAGGTTTCAAGGGAACAGAACTGAAATGAACAAGCGAGAGCACAACATGGGAGGGATGTTTAAACAACATGAATGAAAGGAAAACTAGAAAAGTTTTTAAAATGTCTTTCAATGAAGTTAGAGTTACTCCATTAAAATCAGATTTGCTACTTAAGGGGAACCAGGTCAGATCCTAACCAGCTTGCTGACAGAGTCCATTTCATCTCTGACATTGGCTATGAAGGAAACACAAGACAGTTGTACATGCTAGAGACTGTCAGCAATTTAATCAACTCTAACTGTTTCCTTTTGTCTCATACAAAGAAAAATTACAGTGCATCTGACATAGAAAGGAAAAGTGTGTTTTGACCTTTAGGTGTTTGTATACTCCTACTTAAACTTAGAATAAATGGATTTCTTAGTCTTGAAAAACTATTTAGAGCCCTAGCTCTGACTTTGCTATTCATCTCAGCACTGAAGAAAATACTTTAAACCAGCAATGGTCTGCTGAATTTATAGGACTTTAGGACAGCTACTTTTAAGTCTCTGCTGAATCGGACTGCCCTTTCATTAGATCATTATTGTGGATAGTTTGGATAGTTTGTTTCCATCATAAATACAATGAGCACGCTTGGGACTCCAAGAGACAAAAGCTCTCTGATGTCTTTTGATCATGGAGTGTGGGAAGTGATGCTCTGGGGAAGACACATGCATGGGTCAAGTGAGGATGCAAATGGATGAAGAGGTTGAAATGCACTACGTCTGCCCACAAGTGAAAGGCAACTAAATGGGGAAAGGACCCCATGAAATGGCAAGCAGAAAAATTACTGGCACATGCTGGCTGTTGAAATGCATTCTGCTAGCTCCCGACCAGCTGCACTCACCGATAGGGTGCGGGTGGATGTTTTTTCTCCACGGTACGTTTTTCTGCCACCAGATCAATGCTGTGTACCCCTGAGGTTTTTTTCTTCTTTTTCTCTGAAGCTGGTGTGAATGCCATTGACTACCCCACTGATTTTGATGGGTCTGTTTGGCACCATAACCTGCTCTGAGCTGAGAGACCAGAATGCTAGAATTCTTCCTATTTGTTTTTATAGGTCCTTTCTATCACTCCCAATTTTTTTAAGAAGTCTGATAGATAAAGTATACTTTTAAAGTTTCCTGGCCTGAATTTTAAAAATATTTGGAAAGGATTACAAGACATTAAATAGTCTCCATTACTTAGAACAAGCTAAAGATTGTCTTGAAATTTATACGGTTTTAAATTTTTTAAATTTTATATTTTGCTAGTGCTTTTCTGTATTACTGCTTAGAAACAGACAGACAACTGCAATAGTAGGAAGATCTGTTGCCTCACTTCTTTTAAATAGTAGTTGACCATGAAACATTAGAACAGCAATGTTACAGAGATGAGAAAAAAGAAGAATAAGCAACTTTCAGGTTTTTATTATGTAGTTTCAGAAAAGTTCAGGTATACCCACTTCATCAATACCATTGCATTTTATGTGCATGTTTTTGCACATTAATTGAGCAAAATAGACAATTGTGTGCATTTTTCTTCTCAAACTCAGGCAACAGAAGCAGTTTCCCACACTTTTGAAAAATTAAATAGAACATGTGGGAATATGAAGATCTGTGAAAGCCTGAAGTGTCTTAATTAGGGTCTTTTTTTGCTGGATGGGCGAACCTTGTTAGCATGAGTCCAGAACTTTTTAAGTTCACTACGTCAGAGACAAATGTTTAACAAACAAAACCTTCCTGCCCAGCATATTCTTACTCTCATAAGTTTTATAGCTTCCTCTAATTTTGTTTTTTTGATCCAGACTGATTTACATATGTTTTTCTATTTAAATCAAGTTTTCTGTAAATTAATGTCAGGTGTAACTGAAACCTCGTTATTCTTACTAGTTCTATAACAACATCTGTGCTATAGTAAGGCAAGCATGCCAGAATGAATCTTCTAAAAGTGGAGAAACAAGTACAAAGTAAAAATAAATTCAAATTGAAATAGATTGCTTGCAGTAAAATGACAAAATTTAATTTCGGTGTGACTTTACTGGCCAAAATGATAACAGATTACATGACTAGTTTTAAAAAAAAACACATCAGTGTCAGGTACTCATTGCAAATTCTCTGGTGATTAGTTGGGTGGCAAGGCATACAAGGAAAATTTGGCTTAAACACTGTCTTCACCATAAGGTGTATTTATTTCAAACTAGGTAAAATGACATGGCTGATAATTAAATTATAAAAAAAAAAAAAGAAAAAAGAAAAAGAAGAAAAACAGGGAAATTTGATTTCCCAGAGATATTTACACCGGATGAACTATTTTGAATGCAAGGCAAACTACTGCAGTACTCCGTCTCATCTTCCTTTTCCTCATTATTGCATGCCAAAATCCAAGCTAACTCTTGATCGTGCACAGATTTCATCCCCCTAGCTACCTGCAGCTGTTGATTGTGACTGTAAGGCACTGAGGCTGCTGGCTGCAGTAATTTGTTGTGTGGCCACTGTGAGCCGTGACTGCGCAGGCTTCCATCTCACTCGGAGTGCCCCAATGATAAGACAGCTGTCAAGTAACCTCCCATGTACTCTGAACAGAAATCTCAGTCTGAAAGTGTTTCTCAGTGTCTCATTTCTGTTTGTCTTGTTACTACAGCAACAGGGAATTGTATTTTTACGGTTCTATTATGTATCATGTCTTCCCGCTGATGATCTTGTGTCCTACTGATGACCTTGAGCTTGTAAATTTTTGGTTGCAGACTGGCATAATAGAACACAGTGACCAGTTTCAGTGAAAATAATTGAATATTTTCCTGACATTAAAAAAATTATTTGGCTTAAAATAAAAAGGCAAAAAAGAAGTTCTGTATGGGAGAGAAAAGAAGAATGGAGGAATGTGCTTGGATTTACATGTCAGGTCTGCCATCTTCATCTCAAGAACAACATTCTTAGAGACATCTCTTGCCAGGAATTACAAAATGATCAGGTTTTAAAATATTTTTAACCAGAGCAAATAACTAGTCTTCAAATTATCTCTTTTCTAAAATATCAGTTAGCAGATTGGGTCTGTAGAAATGAAATTTTACTGTTAACAAACCAAGAAGTTACTCACTAGCCAGTGTTCTGAGTGCACCAGGTGGGGGAGTTGTGGTGGTATTACCCTTACTGATTTACAAAATCTGTATTACTGTTCTATGGAAAATGAGAACCCCGTTATGCTAGAGGCACTGCCCTGTATGAAAGCCCAGATGATAGAAAACCAAAAAAACTCCAGCTACTGTACTGAGCATTTGTTTACACATAAAAACACAAACTAGCCACTGAAATAAGTTGAAAGAAGAACGGGCATTTAAGTGCTAGGCTGCAGACTGTAGAATCAAAGCAAAAGGAAACTTGCATAGACGAACTAAACTAAATTACCAACTTCAAAGCTTTCTGCAGGATGCAGTTAAAAACTTTGTATGTGAAACAAACATCGATTATATCGATTTAAATCAATACAATTTTCATGCTGCAAGGATGAAAGTGCTGTGGGGGCATGTCTTTTCTCCTGGCTTACCCCAACAATGCTCTGCTGCGTGGGTGAAGAGCTACTAAAGAAAAGAGCATGTGCTCCAGCTGGAAGTGTGGGGGCTGCACAAAGAGCAAGGCTGTTTTACCACTGGTATTTCAGTTGCATTATTGTATGAAGTACAATGCTGCTTTGCACAGGGAGACGTGGTGACAAGCTCAGAAATTACCACCACATAATCCTGAATCTTGTTCTCTTCTAATATGTGCATGCTGAGCTCTTTAACTGACAACAGTAACCCCTTATGTTTTTCCTTTCTATATGCATGCAAATTGTATGGTGATGGAAATGGTATATCCAAGATATTTAAGCTAAGTTTTTAGTGTATCAGAATAGCAGTACTGAAACATATCTGCAATTTCATATGAAAACCATACAAATAAGCAAACCATAGTCAGTAGCCTCTGGCTGTGGAAGGTTTGTCCTCTATATTAGAAGCAATTTCACTGCTGTTAAACGTACAGTGCATGCCACACGTTAGCTAATTTACTCTGTTATTTAATTCCTGTAACAGAGCCAAGCCACTGAAAACATGGTGCTGGCCTTGCAAATTCAAAAGAAGCGATTCAAGTGACCAGTATCTGCTGCTGATGCAGTGCTGCTGTGGGAAGACCTGAACTTGGTGTTTTAAGTTAATACATCTGTAATTCAACTTCTGTTAACAGGCTAACTCCATTGTTATTGCCAATGCGTTATGGCTAAATCTGGAGCTATTGTTAGCTCTGTATTTCACACTTCATTGTAGCAGCTATTCCACAAATAGATCACTAGAGTAAGACTGAATGTCGTATTCAATCTGGTCACTTTATGGTAATTTTTTACATGTTTTTGTGAAATTTCTAGGCACAAAACTTTCATGGTCGTTTTGGCTTCACGAACTACCTAAAGAACTAAGCTAGGATTTTGTGGTAGTTAACAACAGGTCTACCATACGAGCTGTAGATTACAGCTGTCCTTTTGCAGCAGACCTCTTGACACAGATAGAAGAGCAGCACAACTTGTGTTGAGCTTACCATTGGGTTCACAACATTAACATGCTGTAAGCACCATACCATAACATCCCCATGGGAATATCTTCCCAGCCTGCAGAGGAATAGAGGACAAAAAGCAGCTCCACAGTTTAGAGTGGGTTAACACCATAGACACTACATAGTTGGGAGCTCTGAAAGGGGACAACGTAGGAGGAATGCTGTGGTGAAATAGACTGAACCCACAGTGGATGCTGCCTTTCAGGTTAAAAACATTTCTCCAGGGAAAGTTTGCCAGGGTTTAGTTCCCACTGGTGAATATGGGCAATCTGTATGAAAAGGGGTGAAAATCTTCCTATGCATGAGATTAATTTCCATGCCAAATGAAGGTGGAATTATTAGCATGTGGTTAATAGCTCTTCTCTTTTTATAAATGCTAATGTTGTTTTACTGGGAGAAGCAGAATGGCAGAAAAGCATCTTTTCCCTTGTTTTTCCTTTAGATTTCCCCCGAGTAAAACCTGGTATTAAGAAATGTGCAATGTATTTTCCAGACTGATTAAACTGTGGGGTGAAGTAAGAGCTTTTCAATTTTTTTGAATGTTATTTCTTTATAACCTTTATCTCCATATGTGAGGGCATCAGGGACCTCTTTTAAAAAATAATAGAAATGAAGTTTGAAAATAATGATCCTTCACAGCCATGTGGCGTAACCTTTGAATGAAGAGGCATTTGTGAAGAGTTGGGAATGGTATTCAGTACAGGCTGAAGAAGGAGCAGTAAATTACAACAGGCCCAAAGGCGTGGTTTAAGCTCCCCTGAACACTAAAAACAGAATGCAATATAAGATTGTACCTGCTCTCTGCCACTGTCAGCTGGCCTTGGTAGCTAGACTCAGGAGCAATGGATGGATCATCCTGATAAAGCTGTGAGCAAACTCTCTATGTCCTGTTTTCTCTATGACAAACTACAGAATTGGGGCTTATGAAGCACATTCATCTTTTTGGCATAATGAAATAGGAACTTTAAAACTTCTTTCTTAATGTTTCAAATTCCCACCTTATTGTTTTGGGCTGACAGCCAATGTAGTGACAGCATTTATACATTGTGTAGCTTGTTCTGTGAAGTACTAAGTTGCACCCTCTCTCTCTTTTTTTAGTTTCTCACAAGCTCTGAGCAAGGCACAAAATGTTCTATAATATCTATTAAATATTGGTCTTTGGCAAAGAAGAGAAATAGACAGCACCTCTCTTCAAAGATTAGAAAACATTGAGCCAAAGTGAATAATTTATTCCTCACTGAGCACAAGGAAAGAAGAACACCTGTACATGACATGTACCCAAAACAGCTTAGAATCATAAAATCAAGGAATAATTTGGTTTGGGAGGGACCTTTACAGATCATTTACTCCAACCATCTTGTGAAAAGCATGGACATCTTCAACTAGATTAGGTTACTCAAAGCCCTATCCAACCTGGCCTTGAACACTTCCAGAGAGGGAGCATCTGCAACTTCTGTGGGCAACCTGCGCCAGTATTTCACCACCTTCATTGTAAACAATTTCTTCCTTATATCTGGTCTAAATCTACTCTTTTTTAGTTTAAAACCATTATCTCTTGTCCTATCACAACAGGCCCTGCTAAAAAGCTTGTCCCCATCTTGTTTCTAAGCCTCCTTTAAGTACTTAAAGGCCACAATAAGGTATCCTTGCCTTCTCTTCTCGAGGCTGAACAACCCCAACTCTCTCAGCCTTCCCTCGTAGAAGAGGTCTTCCACCTCTCTGATCATTTTTGTGGCCTACTCTGGACCTGCTCCAACAGGTCCATGTCTTTCCTGTGCTGAGGACTTCAGAGCTGGATGCAGGACTCTGGGTGGGGTCTCACCAGAGCAGAGCAGAGGGACAGAATCACCTCCCTTGACCTGCTTTTGATGCAGCCCTGGATAAAGTTGGCCTTCTGGGCTGTGACCGCACATTGTCAGCTCATGTCCAGCTTTTCATCCCCCAGCACTCCCAAGTCCTTCTCTGCAGGGCTGCTCTCAATCCCTTCATCCCCCAGCCTGTATAGATACTGGGGGTCACCCCGACCCAGGTCCAAGACCCTGCACTTGGCCTTGTTGAACTTCATGAGGTTCACATTGGCCCACTTCTCAAGTTTGTCCAGGGCTGTCTGGATGGCATCCTGTCCTTACGGCGTGTCACCTGCATCACTCATTTTGGTGCAACCACTCAGTTTGGTGTCATCTGCAAACTTACTGAGGGTGCACTTGATCTCGCTGTCCATGTCATTGACGAAGATAACAAACAGTACTTGTCCCAATACAGACCCCTGCAGGACATCACTTGTCACCGATCTCCATCTGGACATTGAGCTTGATGGAAGCCTCCTGTCTTCTGTGAGCTGAGCTGGACTGTTACCCGAAGGACAGCAGCAACACACACTTTTAACAGCTTTGTTGGCGACATGGACAGTGTGTCTGTCCGCTAATCTGGAAAGTTGTAAAGTTCCTCATATTCTAAACATTACCAAAGACACCCATGTTTTGCTAACATATAAGAAAGCATCCATCAGGTACAAGGATTTTTAATTCTCAGTTCCTGCAGACATGACAACATGACTGACTTGAGTAAAGAAGGTGTCTTGTTAGCAATAGGGATATATCTTGCTCTGTCATCAGCATTGTGTTACCATGCGATTGTTTTGGAAGGATGTTTCCCTTTGGGGTAGGAACTGACTAGCCATCAGAACTACTGCAAAAGGGAAAGTTGCAATTGCTGGCTGAGAAATTTCACAGAAGCTATGCTTTGGCTGTAGTATAGATCTGCGAAGCAGAGCTAGGTTTACCCAAGAGGAGGTTTACCCTGTCAGTAATCACAAAACCATTAGTATTACTACTTTAAAGTCCATGTCAAGCTGGTTTGTGTTTTTCTAATTTACATGGGAATTTTCATGGGCCATCAAAATGTAACTTTTGGTCTTGCTAATCATGCATCAGTACATATTTTTCGAAGACGGCAAATCAGTGTGTTCCTGGAGAAGAAGGGAGAAAGGCTGGGGAGAAAAACAAGGGATGTAGGGGCACGTGTGGCCACTTCACAAGGTGCTGAGGATTGGGAAAGGTCAGTGAGAATTTTGTGGGTTGTCGGGTGGGAAAAGTTTAGGAGCTCTCCTCAGACAAGCAAAGGGATGTGTGGTGGGTTGACCCTGGCTGTATACCAGATGTCCACCAAAGCTGCTCTATTGCTCCTCCTCCTCAGCAGGGCAGGGGAGAGAGAATACAGTGAAAGGCTCCTGGTTCAAGATAAGGACAGGGAGAGATCACTCAGCAATTACCATCACAAGCAAAACAGACTCAACGAGGGGAAAAGATTAATTTAATTTATAACCAATCAAAATCAGAGTAGGATAATAAAAACTAGAACCGAAAACACATTTCCCCCACCCCTCCCTTTTTACCAGGCTCAACTTCACTCCCAATTTTCTCTACCTCCTCCCCATGAGCAGCAGAGGGGAACGGGGAGTGGGGGTTGTGGTCAGTTCATCACACGCTGTCTCTGGTGCTCCTTCCTCTTCAGGGGGAGGACTCCTCACACTCTTCCCCTGCTCCAGCATGGGGTCTTTCCCATGGGCTGCAGTTCTTCATGAACTGCCCCAGCGTGGGTGTCTTCCATGGGATGCAGCCCTTCAGGGACAGGCTGCTCCAACGTGGATCCCCTGTGGGGTCACAAGCCCTGCCAGCAAACCTGCTCTGGCATGGGCTCCTCTCTCCACAGCTCCATAGGTCCTTCCAGGAGCCTGCTCCAGTGTGGGCTCTCCATGGGGTCACAGCCTCGTTCACACACATTCACGTGCTCCACTGTGGGGTCCTCCCTTGGCTACAGGTGGATATCTGCTCCATCGTGGGCCTCCATGGGCTGCAGGAGGACAGCCTGCCTCACCATAGTCTTCATCACGGGCTGCAGGGGAATCTCTGCTCTGGTGTCTCGAGCACCTCCACCCCCTCCTTCTTCACTGACCTTGGTGTCAGCAGAGTTGTTTCTTCACATATTCTCACTCCTCTCTCTGGCTGCAGTTGCCGTTGCACAGGGCTTTTTCCCCCCCTTCTCAAATACATTACCACAGAGGCGCTACCACCATCACTGACGGGCTTGGCGTTGGCCAGTGGTGGGTTTGTCTTGGAGTCAGCTGGCACTGGCTCTGTCACATATGGGGGAAACTTCTAGGAGCTTCTCACAGAAGCCCCCTATAACCTCCCTGGTACTGAAACCTTGCCATGGAAACCCACTACAGGATGATAGCTCCCTCCTTCTTCCACCTCCCTCAGCAGGTCCTATTTGGCTATCTGCCACGTGAGTGGGGAGGGAAGGGGGAGGGTGCTCCTACTGCAGGAGAGGCAGTAAAAGAGACCAAGCCCAAGCAGGATCGCTGAGCTGCAGAGGACCTGCACCACCCTGTAGAATTGCAGCTCCTGTGAATGGTGGAGAGATGGAGAATTCTGCGACTGGTAGAGCCCTGTGTCTCCCACCCTGCTGCCAGCCTCCACTGCAGACAGGCAAGGTGGGACAGGGAGGTTGAGATCAACCATTTGGGCAACTGGAATACCTCAAACAGTGGCTTTCTCTCTTTGTCCCTGGTGCCCTATTCTTTTCCAAGACAAGCAACAGCAGGGCCAATGCCATCTCTCTTCTCTCACCAATTTTTCACCAAGACTAATCATCCAGCTTTTTAAAAATCACAGCCTTGGCTGAGCAGCATTGGAGCTTTTTCTTGTCTAAATGACTACTATACAACAATTAGGGATGTAAGGGGATGTTTGACTTCAGACACGTTCGTATGGCTGAACCTGCTGACCAAAGGAGGTCAGTATGTGACATGTTCAGGAGCACCTACTCTGCTGACAGAGACTCCCTAAGAAGCTACTTAGGTTTGTGTTTGACCTGAAATGCTGGGTCTGTATTTGGTGAATGCGGCTTTCCATAGCAAGATGAAGAAACTCTGCAAGGAACTGGGACTGTTCCCTAGGCTCAGGTATTAAGACTAGTTGCAAGCTGCAGGGTGAAGGCTGTCTGAATTCAAATGCAGCCACAACCTCAACATGCTGCTCACATCTCCTCAGCAGCTTCTGGTACTGGATTACTTAGAAAAGTCTCACTGAAAGAGCAGCGGTTATGACTTCATAAGAATTCTGATGAAAATGAAGGCTTGTGTTTGACCTCAGTTCACTCTTCCATCATCTGGCAGTAAATCAGACTTAATTCATGACATCAGCTGTGCAGTTTAAAAGTCTGAGTTGCCTTCAAGGGATTACCGTCAGATTACCTCTGAGCACACAACTGAGTTTGCAGTTGTTCTGAAGTGGCCCTGAGTTGGGAACTGGGGCTTTGCTTTGCAGATGATCCCTTTGCAAGGAATTATGAAGTTGGTCACAGTCTTTTAAATCCAGTGCAGTAACTGCCTGTATATGACACCATAGATCCTTGGGCAGTAAAGCTGGAATGGTGTTAGTGCTCTGATAAACCCCTACAATGCTGGTGAAGACCAAAAGAGCTATAATATGCTTTTCAGAAGTGGATGGTGCTTTTTTTTCCACTGCTCTTACTCTGTAACAGCTATGTCCTGCTATTTGTGACTCCACATGAATACTCTGAGCACATCCCCTCCAAGTATTGGAAAAATGACAGTTTCACTCCACTATCGCCTAAACAGCAAATTGATCATGGCTTTTACCTTATATAACCTCACTTCTGTAAATTTTGACTGTATGACTTCTCTTCACTACTAAATATCTACCCGGTGTTGTTTTGGAGCTCAAATCCTAGAGAACATATTTACCTAATAATAGATGATCTATGCAGCAACATATGGGCAGGTCATTAAAAGGAGTTCCCATTATCTAATTAGGCCTAGTTCTCTGTTTGCCTTTCTGCACAGTGAATTAAATCTTGGCTCACAGGTCTGCTTCTCAGCTCCCCTGGGACCTTCAGTTCAAAACCAGGCTAAAAACTTTAATTGACCTGAGATGACCCATTTCCAGCAAATTCTGCCTCTTAGCCCTTGAATGACTGCCCCTTCCCAAGTAGCCTTGAACCTTGACTGCCTGCCTGAGGAACACGTAGGGTCCATTCCCACTCTGTGGGTCCTCCAGAGCATTCTGCTGAATGTCAATTTGACCATGGACAAGACCGCTGGCTTCAGAGGCAGGGAGGGAGGACAGGGCAGGTGGCTACCCCCGGCAGCATGAAAGTCTGCCCTGTGGTGTTGATAGACACCATATCAAACTGTACTTGCTTTCTGCAAAACATTCTGTGAAGTGTTCCTTCCTGGTGGTCTTGGTGGTGTTGTCCTGAACAAATGTGCTTCAGAAACTCCTCATTGTGCCACTTCCAAGCAGTGTTTTGATTTTAATTTGATCATATTGTCAGTCATCCACTAGCAGAAAAAAACAGCTAGAAAAAGGTGAAAATCTGGATACTGTACAAATTTAAATATGGGCCTAAACCAAGTTAAACCCAGAATGATGCTGATAAATGATTCAGACCTAAAATTAAAAGCTCTTTCTAACATTAATGCTTTTTTACTCAGTTTTTGAAAAGCCTGTCTTATGATTTTCATTTTTTCATATCCTTTAATTTATTATGCTTTTTTTGAGTACCTGTTATAGAGGACTGTGGTCTTATAATTTAAAAGTTGGAAATACTGGTTTTATGACTGTATCTGACTTAATTGAGCAGGACCAAAGCTACAGTAACTAAAGTCTAATCATTCAAGAGAATAAAGTTTATACCTCAGGACTACTATAAGTAAAACTCTCTTTCATGTCTTAGTCATGGAAAATTTGTGTTGGACTGCAAATCCCATCTAGAAAAATGAGGAACTCAGACCTCTAAACCTTTAAAATATTTTTCCAGAATATTGTGCTAATATTACTTAAAGAATTAAAAAAACTGCCCCTCCCAAGATTTCTTCTTTTTATTTTTTCCAAACACCAAATAAAAATAATGTCATCTACTTTATAAATGATGAATTGACATTCCTCCTGGCTTTTGAAGAAAATATAAAAGGCTGTATAGAATTCTTGGAAATTTCTCACAGTTAAAGAATCTACTTGTTCTCCATTTTTAAATATGGAGGTGCTTTTTTCAGTGGCATATACAATGCCTATAATTTGTTAAATCTAAGGGTAGTGTTTTGTCTTTTTTGAAAAATTAAGAAGCATATTATTGCAAGATCCTCAGATTTATTTAGGCTGCCATGAATGACCAGTTATGTCACGCCATATCCACATAATAGACCGAGGCATCTCTCAGTGATGGGAGACAGCAACATGAAATATAGAGAACATTATCATGTGGGTTTATGTGAATAGAGTTGATGCATTAATTGTCAGGTATTCAGTCTTGATATAGTTCTCTCTGCCTATATTTAAGAAACCATAGAGAAGCAAGTCCTTTGAGCTTGGTGCTCATATCAAGGGATGGTACCATGATGGTCTCCCAGGTGGAGAACAGCTGTGTGGGACAATGATGAAAGCATTCTCCAAAACAGCTGGTATCTGAGGTTTGGAGGCTTCAGTAGCATGGCTTGCTCTTGTTTCTCAATGCCTTGGACACCTGATAGCTCCCAGACCTAACTTCTGCCAAAAGGTTTCTTTTAATGTTCTCAGAGACAGTGTTTTTCAGCTCACCAGCCACCATCATCTCTTTCTCATCGTCTCTCATCTCATGTTTAAATGAGGTGTGTGGGTTTTTTTGTTTTCTTACACTGAAGCCATACTGCCCTTCTTCGTCATAACTGCTACAGTGTGGCTGAAATCTGTACTGCGTCTGGCTGGGATGGCGTTAACCTTCTTCATAGCAGACCGTATGTATGGTGCTGTGTTTCTGATCTGTGACTAAAACAATGTTGATAACACACCAGTGTTTTGGTTGTAGCTGACCATTGCTTGCACAACACTAAGGATTTCTCTTTTGCCCATTCTACCCATCAGCAAGTAGGCTGGGGGTGTGCAAGATACCGGGAGAGGACATAGCCAGAAGAGCTGACCCAAACTAACCAAAGAGATATACCATACCATATGGCGCCATGTTCGTCAATAAAAGCTGGTGGAAACAGGAGGAAGGGAGGATGTTCATAGTTATGGCATTTGTCTTCCCAAGTAACTGCTACATGTGATGAAGCTCTGCTTTTCAGGTAGTGGCTAAACATCTGCCTGCCACTGGGAAGTAGTGAGTTAATTCCTAATTTTGCTTTGGTTGCAGGCATAGTTTTTTCTTCATCTGTTTAACTGTCTTTATCTTGATTTACAAATCTTCTTGCCTTCTTTCTATGAGCTGCTCTGTGTGTGCTTGGCCATCGACCAGTGTGAACCCACAATAAAATCATACACTTCTATGGATTAGTGGCAGGGGTAAAGATTTTTCTGTATGACTCTGCTTTGTGGCTTACTGCTCCAAATGAAGAGCATGCTGTTCTCAATTCTAGCTATTGGTGATTACCTAGTGGTTAGACTTATCACTAGACAAGGAGTAAGAAAAAGGTGGACAACATTACCCTGTTCTGGTAAAGTAAAAGTTCAACAGCTTATTTTCCTACCTAAAAACAGAGTTACAAAAGAATAGGACATGCAGTTTCTACACATAATAGTGTCTGAATATCATGTTCTGATTCAGAACTTGCTTCCCATCATGTTTTCCTAATGCAGACGATGGGGACTGTTTCTTACCCAACAGAGCACTGTATTTACATGAGGGGGTTCCTAGGCTATAACTGATATACTGTCATTGTTCTTTAGTATACAGTCTAAATATAGCATACCATTAGGCAAATCAGGGTTAGAAGAGTTCAGAACATGCTATACGGATGGCAAGCTGTTTAGCTTTTGGGATGTCCTGGCCCAGGGCCTGTCAGAAGTCTATGTTCTATGATGTCTTAATTCAGGCTAATAGAATATCAGTCCAATAAACTGCTCATGTATTGCTGTTTTGTATTTTATCTCCTAAGTCATACCAAAACAATGCTGTAAAAGCATAGAATTACTCTTCTAGGTTACTGTTGCAATTCTAAACTAAACGTGTTTCAGAGATGTCGTTTCTACCCAGTGATTTTTTATTTTATCTTTTTAACATGTTTTGGGGTGGATAAGCAAGAGCCTTCCTCATTGATAAAACTCATTTCTCACACATTTTAACAGCGTCGTAGTGTGCTATGGTATGTAAATACATTGTAAAGACACACCAAGGATTCATGCTTAAACTGGTTCAGTAGGCATGCGAATCCTGAAATGCCAAAGTCTGTGAAGAAGTTGGTACAGCTTTACTCAAAACACATTGCAACTTGCTTATTACTGTGTCTCAGTTCCTCAAAGCGGTAGCTTCTGGCAGGTTGCACAGCACTGGAAATGAAGATTCACTCATAGAGTAATTGTAGACCATCCAAACAGTTCCAGGTTATCTGTGCATGCATGGGCTGTCACAGGTTTAGGCAGAATCCCTTTGCCAATTGACTCAGCCAATCATGAAATGATTTTCTCTTGTCCATTAGAAGAATCTGTGAGACATTCTCAACTTCCTCTAGGACTGAAGAAATGCTAGGCAAGCTTCTAGGAGAGAACATAACAGAGACAATCCCAGAGAGTTCACAACAGAACTCCAAAGGGAAGATGTATGAGAGTTTTGCTCTAAAGAGCCCACTTTGGAAGCTCAGTGGCTTTGAGTTACGTAAGGGAAGCACTGTGCATGTATCCTGGAGCTATTCAAATTGAACAGCAAATTAAATGTGTTTCAAAACTGAAAGAAATACAGCTCATTGGGATACTAATATTTAGCTTGAACTGACTTGAAATAACTTGTATATATTTTAATGCACTTTTTCCATGTCTAGAATGCTAAGATGTCAGAAGACTTATTAAACTACAAAGCCAGATATTTCTTCTGGTTTTGTGACGGGTAGGATAATTAGAGATCAAACAAAGAGACAAATATTTTAATATGAACTTTTCATATATTACCTTGTATCAGTGGGTGTCTCCACTAATGGTCCTATGTCTTTTTCATTCTGCACACAGCAGAATTAATTTTTTTTTAGGTTAACCAAGGTAACATTATAATTCAGGTAGAGTTATGCATGTTCCTTTAGCTACCATGTGATGAAAGCTGACTACCATATAGTGGAGGTAATTCAGCAAACCATTAAATATGCAAGTATTTCTGCTTGTTTCAGTGGGGTTAGTTATGTGCCTAAAGAGAGAAGCTGATGTGAATATATTACTGGCCTAGGGTTACTGTTATCACACACCTAAGACTGCAGGAAATGCAGCTTGTGTATTTGCAGGTCGACAATCATTTTCCACTGTTTACAAAGAAGTGTAACATTTTTAATGTAACTGGGATGGGATAAAGAGTATGAGCAAAGAGGAAGCTAAATTTTCTGCAGACTTGTATTTTTTCTTTTTTATCTCTATTTTCTCTGTTCATTCCCAAGTGTGAATATCTTATGGTTCACTTACTATGATGAAATTGAAAAAGCTCGCACTGAACTACAAACAGTGACTAATGCAACAAATTGAAAGAGCATGATTTGTTCAGATTTCTTCCAAATCCGTTCATCATCCTACTTTATGGAAAGAGGTTCTAATTCTTCCTCTCTTTAAGCACAGGAGATAAATAAGATTGTACTAGTCAGCATATGGGTCAATGAAGAAAGCAGTATTTTTCAGGATTTTTTACTGCATACTTCTAGTCTCTGAAAAAATGGATCAGAAAGGAATACTGTGTAGACCACTCCAGGGTGAGGAACAAAATGGGGAAAATAGGGGAAAATATTTTGGCATTCCAAATTTTTCTGCTCTGTTACATAAGGATTCCTGTAATATAACAACAGTCAGACTAATGCTGAATTTAGACTTCTGCCACAAAGGTCCCACACAACAATATCATGACAATGTTCTCATACAGGAAAACTTCTGAAAAGAAGTATTTAATTGCTCTAAATCAAATGGTCACTTAAATATGAGGCAGAATCTTATTTCAGCTTACTTTTCTTTTACAGATATTAGAGAGTGAGTTTTAAGTGAGTTTTTACAGCAAACATTGCTGAGAAAATCACAAGAGCGTGAATGAAAGCAACAAGAAGCCTTAGGCATTATGTTTTCACTTGTGAAAGACAGAAGTCCTCAGTTGTGAAAATTGTGAAATGGAGTTAATTCGGTCACTGGGACTTAATAACTAGGGCCTGTTTAAGATAAGTTTCTTTTCTTCTTTGTGTGTTTAAGAGAGAAACACCAATGTTTAGAACTGATCTCTGTCTCTAGATTCTGCAAGGTGATTGTGGAAAGTAGATTAAAGAACGATCTGTAGGACAGGTAGTAAACTAAGTTCACAATCCGTCTATCTCCAGTAAAGAGAGCTGTACAAGGAGTAACTGTGGTTCTGTTTTCCAAACCAGCCAGAGCATTCTTTAATTTTTATTTCTGTTTCCTATAGGAAAACAGGTGAACACCAGTCACCCTATGGTAAGCCGTAATGAGAAAAAACACTCTGAATTTCAAACAGCTTAGGGCTGGGAAACATGGTGAGTATTTAAATTATCCAAGGTACTTCAGGTGGTTGATATTTACAGGCACAGCAGCTTTTACAAAATTACTTCAACAACTTTAGTATTTTTTTACCTCAATACAGCAATAACATTCCTGCCACATACCTGATAGTTTGGTATTTCTTACATTGATATCAAGACAATCCTTCTTGGAAAGTATGTTGCTGCTCTCGGACACTGCCCTAAAGTGAAAACAAAACAAAAGAAAACAAAAAGTCACTAGCAACTTGTAAGATATTTCAGCACTAGATTTATTGTCTTCTGCCAGGATTGGCAACAGGAGACTAAAGGAAGATCCAGCTCACTACGGTGATAAGTTTGGTGGGGGGAGAAGCATTGGCGCAAAGGAAGATCAGCCCAGTCTTGAAGTAGGTTGGCACCTTTTATGTATGCATTCTTTGTTCAAAGTACTTATACCTATTGATGTCACTAGTGGTATTTGGTGATATGGATTGATGGATTTAGTGATACAGTGGAGAAAATCTTGGTTTAAAACCCTAAAAGAAAGATAGAACTGCATTAAGCTGTTTTCTAAGAGACTTTGTTGCAGCTGAGACCAGTAGCCTTAGCTAAGGCTATTGCTGAGAAAATAATAGAATCATATTTTACACATAAATCCCTTATGCATTCCCTTCTTGCAAGGGTAGAGGAAGAGCAGAAGGTACAGTAAGCCCTGAACTTACTATCTTTTCTTGAAATATTCTCTAGGCATATGAATTACTTTCCCTAAACTTTTTTTTTCTGAGCTGAAATTAAATTTCTTGGTTAAAAAGGTTATTATTTCTGGAGTTGAGCTGGTTTTATAATAGCACAGAGAAAATATAATACATACTTTTACGTGGAAGTCACTGATGAAATGAAGTATTTGGGGAGGAACATATTTTGCCATTGGAAGCCAAACTTCAAGATGTTAGGCTTGATTCGAAATTGGATGCAAACCCAAAGTACTTAAGAAGCCTTCTCTTCCACATGCTTTATTTATATACATGATAGCCTTTACATTGGGTTTTCCTAGTCAGATCACCCGTAGTGAAGGATCTGGGGAGGCAGCAAGAATTTAGAGGCCAGACAAATCTGTTTGGCCAGGTAAACTTCACCTGCAGTTACTTCTGTGTGAATTTGTATTAACTGCACTCATCTGGGATTTAGTTTACATTTACATTAGTATAACCTATACCAGAACTTGGGTCCAAATACCCAACGTGAATAAACAGAGTAATTGCATTTTAATAGAGAAGGCTTTGTCCTATGCTTATCATAAGTAATCAATGACTATTATATTGCCTTACATCAGTTGCCTGTTCATTTTTGGATGCTTATTGTCAGCGTAAGAGTTAGTATAATTATTTAAACAACTTTAACCTGTGGAACTTCCAGTGACTGTACATCCTATTGCAGAGGGGAATTTGAAATCTGTTGCTGGCTATAAGTTGAATCTTGAAGTTTGAGAATGTTCTGAATTTTCATGAGACTTATCTGAGGACTAGGACAAGAATACAGGATTTATATACCACAGTACCTGTTTGTGAACAGTTTTTAAGGATACTATAAATTCAGCAAAGAAAAAAATCTGTCTGAAAAAAGTTGTTGTGACAGTTTCTGATCTTTCCAACAGGGGAAAATAAAGTTGTCTTTCAACATTCACCCTTGGACATCCTGAGTCTCTTTTCTTAGACAACTTATACGAAATCAACTTTAGACTCCTTCTTTATGCTGGAAAGTTTGATAGCTAGGTGCTCATATTGCTGAGTGTGACATCCTTTGCCTGCCATCACCAGTATGTTAGTGCCTTGTGTGGCACCAAAAGCAGCAGGCCTGGTTCTGCTTTTACTGGATGAGAGTACTATGATGAACATGGTAAAAATCTGTCTTCCATAGATATTTTCCAGTGCACCACGGAAAGTGCATTTGGAGGCTTTTCTTCTGATTGCTTTTATTGATCTGTGAACAATGGACTGTTGGATTCTAGGAAAGCATCAGAGGGGTAAAAGTGTAAAATGAAAAATTATTTGTAAAGTTCAATACTTTCTTTTGTTTCTCCCTAGAAAACACTGTGTGTTTGATATTTGAAATCCATTTTTCTCTTCCCTCTTCTCTGGCCCAGTTTAGCCTGTTTTAAGGGAGGTGGTAAGGAAGGGACTCTCATCTACTTAAGCAGCACTAAACAAAGGAATTCATTCTGACACAATCAGTACCTGATTATACTAGACTCCAAAAGAAAAGCATGAGTTTTACTCACTTTGGACCAGCAGTTTATTCCACATGCATTCTTCAGACTCATCTTTCAGAATAAACTTTACAATGGACTTTAGTAAAAACTATGTGACCAAACAGTTTCTGGCTAGAAAACCATTAATGCCTTTTTTCCCTACCCTTTCCAGCCATACTGCCCTCCATGCCACACTATATCTTCAAGAAGTAAAGTAATGCTGGTTAATAGCCACTCGTGACTAAAATAATGAAAGTAAAATAGCATCGTAACCCTTTTGTGCAGGACCAAATGTACATGTCTTCACTGTATACATTGTCTTTGGAAGGCATATGTTTAACCAGCTTTCCACAGATTAGCACTTTCCTCCCCACCACATGATCAAAATTTGAAGGGGGGAGCGGGAGATATTTCCTTTATCATCTACTGCTCTATTATTTCAAGAGGTATCTAGTGCAATGATTAGAGAGTGAATGACTCAGATTCATTTAGTCTTAAAACTGATGAGAAGGATGTTCAGAAAGCATCTGACCCCTACCGCACTGCATGTTTGTGCTTCTAAATGAAGGCTTTGAATATATATCTTATGTAAATGTATTTTATATTGATAGATAAACAATGGATAAATAGATAGACAGAATGAGAGATAGGTATGGCATCTGTCTGATGCCACAGATGCTGTACATATGTAAGTATATGTGTGTGTACGTATGTAGGTATGTATGTATCTGTTTATCTATCTCTAGATATCTAGAGATACAGGCATAGATAAAGAAATAGATAGATGATAGATAGATAGATAGATAGATAGATAGATAGATAGATAGATAGATAGATAGATAGAGACACAAATATATAGCGCTGAAACATGAAAACATAAATCAGGTCAGCTAGCTCATTTTTCCTCACAAACTCTCAGAAAGAGAAGAAAAATTTTCGCTTCTGCAGGTTATCACACATGCATGTAAACTGTCAGAGAAGCATGGAAACTTTTACCCTTCCCATTTGCCAGAATGAGCCTATGATGGCAAGGGTGATGCTGCCTTGGAAGTCCAACATATGCTTTGCCCCTAAGTTGCTCTATCAACTCTTAAGTTATATCCTGAGAATCAGGTACCATTAAAGTTAGCAGTCGAGCCATAGATCAGCCTTAAAGTGTGACAATTAGCTAGGAGTGTAGCCACATGGCCTGATAAATATGGACAACGACTTATTTCAGATTGAGTGAAAATTGAGTACTCTGCGATGAAGAAGTGCTTTACATAGTTTCAGACTGCAAAGCCTCCTGTCTTTTAAAAAGCTAACCTTTCTTCAGGTACATAGATGCACCTTGCTGGCTTTCAAGATGAAGATTTAGTACAAATTTTACTGCAGAAGCATGCAGTCACTTGGAAGGCTTAAAAAAAGGCTTTACATTTTGAAGGTCAGAAGAACTACAAAGAGCCATCCTCCAGCGACTTTTATATATTTTATGCAGTATCATTTGAGAAATAAAATGAAATGTCTTGTTCTCTGTCTGTATTTGTGAGTCATTTTGTGTGATAGCTTCTCTTTGTTGCAAGTTCTCCATTCTTGGTAATACAGTACTGGCACATTAAGCTGCTGAATTGAGGGAAGGCAGTCAACAGGCAGTTCTGGAGGGAAGAGACTGATTACACACTGATAATGACACAAGTTATTCAGAGGTCTGAAGCAGTGAGAACCTGAGGGCTGATGCTAAGAAAGCATGTGGGGGAAACCCTCAAGCAAAGCTTGTGTTTCATGACTTCTTCACCCACTGATACACTAAATTGAATATTTCTCTTGGCCTCATAGATCGACCCTCCCACTTTCTTAACCTAGAGTTTGCTGTGGCTCCAAGAATGTCACAGGGCAGTTTTATTTGTAGGTCCAAAAAAAAGGCATATCTCTGTCTAGAGGCTGTTGGTGAACTCTTTCAACAAAACAACCTGGGAAGTGACCTAGCTTTTAAGTGACATACCTCAACAAAGTACAGGGAAGAAAATCAAACAGAGTTTGACCATTACTTCTGTGGGGTTTGATCACTCCGTTGTTACAACTTGTCTTCCATCTCAGTCAATGGGTTATAGTAAGAGATATGAGGAAGACGGTTGTTGAAGAGGCCCATCAATCAATTTCTCACAACCTTTGAAAAGTTACATATTAGGAATTTTCAGACCTTCATTCCTAAAAATGTTTTCTTGGTTATGAGACACTGGAGATTGAAGCATTACTGGAATGTCTGTCTGTCTGACAGGAGTGTCAGGATGGGTCTTAGTACCTCCCCAGTGTGCCCGTTCGGTCTGGCATCTTCATAATTATTCTAAGCACAAAATACCAGAAGATGAAAGGAACACCATCAGATTTTCCTGAAAAATAATTCAAATTTCTCAGATAGACAGGAAAGTGCTTAATGGGAGGGAATACTTCTTGGATAAATAATTCTTTATTCCTCCCCCAACTCATTACGTATGTTGACCTTTTGAAGTAAATCCCAGTAAAATGGAAAGAAAAACACATATGAGTGACAGCAGATGATGGACCAGTTGCGACAGATGAGCACCAAGTGAGTTGGTAGGACTGAAGAAGGGACATTCCAGCCAGATTACAAATTGGACTGATTATCAGAAAATTCATTTTTATCTGAAATGTCAGTTGTTACAGTTGGTTTGTGGTATATCCTACGGGTTTTCTCTTGCAATAGCTTGGTCTGCACTACATTACCTGCCAGTATCAAACAAAAAGTCAGCTAAAAGGGTCATTTATATTACAAGAGTTCTTGCAAGAGGGAGTGACTGCTTGTCTGCTGATCTCATAGTCAGTATTTGTTTTCTAAAGCAGTTCCAGTGGCAAAAGAGCTCAACAGTAAATACCAAGAAGCAGCTTACTATAAGTATATGTTCCTAAATAAATCAGAATATTGGGAAACACTGATGTCTGGTGCCCTAGTCCTGTTAGCACTTTTGTTGTGTTTTTAAGGCTGATGCTGCTCGCCAGGCATCTCAGTGCTTGAGAAACTTCATCTGAAGGTACCAGCACCATGTCTTCCACCATGATTATGGCTTTCCAGTATTTCTAGTGTATGGCTTTTTAAGGCAGCCAAGAAAAGATACTCATGACATTTAGTAAATGTAAATACCATTTGTCAAGCATTTGTGTGTAAACTAATGTATTCAAGTCTTGATCTATGAGAAACCGTTTTCCAAATATTTTTCATTAAGGTATTTTCCACATGTTTTAATCTTAGAAACATTGACTTAAAATACTGAATCTTTCCAGAACACAGAGTTTTGGCAGTGAAGTTTAGCTGACGGGACATATGTCCATAGTCAACATTTTGAAAGTGTAAGACCAGATAAACAAACCATTGTTCTCCCTACTGAGTCAACAAAAAGGCCTCCTGTCTGCATATATTACGACTAGCAGCTACTTACAATTTATGTTTATTGCTTTGCTGCTTGTATTCCAAAGTCTGTATGTAAGACTTCAATTGTTGACACATTTTCCTTGTCTATAGCTGAAATCTCCTCAGGGTGTTTACTTTTTCCTTTTAATTTTTTGGCAAACATGTTTGCTAATCTAAAAATGTTTTAGCTGCCAATTGTCACAAGTCTTTTTAAATAAAATCTTAAAAAAGGGGAATAATTTTCAAAAAATTTCCACTACATCACGTGAAAGTGTTTATATTTTTATGTTAATACAGCTCTTCTATATACTGACAGAAATAAAGGATCTCCTACTCGGTCTGTTCTCTGTTTATAAATACAGTTTTATAAATCAGCTGGAGCTGTTCTGCCTTATTTTGGGAATAGTTTCTTAAACCTTTGGGTTTCATTGGATCTTTGTCAGTTTATTTTATTTCTTGATACAAAACAATCACCCTTGTTAATGAAAAACAATAGGAAAACAATTTCAGCCCCTATGTTTAGGAGTTTTTAACTGCTGAAAACCTGGAAGCTGAATATTACCTAAGCTATCACAGATTACTTTAAGGATGGGTGCGTCAGAAGGAGAAAGTCAGACACAGGCCTTCTGATGGAGCATAACTGTGCATTGAGACCTATGTCTCAAAGCTGATCTGCAAAGGCACTGTAGACCCATGTTTGTTGCTACTCTGGAACATTTCCAGGATGACAAGATATTCTCAGCGATACCAAACCTTGAGATCTTGCTGTGGTTGTTTGGAGATAATCACTGAGATCAGCACTTCCTGTGACTGCTTTACCTCAGGCTGGGATGACTAGGATCCTGAATACAATGTTTGCCAGCGACTAAAATGGTGATCTATTCAGGTAGTTAGCTTCTTCTTACACAGCTGAAGTTGGGTGAGATCAACTCCACCCCTAGTGCAGAAAGAAATCCAACCTGCTAATGTTCAGGCCCTATAAAACCGAGCCTCATGTAACTGAGATTCCAGTTACTGAAGAACTCAGTACTAACCCCTGGGGTATGATTTGTAAATTATTAGCACACTTAAGCCCTATATTAATATATGGTCATATTCCCATACAGACAGTGCTAAGCTAAAGGGAAAAGAATATGGTAATAATGCAGAGGAAAGACAGACTGGGCAGTAAAAAGTTTTAGCACAGAAAACAGCTGGCATCCTCCCTGCATAACTCAGTACCTGCTCCTTCATTTATGTTTCCTGTTCTATACAAAGTGAATCTGCAAGAAAGTGGCATCAGTGAAAGTATCATAGCTCATCCTGCAGCCTGCATTCAGCTTTGTGAAAAAAAAATTCTGCCCTAATTTGACAGAAAACTGGGTTTAACAGTCCTAAAACATTGATCAGCATCTTACATGAGTCTGAGGCTTTATCTGTTGCCAGTTTAACTTAAAGAAAGATGGGATTTGGTGCTGAATGGATGCAGGTTCTGGTCAACACAGGGGTTTATCTGACTGTAAATATGCAGATTCAAAATCTCCATATTTTTTCAGTAATAAATGATGGTCTGGTGATGAGCTCATTGTGGGTATCCAAAGGAAAACCTCTTCTTCGTTCATTCTGCTAGGTAAGCACAGAGTTAAAGATATTATGAGATTATTCTGGGCAGTCATTGTGTCTTAGTTGGGACTGCTTGTCATAAACCATCCAGTGACTTTAGCCTTCACTACCCAATACAAAATTCAAGAGATTCTTTTTTATTGCTGCTAGAAGAAACATTTTTGTTCACAAAGGGCAAAGGCAGGTTGTAGTGTTGACTTCAGGGATTCTGTTTGACCCCACATTTTTTCTTTGTAAAGGTCATCTGACTCTTGTCACATTTACAACTGTTGACATCATTCAGCCTTTGACTTGCTCAGAAAGGTCAGCCTTAACTGGACAGCATCAAGCGGTGTCTCTGCGGCTGTGGTGCTTGCTTGCAGGCACAGGCGTGGTGTCAGCCATGCTAGCAGGGACTGTGCTGAAAAGCTTTCGATAGCAGGTGTCCTCCTCTCTGCTGAGGGCTGAACACTGTTCCCACACTGCTAAGAGGTGTAGGTCAGGCTTACAGGACAGCAGGGCTGCTTACTTTCACTGGCTAGTCTTAATGAAGTTTGTCATCAAAAAATATCAACCCTTGCCACTAGCTAGGTAGTGGGCTCTATGTGTCAGAGAGACCTACTTAAAAGGAAAACTAGTGAGTGAGTTACTTGCTTGTAACTTTGGAGCTACAAGCAACTCCCAAAGAAGCAATAAAGCATAAGGAGTTTGAGGATATGTCCAACACAGGAGGTCTCAGGGGTGTATCCATGCCACTGACAACAATGGTACTCCCGCACAATTATGGGACAGTTCTCCTACACAGCTGACTTCTAAAGTGCTATACATCAAATAGCAGATGGAGAGCACCACAGGTTATTTCACATGGACATAATGAATTCAGCTGGAATGGAAAGGAAAGCACTTTAATAATCATTACATTTAATAACTTAGTAATCATATCAAGAAAAAGGAAATATTTCAGGAGGGAGACACTTTGGAAATATTCACCCTTGGCCATATTATCCAATGCAGCAGATTGCCAAGAGACTAACAGCAAAAAAGACTGAAGGTTACACGACATCACCCTGCCATGTTCCATCTTCCAGTTTGATCAGAAACTGTGACCTATGCTGAAGTCAAACTAAGATAGGCTTCTGGCTGAGCATGAATAGAATAAACAAAGGCTTGCTCCACTTCCACGAGTAAAGTAATTTGGATATCAGCTGCTATTTCAGCCATAATATTGAAAACCATAGAGATAAGGTAAGTGGAAGGAAGAACAAAATGTAATGGAACATACAAGTGTTCATGTGTAGAGATGTGGACCACTGAACCATGACTCACTGAAAAGATACTTTAATATACTCTATTGCTCTAAGGGTCACTTTTCAAACGAACCAGCATTTCAAACCTTTAACAAATTGACAGTATCAGTTTCTGTGTTAAATTCCTTTGAACTTCTTCCAGCCCTGGCTTTGGAGGAAATTTAGCCGTAATTCTTCACCTCCATGCTGTTTCCCACTGCCAGCCTCCCTGAGGAATGTAGTGGGCAGCCGAGAGGAAAGGGGGGATCAAGATACAGTCCCACTGTATGTGTGTAAGCATACACATAACCTTAAGTAATGAATATGTAATATATTATGTACACCTAGCTACCCATCCATCTGTCTATCTATCTGTCCATCTATCTGTCTATAAAGTCCTTTAAGAAAAAGGCAAAGAGGAATTTGGCTGCTCCAAATAAAATAAACTCTGAAGGAAGATATAGTTCATTATCTTCTTTTTCTCAGCAGTTCATTCTGTGCTGAGATCCATATTTCCAGAGGAACAGAGATACTATTAATCAGGCTATTCTACAACAGATCACCTTCAGATGTCAAATGACCTGTTGGGAGGAAAAAAAAAAAAGAATATAAACTATCGTTGCTTAAATGTTTATTGATCATGCACAAACTTGCCACTTCGCCTATAAGAGATCTAATAAATAGAGCTCCAAGACAGCTAAAAATCACTGATAAATGCTAGCATTAGCTCTCCTATTTCACTAAACTAAAATCTGTATAAATGAGACCAAACCAGAAAGCAAGGTTTTGTCCCTGTTGCCAAGGGTTCTAGCACAAATAACATGGCAGAAGACAGAAATACAGAAAGATTAGGAGGTGATCATGCCCCTGTACTTGGCACTGGTGAGGCTGCACCTTGAGTACTGTGCTCAGTTTTGGGCCCTTCACTACAAGGAGGACATTGAGTTGCTGGAGCATGTGCAGAGAAGGGCAACGAGGCTGGTGAGCAGTCTAGAGCACAAGTCTTGTGAGGAGTGGCTGAGGGAGCTGGGGCTGTTTAGTATGGAGAAGAGGAGGCCGAAGGGGGACCTCATTGCTCTCTACAGCTACCTGAAAGGAGGTTGTAGTGAGGCAGGTGTTGGTCTCTTCTACCAAGTAGCTAGCGATAGGATGAGAGGCAGTGGCCTCAGGTTGTGTCAGGGGAGTTTTAGATTGGATATTAGGAAAAATTTCTTTACTGAAAGAGTGGTCAGGCATTGGAACAGGCTGCCCAAGGGGAAGTGGTTGAATCACCATCCCTGGAGGTGTTTAAACACGTGTAGATGTGGCAGTTCGGGATATGGTTTAGTAGGCATGGTGGTGTTGGGTTGATGGTTGGACTTGATGATCTTGGAGGTCTTTTCCAACCTATGATTCTATGAGGAACAGAATAAATATTCTGCACGCACAGAACTCTTACACGCATATGCACTTCTGTAGAAGTCACCTACTTTGGCACTGAATGTGAAAACTGTAAGCTAGATAACAACTGTGACTCTGAGGATCCTAAAACCTGTGTTCTTTATATAAAGGGTTAAATGATAAAACCTTAAAACTGCAGCACAACATAGACATCTACTTTATTTTCTTTCTATGCCTAGCAAACTAATACACCTTGTTACACACACCTAAAGCAGATTAAATCAATGGAACAGATTTTATTTTTTCCTTTTTTAGAACATAAAAGTAGTTACAGTTCAAAATCTACAGCTTAGACTACGCTTAAATTGCCAAAAAATGTAGGTAATTTTTTTTTCCCCCATGGAGCCTTTGCTCCTTCCTCTACACATCTTACTGACAAAATTTGGTCCTTAGATACAATTACATCCCATGCAGTTATGACTAAGACAATGAAGGAAAAGACAAAAGATTTAAAATTATAGTATTTTCTGCCCCAAAACTGCAAAAGAACACACTTACATTCAGGAGATTTTCTGTGACCAAATTGCAATTTACTTAGCTTTGATACTCTTCCCTTATATTCTGCTTGGTTTTGGCTGTCAGGGACAGCTACCAATGGTAATTTTACTTATGTCTTGCTAATGCTATGTTCTGGCTCTGTATGAGTATATGTGACAATGATAAACTGAAACCAGACAAAAGTACGTCTCGAAATCGTAATAGTTACGACTTTGCATTTGAGTGGCCAGAACACAAACTGATTTAATTTGCAGTGTTAACTTCTGCAGTCTTACTAGGACATACATGAGCTTTTCATATATAATCCATAAAAAAAAGAGAAGTCAGATTAAACATTATTGATGTTAATATGAGCAGAATTTAAAGATCTGTCTTTATTCTAACTGTCTGGGATTCTAAAACAGAAACATGTCTAGGTCTTCCATGTCTTTGTATTTAAGAAGAGACAAAATACACACAAAACAAAACAAAATACCCACAGAACAGAGCTGCTTAAACACGAATATGGCCAGATTCAAACTCCTGGCTTGTTTCAAGTTGATGGTCATAAGAAAAGGTACTAGAAAGGGATTTTTTTTATTTTTGAAAATGAAATGCCCTCACATTAAAAGTAATAAGATTTTCCTAGCTTTCATGTATTTGATTATTTATCTTTTTCTTCTTGGATGTCAGAAACGTTTTCAAGATTGTTACATATTTGGCTGGACACTCTATTAGCAGAACTTCTAAAATGTCATAAACAACATTTTTCAATTAAGTCAGGGTCTCAGTAAAAAGAAACAGAAACAATAAAGCAGGTGATTCTGAAAAATATCTGCTCACAGAAAGTCTGTTTCTGCGATGAGAAAGGAAGATCATTTCATTAGCCATCTTTGTTAAATGTAAATAACTGAGAAAGAAAAACAAAAGTATTTTAACAGACTCTCTAGGAAAAAATTAAACTTTGGTATGTCTAATAATGAAAGCTGTAAATATCAGCATAAAAAGTTAGTAGGAGCAATTACTGAATCCACTTAAAGCCCTCAGTCTCTTCTAATTCTAATATAAACCAGCTGGTGCTGATGTAGCAAATATGTCCACCAAGATGCCCAGCTAGCTTCATCTTTCATCATATTTTTCAAGAGACTGGTAATTCTCCAAATGTCTGAATGTTTTCAGCCCCATCAGATCCTCCTCCTCCCTCTCCTAACCCTGAATAAAGGACATCTATCCACAAATACAAAGGATAGGTTGATCTTACCTTGCTATGATCTTTACAGTGTTTCAAGAGCTAAACCCATTTACATGTCAGGAGCTTGCGGGCAAGTTAATAAGGCAGTGCTTAGCTCTGAAAAGTTACTGAAGTTTCTTTAAGCAGAACAAATATTTTTCCCAGATTCGAAACTGCCTGCCATTTTCCCCAGTGTCATGTAGATACCTTGGGCACTGTGGCCAACTGAGAAAAACTGCAAGCGCTTCAAAGCTGTACTGCAGTAAGGTATGCTGGTTTTGTGCAATATGGTGCAGTCATCTCCTAAAGAAGAAAATCTCAGAGGAAAAAAGGAATGCCTTCTGTCACGCTGAAAGTCTCTCCTACACTATTGCAAATGGCTGGATGAAAGGATGGCTGTGTAATAAAACAGAGTTCTGAAATCTTCACAGTGTATTGGCATAAATTTGTCTTTCACCTGTGCAGTGCAGATACACATGTGTATGCACAGCATAATTTCAGCTCTCTCATTTATCAAACCAAAGCGAAAGATTAAGCTTTTCCAATTCTGGTGCCCCTGCAGTACTTAACAGAAGATACCTTCAAAGCACATATCTTGGTTTGATTATATACTCCACTTAGCTATTTGCTCTGCTATATATACTTTCTACTCTGTTTATGGCTTCAGTGATGCACGCTGAACTGGAAAGCATCAGCAGTCAAAACACAGAAGACATAAAAAGTGAAATATATTGTAAGAGGCCATCAGTGTTCGCAGACTCATTGTCATGGAAAACTGTAATGAGACAAAATGTTAAGAGGAGCTAATCTGTGATGAACCTGCTGACAAATAAAGCTCTAAATTATTCCATAAAAAAAGAACAAATAGTCACAAGTTTAGGTAAATACTCAGAAGAGTTTTTGTGAGTATGTGCAGAAATCACTGCAGTGGAAGGAATTGAATACAATAGCTTGTTGTATCCCGAAATAAATATGTTAAAAAAGTATCTTTTATCTTTTGCTAACAGGGTGGTGCCTGATTTCATAGGTGTTGGTTTTAGCGCGTAGATGTTCTGTAATATGTCTATATCATAATCTATTTATGTTCATTCTTAACAAGAAAACCAGAGGTGTCTTAAGAGGATCATGTATTAAGACTCATTTTTGTTAGTGCTAAACATCCTTGTATTAGGCCAAGACAGTTTAAAGTGCTAATATTGGGTTAATGTGCTTGGACTTGGTGGTTCTGTGGATGAGAGCAAACTCCGGATGAATGGAAAACTTTTCACAGCATCTTAAAATCACAGAAATGTCTCTGGTTCACCAGGATCTGCAGCCCTTTATTTAACACTAATGTTTCTTTCTACGAGAAGAGTGCGTAATATAAAAGGGATACAAACATCTATGTCAAGCAACATTAAAATCAATTGCTTTTACAAGCAAAGAATGAAGAGTTCTTCAAAGATGTTTGTCGCAGAGAAACTTTAAAGCCTGTTCAGACCTTGCCTCTACCCAGACATGTGCTTCTATGTACTGCCTTACATGGAGGCAAAGCATTTCTTCCACATCAGTGCTCTTTCAGCACAGTAATTGCTGCGTCCCAGATTCTGGTTCTGCTACTTTCAATGAATGCCCCACTTTTTTTTTTTTTAAAAGACTGTTAAAAGAAAAGCTCTTTCATAACAAATCTAAAACTGTGTCTCTTGCCTTTAGTTTTCCAGCTGTGACAGCTGAATATTCTAATCACCCAAAGTGGAAATAGGAATCGAGCACATCATCATTTTTATCCCTTTTAAGTCACTCTTATCCTGACCTCGGTGATTAGTTTTGTTTACTGAACAGTGAACACTATTCAGATGAATTATATATGTAGCTATAATTTTAACCACAAGAATTAAAAGTTCACTTACTGGTGTTTGCATTCCTTAAGCCCATTTGAGAAAAATTCATAGCAAAACAGTTAGAAAAAATATTTCTGTATGTGAATATTCATAAAAGAGTGTTTATTAATAGATATTACTTGTGGAAATTAGAAAGAATCACATAAGAAGAAGGTTGTACAAACTGCTGTACAAAGTATGGGGTCAAAGTGCATGGGACCTACTGAAGACATTAGAGGATTAGATGCTTCCCACAGGTCTTCACCTGGGTTCACCGAGAAGTCTTTCACTCACCAGCTGTCAGGCAGAAGAGCATGGTTATTTTGCCCTTTGCTGCAGCACAGAGAGTCAGGCCATCCATGGCAGCTGCTCATCTCACGTGGCTAGTTCCCCTCCTGCTTCACGCTCTCCAAGTCAGAAAAAACCACCCTATGCTTTCCCACAACATCATGGTCACTTCTCAGCTCTCTGAAACCATGGCATTTCAGCTCCTTCTTCCTTGTTTCTTAAATCAAAGGGTATTTTAATATTTCATGAGCCCCAGAAAATTCTTTCAGCTCTGATTTCAGCTCAGCCCAACAACAAAATATCCCACTGTGTGCAACCATACACTAAGCTAATTTTTTCAGACAGACAGCCTTAAGTGACAAAAATGAAAGTTTCCTGAGCTTACTCCTGTATTTCCTCCTAATGCTTTTCCCTTTCTCAGACACTGGAGGCATTCCCTTCACAGATTTAGACTGGCTTCTGAGCTGTCATGAGAGTTTGTCTCTCTGTTCCAGATTTTCAATAATTAGGGAAACTAGAGACCTCTGGCAAATGTTATATTATAACAAATACTCATAAAATTCAGGCTTCTTTCAAAGTCACACTGATGGAGAAACCAACTATGTCACATATACATCATTTGCAGACTGCAAAAACTCCTTTCTATGTGGAAAATTTCAGATTTTCCTCTCATGTACAGTGAGGAATCTGAAACTTAACCTGCTCAGGAGATGTGCCAAAGAACTGAAAAAGAAAAGGGGAAAAAGTGAAAAAGGAAAAGTTAGGAACCTTTCATGGTCTGATTTATTTCACATACATCCCTCCTGCTTTGACTGCTGTTTTGAGAAACCTGGCATCAAAATTGTTCTATTTTCTTTTTATCCACAAATCTGCTTGACAAACCAGTCAGACAGACACTGTAAAACTCAGGATGGATAAGGTTCTTCATCAGTGGCATTTCTGGTATTTCAGTGTTTATACAGAGAGGAGTTTCAGTACATGTGACTCAGTGGAAAACAGTACCTACCCTGTGTGCTTTTCAGACTTCCAGTTTCCCACAGTGAACTGTGAGTGTTAGATGTCTAAAGGCAGAGTACAATGAAAGAAACAACACGTTTATCCTAATGACATGAGGTTTTTTCCTATTACATTGTCAAGCCATGAGGCTGGTGCACCTCCAAACAGCTAAACACAGTGGTGTTTTGAAGGAGTCCTTAAAGACACATTTGATGAAGATTTACCTTCCTAAAACTTGCTCAGTCCTTTTGAACATCATTTGCATTACCGTATGTTTCGTGGAATGGTGTGCGACTGTGGGGCTACTGACAAAGGAGAAAAAGAGAGTAAATTTGCAAGAGGTGCGTTTGGAAGCTCCTTGAAGTCACTGTTTTTGGAACACTTCGTGGTGCAGTGGTAGGCAGGCGGGCTTCATGAGGCTGCAAAGGGAAGCTACCCAGGCATGGTGCAAAGCTATGTCTTGGAGGAGGGCTTTTTGTGTATAAATTTAAAGGTAGTTTCAAAATGAAAGGAAACTTTGGGTGCTTTACTCTTTCCCTCCAATTATTACTCAGTAATTAAAGGCCACGCCTACCAGGTGCTTAAATACTCTAAGATGTGTCTAAGTGGATAGTGACATTTTTTAGAGTGTGCAGCCTGGCTTCACCAAAGTGTTCAAGATTAACTTGTTCTTAATGTGGTCCCTAATTTCACTGAAATCTCAGAAGTGCATACAAGATGCTTCTCAAACTCTGACTGGGGGTGTGTAGGAATCTTCAAACACCTAAATCCATTATAAACATGTAAATAAACCTACTTCTCTAAAAACTATCTTGCTTTCTTTCATATTATTTAAAGTACCAACCGTGTGTCAAATGTACTAATGTGCCAGCAGTAATCCATCTGGACTCCCTGTGTAAAGACACCAGCATCTTCTAAGAGACCTGCAAATGTGAGAATCCCAGAATCTTTGCCACTGGCTCTTGAAATCAGTGTGGCCAACCCTGAAGAAATCCAGAAAACCAGAAAAGGTTGAAAACTGTTATTATTAATACTAAACAATTTTCATGAAGGAATACTCAGTTTGAATCATAATATGGAAACAAAAATCTTGCCATTTTTATGTAAAGTTCTACCCCTATATGTATGATAATGAGTTCTGAAATAAAAAACTGTTTCAACAGGAGCTTATACAATTTTTTCCTAATTATATATTTGATTCTGAAGGGAATATTTCAGTTATTCTTGTTTAGAAGCTTCCTGGGTGGGCTTGTACAGGACACTAGCAATTGTCATAGCAAGAACCACCTGGAAGCTCACAGGTTACTGAAGAAACTGTGGAATTCTGAAGTATTTTAAATCTAGATGTTTTGCTGGCATTTACAGATAAAGGGTAGTTTGCATTCCACCAGTGCTGTATTTATTAAAAGAGACAAAACACAGTATGCATATAAGGTAATGATTCTTGGCAGGACTAGAAAGCAGTAAAACTGTGTCTGAAACACAGCTAGTGCTTTAGAGCACTAGTAGTTAGGGCAGTTTTCCATTGCTTTCGTCAGTTTGTTTTCTTCTAGCTCTCCTCCTACCCATTACTCTCAGAATCATGATTACATTCTTCATTCCCACCTCTAGTTCATCTGAGTAAATTTTATACTATCTAAACCACCAGATGAGGGCTATGTTACAAGCAAGTTCAAGGTACTATACTTTTAAATGAATATGCTGTTGATCAAAAATTTCAAAAATGTACTTCATCTGATACTCACTAATTACTAGTGACTGTCCAGATGAGACAAAACATGGAAAGTGCTGTACCAAGTCCTGCTACCTCAGAGCTGCAGTAACTTACATTACTTGACGTCCTGCAGAAAATGCAGCTGTTAACAGGGTCTCCCATGGTAAAGGCAGAGACTCTCATTATGAAAAGCAGCAATATCATCCTCATGCATTCTATTACCCATTTTAGATGGAGAAAAAATGAAAGTAAGAGCTGACAAATACCAAATTTCACCAGTTACAAAAGTGAAAATCAGATAGGAATACAACTTGGTGTTTACAAGTCTGAATTCACAAAACCTGAATTGCTACAATGAGAGAAGGGGCATCTTTTTCAGGAAAACATAGCCCAGTAATGTTTCCTGGATAATGAAATTACATTTGCAAGAAAGATCCTTCTCCTAAACCAGGATTTTTTGTCACAGCCAAAATGTAGTCTGTGATTTCATTTTTAAACGCAGACCATTTGACTCAGATGCATTGCTAAAGTACAAGTCAGGGTATTAGTTGTTATGTAGAGGAGAATTTTGAGGCCACATCATACTACCACTGACTCATTTAACTTCTGAGTCTAGTAACCCAGGACTCGTGATTTAAGAAATTGCAGACAGCAGAAACTGATACGAAAAAAGGTTATATAAAAGCTTGGTGAACAGGAGAACAACTCTGTCTTGCCTTGAGATGGCTGAATGACTTGTACTTACTTCAAAGCCTTTTATTGTGTTATTACGTTATTGTCTTATGAAATGTGAGGCGTACAGATATGTGTAGGAAGCAGAAGAGAACTGTGGCAGCTGTTATTGCCTAGAGAATCTTGTTAGTCTTGTAATTTTTTGTATCTCATGATTTTGACTGAAGAATCTACCATGACTGGAATTTCTAATATCGTAAAATTCTTTGGATAAGCAGCAATATATCACGCTTTAGTTGTTATGCTTATACAATAGACCTATCCTTGTGCAGAATTAGAAACCTGTATCTTATTTGCCATTTCACAGGGCTGGACAAATAAACACAATTTTAGATGGCATATGGGGATTCAAATATACAGCATTCCAGAGGATGATCAAAACATTTTGACATTTAGGAATGAATTATAAAATGTAAAATATAATAAAGATGCATTCCATGTGCTGTAAAACCAGATCAGTGGTAAGAGCAAACCCATTCCTGTTTGAAAATTGCACAGGAAACAACATCATTCAGGTTCAGTATTGCTCTTAGTTCACAAGGATTTTCTGTTACAGTTCATTGGTCTACTCAATATTTTTTTAAATAAAACTACTTGCTACCGTAAACTTAGGCTAATCGCTGAGAATTATAGACACAAACCAGATATATAAACCAGAAGAGAGAAAACAGTTACTGACAGGTACCGATGGAGAACAAATCTGGGCTTTTCAGGTTATCATGCATGAGTTTCAGAAGTGAGGATTAACACCCAGATGAGCAGCCAAGATTTTGTTTCAACCTATAATAACGTAACCTCAAAGCATGAAGATCTGCAGTTTCTCTCTCATCCTGATTTGAATAGATACAGCAAATCAGTACAAGGGGGTGAGGGGCTGTGAAAGGCAGTGGAGAAAGGAGGAAAGAAGAAAGATGGGAAAGGAGATAGGAACACTCATTTAGCAGCATATTCTGTCTTTGGTATTCTCTCCATTAAAGATTCCTAAGCATTCTTCCTTGGGGTATAAACAGCCCCATTTCTGTTCAGGGGTGCTGTAGTTTGCACTGAGGCAGGTAAACACACTGTGACCACTCTGGTGCTATGTTTCACAAATTTTGAAATAATAATGATTTCAGATCTGTTCTGCTTCTTGCAGATAAAAGCAAAAAATGTAAGGTAAAATATCTATCAAGTCTGAATTGCCTTTACTACATAGATGCTGTAAACTGAAATGTGTTCAGATTACAGAATCACAGAATCACAGAATCACAGAATCACAGAATCACAGAATGGTAGGGGTTGGAAGGGACCTCTGTGGGTCATCTAGTCCAATCCCCCTGCCGAAGCAGGGTCACCTACAGCAGGCTGCACAGGACCGCGTCCAGGCGGGTCTTGAATATCTCCAGAGAAGGAGAATCCATAACCTCCCTGGGCAGCCTGTTCCAGGGCTCCATCACCCTCAGAGGGAAGAAGTTCTTCCTCATGTTCGGATGGAACTTCCTGTGCTTCAGTTTGTGCCCGTTGCCCCTTGTCCTGTTGCTGGGCACCACTGAAAAGAGTTTGTCCCCATTCTCCTGACACCCACCCTTCAGATATTTGTAAGCATATATTAGGTCCCATCTCAGCCTTCTCTTCTTCAGGCTGAACAAGTCCAGCTCCCTCAGCCTTTCCTCGTAGGAGAGATGTTCCAGTCCCCTCACCATCCTTGTAGCCCTGCGCTGGACTCTCTCCAGTAGCTCTTCATCTTTCTTGAACTGGGGAGCCCAGAACTGGACACTGTACTCCAGATGGGGCCTCACAAGGGCAGTGTAGAGGGGAAGGAGAACCTCCCTCGTCCTGCTGGCCACACTCCTCCTAATGCATCCCAGAATGCCATTAGCTTTCTTGGCAGCCAGGGCACACTGCTGGCTCATGGTCAACCTGTCGTCCACCAGGACACCCAGGTCCCTTTCCGCAGAGCTGCTCTCCAGCAGGTCCGCCCCAAGCCTATACTGATGCATGGGGTAAGACATCTGACTCTGACATGGGTAAACAGCAGTCCTTTTAACCAAAGTTACACCAATTCATGGCGTAATGCTGTCTACATTAAAAAGCCTTAGTGACTCACAAATACAGTAAAGATGACAGAACAATAGGGTGCAAGAAAAAATGTAGAGCAAGGAGCAAGTAATGAGGTTAGATACCATTTATTACATGTTTTACTACCTCCAATCCTATCCTAATAACTACGATCTATATGACTACTGCCTGCTAATGAAAATCACAATACTCTAATAGCCCTGTCCTGTTAACAAGTGACTAGTAACTCTTTAACTGAAGTCAAGTGGAGCAATTTGGGGACAGAGGCTGTAACTTTCAGGCTACTGGGTCACATTGTATACATTCCGGAAAACCCCAACATTGTTTCTACGAAAGATTCAGAACAAATTTATTTATAATTTTCTTCAAGATCCATCAAGGAAGGCTTCCATTTCCTCAGGAAACAAAGAGCCTGTCTTCTAAAACTACTCTTATTTATGGCCTGTCTTTATTGCAGAGTGCACAGCATTCAGGATATTTGCAGTGTCTTCTTTCTTTTTTCTTATTTTGGAGTGCGGAGGGGTGAGATATGTAGCATTATCTCAATCTAAGGTTGACTTTAAAATCCTCATGTCACCTAGGTGTGTACTATAAGAAACATACGGTAAACTGAACCACAGATATGAGTGTAATGTTGACCTTATCTAGATGTCTACAGTACTTTGCTCCTCAGGGATTCTCTTTGTGACAAAGTTAACATGCACAAACCATTTCAGTGTGGAAAGAAAGGAAGAAAGACCTAAATTAATACTACTAAATGATAACAGTATCATTTATTAATCACAGAATCACAGAATCACAGAATAGTAGGGGTTGGAAGGGACCTCTGTGGGTCATCTAGTCCAATCCCCCTGCCGAAGCAGGGTCACCTACAGCAGGCTGCACAGGACCTTGTCCAGGCGGGTCTTGAATATCTCCAGAGAAGGAGACTCCATAACCTCCCTGGGCAGCCTGTTCCAGTGCTCTGTCACCCTCAGAGGGAAGAAGTTCTTCCTCATGTTCAGACGGAACTTCCTGTGCCTCAGTTTGTGCCCATTGCCCCTTGTCCTGTCACTGGGCACCACTGAAAAGAGCTTGGCCCCATCCTCCTGACACCCACCCTTCAGATATTTGTAGGCATTTATAAGGTCCCCTCGCAGCCTTCTCTTCTTCAGGCTGAACAAGCCCTGTTCCCTCAACCTCTCCTCGTAGGGGAGATGCTCCAGTCCCCTCACCATCCTCGTAGCCCTCCGCTGGACTCTCTCCAGTAGCTCTTCATCCTTCTTGAACTGGGGAGCCCAGAACTGGACACAGGACTCCAGATGAGGCCTCACCAGGGCAGTGTAGAGGGGAAGGAGAACCTCCCTCGTCCTGCTGGCCACACTCTTCTTGATGCAGATGTTTGATTAAGATGAAGATGCTTGATTAAGATGAAGCTTTGTTCTTAGTTTTGAGCTACCATAAAATGAAACCACCATGTATATTTGTAAAGATCATCTAAAAACTATACCTGTTGCAGTCAGTAGAACATAGACCAGGGAATAAACTGTTTATGAGTATGTGGCCGATTCCCCTCTTCTCTTCTAAAGCTATTGTTGAGGAAAGCATTGTAGACAAATAACTGATAAGTGGTACAAGAAATTGAGTTGCCCTTACCTTTTTATTGGATGGCTACCAAGGAAAAGTTTTTATATCAGTAAATAACTGGTGTTCCTCCAAGGAGCTAAGATGAAAGTCTTTGATAAGATCTCCTCAAAAAAAAATCCTTTATCTGATCCTAATTATATTGATTAAACTCAGAACAAATTGGCAGGAAAATTTTTGTTGTTCCCTGCCAATGTGTTGGCAGGAAACAGAAACATTGTTAACTGTGGAAGCCAAAGGAACTACTAAAATGAAGAATTATTTCTATGTTGTTTATCATCTCACTCTGCAGAAGCCTTTTTTTTTTTACTAGAGAGAAAGACAAAGTAAATATGACATCAAACCAAGTAAGAGAAACAGAAAGAAAAGATAAACTTTGAAGCAAGAAATAGAACTGTATTAAGTACGTTTATGTCCACTCCCTGGTCTAAAGTAACCTTGCTTAAAATCATGACTTTCGTAAGATTGAAAACCCCCTGCCTAGGACCTTGTGATGCAATGCACCCAATTTGTTTAGCTCCTTCACCAGCCACTAGGGTACCTGCTTTCAGTAATTATACTTTATTAGCTGGAGGAAAGGTCTTCCTAATGCTCCCTTATAAACAGCTGTGACAAAAGCCTCATGATGTCACTGTTACCTGTCAGTCCTTCCTTTCTGCTCTCTATGTTCTTCTTGTTTGTGGGTAAAGATCTGGTCTACTGACTTGAACAATTGTGCCTTCAATTGCACATATCGAAGCAATTTACAAGCAAGAATTCATTAATAAGGAACAAATGAATAGGGAATTAAGTATTATAGTTTATTATTTTTAAACGTGCTTATTACTGATTTGGAATACTAAGCCAACACCAAGCACCAGAATTGTCTTAATTGTGAAGGAAGGACTGATTATAGATCCTCCTGGAATCTACGCAGGAGCCTAAGGCTGTTCAAAATGTTAAGAAATAACAAGAAGTTATCCATTGCTGGGGAAATGAATAGCAGCTTGGGAAGGACACAAACCGTGGGATACAAAACTGCTGCTACTACATAAATCATGTTTTTGAAAGTGTAGAGCAGCTTTTCCGCAGTTTCACCTCCATTATCTCTGCTTTGGGGAATACAAGCTTGAATGACTTGAGAGCTAATTCTGAAGGTTGTTTCCAGTTCAAGAAAGTGAAGGCCATGGGATGTCTTAGTACTTATAATAATTTCATATAGCTTGACCAGTCTCTTGTTCTAAAATGAGGATATGCCTACTAGGTAGTATGCAAGAAGTGAAGTTCCCAGTGCCTATGTCATACCTGCAGTGTTAGCTTGTAGACATCAGAAACAGCACTGTGCATGGCAAAAATGTGTAGGACCTCTGGCCTGTGGCATTCTGTCTCCTGAGTTATCTCACACCAAAAGTAAAGAAGTCTCAGCCACAGGCAGTAGAACAGGCTGAGCACTGAAGCACAATCTGAAACTTTCCCAGTCCACATAGAATAAATTCAGTTCTGAGCAACTGCGTAACAACTGGTGGTCTTGCACTAAACCCATCATTTCTATTTGAATAACAGTGTATCTTCTGAAATACAGCTTGTATTGATTTAATAGCTTCAGGTGGCACAGAAACCACTCCACTGTTAACATAGTGCTTTATTTTTAGTTTGCATTCACCTCCACCAACTTCCTTCTCTTGATCTCTTTGTGCATGTTTTTCTGCTAAAATCCATAAATCTCTCCTATGTAGATACTTTGAAAATGAGATCAACTCACTGGCTAACCTCCTGTTAGATTATTTGATGGATTGATACTTTAAATCTTCCACAGTAGAAGGGTCTTAAATCTTACCCTATATAGTCCATTATTCAGTCTTCAGACCATCTCAGTAGACCTTTTCCAATTTTATATATTACTTTAAAATATATCTGTCAGACACAGTAATAGCCTCACTGATGCTATAAAGGGTAAGAGCATTTTCCTTCTCCTCCTAATATTCTCCAAGTGCTCTGTTGTGAGACCATATTTGAGACATGTTTCTCAAGCTTCTTTTTAAATCAAAGGATGCCTTTTTTAAAAAAGGTGGACCTTTTAAGGAAGTATGTCATCCTTGGATGAATATTTCCCATTTATCTTTTCAACAGAGTTTGACCATTCAATAGAGGCTATACTGACTCTATGGTATGTTTTTAACATCAGAATATATGAACCAAGCCAAAAATGTTCTCGGTCTGACTCTCTGTAGAGTGAAGATATCGTCCTACTCTGCAGCACTGTTTTAAGTATTAAAAAATAAGGTCTTAAGTCTATAAAGGACCACTGTGTTCCTCTGTAGCACTTTCCTTTCAAGCAGACTATAAATATTTCTGCACTCCAGATTGATGTGAGCCACAGAAACGAAGGCGCGATAGTGTTCATATCAGAGCTTTACTGAATGCATAGGGGTTGCTCCCTGAAGGTGGATATGAAAACTATCCAACCAGGACATTACATTGCTATTCAAACAAGAAAAAACAAAACACTACACGTCAGTAAGCATACTTGGTGCAATCGTTCCCTCAGGCATCTTTTGTCTCTGCATGTGAAGGGAAACACAGGAGTTGAAAGCACATATTTCAAAAATGGGCCTCAAATTTCATACACTGCACTATCATAGTTGAAACGGAACTACACGTTTGCACTTGCTTTTCACGGAAAACAGTTTGCACTTCCTTTTCCTTTGGAAATGAAAGCACAACAAAACAAACCCCATCTTGCCTCATGGATGGGAAAGGGAGGTAGAAGAATATGACAGTCATTGTGCTTGCACTGTGATGCTGTGTGGGACTAAGAGCTTCCTTCCTTTGCCTGTCAGACAAAAGCCTCTCATTAAATGCACTACTATGTTGCATCCTCCAGGAGGTAGTACCTCACTGCACACCTAAAATAATGCTGAAACAAGTACTTTTTCTTTTTTTTTGAGGCCAAGAAGACTAAAAACAATGAGGCAATCTGTATGGAAATGTAACAAAAAGGCCTTTTTTAGTTTTACTTCATAGTGCTTTACAGATACACACTCTTATACATCGATCACCACATTGAAGCCCTGGAGATTGAACAGCTTGTCCAAGATCTGAAAAAAAGTTAAGGACAGAGCTGGTCGTACAAGCATTTAAGCTTAAGGATCTTCCTTTAGGAGCTATCAGCAGGACTGTAAATTACTCAGATTTCACAGAATCATAGAATAATTTGGGTTGAAAGGGACCTATAAAGATCGTCTAGTCCAACTCCCCTGCAATGAGCAGGGTCATCTTCAACTAGATCAGGTTGCTCAGAGCCCCGTCCAACCTGACCTTAAATGTTTCCAGGTATGGGACGTCTACCTACTCTCTGGGCAACCTGTTCCAGTGTATCAGCACCCTCCTTGCAAAAAATTTCTTCCTTATATCTAGTCTAAATCTACCCTCGTTTAGTTTAAAATCATTACCCCTTGTCCTATCACAACAGGCCCTGCTAAAAAATTTGTCCCCATCTTTATTATAGGCCCTCTTTTAGTACTGAAAGTCTGCTGTAAGGTCTCCCTGGAGCCTCCTTTTCTCCAGGCTGAACAACACCAACTCTCTCAGCGTTTCCTCAGATTTAATTCCTTGGGGAAATGACCATTGCTCTGAGATATTTGAAAAAACGCATTTTGAAAACACATTTTGACAAAAGAATCATTATGCTTAGATTCTATAGTAAACTCTGGAAAATCTACGACATGAAGTGCAATGTGCAAACCATTTCTCAAGAACAGTGAAGAACTCAGTAAAATCACATCACATCACATCACTCATAGGTATAGATCTTTCACTGCAGAAATCCTGAACTGATGTCTACGTCTCTTGAGACTTTCTGTATGGTGACTGAACTTCCCCTATTCTGCCTCATTTTAGAATAAAATGCACCAAAGCATCTTTTAATGTTACTTATTATTGGGTCTGGTCAAACATTTTCTCTTCAAGAGTTCTGCTGGAAAACATTCATTTTTTTATCTTGGAATGTTTGGTTCTGTGAATTCTTGCTGAGCAAACAGCAGAGCTTCATTTGCCTGTGTTCTGGAGTAGACTACAAAGTCACCTTGCTCCCAGCTATGTGCCACAGCTGCAGCCTGAACCAGTGGGATCCAGGAAAGGAGTCAAGAAAGGTTGCAAGGACCTGTTGTGATTTTTCTATGTCTCCACAAAGTTTTGCAGGATTGGTGGATTTTGAAAAACTCTGCTTCCAGACTGTCTTGGGAATGAAATTCCTAAAGTGTCTCTTGGAAAAAGAGAACATGTGAGATGACAGGTTAAAATAATATACAGCAATTTTCTGCCCCATAAGAGAGAACTCAGACTCTTCCACTGAACATGAAGACATGGAATACCTTCAACAATGTATGTATGTAATGTGTATGTACTAATAACACACTAACATCTAACTGCCTATGAGTAATGTCCTTCAACAAAAAAAGTCTTCACTTTCCTGAAGTCCTTTTTGTCATGTTACAGGTTTTTGACAATATCCATGGCACCTCGGATGAAATTCCATGGTAGAAGTTAAGGAAAATTTTCAGAACTACAGTTTTTAGAGGTATAACTTTAAGTTTCCAAGACTTTATCCTTTTTTCTCTTTAAAAAAACCCAAACAAACCCAAACCCCTATCCAATAAATCTACACTTCAAAAATTTAACTGTAAAGCATCACCCCTTCTTTTTATTTCCTGATGAAAACCTGTTGGTATGTTCTTTGCTGATTAAGTAAGCATCTAAAACATTTAGGGGCACATTTCTCCATCCTATTTGTAATAGACTGTCAAATAAAATATTATTTCCTCTTCAGATCATAGACACCCATCTCATCAGTGGTCCTCCATTAACAAGAAAGTGAAATCCAGACCTGTACCTAATCAAACTGACGCCTTACCACATTCCATGTAAAGCTGTATCAACCGTCTCTCATTCCTTAATTAATAACAAGTCTTTCCACACTTATTCATCTACGAAGTCTTTGCAAATAGTGTTATTAAACTCCTTTTGATGCTTGCTCAGAATAGCTCAGAGAGTGGTCATTTTGCATTCCCTAGACTCCTTTTTCAACAATACAGTGATTACAAAGTAAATACTTTAAAGCAAGCTTTGGAAATAATATTCCTATGGGAAAATTAAACTTCTTTGTAATATTACTGTTCTCTCTTCATACGAGTACATTGATTTTACCTCATTGGGAACAATTGGCTATAATAGGAATTGAAGCTTCTTCATTCTTCCATATTCCAGGACATCTTTTTCAGCTGTTTCAGTATTTTACTTTAATGAAATCATATTACCCATTATCTCTAACTATTTAAATTTCTGTGAGGTTTACTTAGGACAAGGACTCCCAGTTCATTAATATGAACAGGTTAGGGTCCAAGCATGGCAAACCTAGATTTCTTGTTAGCCATACCTTCAGTCTTTTGTGCCTTAATCCTGCATTTGCATTAGGACCGTAATAATGACAAGTTAACTGAATTTGAAATTCTGTGGTTCTCATATACAAAAATCATATGTACATATAAATTCTCAAGGTAAAGTGTATTGACACAGTTATGCCTTTAAGTTCCAAAATCATCTTACTAATATGAATTCTCATTTTACCAGATGCCACAGGAAAGAAGTTGGGCAAGAAAAATATATCTGACAGCATATATTCAGACCTTGCCATGGGTTATAGTAAAAATACTAGTGAAAAGGAGTGCTTTAAGTGGTGAAACAGCCAGTGATAGAACGAAAGTGGTGCACACAAAAGTGATCCACCTTAAATTTTGACCTATTTAACTTCCTTCCTGATGAACTAAAAATGATGAGAAATGGAATGTAAATGAGATTTACATATTAGAAGTTTTGGCATAGTAAAAGAAGAACTCTGAAGCCAGAAGAGAAAAGAGAAAGGTTAGAAACTTGGGCAGGAAATAAGAAAATGAAGTCCAATCTGGAAAATATGCAGGCTATTGCATCTAGGGGAAAAATAACCTGAAACACAGATATTTAGCAGGAGAAGGATTCAGCCAAAATCCCTCAGGATGACACTGTATAGCAAATTATAAGGGGACTTGTAAAGGAATGCAGCAACAAAAAACGTCAGTGTAAATTTAGGTTGTACATGTAGAGACACAGTAGTGTGGAATAGGGATAAGATAGCTCCAGTCTGTGTGGTATAAAGGAGACCACACCACAGATACTGCTTATGGTTACAAGCACCTCTGTGCCAAAAAATTTCAGCAAGCTGGAGGGAGTTCAGAGAAAGCAACAGAAATAAACATGTGGTTGTAGGGATTAATTTATGAGGAAAGCTCAAATGAAACAAATACCTTGGTTTGGCTAAACAGCCACTAGAAGGGTATATGATTACATTATTCAAATGCTTCAGGACTGTTATCATCACGACCTGGATGAAGAGTTAGAATGTACCCTCAGCAAGTTTGCTGACGACACCAAACTGGGAGGTGTGGTAGATACACCAGAAGGCTGTGCTGCCATTCAGCGTGACCTGGATAGGCTGGAAAGCTGGGCAGAGAGGAACCTGATGAGGTTCAACAAGGGCAAGTGCAGGGTCCTGCACCTGGGGAGGAACAACCTCATGCACCGGTACAGGCTTGGGGTGGACCTGCTGGAGAGCAGCTCTGCGGAGAGGGACCTGGGTGTCCTGGTGGACGACAGGTTAACCATGAGCCAGCAGTGTGCCCTGGCTGCCAAGAAAGCCAATGGGATCCTGGGGTGCATCAAGAAGAGTGTGGCCAGCAGGACGAGGGAGGTTCTCCTTCCCCTCTACACTGCCCTGGTGAGGCCTCATCTGGAGTACTGTGTCCAGTTCTGGGCTCCCCAGTTCAAGAAGGATGAAGAGCTACTGGAGAGAGTCCAGCGGAGGGCTACAAGGATGGTGAGGGGACTGGAGCATCTCTCCTACGAGGAGAGGTTGAGGGAACTGGGCTTGTTCAGCCTGAAGAAGAGAAGGCTGCGAGGGGACCTTATAAATGCCTACAAATATCTGAAGGGTGGGTGTCAGGAGGATGGGGCCAAGCTCTTTTCAGTGGTGCCCAGTGACAGGACAAGGGGCAATGGGCACAAACTGAGGCACAGGAAGTTCCGTCTGAACATGAGGAGGAACTTCTTCTCTCTGAGGGTGACGGAGCACTGGAACAGGCTGCCCAGGGAGGTTGTGGAGTCTCCTTCTCTGGAGATATTCAAGACCCGCCTGGACAAGGTCCTGTGCAGCCTGCTGTAGGTGACCCTGCTTCGGCGGGGGGGTTGGACTAGATGACCCACAGAGGTCCCTTCCAACCCCTACTATTCTGTGATTCTGTGATTCTGTGATCATCAAGAAGATAAATAGAATACATAGATGATCTGGGTCTATATCTAATTTCATAATGTCCATATGTTTTAAAAAACCTCCTGTGTTGTCTTCGAGATGATCTCTTTCATCTTACTTCAAATCCCACTCAAAAACGGATGTGTTAGTATAGAGGTCAAACTCTGTGTGTGTGTGTGAGTTCTAGGTCAAATGAAACATGTTATCCAACATGAAATTGTTTTAATTTTACTTCCCTTTCAGCTTTGTTTAGAGAAGACGTTAGTACAATGCTTAGCTGTTTCACAAAAGAATGCCCTTCAAAGCAGGTGAGGAGGTATTCTGTATGAGTCCATTAATTACTCCTGATGATGTGGTTCCATTTTGTACAAAATGCATACATACATATTGACAGCAGTACCAAAACTCAGGTGTGCCAGTTCCCAGGGCTTTGGTTTTACCTATGAACCAAGTCACTCAACAGGGAAGTATCTAGAGGCAAAGGAATTGAAGTCGGGGTAGAATGGATCTGAATCAGGATTTTCACATCTGAATGCTAGGCTGAATAATGGGCTTCGAGAAGAAAAATTGTGTTAGAAGAACTTTCTGATTCATTTGGATAATAGCGTTTTGGTTCCCTTTCTAGGGCTGGCTTGGAAACCTGAAACAGTATGTTCACAAAATACCAAAATGAAATAATTCTTCTTTCAGTTCAACCGAAACAGTTAACTGAATTAAGGCTGGATTTACAAATAGCTTTAATGTTGCAAAGTTGGCATTTCTCAGCAAAGACGACTATAAAACAAGCCAGTAAACAAAAATAGATCTCTACCATAGAACTCATTTAGGCTGCAAATACTTCCTGTGCAGATCTATCTATCCAAGTCATATCCACAGATTAACTGATGCTCATAAAGTCCCAGTCAATTTTGAATTTGATGGAGTTAAATCATTAATGAAGCTGTTCAGTCATGTACATGGTTAATTGATTAATATGAAATTAATGGGCATTCTGAACTTAGCTTCACCACTGGGGACTTGGGGCTGGTAAGATTAATCTTTCTTAGTGGAAAGATCTTCGATCTGGGTATGAGTCATGCTAGTAGCCAGAGTTCAATAAGTAGCCAGAGTCATATCGGTAAGACTCCTAATGAGCACAGTTGAACCAAAACCTTCAGGCTAACTGGTAAGAACAGGCATTTCTGCCTGCTTGATAGAACTCACCTCATATGTAAGTGCACGTCATATGCGCACTTGCTACACATTTCTACACACAGAGAATTTAAAATGTTAGTACCTTTCTGGTAAGATGTTGGCAATTATTTCCACTAAGCACAAAGTGTAACTGTGATGAACATGTAGTTTCATATTGCTACTCAGTGCTTTGGGAAGCTAGAACACTTTCTTGCACTCCTAAATGTGGATTTATTTGCTGAGTTTTAGATAATACGGTTTTAAGTTGTTGATCTTCATTTTAGGACAACTTATTCAAGTTAAAGGCAAAACTCTTACTGAATTATATAGAAGTAGTTAAACTGTATCTCATAACATTGGAAAGAACATCAATATTCATCTCTCTGTTGACAGAGGAAGTCAATCAACGATATAAGAGATTCGCATTGAAAAATAGCAGATTATAGATGCATACTCTTTAGAAGGCACCAAGTACTTACTTGCTGTAGGGAAACTGTAAATATGAACCTCACACATATAAATACCTCCAAAGAGCAGTATTTTTAAGAAGAGCGTATGATAGCTCTGTTTTCAATTTTTTTGGCCAAGCAAATTGTATTTTGTTTATCTATGCCGATACCTTTTATGATTTAGTCATGCACTTCCTTGAGATGCTGGCCCAAAATATTTCTGTGTTCTTCCACAATGACCTGGAAGCCTTTCGTGTGTAATTATCATGGAATCCCCCAGAGGCATTTTGATGCAAAGCTTTTCAGAGTAAAGTGAGTATAAATTGATGTTTTTGTCCTGATGTGATTACAGACATTGCAGCTCTTGTCAGACTAGATCAGGCCCTTGTAAACATTTAGACAATTCTGAAACAACTTCTGTCACCCATATTTTTTGCCACAAAGATATTATCACAATTTGACAAAAATAACTGTCCCTTTACTTCTTCTACCTCTCAGTGAAGGCAGCAATCAGATCAGATAATAATTCCAAGGTTTTTTTCTATTGTTGGTCTCCAGTGCCTAAACAGAGCAAAGCTTCAAAAGCTCAAACACTTGCATGTGCTTATATGCTTATACCCTGGGGATGCAATCTACTGTAATCATTCTTTTTTCAACAGCCATTGATTCCTTCTGCACTGGTCAATACTTATTTAATTCCACAGCCTATTATACAGGTTTCTTGCTTCTTGCATTCCATTTGATATAATCTATTAAATGTGATCCAGCTGACCATTTATCTGAATGTCCTTGAGCTTCACAGTGAATTAAACAAGCATTACCTAAACAATCTTGCATTTCCACTGAAAACAAAATAGATGCAGATTTTGGTAAGCATGAATCATCTTTTTAATAAAAATGTGAATTATACTAAAGAAATAGGGATTAAATACCTTGAACTTTCCTTGCAAGATAGTTTTCCATTTAAAATAAAACAACCAAAGCATAACATAAATGGATCTGATCTGTACAACGAGGGTGTGGGTCTCCTTTCTCTTTTGTAAGAAGACTGGCAGCTCCAAATCTACCAACAACTTCAGGGTTTACACTAACTAGGTGCTTATACTCACAGATTAAGGTTTGATTTCCCCTAACAGGTCTATGATTTTTAGAAGTCACAACACACAGATACGAGGAAAAGATAGCATAACAGACAGAAAACAACAAAGTACACTGGTCACACCGTGTGCCGTGTGGGACTAAGCTTTGGTATACTGCGTGCTGTTTATTGTCACACACAAGTGTCTGGGACTATTTGGATACATAAATCCGAGCAGGTGTGTTGCGTCTGACAGAAAGAGGGTTAGTCCTGAAGCATTTTTAAAGGATGCAGTTCACACTAAGATCTTTTTCTCACATTTTCATTTTAAATGCCAGCTATTTCTATACCTTTCTGCTTCCTCATCTCTAGAACTACCAAGTCTACGTATTTCCTGCTTATGGAATCTGTGGGAAATCATGAAGATAGTTAGGAGACATTTAACTTTTTCTTCTCATTTTAAGAGGAAAAAGGAATTTCCTTTTGTTAATTCATACCCAGCTCCAGAGACACTGTATGAAAATAGTAACGTCTGAACTTCTTGCTCACAAGACACATATAGTCCTCAACTGTGACACTGCTTCTCTTGCATATCCCTAACTAGAAGGATACCTTCTGCTGCATTTCTGTCCCTTTGTCTGTAATAGTCTCACGACTTCATAGGCTCTTTAAGTCTTTCTGCCATGGCTCTTTATGAGACAAAAAAAAAAGAAGCTTTTGTTGTTTGTTTTATGTAGATAGACTACAATGGAATTCCACCAGTAAAAGAAGCATTAGGGAAAAAAAGCGCCTTTGTCTACAGTGCAACCTAAGTAAGTACCAGATGGCAATTCATGGAACGAGGATATCAGTAAAAATATAACAGGGACCTAGCAGCAGTATCCATACAGAGGAGTTAGAGAAATACAAATAGATTTATCCTTCCTTCTCTTCTTGCTTTTCTGGATTTTAATAACATATATATTGTCTTCTGACACAACACTACCGTATATTAGCACACAATTCATAGGAATACATACTAGCAACACGTAGGACTGCTCCTTAGTGAAAAGAACTGAGCAGTGCAGTCTTTACCCAGTATGATGAAACAGCTTCTCATATCCTTTAAAAAAAGAGAAAAAGAAAACCATTGACAGTTCATTTTTTCATGTGCTAATTTGAAGATATCTGGCAAGCTTACAATGAAATTAAGTTTTAAACATCTTCAGCAGGTGCCATGACATACAGTAGTACCGATTTAGCTATGGCTGAATTATTAGCATCTTTCCCTATTCCTGGCCCAATGCATATTTTAAACTTTTTAGAAAGACTGACTGAAAAGTTGGCGTAGATTACTACACCCCTTAAAACAAGTACTGGCATTTAAAAAAAAAAACCCTAACTCATACTCTGACTAATAAACCACCTGCTTTTTACTGAACCCTGGTTTGGTCACAATTTCAATGACAGCATTATCAGAGAATATTGCTACGTGACGACCTCCACAAAGATTAAGAAGGAAACAACTTAAAGTTGAACTGTCTTCCAGTAATGTGATGATTATAGAGGCATTTCAGAGGCAGTGAAAACAATGAATTGTGGATACCAAGTGAAGACCATTTGGCAAAAGTTTCATTTGGAACAATTCAGTGTCTGCACCATTGGCTCTGTGCAGGCTGAAAGGATAACCAGGAAGAATTAGTTCCTGATTCAGCCAGGCATTTAAGGACATAAATAGTCCCACTGAAGTCAATGAGATTACTCACTTACGTGAAGGTAACCACATACTTCAGTATCTTTCTGAAATGGATGCCTACGCTTGCAGAATGGTAGTAGGAAACTGGTTTGCCAGACACTGGCTACAAATCAGCTTTGCAATGTTTGTTTGGAAACTCTGTCAGAGATTTCCCATGAAAAGGTACATTTCTCCACCCCACTGGACAGCCGGGATAGCTAAAGGCAAGTAGGTAAAACAGATAAAACAGTCCTTAGCCTTGTTCTTTAAGATTAACCTGGGGCATAGCGTAACCTCTTTCCACATTGCCTTGTGTGTCAAGAGAGCAAATTTTTTTCTGGACTTATTTTCTCATACTTGAATCTTAATGAGTGAGCTTATTACTGTAGCAAATTCTCCTCCTGGAAAGCACTTCTAAACTGAAATTAAAGAACAAGTGCTGATTGATTTGCAAGATTTGCAAAATGTTATTCATGTCGGTTGTTCTTCAAAAAGGCCAAAATAACCCAACAGCGTTATACTATAATTTTGAAAGAAAGTCCCCTATCACTGCCAATGATCAGCATTCTCAGCTGAAAAGAAATTGAAGCTGAAAGGGAAGATGGTACTATTAATTTCATTTAACTTCAATTAGAGCAAGAAAAGAGAGAAACCGATGTCCATGCTCTAGCATTATGAAAACAAGATGTTCCAAAAAAATAGATGAGTCATTCATTTAAAATAATTTTAAACACTAAAAGTAAAATTCCAAAATCAGGTTAACTGTCCAAGAAATTACTATGACTTGTTCATCTGAAAAAGAAAATATATATTCTGCACATAAAGGTTAAAATACTTAGAAAATATGAAGTTGTATTCAGTACATCACTTTTTTTTCCCTTAGAGGATGAAAGTCATAAACCTTGTTAGAAAATGAGATACCTTCAGCAGAGAACAGTATTTTGTCAATAGGTAAAGGTAGTACTTGATAAAGTTGTGTGACTTCAGGTACTCTGGGCTTTATTCCAAACTGTACTTTGAACTTCCCTCACTACCAGGGAAGAGTGAGAAACCTTTGTACCTTATTGCTCCATATCAAAAACATAGATAATTCTTCTTTCTTTTTTTAATTTTTTCATGGCAAAGCCTAGCCTTTCTTAGCGGCTGTTGTGAGGTTTTGACACAACAAAGCCTTATTTTGTATACAAGCTGCTGAAACATAAACAGAATACAGACTGTCACTGAATTAAGGAATTACCAAATCTATAAACTTTCTCCCCTCATCACTACTTTTTGGCTCATAAAGCTCTGTTTACTGCACTGGTTAACACAAATTAGCAGCTGGTAAAGCCTGCAGTGCAGTTCTGAGAAAGGAAGGTGGGTTGAGTGGTGACCAGTTCTCTCTGTCTGGATTCCTTCTCTGAGTGTTAAAAGGTACAGGTTAGGGTGTCTTGCAGGTTCTTCCCAAGATGAAAAAGGAAAGTGGTGTGGGACAAGAGGTATAAAAGGTAAGCAAGCTGTAGCATTTTAAAGGGTTCATGAAATTATCTCCTATATTTGTAGAAACAGCCATTGAAAAGGAATAACAGCTTGTGATTGCCCTACAGATGTACATAGCTGTGAGATCGGCAACAGTGGAAAGGAGATAGACTGGAAAAATGAGATGCAATTCTTTTGCTGGTTCCTGTCTTTCATGACTGGTCCTGATTTGTGCTCTTGGTTCTCAACCAGTGTCTGGAATCTAGATGACATCTTTTCTCATTGGCTGTGTTATAATCATTTTTCCCCACTCTCTCTGACTCGTAATCTTTCTTGCTAAATAGTTCTCTTCAATATCAATACACATGCCAATAGACTCTAAAGTTTTGCCTCAAATAGTGTGGCACTAATGGAAATGTGTTCCTTTTCCAGGCTTAGTCGTGAGAAAACCCAGCAAAGCTCACCGTTACATTTGAGAACATGGCTTCTGTCCAATAACATGTCAAGTTTGTCAAAAAGTGTCTGACTGAAGCCCTTTATTATCACACACTGGTGAAATGATTTGCCTGAAGGGGAAATGGAGCATTAATAAATTGAATGAATTACACATTGTTCATGACAGACTACAATGGTACAGTATTCTGTGTACTGTACATTCCAGATACCCCAGGTCCTATATGATTAATATTCATCTGTATAAAGGCATAAGAATCAACTTGAGACTTGTAGAGCAAATTAGGCATTCCTAGGATGCTTCACTGAAAGCATTTCTCAGACTACATCATGTGCCACCTAGTCTTAAATCATGGCAATATATCATGTTTATATTGTCAACGGCTCATGAGCCTGATGATGTGGCAAAACTGGCAATTCAAGGTTTAAATTTTCCTGTCATAGTATCAAGATTAAAATCCACTTAGAAATGTGCGGTAAATTAAACTTATACTTTTGATTGCCCTAATTGCCATGGTAAAGGATCTGAGGACATGGATGTTGTCTTGTAAGTCCTACACAATTTTTTAACTCCTTGAGAAAAAACACAGTGAATTTCTCTGTCTTTCTAAATGATTCTTACATCTTTACGATATAACAAAAGCGTAACAGACTTGCTAGAACTTTGTGGCCTAAATGACAAAGGGCAGGGAAAAAAAGCTCTACAATTTATTGTACTATGGATTTATTGTATTATGGAAAAGAGAGCTACAAAAATCAAAGAATTCACATTGTGCAGAAATGTAAGGAAACCTTGGTACAGGAATGACTTCCTCAATAATCTGCTTCAAGTTGATTTTCCATTGAGGAAATTCAAATGTATACGGAAATATTTCATGTATGCTTATTTAAATGTACAGAAATGTCAGCATTCTAACAGAAAGTCAAACTCCAGTCATGGTGTTACAGATTAGCATTATTCGGTGAATGCTTTATTGGCTCTGATAGCCAAGCACTTGAAAATATGGAGGGAAAAAGTGAAGGTATTTGATTTCCTAAACCATATATTGGTAGGAATGTAAGGTTTTTACCATACCATTCAGTAAGGAAAAAAACCCAACCAAAAAACAACAACAAAGAACCAAAAAAACCCCAACCCAAATCCAAAACCCACATCCACCAAACCGTTACCCAGAAGGAACTGTCCACAAATACTGTATCAAATTCCTTATCCTTTGCAAGGTTCAACTCTGGAAATCCATTCAGGTTTTAATTGGCTTCCAGAACCATTGCTAGTGCATACTTCACCAGGATCAGTGGCCTATTCTGTTTATTCAAGTTATTTTCTCCATATTCACTCACTCCCTCATCTGTGTGTCCCACTTCACCAAGCAACTACACTCCCTGAAGAGCTTATGCTCTCTCAAAAAAGGAAAATATATTGCCCTTCGGCAAATCCAAGGGTATATTCTGGATCTGAATTAATTTCAGACAAAAAAAGTGTCATGACAGTATTTTTATAATATTTTTCATGGTATCTTTCTCTTTTACTTATGCTTCTGCGTAAAGGTTCATCAATAAATCACAGTTTTCCTCTTACAACCCGGAATGCACTCTTCAGCTTTCTTCAGTTGCCATATTATTTTAAGCTACAGTATGACAAGTGGAATGATAAGAACGAAATCCCTAGGCTTACGTTAATTTTTTAAAAAAATATAATTATTATCTAAAAGCCTTTCTCAACTCTGCCCTTCCTGATGATGATGTTCTGAAGAACCAATCTATTCTATGTGAAGTCTAAAAGAAGATGGTAGGTTCCATACAGCACTATGACTCAATCTGGAAATCTCTGTGCTGATATCAGCGTGTGGAATACCAGAAAGAAAGTGACCCAGCAATGACTTTGGATAGCTTCACTGACTGAAGCAAATATTTACATTATTTCAGGCAACAGGGAGGTGGGGTGGCACAATGAAAGCCATATTTGTCCTAAGGATTATGTCACTGTTCCAAACACAGCCTCTCTGTGCAAAAAGTGAGGAACATTTTAATTACCCTTCTCCTTCCCCATCATCAAAATATTTTTAGGATTACTTGAATGTGCAAATTCTGTGATAGCCAGTTGTCACGAAACAAAGGGCACTGTATTCCTGAGGGAAAGAGATGGTCTTCTGAGCAGTCAGAATTCTCAGAGATGCACAAAAGTTGAAGAGGTTCTCCCAAATCTGATAATTTGTGATATCAAGTGGGCAGTTAATAACTTTGCCTAAAAAATTTGATCACAAAATATACAAATATTGGGAGAGTCCTCTCGAGTTCACAGGAAAAACACTTTTAGAAAAAAAAAGTAAAAATTATGAGTAAGAGATGGCTCTCAAAAATGGATAGGGGAAACATATATACCAAATAGTCCTGTTCAATAGTTTTTTGTATTCATGTACTACTTTAAGACAACTGTCACGCTTCGGTTTTCAAGCACTTGAGCAGTCTCCTGGAAATCAGTGCATCTTATGGCTAGAATGAGTAATCTAGGAAGCCAGGCTACCAAATGCTAGGATCATGATTTTTTTTCCTTGGTTTAACACACACTGTTAGGTAGAGTTCAGAAAATGTTTTGCAATGGAAAATGCAAAGGAGACATTGAGATTTGTTTTCTATGTATAAAACACTTAGGCTGCCTCCTGCAAGCCTGGTCATAGGGTCAGATCTGTCCTTAACACCTTGAGGTCCGCTATCATTTGGTTGCACACAGGACTGGCTGCATCGATAGCTACTCTGTTATTGTCTCCCTTCCTTCCGTTCCTAGAGAAATGTTTGGGGTTTTTCTTTGTTTTGTTTTGCTTGGTTTTTTTTTTTTTCCTAAAAAGGCAGCAGAATCACTTTATTATAAGTACTACTTCATGCTGTATTGCTTAATTCTGATTTGCCTGATAAGTCATACTCTATTATTTAGACACACATCCGGTAAGATGTCGTGAACATTTCTGACAGTAAAACTTGAACAAAGAATTAACCATATAATTTTCTACAAATACTCTCACATATACCATTTCTTGTTCTCTTTGTGTAGTGTTGGTTCTTGGAATCTGATTTGGAATGTAAATAAAAAAGAACTTGGGAGTAAAAAATGAGATTTATTTTCTTTAAAAAGAAATTAGCAGTGATAGCCTTATTGCCGAACAATAAATAGCTAGTTTACAATTAAAATTTCTAAAGCTTGAAATCTATTTTTTGACTTAGCATTTTAGGGCATTCTTTTAAACAGGGGACAACAACTGTTTGCTCTTACAACAGCTTTGAACAGTTGTGACAAAATCTCACATAATGCCATCTGAAAAAAAGTAAACTGTTTTTCATTTTGAAGTGGTATAACAAACACTGAAGAGAAACACTGTCTCCAACAACAGTGAAGAGAAACACAGTCTACTACAAGACAGGTCTAACAAAAAAGCTTTTTAACGTTATTGTGTAATTCATCCTGAGTTCATAATTCATAGACCAAAATTAACGCTGTTCTAACAATAAACATTTTCCTTCACAAAATGAAAGTAGTATCCTTTCTAAATTAAAAACGTGTCAGTGGTCTCACAGGTTTAGAGAAGATGATCAATACAGTGATCATATGAAAGGTTTTCAATGTTTTACAATGTTATAGCTGTTAGCTATAAAATTTTAGACCCAGCAATTATGACAAGTTTGCACTGAGGATAAGTGTGCTCCGTGGTGCACAGGTAAAAGCATGATTTCAAACCTCTAGGCTCAATCTGATGCTTTCTCTCCATATGGATGTCAGACAAAAATGAGGTTAAAAAATGCTCAGGAACAGCAACATAGTTTCTTCAGCCAATTTTGGGAAAAAGAAAAAAAAAAATGATAAATTGTGTTACTGATAGGTATTCTCAGACATTTGTCTCATGTGGTCACCTAAGAGTAACTAAAAGACGTATCTTTTCAAACACATTTCTTTCAGGACTGGCCAACAAGCAAGGCTACAGGGAAATACCAGTCCTGAAGATGAGACATGTTTGCTGAAAGAGCACGCTTATAAAAGCATCTTCACTAAGATTGTTCATCTCATTGGTGGTATGCCATTGCACAGAAAATTCCATGGGAGAAAAAAAATGAAATTGTTTTATTTTCACTCTAGGTATACTTACTTGGGAAATTTAATTTCTGACCAATGGAAAGTTCAAGTGCAGGCAGCATTAATCTCTTTTAATTTATTTAAGAGAAAAGCTTCTCTTTATTTCAGGGCAGGATGCTCTTACACTGTTTCTATAGTAAATTCATAGCTATTCTGAGAAAGACAAACTTGCTGTACAGCACATTTAAAGTAAAACAAAGCCTCGTTTGCTATAAGGTGATGGATGCCTTCTACTGATCTCATGTTTACTGGGTATATGTTAATTCTTTATATCAAAGACACATCTTTTAGGCTGGTTCAGAAGTGTTGGCAACATGAAAAATACTAGCACAAGCTTTTCAGACAGCTTAGTAACTGCTTAAGGTTACTAAACAAAAACCCTACAGTTTCTCAGTAGATTATACAGGGTTATAGGAGATGCAGATACATGGTGTAACCAGACATTATTTCAGACTGCACTTCACCCATCTTAACTAACCAGTCCTCTTTTTCAATGGGAAATGCAGAGAAAGATTTTTGAAACTTCGAACTTTCAAATATTTTGACAGTACTTCCAGCATTTTACCACTCACTTCGAAAGTCAGGGCTCATTTTAACAAGATACACCAGACTTCTGCCTTCTGTTATCATTCTGTTTCAATTCAGAGGATAGCAGTAGTGCACCTCTCAAAGACAGAAATGCTGTTCTGTCTCCAGTGTCCTAGTACGTTTCTGGCCTAGTGACGGATGCAAGAGCTTCTGCTTCATTCTTCATCCTCTCATACCATTTGTGGAGACATAGTCATGTAACCTTGAGGTCAATACTAGACCCAGAAGCTGGCAGAGAGATTTCTAAGAATTCTAATTGCTTTTTCGGAAGTGGAACAAAATTTCACAGTTAGACTGTCTTGGCAGAATCTTTAAAGCACTACAGTTTTCAGATGTGAAAGTCAGCAATTCCACCCCCCCCCCCTAGTTTGTTTGTGAACAACAGCACATCTGTTTACTAGTTGGTTCCTATTATTAGCACGAAACTGTTATTTTAAAACAGAAAGCATACTGAATCTGTCTTTTTTGAACTGTCCCTCATTGTGTTTGAATTACACATCTTACATAGTCAGATGTATTTCAAAGCCAAAACTTCAGCAATATGGAACTAAGAACAGACAGGGTGTTGCTTATCTGTGATTTCATGAATTGTCTTGAAATTGTCTGTCATGCCTGGAAGCAAGCTAAGTGACAGAATAGCCAAGATGATAGAAAATGACAAAAAATAAATTAATTATATTTGCTATTTTTCCACTTTTTTTTTTTTATTCTGTTGCTTTTTTCTATTTGAAACAGACATAGCTTTGTAAAGTGCTTTCAGATAATCTGTCCTATACTACCGAATATTGTGTTTTAGTTCTGTAATTCAGAAAAAAATGTACATGGAAACCCAATGGAAAAAAGAACCCATCTCTGCAAAATGCTAGAAGAGGGCATCCAGATCCCCTTTTACCAGACAAAGATTTTGCAAGACCAAGGTCAACCACGTCAACATGAAGCTGGAAGAAATCTACAAACAGTTTAAAAGCAAAATTAATTACCCAGTGGTATATTTTTTAAGGAGCATTGAATATTTTCCATTGTCTAAATAGTGAAGTTGTAGTTCAGTTTTAAGATGTTTGATTCATTTTAGGAAATAATAAAATTTCATAGTCTGTCTTAGGCATGTAGTGAGAGTAAATTATTATATTTTGGCTATGAAGTCCTATTCATCCAACTAAGGAATCTAAGTGAAACCTAAATCTTTGAAGTTTTTATGCTTCAAAAATAAAAGCCAAGGTGTTTGTGTTCCTGGATATGAGAAACACACCACTTTGAAATTCTTGTTTCCTTCTAACAGTCTCCTGGCATCTCTGTTTTGTCATTTGGACTTTTTCTCTACTTCCAGAAGTAGAGAAACTTCCTGTACTTCAAGAGACATACAGGAATAAAAACTTCTAATAACATACGGTTTTTATTTAACACTTCTAGTAGAAGGGGTTTTTTTTGCCAGCTTTGACTATGATTCTAATGAATTTTTTAATCATAATATGATAAATCTATCACTGATGTAATTACTCTCTACCGAACATTACAGCTGTGAGTTGGCAGGTGACAGCGACAGCCTGTATTTTCCTTGAAGTAATTTCAGCATAACTCTAGGGGATATCTGAGAAGGTATGTTAAGAGTACTTTTGAATTTCCTTCAGAGTAGAAAAATTTTATGTACGTCTTGGCCTACTGCCCAAACTCTCAGTTGGAGAATAAAAGGCTGTATAGACTGCACATTCATTACATTCAGAGGGAGTATACATCCTGAAGTTTGACTTCCACACCAAGCAACAAAGGCAGAAAAACTTTCAAGAGAATCACAGTTTTACACCAGGGAGTTAGTTCTGTTCCCTATATTTAAACAATTTAAAGTAATAAAACCTATTCTGAATTCACAGTTGATGTTCTGTTTAACGGTACACTAAGAAATATTTTTTCAACATATTTTCTTCAAACTGTTTTTTTCACAGTATGTCCAGCAGTCATAAGCTGGGGAAGGAATTAAAAAACTTAAAATGCTAAGTCAGCACAGCATTGTAGTGTGAAGGCTTGCCTCTGTTTTCCTATCCAATAAGTTGGTTGATCTCAGAAATTGAACTAGAAGCCTCATTCTTGTTAACCACACATTTCTTCACCGTCATTCTATTTGCCTAAATCATGATGTCTGGAGCGAAATATACATATCTTGTTTTTTAATTTGGAGGACACAGACATCCACTATATCAAGAAGTAATGGAGCTAACCACAAAGCACAAACTGCCACTTCTAGTTTCTTCAGTTTTGACCTTTTCTCTACATTTGATGTTGATCAAGGCTGGACAAGACAGACCCATGGAAATATGGCGTGGAGGAGCAGAACCTTCTTGGGTTATTACTTAACTTGAAAATGAACCAAACCAACATACATTGACTGCTGCATATACTAGCTTTATTCCTTCAGAATGTGTAAAATATATCTTAAATAGGGAGCCTGCATTATGCTTGGTAAACATTAATTTCTTTGGTGAGGGAATTTCAGGCTTTATTGGCAGTAGGAATACAGACATGGCAAGACAGGACACTTTTAGATGATGTGTAAGCATCAGCATCTCTTTCACTATCTGTAAGCTGGAAATACACATTCATTAATCTGTTAAAGTGTCCAGGTCAATTTGTTTTCATTTATTCTTATTATTTCTTTACTTTAGAAGGATAAAATCTTGTTTCTTTATGATTCTGAAGCAATTAAAAGAAAAAATCTCCCTCCTAGTCTTCTGCACAAAAACACGGGCAAGGGGAGTGTCAAAGCCAGAGACTTTCCACACAGCAGTTTGTTCCTGTTTTTCTTCTCAGATGCTTCCAATACAAGTAACTAGCCACAGCTCTCAACTGTACCAGTAGGCACAAAAAGGTTAATGCTAACTTATTTGTAAAACAGGAAACAAAAAGACAGTAGGGCAACACTTTCTCTTAGTAATAATACTCGGTAAAAAGAAAGTAAACTTGCTAAAGATGAGGGTGCGCGTACAAAAGGAAAACAGGACATGCCTTGTAGCATGCTGCCTCCTGTAAAATGTTTCACCAGTGCCCTCTAAATCCCTCAAAATTTCACGGCAAAAATTGTCAAGGCTTTAAATTACATTATTAAAATAACTCTGCTGAGGAATTTTGGCTCAGTATCCAAACTATTAGAATTGGGTATTTTTAATGTGGGATGCCTCTTTCATTTTTTTACAGATATTGACTGTGTCTATACAACCACAGGTTCAATGAAAATTAAAGATATGAAGCACAAAAAAGAAATATACTTTTATGCAGAGTTTCCAGTAATGCAGGAATGCATCACTGCAAGACACCAACGAAGCCCAGAATTTAAAATAATTAGACTAGAATGAGGATAACATTCAAGAAGAAAGAAATCACACACAGAAAAGTTTAGGATACTTTATATTCCAAGTAAATACAGCTTAACAGAATCAAATTTCATTGCTTACAAAAGGAAAATTATTTTGTAGAGGTATTTTCAAGATTCAGATTTAAGGCTGAATAAGAATTGTATCTTTAGAAAGGCCAAACCTGCTAGTCAAGAAAATTTACTACAACATATATTTATCAGAAGGTATTTTATTGCCAAGAAATACAAAATTGTTTCTCTCATCCCCTGATGTCTCCTTTTAAAGATAAAGCTTTTCCTTCACCACTTTTAAAGACCTGTAAATACAGCATTGTAAAAAATTAAAACAAAAAGAAAATTGCAACAATAAATTAAGAAAAAAGAAAAGGTGAGGAGGAGAAAAGCCCAACCCACCAAGGAGAAAATGTATTAGAAGCAACAGAAAAGTTATGAAGTGAAATCAAAGTCTCACATTATGTTTTCCTTTGAAGAGAAGTTTGGGAGTTTTGCACATGAAATAAAATAGCAGCAAAGAAAAAAGTTAAGTAGAAGTGCATTTGCGTCCCACTGGATCTTGTTTTTATTAACCAAAACAGTAGTACTCATCAGAATCAATTTTGGGATGCTTATGCAGAGGCTGTGAGTCCTCCATAATAGAAGAATCACTAAACTGGTCCATATCTGAAGGGGTTTGGTGACCAGGGACATCATCCACTAAGGTGTCCAAATAACTCCCCACTGATATTCCATCCAGTCCATCACTACAGTCTTGTAAACTGTTACAGCTGCCATGGAGGGATGTGTCCTGACTTTCCAGCAAGCTGCACAGGCTGCCACTCAAACTGCTACCTCTGCTGGCAATGGCCTTCTCTTCAATCATCCACTTAATTGATTCAATACTTTCATTGATGATGAGTAGCTGGCGCATGAGCTTCACATCAGTGGCTCGGAGATTAACCTACAAGGCAAAAGTGATTAAAAAAAATATTCATTTTCTTAAAAATTAAACTCTCAATAGCAGGCTGGAAGCAATGAATGGGTAAAAAAAACACACACAAAAAATCCACTTTTCACATCGAGGACAAATCTATTTAAATAACTAGTCTAAAATAAAAAAAGTAAAAGTGCTGCTATACGAATATTTTCAATGAAGCTGAAGTGGGAACCTGATCAGGCTACATAATCAGTCCACTAACAGGAATGCTAGTCAATGACAAGACTTGTACACACACTAGTACAATGCTATTTAGACGACAAACACAGCTGCTGTTACAACTCTTGGGGTTAGCCTTTCACTATTAAGAGAAGCAAGACACAAACCCATTTCCATTTCCAATTGCTGTAAGCTACTTAGCAGATCCCGGCAGCTATGCATTCACCCCAAATTATTCTGTTATGGATAAAAACAGCTAAATAAAAAACACACTTTAAGCACAAAGTCCTACCTTCCACCATACACACAGAAGTGTTAATGGTAAAGCACAGTGGAATATTACAGTGCTGCATTTCACAGACATGTTTAAGATAACTGAGCTCATGTTTTGCTTAACAGACAAACTTTATAAGCCACTGTTTTACTCAAATTTCAACAATAAGAACACACATAAATGTGAGGCCTAAGGGTTTTATTTGTTGCTTCTTTCTTTGCATCTGAAACATCAAGAAGTGTTGGCAAAAAAGATCTGTGTGACCTCCTGTTCATCACATGAAACAAGTAAAAATATGGAAGAGGCAGTCTGACAAAATGAACGTGATTCTGGGTTTGGCCATAGTATCAAGTGTGGAGAGCCAGAAGCTACTTCCATCCATGCTGTGAGAAGATAATGGTAGTTTATGACCTAATTAACTCTCCAGCCCTTTCCAACAGCACCTCAGACCTACTAAATGTTTGGCATCACAACAGACACATCTCCAATCTCATCACTTTCACTGTAAGACCTCTGCCTAGGTGAACTTTTGCCATAGTGCCAACATAGGGCATGCATGCTTAAAACCCCTAGAAAAAAGACGCCAGTCATTTCAGATTAACTCATAGGTATACCATGTTTAGCATGTAATTGGTGTCATATTTCACCTGTTCTTATATCCTTTAATTGTACTAATCAAGCACACCACATGCAGATATGTCAGTGCTTTAACACCTGCATTTGGAAAATACTTTCCCTTGTATATAATTTGAGTGTACTTCTCTACAAAAACACATGTGCTATAATGTCTGATATATAGACATATATTACATGATTTTCTTCCATAGTCCACTAACATCTTAACTGCCAGGTTATTAATTCAAAAAAGACAATACAGTATATCTAAAATCTGAATGTCTTCACTGAACTCAGAAATAAGGAAGAAAACAAGTAAGATTTGGTATGCCACACAATTCTTCAAGTCCACAATCATTTTGCAGAAATCTGTAACCCGTATTTCTCCTGCACAATGGACTAGAATGGAATCAGTATTCTCAGGAAGAAAAGTCTGTATCTTGTTTTGCCAATACAATCTGGACATGTGTCTTTCCATAATCAAATGCCATCTTCTCGATACTGTAAATTACACCGACCTGGTACAGTTGTTCCAAAAGTGATTTTAATGTATTTTTATTCTGTTAGATACTGCAGAGATTGCACTGGCTCTGTCTGGGATGTTTCACAGCATTCAGCATGGTGCTGTGTTCTCCATCTGTGACTAAACAGTGCTGATAGCACACCAGCGTTTCCGCTGTTACTGGACAGTGACTGCACAGCATCAAGGCCTTTTCTGTTTTTCACTCTGCACCCTCAGCAAGTAGGCTGGGGCTAGGAAAGATGTTTGGAGAGGACACAGCTGGCATAGTTGACCAGAACTGACCAAAGGGATATTCCCTGCCTTATAATGTTGTGCTCAGCAATAAAACCCATGGGTTTGGTTTTTCCAATATAGCCGTTGCTTGGGGACTGACTGCTTGGACATCAGTCTACTGGTGGGAGATGGTGAGTGACTGACTGCATCACTGGTTTTTTTTTTTTCTTTCTTTCCTTCACTTCTTAAAGTGTCTTTATTACAGCCCACTTTTCTTTTTCCAGTTCTCTCCCCCATCCCACTGGAGGGGGAGAAGGAAGTGAGTGAGCAGCTGGTAGGTGCTTAGTTACTGGCCAGGGTCAACCCTAAACAAAGATACTTCAAGCTTTGCTAGTAACAGACTGTCTATGTATCTCTCACATGTATTCCCAGACTTCTTCCCCAGTCCCCAGAATGACTTCTCAATTATCCTCAAGCCAGTATCACGGGATTTAACATAGCTAACCTGGTACTGTGCAAAACAGCTTTACCATTCACAGTTTTAACAATACTGCCCATCTATCGTTGTTTCAGATGTGACGTTCTGAAAACAGATTGACCATTTTGTAGCCCTCCTGCTCAAGGCAGTTCCTCTACTCCTACCCATAAATCACTATAAAAAGTTTGCTCAGCAACTAGACTGTCATGAAAGCAGTAAATTACCTGACTTCTCAAATGCAGCTACAGATTTCAGAAACTTGCTGAATATAAGCAAGCTTGGAGACACCGAATTTCCCAAAAGGCTGATTAAGGAAAGGTTTAACAGAGCTAGCACGAATACGCCTCTAATGAAACAGTCCCTTTTAGATAAAGTAGACATCTCATATATTTCACAATCAGTTCACAGGAAATAATGTTTTGCTCTAAATACACCCACAGCTTCAGCATTTCTGTGGAACAACCTTACTGGGAGTAATTCGTTGCATTCCTGCGTACTTGAGTCCTCCTCCTCCACGCTACCATGTCATACCAAATCTGCCGCACCAAGAGTGTTTTATTCCTGAAGTAAACATTAAAAAGTAGTCCACCAAGTGTCATCTTTCTTTAATACAGTTTACTTCATCATCTGCTTGATAACACAAAAATGTCACTACAACATTTCTTGCCTCTTACCTGCTTTAGCCCAGACACAATCACGGTAGTTCATACCCACTTTGGTAGCTGCAATCCATCTAACTGTTGGACTAATCAAGTCAGTCCCAAGATGGTTCAACTAAAGGTACTAAACACAATAAAATCTCAGCATGTTTGACAGCTCTATTCATTATGCACAGTAACAGGTGCATTTCAGAAACAATCTAAACAGAGTGCATCACAGGTAATGTAGGTATTTCACAACAGTTTCTACAGCTGCTCTTTGAGTTAAAGGTAGAGCGCAACACCACCATAAGGAAGGTGTGTGTGAGTATGCACCAGTCCTCAACACAAACTTGCGGTGTACAGAGGAAACAAATTGTGACAAGAGAGCAAAAAAGAAATTCTGATTACAGGCTAGCTTTTTTATCTTTTTGCTTAGTGTATATAATCACAACAGTGTAGATCCTCAGGAAGGACTGCAAATATTTAACATTAAACAGCTAGTCATGGCAAGAGAAAATACTGAAATTAAAGTGATAGTGAGCATCTTTCAGGTAACACAGTCTTGTAGCACAGGTGGACAGAACAGATGAGCGTTCAGACACAACCAGATATTCAGTCTGGAAGGGACAACTGGCCTAAACACCTGTCTGTGCCTCCCTCCCTCTCACAGTGGTTGTTCTAACACATATTTCTTCCTTACACAACCAGTCTTGCTTATGGTCTTCCATAATAACATGTGCAACACTGTCATAATATATTAAAGAGAATTTATATATACAAACATAGGGGCATCTGTGTAGCTGTATGTACACACAGATATACACAAATACTCGTGCTATTTTTATATATACAGGGTTTTTAAAAAAGGACTTGACTAGCTTATTGGGTTTAGAGTAAAACTCTTAACGACCAGGCCTGTTAACAAAGACAATTATCGCTTCCTGGCAGTCACCCAAAATAGTGCATTAGTTGTCCTTAGCCTGGTCACTTTGCTTTTGGATCAAAGTTGCACTTGCAGTAGGACTACGGGCAGAATGGACTTGTGTTTTCCCGATGCATGTTCTGCAGACATAGCTTCCAGTCAGCTCCAAATACAGTGGGTCCCATTCCCCTCCAAAAATGACAAAGCTAAAAATTCTGTTCAATATATCCTTTTAATCTGTCAAAGCTGTTTGCAGCTCTAGTTCCTTTCTGCAGATTACTTTCTTTTAGATTACTGGGATCACATGCTGCTGCTGCTTCTTTTAACTACAGGCAGTCTGCAGGGATATTAAAGGTAACCATAAAATGTAGTCTCAGGAAAAGATACTCCTAAGTTTATTTAAAATATACTAGTTTCATTTTTTCCTCAAAACCTTTACATTGTGTGTTGTAAAGAGCCCACTAGTGAAAGGAAAGGAAATGAGTGAGCTTGAGTAATGAGGTAGTTCCTTCAAGACAAGCCTTTTAGCCAGAGCACAGTGAAATAAGTCACTACATGACACAAAAGAAACTCAGAAGTTAATGGATGCAGGGAGCTGTTTAAGTTGCTCAGCTCCAAAGCTCTGCTCTGCCACAGGATCTCGAGCGGAACTCAAACACTGATCTAGTGTTGGCTGCTATGGAATGTGTGTTTCTAACGCAGCGTAATTTGGGACAGATATTCCACAACAAATGGAAGTTGGATGGAAACAGCAGCAAAACATGGTAGCCCACTGAAAGCTGCTCAGAGGTTCAGTATGTGAGCAGTCTTGCAGAAGAGAATTAGCACGTGAAGAAGTCAGATGAAATGGGCACTGGAGCTAATCCCATCTGTTGTTAAGCACTGCAATACCCATCTCTACTGCCCATTTTACAAACAGAACTTCAAACCAGTACAATCTTTGCAAGCCAAACAGGTCTGTCTGACCACTACTGTTTAGAAGTATTAACGCTATTGCTATTTTCCTTTTTCTGGGGTGTGTCAGAGACAGATTTCCACTCTCCTATTCAATTTCTTCTATTTCCTGTGTCATTCAGGATAAACAACTTTATGGTTACATAGCTATGCCTACCTCCCTTTTCTTTTTTTAACGGCAGATTACCTCATTTTTCCATGGAATAATGAATTCCATGAATACATTTGAGATGTTACAAAAAAAAACTAACAATCAATGCCCAAATAATAATCTGTTTCGAATTCTGCGAAGTCTCTTTCTTCACAAATGCTAACCTTTCTCCTGGTGTTACTTTTGCTATTACAAACACTGAGAATTTTTAAACAAACTAAGAAAATTAATTCCCGAAGAGTATGAAAAAGAAAATAAATGCTGGTTGGCAATGTTGAATTGAGTCTTACGAAGGTACAAATTTAATAAGCAGATATAAAAGGTTATAAAACTCATCAATAAAACCTCATCAACCAATTCTGTGAGAGAACATACATAACAAGCTAAAAAGACCATAAGCAACCTATTCAAATTCCAAAATTCAGAATATGTGAATGCAAGCTTTATTTGATGGGAGTCACTGACCTTACACGCTTACAACAAGGATGAGTGTGGTCACGCACACAGGCTTTGTTTATTAAGCAGCCACCATAAAGCATGAAGCATACCACTTGAAGGTTAGCAAGCTCAGAATGATATTACAATAGCTTCTCAACACCAGTGAGAGAAATGCTTTTTTTTTTTTTTCATTTAACATGTCTAAAATGACAGATAAGGAACAAATGTCTGCTCCTTAAACACACCAGAAAATTAATCGGCTGTGCATAACCTCTGTCCTACTTTAATTAGTACATATGCATGTGCACAACTTTAAACCTCTTGCCTATTTCAAAATTGTCCTACTGATTCAGGATGTTTGCATTGGTTTCTTCATGTAAGTAAGCCACTTTGGTCAATGTTATTTCAGTATCAAGAAAAAACCAGAATGCCTAGATTGAATTCTGAATTTGGATGCATTCTTCAGTACCATCTGTCAAAAAGCCAGGGAGTTTTAATGTGACAGAGTAAGAATACCAGTCTACTATCCTTAGCTTGAAGGAATCATCTGCACCCAGGTGGAACTGTAACTGCTTGGAATGCTCCACATCCACTGCACCGCAAAGTCAGCTAGCTTGGGTTAATACAGGCACTACAACAATCCAAGATAATCCAATCGACCTGACACTGTATGCGAGCTCTCATTCCTTCAGTTTCCTCATATGCATGAACAATGGAGGTGGTGACCAAAGTCTGGCAGAGATGAGACTGTCAATGAGTCGACGTAGGTGCTCCAGTGTTCATCATTATGCCATGTGTGCCTGACTGATTTTTCTCACACTGATTTAGGCAAATTAAATTTCAGTCAACAGCGATATATGTAGATCAACAGCTCTTTGCACATCTGGTCATTGCACATTTCTTTCAGCATGGACTTCTGTTATAGTGTACTGCTGGAACATTTTCCCATGACTTTCCTCACGTTTTTCAGGCTTGTGGTAATCTTCAGACAATGAGGGAGCACATACAAAGGCTACATACACAAACGCTAAATTTATGTGACCCATTGTCAATTTGTAGTTGCAGTTTACTGTGTAGTTTGTTTCTGCAAATTGAGCAAGTTACACTGACCCTTTTCAGCTGCGCTTCCATAAAGAGTCACAATAAAAACACTGTGGCAGGTTACAGAAGCAGCCTTGATCACTTTTTGCCTTCTTTTGCAAAAGAGATTATTCACACTCTTGTTTCTCTTGGACACTCCAAAATTATTAAAACCCTCATAGTAGATTTTTAGGCAGCATTCATTACAATCACTGAAGTCCCAGCTGTTTAGAAAGTGTGAAGTCATAAAATCTTCAATTTCTGTCTGTGCCCTGGACCTTGTTAGTCTAAAAAGAAGCCCTAACCTAGTCATGACCTCACTTCAACCTGCTGCAGTTCCAGTGCAATCCTGCACCAAATGCTTACGATAAATACTTCTACAGGTCCTTCTGCAAAATTTGGGAGCAACATAACATAGCTTTGTGAACAGTGTTTTTTAACTAGTAAGAAGAAAGAGAGACAGTGTGATTCGACATGAGCCAGAAGAGGATTCTCCTTCTGTAAGCAGAGCTTACCAAACACCCATTAGCTAAAGCAAGGAAGTAGGCTCTCAGATTTCAGCCACCACCAGAATAACCACGAGGCAGAGCAGCTTCATGAGGGAGCAAGTCAGCTCAGTAAGCAATGAGTGTAAATAATTTAATGAACAGGTTTCAAGGACATTTCTTGCAAATATATGAATAGAATATTATGCTAGTATGGTTATCATCTGGTATAGGAAATTACCGTATTGGTGATTTACATTTCTCTTACAACACCCTATTTTAATACATTAATTTTATACATACTAATTAATCCCCTTCAGACTTGACAGGAAAATACATACCACCAAGTTGTGCAACTTGTAAATTGCTTTATCTCTATAATAAGAAAAGTGGTTCTCAAGGCCTTTTTCCACCTCCCTGAAATATGCATGATCCTTTTCTGTGGAGTATCTGTGGGCAACCTGCCATTTGCATTAATATCTAGTAAAATCTCAGTGATTTGCATGAATCATTCACTCAGTAGAGTACAACTGGGTTTTTTCAACATTATACTATTTGAGGTATCTTGTACGCTTAAGAGTAACACAAAATTCTCAGGGGAAAAATCTTTTTTTTGTTTGTTTTAGGTTTTTGGCCATCTTTATTTTACAGTGAAAAAGAAGAAACAATTTAAATGCCTACTAAGTAGATACGATAAACATTATCAGAGGGAAACATGCCATATACATCAGAGAGCACGCAGCAAGTAAAAAAATAAAGGTGAGCTAAGTCCCTATTTTATCACCTCCTGCCCAAATAAAATAAATGCCAAATCAGCTCTTTAAATATGGAAGCACCAAAGAATTCAGAGAGAGAAACATCCAGTCTTAGAAGGATGAATGAATATAAAAGAAAGGTCCTGATTATTTTAAAGCTCAGTTGAATGAACATGAAAGTGAGAAGTGAGGAAACGTAGGGGCTTGAGAAGAGCAAACAACTTCTAATACGATGGGAAGTTTCTAAATATACCATATTGCTTTCATAAAAGCAGAATTACCTTAGAAATGCATCTACTATGACAAAGGTGAAAATGTCCAGAAAAATCCATACTATGGACCCACGTACGTTGACAGACAAGATAGCACCACTGCAAACATTCAGGTCAATATGCAGCTGTAACAATCAGCTGTGGGTGTCAGAAAGTGTTACAGCTGATGGACAATCACAGCATCATTATAACGGGTTCTGGATGCCAGCCACAACACAGGACTATATGTGTCTTCCCCACCAGCATGAGACAGCACTGTGGCTCAACAGCATTATCTAGATTTTTTTTCCCATTGGATTTCAACTCTCAACCTTCTTTATGCTTGTCGTGCCCAAAACATCCTCTTAAAAATACAATGGAAAAACTGGATAAAATATCTGTTAATTTCTAATTATGCTTGGTTAATGAGCACTCCAGACCTGCTCATCCCTTTAGAATTAATTAGTTTTAATACTGGCACCATGTAAATATGCTCAAAAGCATAGAACTTAAAGGTGAACAAAGATCATGGGTTTTGCTTAGAGGTATATCCAAAGTTTGAAAATGTTGTTTTTACTGAGAGAACAGTGATCCTCACCTCATTATAATTTTTAAAGGGGAAGAGGGGGGGGGCGACACACACACAAACCTCCCCAACTTGTTTACTACTGGAGATAAATCTGAACTTTCTTGAAATTCAAACCTGTTTTCACAACACCACTGGAGAAACACATAAGATAAAAAAAATAAATCTTTGTCTGAATGTCCCCAGAATTCAAAATAGGATTCTGTTTGTAATAATTCTGTGGCCCTGGATATGGGGTAGGTCCTCATAAAAGCGTATTTTTAATCTAACAACCAAATATTTAGTAACAGCAAACTCCCATCCTACTTACTGAAGGTTTATCTGAATAAGAATAAAAAGGACAAGACAGCCTTATAATTATAAGTGACCACATGTCCTCTTAGAACTGCTTTAATACAGTTAAAAAGTGATATGCTCATCACTGTTTTTTTTTCCCTATGAAAAGTTATGAACACCATGTTTCAGTGCTAAATCTTCACAAACTTATTGAATAAAAATAAGTCAACATCTTATCAAGTTTTTTTTCCTTAAGTTTAATCTGTGAATTTGCATGACTTTCAGATTAAACCTTTTTTATTTTTTTAAATTAAAAACTTCATCCAAATCTCCTCACTGATATAATCATCACCCTGCTAAAATACGGTTCATACACAGGCTTTGTGCCCATCTGAATGTACTAGCAAATTCAAGATCTTTCAGATAAAAATGAAGCAAAGTTGCCTATTTTGAGTCTTTCAACGAAAAATACCCTTCCAAACTTCCAGGTATCTATAGTTAACTACTTCAGTTGTTTTTCTCACCTGCTAAGAAGGTAGCAAACAGCTAGCAGTCAACCTACATCTGGCATCTCCAGGCTAAAAAGCTAGAAGCAAACAAGAGGCTAGAACCATTTTTAGCAGGCTGAAATGCTGAATTTGACCAACACAGCTAGCCAAGCAGGCTGCTGCAGGCTATACTAGCTGCAGCTTTTGAGCTCTTTTGGCTCAAAAAGGCAAGAGCCCCTTTTGTTCCTACAGAACACACTACAGTAATCCATTCTGGAGGTCACAAGCCATTATTATGCAGGTAATAAAGTGAAAACATATATTAAAAAAGAAATAAACAGAAATCCTATGCTTGTAGCCAAGGACACCTCATGAGAAGGCAGCAGCAGTAATCAGTCATGAACTACAAACTTCAGGGCAAAACCAGGCACTTCATGTACCTGTCTTTCCATATTATTTGATCCCTCCTGTAACCAATAACCATCGTCCACACCACGTGGTGCAGACCTCAGCTTCTCCTACACCACTCTAGCTCACATCATATTGCTCTTTTGATATCTAAACCTGCTCTTAGCAAAGATTTCTACATGGCAGACTACAGGAGCAGTGTGGCTTGATCCTAGTTCAGCAAAGAATATTAATCATAACTGTCAATGCAGTTACCAGAGCTATGAGTAGCGTGAGAAGGAATCAAGGTCATTGGTTACATTTCCCATTTCTCCTTCTACTCAGGAAATACTAGCTACTAAGCTAGATGAGGAGCAGAAATGAGGTGCAAGACTTGCACCACATGGCCATGAAAAAAAAAAAGCCAATCATCAAGAGTGACCTGGGAAGTGAGAGAACTAGACAAGGAAAGCTGGAATACGACAGAGCTGGACTACAGAAGTACTGTTATATTTGAAAAGGGCTGGTTAGGGCTCTTCCAAAGTAATTTTGTCAGTAAACTTCAACAGAGTACAAATTAATAAAAATTAAGGAGAGAAATTACAAAAGCTTAAATGTCATATTGTTGTTTGGATTGCATTTCTTTTTCCTCTGAAATGGGAGGGCTGCTGCTCTGCACTGATGAATGCATAACCAGCTATATGAATCCACGGTCAGTGAGCTACTTCATATGCCTATGGGAAAAGAGCAACTGTGCCTCCACTCCATTGCTCCAGACACAGCAATCAGTGCTAGCTGCTAACAAAGAACAACGTAAATTCCATGGGTATTTGAAGTTGTGTTGCTCTGGCATGCTAGTAGTACTGCTCTTCTCTTGCAAAGAAGCTTTGCAAGATTTACAGTTTTCTCCTACAAACCCTGTAACACTAGGAACGTGACACAGGCCATCGCTTGAGACAGAATATTTCAGTGTACAGCACAGTTCTACTACAATGTAAGCCCATTAATGGTTGCAGTGCTTGAACTGGCCCTATGAAGGCAAAATGCACTTGCAGTCACAGATCAGAAAAAGTCCTCTAAAATTATTACTCTGGCTTCATGTTCACCTCTCTCATAACTGTATTGTCTTGAGAGGACTTGCACTGTAGTCTGAAGCTGGTGTTTACAATGACTCCTTGAACTTGTCGTGGTTTTACGCAGACTCATCCAAATTCTGTTAGTCAGAAAACCTTCCTGCCCATGGAAAGGATTCTTCAATACCAAACTACACAAAAACGCTACATTGCCACTGTTTTATCATTGTGTACTTTGCTCTAAACACACATTGTGTGCTTTTGCCCAACAGAGAAAACGATCTGTATTAGCAGTCAAACTTAGAGAACAAATTCAGGCTTGTGATGTGGCTGGAACAGGCCTTCTCCAGGCACCCTTCCAAACATATGTGTTAGTCTCATCCTAGGAAGGATGCTAGATATTCACTTCACTAGTTTTCTGAAGAGGTGGCAAACCAATGCAGATTCTATTTCTGCTTACATAGATACGCTCCACAATTTCCTCCTTGCTGTCAGGACTGTTTTTCCTAGTCATTTATAATTATTGGAAGGGACAAGGCCGGAATCTGAAGCTTTGCAAATCAAAAAAATCTTTTCAACAAACAGTATTGAGAGTCCTGTCCAATGTTTGCTATGTCTCATAACCACATATCTGAGGTACGAAAAGCAGTGCAATCATTTCAAATAGAACATTTCTTTAAACCAGTGGAAATTCTGTAGGAAAACAGAAAAAAATAATACTCAGAAAAATGCAAAGCAACAGAGCTGTTCTACCTTTGTTTCTACCTCGGGGTTAAAACCTGGAGCTTGAAAACACCACATTTGTTACATTATAATTTTAGGATATGTGCTTCCTTCTGTATCTAGAGAAGCAGGTTTCATGACCAAAGCAGCAATGCAGTAAAATGACTCTCCTTCCGGAAGCATTTTATTCTTGAATGCAGTATCTAACAATAGTGAACAAAATTACAAATTAAGCCAGTAAAGTGTTTATAAAATCTGAAACTCCCAGTAGTTAAATGGCAATGTAACATTCCTTTACAGCCACTAAATGCTTTCACTTCACCTGGCACTGCACCCAGCAGGGCCACAGTATTGCGAGTTTATTTTACAGCAGGGCAAATGAAACATTCAGATAACTTTTCCTAGGAGCTTAGCTATTTTATGTTCCCTATTAATTAACAAATGTACAGATGTGGGGGAATGTTTTATCTTCTACATTAAAGAAACGTCATCGTTTTAATTATTAATCTCCTCCTTGGCTTTTATTGCAGCTATGTATTTCAGAACAAACCTTTCAACCTCTTCCTCACACTCTGTAGAAGTCACTGTTATCTAGTTCTCTCTCCAATTCTTCTCCAGTCCTTGAACAACTTATCATCTTGTAGTGGGTTTGCATGGCAAAATTTTGGTAGTGGGAGGGCTACAGGGCTGGCTTCTGTCAGAAGATGCCAGAAGCTTCCCCTGTGTCTGATGGAGCCAATGCCAGCCGACTCCAAGATGGACTCACCTCTTGCCAAGGCCAAGCCCATCAGCGACAGTGGTACCGCCTCTGTGGTAACCTGTTTGAGAAGGGGGAAAAAAAAAATGCAGCAGGATAGAGGAGTGAGAATACATGAGAGAAACAACTCTGCAGACACCAAGGTCAGTGGAGAAGGAGGGGAAGGAGGTGCTCCAGGCACTGGAGAAGAGATTCCCCTGCAACCTGTGGAGAAGACCATGGTGAGGCAGGCTGTCCTCCTGCAGCCCATGGAGGCCCACAGGGGAGCAGATAACCACCTGCAGCCCATGGAGGACCCCATGCTGGAGTAAGTGGATGCCCAAAGGAGGCTGTGATCACCTAGAGAGCTCACACTGTAGCAGGCTCCTGGCAGAACCTGTGGACCCATGGAGAGAGGAGCCCACGCTGGAGCAGGTTTGCTAGCAAGACTTGTGACCCCGTGGGAGACCCAAGCTCGAGCAGTCTGTTCCTGAAGGGCTGCATCCCATGGAAGGGACCCATGCTGGAGCAGTTCATCAAGAACTGCAGCCCATGTGAGAGGCCCACGTTGGAGCAGTTTGTGCAGGACTGTCTCCCATGGGAGGGACACCACACTGGAGCAGGGGAAGAGTGTGAGGACTCCTCCCCCTGAGGGGGAATGAGTGGCAGAGACAACATGTGATGAGCTGACCGCAACCCCCATTCCCCTGTGCTGTTCTGGGGGAAGAGACAGAGAATTCAGGATTAAAGATGGGCCAGGAAGAAGGGAAGTGTGGGGGAAGGTGTTTTAAGATTTAGTTTTTATTTCTCATTATCCTACTCTGATTTGACTGGCCAAAAATTAAACTAATTTCTCCAAGTCAAAGTCTGTTTTGCCTGTGACGACAGTTGGTGAGTGATCTCTCCCTGTCCTTATGTCAACCCACGAGCCTTTTGTTATATTTTCTCTCACCCGTCCAGCTTAGAGAGGGAGTGATAGAGCAGCTTTGGTGGGTAACTGGCATCCAGCCATGGTCAACCCACCACACCTGTCTATCACGAAAAAGTTAATGTTTTTCTTTAAGTGGTTGAAAAGGTCAAGATTCACAGGTTTAAAATTCTTAGTACTATGACTTCCTTTTGCCATTAACTGAAATTATCCAGTGGCAAGGACGATACTTCAAAACTGTGCCTGAAAACAAGTACAGTACGTACATAGTCACAGGACAGCAAGACAGAACAGCTTAAGCGACCAAAACACATCCAGACCTTCCTAACACGAAGACCAATCATATGAAAGTCTTACAGACTTTGGTTTGTTTTTGTTTTGTGTCTTTTTTTCCCCCTAAGCATTCAGTAAACTAATTAGCCAAAACTGTGTAATCTGCTCTTCAGAACTATTGCGTTGATGAACACCCTCACTTCCGTCCAAATTCAAGTTTCTCCTGCCTCCTTCTTTAGTTGCTTTTAATAGGTGCAATTAACAGCCTCTTCAGCATTGTAAATAATGTAATAGTTTTCTGACAAGCCTGAAAAAAAGCCATTTCTGTTGCAGTTACTTTGGAGCAATATTTGGTCAAGCTACTTCTGAGTCATCACAGCTTATAAAGTTATCACTTTCCTATATATCTCCAGTACAGAAGGTTTGCATTCACAAAAAACATGCTAAAGTTTCAAGCACTGCCTCTTATCTGTGTTTCAGTAAAAATTTAAAAATATTTATACAGAAGATTACAGACTATGTGGGGGACAGATCCTCCGATTGAGGTGGCCTTAGCATTGCTATCCATATAGTTACAGACTTCCCAAATTAAGATACTAAACGATACATGGATGCCATCTCAGGCTCCAGTTGTGCTACTAGATACTAGCTGTCATTCCACACCAGTAAGGGTAAGTGGGTGATTGAAGCCAAAATTCAACACAGAGAACAACTGGCATGAAGGCAAAAAGTAATCCACCATGGGTAAATACTTAGAACTAGCAGGCCCATTTATGAGAGGGCTGGAACACAAAGGCTACAAGTCTGCCTTCACAATAATAGGAGAACTTTGTTATGAGATTGCCCATAATTTTCAGAGCTCTTCATCTTCACAAACAGTAATCTAAGAACCATCTTTTGGATCTGCTTACATGTAAGATGCCCAAGTTCCATGGTTATACATGCAGGTGAAAATTCAAGAGAGAAATTGCACTCGATTTCATTAAATTCCAGTTGCTTTTCAACAGCTCAGGTCCTCTGTCTTTTTACTTCTGTAACTTCACCCTCATTTGCTCCAGATTCCAGTATCCAGCCTCTCTTCCAGGACACAGACAGAAATGAAACACATTAGGAAAATAAACCATGTCCACCGTGGAAAGTTTACAAGGTTTTGAGCTTGAAGCCAGAGAACAGACAAGGATCTTGCAACCTTTAAAAATTGAAATGAAAATGTATGCTTTTACTTTAACTATTTACTGTTATGGAAAAAAAAAAATTGAAGTGTAGACATGGACTTGTTGGCCATCACCTCTGCTCAGTATAAGTATTTGGTCTCGTGTATTTCAAGTTTTTCCTTCCCACACACAAAAGGTAGTTTTTAATTATTGTTAGCCATAAGTATCCACACAAAATGATGATGATTAAAGGTCTGGAGAACCTGCCTTATGAGGAAAGACTGAAGGAGTTAGGTCTTTTCTCCCTGGAGAACACAAGTCTTGGGGGGGATGTCACCACTGTACTCGAGTACTGAAAGGGCTGCTACAAAGAGGACAGAGGCTTTCCCTTCACAAGGAGCCAAGTGGAGGAGACAAGGGGCAACAGGTACAAGCTGCACCAGGAGAGGCTGCATTTTGATGTAAGTTTTTTTTTTTTTTCACAGTGAGGACAATGAATCACTAGAACAACCTCCCCAGGGATGTGATGGAGTCCCCATAGTGGAAGGCTTTCAAGATGCAGTTGAACAGGGTGCTGAAAAATCTCATCCAGGCTCCTTTTGCATGACGGGATGAACCAGATCGTCTTTTGAGGTCCCTTACAGACTGGGCTATTCTATGAAAATCAAGGTGTTTTGCTGATTTCATTAGAAAGTTTGTAATCTATTTGCTAAACGCTATTGTAAGTCACTTAAACTGTAGAGCTCTGTGCAGAAGGGGTTTAGTCTTCATGTCTTTTCATCACAAATCATCAGCAACCAGACTTTAAAAACCAACTTCAAAGCCAAAATGCTTCCTCTACCCTTGAAACAAAGTACTTGGGAAAGAAACATCATGAAATCATAATACATATTCTTTGAAATAAGGGCTGGCAAAAGTCTCATTGTACACTGGCATTCTAACAGGAACTCTCCAGTAAAGTATCCCTGACACTACAGTGACGGCCCATACACTAGAAGCACTTATATTGAAGTATTTCACACGGATGCTGCTAGGTGAGGTATCAGCAATGTTTCACAGACTCTCCGTCAAGCAGTAGCTAATTACATAACCCCATACTCATCTGTACTTCCTCAGGACTTAAACCCTTCAGCAGCTGCTGTAGCTGAATGAGAACAGCCATAACCACCGAGTGCAACAAGTAGGTGGTTCCACAATACAAATCCTTTTGTGAGCCACTGGGTGAGATTTGCCAGTCAAAAGACATGCCTAACTATGCATTAATTTAAATAACCTTGCTCACTTCATCTTTCCTAAGATGGTCTGAAAAGATGGAAAACTTGGCAAAGTTCTGATACTATAATTAGGTTCCAATTTTTCTTCCTAGATTTGATAATTTTCCCTACGGATGAATCTACAAATCCCTTTTAACCTAAGTATCACAGAATCACAGAATGGTAGGGGTTGGAAGGGACCTCTGTGGGTCATCTAGTCCAACCCCCCTGCCGAAGCAGGGTCACCTACAGCAGGCTGCACCGGACCTTGTCCAGCCGGCTCTTGAATATCTCCAGAGAAGGAGACTCCATAACCTCCCTGGGCAGCCTGTTCCAGTGCTCCATCACCCTCAGAGGGAAGAAGTTCTTCCTCACATTCAGACGGACCTTCCTGTGCTTCATTTTGTGCCCATTGCGCCTTGTCCTGTCACTGGGCACCATTGAAAAGTCTGTCCCCATCCTCTTGATACCCACCCTTAAGATATTTATAAGCATTTACCACTGCCCAATCTGCATTATATGTAAAAATTACAAATGCCTCTACCACGTGATGCAAATTGGAAGGTACGAAGGAGAGAGTTCATCAGCAAGATCCAAGATTAACAGCTTTTTCAGTGAACTTGAAGAGGACTTTGGGAAACAAATTCATTTCTATTTCTGTACACCTTCCTTCTACTTCTAAGAAGAGCCTCACTTTTGGGATTCACTGAATAACTGCTCACTAAGAAACCAAGGTTAATCAAACCCTCCTACACAGGATTGAGGCTTAGCCACTAGTAATTTTATATTTAAGATTTTATCTTCAATCAAGTTTTTAAGCAAAAATTCCAATTAATCTAACAGAAAACCAGCATCTGATACACAGCTTTGCACTGCTGACTAGACACACTGAACCAGATCTTGGCTTCAATAAAGTCAACTGATATTATCACACAAAACAATGAATGTAACAGCCGTACCTACAGCATGTGTGAAAGAGACACAGCTGTTGACTTTTACAAAAAAGGTACTTTAAAGAAACTAATAAAGGCAGACCCCCCACAACTGTGGATCTAATAAATCTAAGCAAATCTGAAATTGTTCAAAGTTTTAAGAGCTGGTAGAATAGAGTTACAGCTGCTCTGCCCTCCAACCTGCAACTTGATTTACATGCTAAGTACACTTTAAAAAACAAAAGACAAGAGTAAGAGAAGGACTGGCGTCATAACGATCTTATTTGCCTTAATTCCAAACAATAAAAAGTACTTTTAGTTCTGCTTCATTTTGTCAGGGGTCCATGCTAATTAGCCTTTTAAAAACAGCTATAGTAAAATAGAACTAGGAGAGCAAAGGGGGAGAAAACTCAGCTAATGACTGAACTTAGGAATATGCGTCTATCTTAAATAACTCTAGCCTAAAGCTGAAATACTCTTCTTCTTCGCAACAGCATTACTTTCATTTCTTTATCCCTTCACCCTAAAAAGTGCTGCAGCCAAAAAACCCAGTCTGGCCTTCAGACTTATTAACAGTGTTTGATCCTCACCAGTATTCACCAGAAGGAATGTAATCTAAAAGTCCCAGCACTGCCATTTACTCTCACTTCCAAGCCAGTTTACTTTTCCTCCCTGAAATATTTTTATGTAAAGCATGGTATTTTTTATGGCATGTAATGCAGACTATACTCTGTTTAATTTTTTTAGATTTCAAAGAGGGAATAAAAAGTTGATCTGGGAAACTTTTGACTTAAAAGAAAAAAACTCCACATTCTTTTTCTTCAGTTGTCAAGGGAAATCTCCTTTGAGTAATACCAGAACTTGTGAAGGAGAAATGAGGCTTTTGAAACAGTACCATTTCTAGCTACAGAACAAATCTCACTGATTATTTACTGCAGTGTGTAGCTGTTGAAGTGATACATATTGAATGGTGACCTCAGGAGCATGATATACCAGAAACAGAGCTGCAGCTATAAAGGGTTATTATAAATCCTAAATCCCACCTACAATACCACAGGAGGAAAGAGTTTAACATTGTGACAAATTTCATACCCAGTCAAAGGCACATCAGCTAGCAGGAGGTACTCATCACATCCTAGGCCGACCACAGCACAGCATTTTGCCATATTGCTTCTCCTGTTACTTGACAGCCTTATGCCTCAAAGGTTTTCAGGATCCAACAGAGCCTCCATCACAGCCTCGGTGGAGAAAACTGAAGGTAAAGAAGGGGAAGGAGGTCTGACCAAGCAGGTCCATATTTCAAGATACTATGTGGTGCTTTGTGCATGATTCCAGTGACCACCAGCAAAATCAAGCTTGAGGGGAACATCACCATAAACTGGGAACCACAGAAGGATCTGAGGAAGCAAGATGCAAGTCTCAAGGCCTTTAGCCAGCAGACGTATAGTTGCCACACACACACCACTGATCCGTCATGTGCTTTAACTCATAGTCAAACCCAGCATTTCTAAGTCATATATTGACACGATAATACGCTTATCTCTTAACATTCCCCTGCAGCGGATGACACAGGAGAGGTAATCACTTCCATTATTTCATTCATGCTCTTCCAGCCCAAGGACATGGCAACTGGATGACAGAGAGCTCTCAAAGCTTCCACCACCTCTCTCTTTCTTACAAGTATCCTGTCCAACAAATTTCATTACTTAGTTCTGAAGCAAAATAAGCACTGGCTTCTCACATACAAGCTGGGTGGAAAAGAAGATCAGTTTCTTTGGAAGGACAAAGTATGCATTGACAGGAAAGGAGATGGCCCTCCAGTTTTAAATAAACAAAACCTTCCACCTACTTCCATTCCTGTACGTTTGCATTTACTCTGGTAACTGGAAGGATTATAAGGCTTGGTGTCTACTCCTAAGCATTACAAACAGGTTCATGTATGCTTCCCTTGTTCTTTACCGTCAGGGGCCAAACAATAGGATGTCGGGGGAACACAGAGGTATTTTACAGCAGCTATGAGCTGCTATGAGCAATGAGAAAATGCAATTAACAGTAAAATACATCCTTAGCACAGTCAAGAACTTTGGGATCATCCTGATTTAAACACAATGATAACTCAAAACATATTAAGGCAGTATCTATGAAATTGCTTTGTCAGATTTAGTTGAAATTGGTCAGCTCTGGAACAGTCATTGTGACAAACAATAGCTGTGAGCAAGGACAGAAATTAAACTGCATAATCACACAATTTGCGTGAAGCCAAGTTTAAAAAAAAAGAAACAACAAAATAAAAACAGAAAATAGCCACATCTGTCCAAAGTATCTTCATTAACAAAAACAAGAATGCAAGAAGATAAGACAGTACTGCTCAGCATCAAAGATCAAGACATCAGCACAGTAACTGGTGTAAAGTTTTTTATATGTGACTAGAAACAAAGTACCTGAATAACCTTGCTTTGTAAATGCTTATAAAAAGCCTGTCTCAAGTCTGAATCAAGCAAACAAAAAAAGCATTGATGTGTCTATCCAGAGCTCAGTGAGTGAGCTGCAGAAACTGCCACCATAGCATAACTAGAGAAAGATAGCTTGATTGATGATACTTGGTTTTCTAAACTTCTAATATTTCCCCTTTTTTTGCATCTGTTTATTACTGCAGCAGCTATAAACTACTTTTCTACATGTTCAAGGCCTCTTAGGCCTTGCAGTGAAACCAAAAAATAATATGCTACAAAGAGGTGTGAAGTAAGAAGCTAGACAGAAGTTTTGCCTCTGTTTTAGGAATGACATACAGGAAAAAAAAAGAAAGAAACATAGAAAGAAACACTGTGATTATTACCTGACACTGTTCTTAAATTGATCAGATCTGTACAATATCACAAAGAAAATTGCAGAGGGGAAAGTGACAGATGAAGAACCTGAAGAAACCTTAAGTATAGAGGAAAATCCTGAAGTTGCTAAAGAGACCAGAGGAAAACATCAGGAAGATAGTTCACTTTCATGCTCTGGATTACAGAAGACAGCTGAGAGCACGAACAAGAAGTAGACAGAGTACCAATACTTCACCTTTTACAAATAGCCATTATACTAGTGGTTTAATGGCCTTACATAGACTAGAAGCCCAACGGGAAGAGGTATATAACAGAACTCCCCTTACTTAGCGTGATCAACAAGTTCAGATGTGAAAATCAGCCAGTCATTGAAGTGATCCAGAACAGGAGAGGCCAAGGATCTTGGGACTAAAACACGTTCACGCTGAGCGCAGGGAGGAAAGAAGGAAACTGGGTGGCAGGAGAAAGAAGATGCAAATTGAAGATGGAGACATGAAACTTGCAAGAGTAAAGTAGGTGAAGAGACCAACTAATAAGGAAAAGGTGATGAGGGCAACTCACTCATTTTCCTCCCCCTTAACAGGCCTGTCATGACATGTCTAGACAGTCATGCCAAGAACTCTGGTTGCCTTACATGTTTCCTGTGCCGTCCAACCTCCGTAACAGATTTACATCTGTAAGCTACCTGCAGGTCACTCTACAACCCTTATGCAAGCTTAAAATTCAAAAAATAAATATGAGATATGCTGACAGTGCAGAACTTCGTGTTAAAACTGAAATTCAGTGTGTGTCATAGTTACACTAAAATAGATTGATAGTTTGATTTATGAGGATCTCTTAAACCATATGAAGGCATACAATAGCAAATGTGATTTATAAATTACCTCTCAAGATTAAGGTCATTGTCTTGGCAACTAACTCTCAGAATATCCTTTTTTGATTTCCCTTTTCTCCTAGCAAGCTTATTCTTTAAAAACCTCTTACAAACCCACCCACCTTTTGCTTACATATAGGTAAGATTGCACAGGGACTGATGGTATGGCATTATACTTGTTTGCATAGAATCACAGAATGGTAGGGGTTGGAAGGGACCTCTGTGGGTCATCTAGGCCAACCCCCCTGCCGAAGCAGGGCCACCTACAGCAGGCTGCACCGGACCTTGTCCAGCCGGCTCTTGAATATCTCCAGAGAAGGAGACTCCACAACCTCCCTGGGCAGCCTGTTCCAGTGCTCCGTCACCCTCAGAGGGAAGAAGTTCTTCCTCATGTTCAGACGGAACTTCCTATGCTTCAGTTTGTGCCCATTGCCTCTTGTCCTGTCGCTGGGCACCACTGAAAAGAGTCTGGCCCTATCCTCCTGACACCCACCCTTGAGATATTTATGAGATTGCTTTGTTTGCTGTAAATGGCTGAGTCCCAAGACAGCTGCATAAAGTCATCTCAACAGGTTGCCAGCAAAACCCTCAACAAGATCAAATTCCATACTGTCTTCAAATAAGCTTAGTGGCAAGAGCTACGCAAAGAACTGCTACCAAGAGAAGAGTCTTTTGGGTCCTCACGTAACAATTATACCCCAATAAAAATGGAAGCCAGCTATGCCCGCACATGTAAAGTTCTGTGCATCATCAGAATTGTATCTGCTGAGTGTTCACTAGTTGCTCACTCACTTGCTTCCAAAAAGTGGGCTTTTTTTGTTTGCCAAGAAAATATGAAGCCAGTTTTACGGCATCGCTAAAAAGTGAGTTTATTGAGACGGCGACATACAAAGTAGGACCAGCACCTGCATTAAGACAGTAAACGAGTTAGAAGTTTTGAACTAAATACAGCACGGTCCCATCACAGGTCACCGGCAAAAAACCTCTCCGCCAAATTATCAATAGCTGTTTGCTCAAGAACCACAGGGCACCTTCTGCACAGCCTGTCTGGAACTCAGTAACTCGCTGAAGACCAATGTCCATAAATCCAGCCCCTGAACACCAGGCCAGATTCCCGGCCCAGGCGCACCCTGCGCCGCTGTAGATACCGGTCACCAGCGCGAAACAGGTGCCGCGCAGAGGACGCCCTGACGACGGGGAGAGGTCAGTGCGCTGCGCTGCTCCTCGGCACGCCAGCTTTCAGGACTTTTCCCGAGATGACGGAAGAACAGAGGGCCGCGGCGAGCCACCGTCGAACCGCCACTCCGCCAGAAAAATCACCGCCAGCGCCCTCCGCGCCGACCAGCCCCACCGCTCCCCCCCGCACCGGGTCGGCGGTGCGGCCTCCCCGCTGCCCCCGGCCGGCACCTTGCGGGAGGGCTGCCAACGCCGCCGACCGCTGCCGCACGGCCCCTCGGCCGGGGAGGGGGGGGAGGCCCGGCTACTCACCATCTCCTGCCTCAGGAGGTGAAGTTTCGCCTCCAGCCTGGCCAGGGCGGCGGCGCGGCGGCGGCGGGGGCCGGGGGCCGCAGCGGCTGGGAGCTCCTCCCCGCGCAACGGCCGCGCCAGGCTCTCGGGCACTTTGCGCCCCAGCTTTTGCTCGACGTCGCGGAGGTCTGGCGGGGCGCCGGGCTCCATGGCTTGCCCCGGAGGGGCCCGCGGGCGGCGGCGCCGGTACTACCGGCGGCCGCCCGGCCGCTGCAGGGGCGCGGAGGCGCGGTAATCCGCGGCAGCGCCGGGGCCGGCGGCCGAGCCGCGCAGGTGACCCGCCGCACACATGGGGAGTTCCTGGGCGAACTAGTTACCCCACTCCCCCCTTCCCCGCCCTGTCCTGTCCCCGGCCCTCCTTTGCCGTCGGGGGGACAGACAAAGGCAGGCGAGCGGGGGCGACAGAGGAAAAGCTCCCCCTAAGCTACGGGGGGACCGCGCCCCGGCCCTGCCCCGGCTGCGGGACCGCGGTGCGCCCCGGCAGCTGCCGCCCGCCCCAGGATCCGAGTCATCGCGGGCCCCGGCCGGCTGCAACTTTAAAGCCCGCTGGCAGGTGGAAGAGACGCGGCGCGGCCCTCCTACCGTAATGCCTGGAGAAGAGGCGCGGCACGGCGGCGGCGGCGGCAGGGCGCCCCCGCACGGCGGGGAGCGCGCCCCCCGCCCGGCACCTGCTGGGCTCGGGAACAGCGTGGTCCTTCGGGGTAAGGGGAGCGGAAGAGGGAGAGGGCAGGGCGGGACAGGAGAGAAAGAAGAGGAGAGAAGAGGAGAGGAGAGGAGAGAAAGAAAAAAGAAAAGAAAAGAAAAGAAAAGAAAAGAAAAGAAAAGAAAAGAAAAGAAAAGAAAAGAAAAGAAAAGAAAAGAAAAGAAAAGAAAAGAAAAGAAAAGAAAAGAAAAGAAAAGAAAAGAAAGAGAAAAAAGGAAAGGAAAGAAAAGAAAAGAAAAGAAAAGAAAAGAAAAGAAAAGAAAAGAAAAGAAAAGAAAAGAAAAGAAAAGAAAAGAAAAGAAAAGAAAAGAAAAGAAAAGAAAAAAAGAGAAAAAGGAAAGGAAAAGAAAAGAAAAGAAAAGAAAAGAAAAGAAAAGAAAAGAAAAGAAAAGAAAAGAAAAGAAAAGAAAAGAGAAAAAAGAAAAGAAAAGAAAAGAAAAGAAAAGAAAAGAAAAGAGAAAAAAGGAAAGGAAAGGAAAGGAAAGGAAAGAAAAGAAAAGAAAAGAAAAGAAAAGAAAAGAAAAGAAAAGAAAAGAAAAGAAAAGAGAAAAGAAAGGAAAAGAAAAGAAAAGAAAGAAAAAAAGAAAAGAAAAGAAAAGAAAAGAAAAGAAAAGAAAAGAAAAGAAAAGAAAAGAATAAAGAAAAGGGGGGGGGGAAGAGAGAAAATAAAATAAAAGTCTGCAGAGCTCTGTGACCCTAGATCACTTTCTGAGAGGGATAGGAGCGTGCGTACAGTGTGAATGTTATTCCCACTCATCAAACAGGTTTTATTGCAGGCAGGCTGCATTCCACTATCCCCCCCCCCCCCCCTTATTATTATTTTTGAACCCCCTTCCTCCACTTTAAAAAGCAAAGTTTGCTAGCTGAGGCGGTTGCTGTAACTCTGATAGTGAGGCACGTGCTGGCCATGCAGACAGCAGCACTCTGTTGCTCCTTGGCCCGGGGTGTTGCTGCCTACACCTGTCATGGCACTGAAAAATGTTTTAGGCATGAAACTTGGGGTATGAATAGCCCCATCCACAGAACTGCAGCTGACACATGTCAGAGGGGTTGAGAGGGTGAGGCCAGCCACTCTGTTCGGGTGCCAGGTCATTGACAGCAGCCAGAATCACAAAAAGCGGTGTGGTGAGCTTGGGAAAACAAAAATATTGTTAACAGCAAACTGGATGTTCTCTGTGAAATCATTTCATCACTACTTTAAAATATAAGAGTTACTGATCAGACAACTTTGCAAGGGTTTAGTACGTGCAAGCAGAAATTCCACAGACATGACCGATAATCTTATAGGTGCATTGCTTTTAGGCCAGGGCCCTTATTGTGTCAGACCATCTGGAAATCCTTTGCTTGAGACCTATGCAAAGACATTTTTGTCTCTCATGTTTGCCAGGACTGTTTAATTCAGAAGACAAAAGAATCAATATTCTTGTTAGGAAATAAAGTCAAAAGCAGCTACACACGCAAAATTAAAACCCTCCTTCTTACTCCCACTACCCCCAAACATGTCCTACAGTTCTATTTTAATCTATGGATATTTGGAGAATGAGCTTCTCTATAACCTCAGTTTAATATTGATATGTGCCATTCTGTAAAATAGCAAGGATCATGCTGAAGTTCTTCCTGTGTGAACTATGAACACCTTGTCAAGAAAAAGTTTATATTACTGTTGCTACGATATTGAACTATAAAAGAAAGGTTCTATGTTAAAGAAGCACTTTATAGAAAAGGTCATGATTCAACTGTATTTAAACTTACGTTCTGAAGAGACTTTTTAAAAAGAACATCATAGAAGAAGAATTGGAAGATTAGAATTTTTTTAAGATTTCAGCTTACCTGAATTATCAATCTTTTTAAAATGAAAATGCAAGAAGAAATAATCCAGTTTCATGTTAGTTTAAAAAAAGTGTTCATATTGATAAAAATGTTCCTTTAACCCTACTGCAAATAATCTGAAAGAAATGAAAGTAACTTCTTTCTGTTGTTCCAGATGCGCAATATTCAGAAAGTAAACTCTGTAATGTACCCTATGCATTCATGCTTTAGGCTTCACTGTCTGATGACCTGATTCTCACCGCCCACAGGCTTTGCACCAGTATAGCAGCATGAAATTCAATGTGTTTACTCTTGAATTACAAAGATAAAAATAAAATTCACCCTGTTAAATCTTCAGGGTTACCAGATTTGATAGACTAATCTGCATTTCAGGGAGATAAGTTTCTGTTTATATAAATAAAAACACTACATCAAACAGTACCTAAATTTTATTTTCGCCCTGTGAGATGGATCCTCTATCTTCATTTTAGTATCATGGAGTATCTCAAATTGGAAGGGACCTGTACAGATCATTGAATACAACTCCCTGCTGCTCATAGGACTAATTAGAACTAAACCATATGACTAAGAGCATCGTTCACGCACTCGTTGAACTCTGACAGGCTTGGTGCTGTGACCAGTTCCCTGGGGAGCCAGTTCCAGTGACCGACCACCCTGTCGGTGAAGAGCGTTTTCCTAAAGTCCAATCTGAACTTTCCCTGATGCAGCTTCATTCCATTTTGTTACGTCCTGTCTCTGGTCACCATAGAGAGGAGATGGGCAGCTCCCCCTTTGCTGCCACCCTTGAGGAAGTTGTAGACTGCGATGAGGTCACCCATCAGCCTTCTCTTCTCCAACCTGAACAAGCCAAGTGACCTCAGCTGCTCCTTGAGGCCTTTGACCATTTTGGTCACGCTCCTCTGGACACACTCTAACAGTTTGATGTCCTTCTTACATTGAGGCACCCAAAACTGCACAGAGTACTCAAGGTGGGGCCGCACCATGGCAGTGTAGAGTGGGACAATCACCTCCCTCGACTGGCCTGGCCGGCTATGCTGTCCTTGATGCACCCCAGGACATTGTTGATGCTTCTGGCTGCCAGGGCACACTGTTGACTCATATTTCATTTGCTGTCAACTCAATCCCCCAGATGCCTTTCCTTGGCACATCTCTCCAGCCTCTCATCCCCCACTTTGTACGTATAAGCAGGATTACCCCATCCCAGGTGGAGAATCTGGCACTTGCTTTTGTTAAGTTTCATATGGTTGGTGATTGCCCAGTTCTCTAGTCTATCCAGATCTTTTTGTAAGGCCCTCTACCCTTGAGGGAGTCCACATCTCCTCCTAGTTTTGTATCACTGGCAAACTTACTTAATGTACATTTGATTACTGCATCCAGAGCATTTAGAAAAACGTTAAAGAGAACTGGCCCTAAAATTGAGCCTGGGGAACCTCATTGGTGACTGCTCAACAGCCTGATGTAACCCCATTTACTGTAACTCTTGGAGCCTGACCCATCAGCCAGTTGCTCAACCAATGTATTAAAGACTTGTCTAGCTGTATGACGGACGTTGTGTCCAGAAGGATACTGTGAGAGACAATATCAAAAGCTTTGCTAAAATAAAAAAAAAAAAATCCATGTCTACTGCCTTCCCTTGGTCAACTAGATGGGTGATGCTGTCATAAAAGGAAATTAAGTTTGTTATACAGGGCTTTCCCCTCATGAACCTGTGCTGGCTATGACCAATGACTGCATTGTCTCTCAAGTGTTTTTCAATAACTCCCAGAATAACTTTCTCCATAATTTCAACAGGCACTAAAGTGAGACTGACAGGCCTGTAATTATCAGGGTCTTCCTTCTTGCCTTTCTTGAAAACTGGGACAACATTTGCCATGCTTCCAGTTGACTGAGACCTCTTCAGACTCCCAAGACTCTTAAAAAATAACAGAGAGAGCTCCTGTGATGACGTCAGCCAGCTCTTTCCATACCCTGGGATGAATCCCATTGGTCCCCATAGATTTATGTGCACCCACCTGAGGCAAGTTCAGAGTCGGCTGAGAGTTTTTCATTCCTCCAGTCGCAGTCTTCCAACACAGGACTCTGGGGGTTCCAGGACCCATCACTTGTGTTAAGACAGAGGTGAAATGGCATTAAACATCACTGCTTTGTCTACATCCCTATTTACGTGGTGACCAACCTCATCGAGGAACGGACGAATGTTGTCTCTGGTCCTGCTTTTGCTGCTAACATATTTAAAAAAGCCCTTTTTGCTGTCCTTCACAGTGCCGGCCAACTTGAACTCTAGTCAAGCTTTGGCCACACAAATTTTCTCCCTACAGTGGAGAACAGCATCTCTGTAGTTTCCTGTGTCACCCTGTTCTTTTCTGCCCTGTGCTGTCCACTCTTTGGGTGAGATTCAGAGCTTTTTGAATTTATTACTTTGAAACTCTAAATAAGACCATTCGGATCAGTCTTTTCTAGCATTTTTTTTTAAGTCCAGATAGACATATTCAGTGATTTGAATGCCTTCTTAAATCCTCCTATCCACTACTTCATTCTTTCCATAGCCGTAAGTCTTGATAGTTCAGTCCAGTGAAGTGCAGATGCTTGTGTAGACAAGAAATGAGGCTGTTCAGCCTCTAGTTGGATAGGCTCTCTGTTGTCACACCATCACATCTGCATCTCCTACTGCGTGTTGAGAAGCCAAGGAATAAAGGTCTCTTGATGTGACTTTGCTGAGCACTGCTTTAGACTTGCCTTAGGTCAAACCATGATTTTACATAAGAAATAGGAGAGTGGAAGTTATGCTAAACATTTTGAAAGTAAACTGGTGATCCTAAAATTATTCCACTGTGTGGTTTTTCTTGATGCCGTAAACCTATGAGGCCTGGAACATGGTACTGTCTTTGACCAGAAGGGTGAAAATACTGTAAACAAACCCATAGTGTGATCATGCAACATACCTGCATTTTCCAAAGATCACATTGTCAGCTTGATTTCATGAACTTCAGGCTTGTAGTTTAACCAGGTAACTACTTTTCAGCCTGTAAGTTAGGATGCTCATTTTTGTGGTACTTCTTTGCAGATTTAGATCTTGAGTGATTGCTAAGGCTAATCACATGGAAGATCAGAGGACAAAAGTCGTTAAACAGGACAATGATGGGCAGCTTGAGAAGGAGGAAGCTTGTTTTCTGTTTATGCTTTATTTTGCTCTCCATATAAGATTGTGCTTATGGAGGAGTGCTAGAATTCAAAATGGAAAAGAAAAACAAAACCAAATTTGTATATAGGGATGTTATACTGAAGAGATGAGACACAGTAGCTCAGGTTATTCATACCATGGATTTTAATAGTAATGTATCTCTTTACAATACATTTCTTTTAATTTCTATTAAATAAAGTCTTTAAGATGTCTTAGAGGTCAAGAGTAGCTGTAATATGATCTTTATGAGTTTTTCTGAAGCCAGATCCTGAAGCCACATGTACTCAGGCCCTTCCTGAGCTAGAGTGCAGTCCAAGATGAATTTGACTCAATGATGTTGGAAAAATTAGCCCAATCCAGAGACTGCTCAAGGTTTCCACTTAACTGTGTGGGCAATCAGACAGATCTTGACCTGTGGCCAACATAAAATGCTTAACTATACTGAGCCGAGTGCTCAGCTGTTGTTATCACTAGTTCCCCTTTATAAAAATGATGGTGGAAGAATATCTTGGAAAGTAGCCAGCAGGTACCTAGGTCCATACAAGTTTCTATTTCCTTAATCTGTTGACAGTGTCAGACAGATTCCTACAGTACAGCAAAAAGTTTGGTTGATATTTAACCTGGAGTGATGTTACATCAGACTGTGGATGAGTAATGGTTTTAAAAAAAAAGATTTCCTGGAGGATGGCCAGTTTTGTGGGGGTTGTTTTTCATGGTATAATAAAATAGCCTTTTTTAAATGAGGAAACTGTTCCCAATAATAAAGTATACTTCTTCTTAAGTGTTGGTTCAAGACAATACCACATACAATGAGGAGAAAATATTCTTTGCATTGTATATGCCAAGGAGCTGGAGGCTGTCATGAATAAACTGTAAGAGATGAAGCTTCAGTGATCTGGATCCTGAAGGAATCCCACAGTTTCACTGAAGTAAATAAGTCCTACACAAAAACTTGCTGTAAGTGGACCTTCCCTTGGAAGTACGGGCTACAGTAGTGGGACCTTTGCCTTGTCTTCAAAGGCTGCAGGAGCATTAAAAGAGTTCCAGGTACATGACAACACAGGGTGTGGTAGACAGGAGTCCTGCCTTTCCTGCTTTCAACTAGTTACCTCACTAATGCCAATATTCTTTGTCAGAAGCTTCTAGGAAGCAATCATTATTTGTTTATTCAAACCAACACCTAGAGGAGGGTGAGGTGGTTTGAGCTGGATGTTCATTGGTCCTGCTTCAGTGTCACATTGCATGACTCCTGCTTGGGCAGGGTAGTGTTCAACTTCTTAAGTAGGTCCATTAGGAGGAATGAGGATACTCTAGAACTGAAGAACTACTGCAGATGAGTAAGGTTAGGTAGACTAACAGAAGCCATTACTAATCATCATCAAGGTGACTATTACCCAAATCCAATAACAAAATAAAGCCTGATGCGTGCTTACATTGCAGGAAAAGTTTGTGTCATACCAACCAACATCAGAACTTTCACCTGGGGCAGTGCAATGTGTAGGTAGTTCACCCCAAAACATGCTTTACCCAAATTCAAGACTGTATCCACCTGTAAGAAAAAGAACTGTGAAACTGAAATGGCAATCAAGGGCACCTTGCACTAACAAACTGTTGCCTCAGCAGCCACCGGAATAAGGCTGCAACAGATTGTCCTGTGCCTAAAGGCCTGTGGGCAATGGAACATGAACATGGTGGGGAGAAAGGAGCAGGACTTTTTATTTCTGTCAGTTTTGACAGATTGTCTCATAAATGCCTTCTAAAAGTGATTAATCCCCTTTTCTGAGCTCCGTGTCATGGGCTGGGAAAAGAAAGCAGAAAAAGCACAGGAACAGCATTCAGGAACACAGATTAGTATTTTCTGTCTTGTTTAAAGGGAGGAGGTGAGACTGCTGCACTTGCTGTTTCACAGACTTGTGGAAGAACACAGGTGAATAAGAACGGAAGGCATACAGAGAAGGCCCAGTTTTTCAATGTGTTCACAGCAATCTGTACTAATGCACCCTACTGACTTCAGCGGCATTAATCATTGCACATAGAAAGCATATAAGTATATCTAAAGCATTATTATTCTTTCTGTCCTGCTTTGCCCACGATACATACATGATTTCATTAGCCATTACTGCCACTGGTCAAAGACTGTAGATACCAGTTATACAACCCAGACTTTACTTTAAAAATAAGTAGAACAATGAACTGCAGCTATGGGTCAATCTTTAAATAAAAGCCTTAAGGACTACAGTAAGCATCTGTCTCAGAGTTACGATGGTAACTATATTGATTTAAATAAGGCTGTAAGCAACACCAGAGATTGTGTGCAGAATTCTGGGCAACACCGAAGAGCATGCAGCCATCTAAGCAGCCTCCAAGTCCAGTGGTTTAAGCTTTTTTCCCAATTGAAAACTTCATAACATTTTCCTGCAGAAAGATATGTCTCTGTACAATAGCTTTAAATCTATTGACAGTAGTTTTTACAGTCTCCTTAGCAAAACAAGCCTGTCTAGGAAACAGCCCACAGATCTCTCAAGGTTTGTGAGCCACTGGTTGAAAAACTACTTCAATGAACTGTGTTCCCATTGCACCAACAGAAGAGTCCTTTAGCTGCTGTGAAATTCATAATCTGCATGAGTTTTACAAATAAAATACACAAGAGAACTCTAGTCAATGCAACAATCCAGAGTGAAGCCTTTTTTGCTGGGACAAAAGTCCACCAACCCTTCAGTTTTGCCTAGAGTTGTGCCAAAACTCTCACATCAGGCCCAAGCATTCAGTTGCATCACATCTACAACAGAAAGCAAACTAACCTTCTAGAAGCAGTCAGATCTGACACATAAGGAAGCAGCAGAATAACAATATCCTATGAATCATGCTCATCCTTTGCTGTTTTGACACTTTACAAGAGGAAATGTGAAAGTTGCGTAGGGGAATTTCTAAATCCTTCGATTGTCTTCCCTTCTAATGTCACAGATGCATCATAACACAAAGCTTGAGAATGGGGATTTCCTTTGCTGTGAAATTGAATGTTATTCTTTTATTGCAACACCGTTTCCAGACACCAACACTTTGCTGGTGCCATTTTCATTTTTACTGCTGACAGAGTTGGACATACACACAAGCACCAGTAGTTTTATTCTGCTAAAAAGCCCAGCCTGTGCATTGAGTTGAAAGAATAGCATCCAGCCTCCACAGTGGAAAGATCGGGTGAAAGATATCTAACACACTAGATAAAGAAAATCTGTGGGGACAATTTTTACTCTGGGCTCTACTGGTGTATGTTACCTAAGGATCACTTCTCCTTAAGTGGGGAAAAAATCTTCAGGGGCAAAAGTTGGATGCATCAGCATAGCAGAAACAGTCAACTAATACTGAATTAGCATTCAGGAGTCCTGAGTTCAGCGTTTCGGTGTTATGAGGCCTTCAGAAAAATCACTTCAGGTCTGCATGTATCATGTGCCTATCTGTAGAGTGAATTAGACTTGGCCTCTCAGTTAGAAACTTTTCAAATTTGTCGTAGTTTGGCTGCAGCCAGCAACACAAGGGCCACGCGGCTGCCCCTCCCCCTGCTGGGGTGTGGAGGAGAATAGAAAGAAACAGGCAGAAACTGGTGGGTCGGGATAAGGGCAGTTTAACAGAACAGGAAACAAAGGGAACAGTAACAACAACGATACAGATAAGAATACACAACACAAACAGTAGAACGCAGAGAGCTGCTCTCACCGCCCGCTGCTGCCACACGCTCCTGGGCCGCGACTCCTTCCCGCCTCCCAGCTCCCCCAACCAGAACCCAGCATGACGGCACATGGTGTGGAATACCAAACATAATCTAATTTGTCTGTCTCTGTCCACAAAGAGAAGGAGTTTCCATGCTACTGAAAACTCATCCACCATTGTGAGGCCCAGAACACCAAGATCTTTCCTCACATAATCTTGACGGTTCCTTATGAAAGCACCAAGTATATCCCACCCAAGTGCTAGAATTACTCTTGCATACAGCAACAGTTTTTGTTCGGTTTTGATGGGTACAACTTTCAGTCCTTCCAGCAAAATATGCTGAAGCAATAAAATCCAGTAGGTTTCTCAGAAATTTCCTTAACAACTTGCAAAGAAGAAGAACAGGTGAGTTGGCTGGTGGTAGAGTAGGGTAGTCTCAGAAACCATACAATTTTTTGTTTACTGCTTACTCTAAAACCCCAAACAAACAAACAAAAAAAGTATTGGAGAACTTGTCCTAAGCAGTTAGGAACATGCTACCCTTCCACCTTCTCAGTCTTTTTCACAATTCACTTCTTGTCAGAGGTGTGTCAGCAACATCGCATACTCAAATGCAGCCATACTCAAATCTTCCCCATGTGCAGTCCTGTACTTTAACATATTTTGAAGAACAGTTGCTTTGATTTAATTTTCCGTTCTACTTTATCAACTTTCTGCATTATCATGGCCTACAGTGCAGTTGCATCTGTTCCTACTAGGTAGATATATATATATATATTTCTCTGTAAAAAGACTTTGGAAAGTAGGTCATGGGATAAACATACTCTTGCAAATGAATCCTTTAAGCTTCTGTTACTCACTATCTCCAAGACTAACATACTTGACGAAATGATAGAGCCTTGTAGCATATGCTGAAAACTTTCAGACCACCTGGACTGTAGCACTGGAATTCGGTGTCTTTATATCTTGCTTCAAGTCTTTGGAGAAAATGTACATTTTCTGGTATAACGACTGCAATCAAAGGGCAGCCACTAGGCAGCATGAGTTTTCAGTTAAGATTTAGCCCTGCTGCCTCTTTCCTTGCTAACAGAATTACTTCTTTCTGCAAACAGTATGTATTCACTCCAGTAGTGATCCCAGAAATTAAGTACTCAAAAGTCTGGAAAGTGTTCCAAGAATACATATAACTCTGTGCAGCTCAATGCAAACTGTCTTGCTGTATACTCTCAATATTACCTTTAGTTATGTGATCACAGGCTTTATCTTCACCCACATGTTACCTTTCCCATTCAATTGCTTCTTGATTCAACATCATTTCTCTCACCCACATCTTTCGGTTCCTGCCGCCTTCTCAGCTTTCTCATTTCAGTCTTAGTCTTCTTGCTCTGTTAGTCCTGAGGACACTGATAAATGTTTAATTTCCCTTCTGCCAGTCAAGTGCCAGTCCAAGTCCAACAATATCCTATTTCTTCTTCATCTTCTTCTTCCACTTACTGCCCAGTATTCCCCATTGTATCTCCCAACCGTTAAGAACTGTCATGTAAGACCAGGAAGCCATTCATTTTCCATCTCTCTGTGCTTAAACCCAGCTCCTTTACAGATCAGTGTCCAGCACTCGTTTTTCTTTGAATCTCCTTCACTTTTGATCTGATAACGCTTTTGCCCCTCATCTTCCACCTGCCTCCTTCCCTTTCACTCAGTCTTTCCCAGACCTTAATCTACACCTAACTTCCAGATTTGAGTTCTTTTTTGACTTTTGCAGCATACAGTACATGTTTCTTTCCCTTACTATGTGAAGGTCAGCGTGGTGGGCTCAGTGGTCTTCAGATCTGGCCCCTGACTCCACATTTTGACTTGCAGAAAGCAAACATCAGGGCCTGTCCCAGCAGCCAGTGATTAGTTTAATGGTGTATGTCCCTTCTTGCTCTGAGTGATTTCAAGAGGATAGAGCAAAGCCCCTCTGCTCATTGAGGGAGCATGTTACATGAGGGAGCAATAAATCATTGAGGGGTTTAGGAGTTCAGAGTGGAAAAAGCCAGCTGAGCATAGGTGAGGTACCCTTTTGAACAACAGTTAGATCTAGAAGCTTTGTGAGTATATTACGCACATTTTACTTGGAAAGCAAAGAGGTGATAGAAGAGAAGCAACTGTTTCCGAGAGAAAAAATTAACGCATGTGTTCAAACATAAAAAATGGACTTGTTAGTTTGCTGTTTGATTTTTTTTTCCTAGTCCTTACCCCATTTTCTTCTGCCAGGTGAAAAGTGGCTTGTTTTTTATACCTCTTGTCTGAGTTTTCACATCTCTCCTACCTCTCCTCTGTTAAACAAGGAGAAAAAAAACCCTCAAAACTTCCCTTATCTTATTTCAGTAGCTGCCATGAAAATCTACCATTTTACTAGATGTCAAGCTAAATAAACTTGCCTAAGTTTGCTGCAGGTGGATTGTGCTCAGCAGGCCAAAAATGGCGTGTCAGTGCCGTGACTGACTCTCCTTGGCCAGCCCAGAAGACTCATTATATTATCCCTTGCAGCTTGCCTCCTCTTTTTTAGTGGTGCCTTTATTGTTCCAGGTTTCAGCTTTGCTGTTGGAAATAGCCAGACATCTGGTGATCTCATTGTTTGAGTACTGTGAAATGGTTTAGAGATTGTAATAGATTTATAGAAATAAAAAACATTCTGTGGCTTTAGGATTTGTGGTTTAACCCTGGAAAGAAGTAAGAATAAAAGTTGGACAGAGGTGAAGAAAAGCTGTATTTAAGAAAGGGCTATCACTACCGCTAGGTACAGAACTGGACTGCAGACAATGTGAAGCTACTCAGGACTTTAAGAATTGCTAAGAGGAGCTCATATGGTCAGTAAACTAATCCTGGGAGCACAGCCATTCTAGTACTGTTGAGAAATGCCAAAGGAGCTAAATAGTGTTAGGTTCAAGCACAGGCCAGTTAGGTCCAACTTACTGGGTAAGCTGTAGAAACCACACCCTATTTTCCACCTGAGAAACCTCAATGGAAGCATCTTTTCATATTATATTGAAATGAAGTGTGTTTACTTGGAAAATTGTACCAAAATAGTTAAATCCTGCCTGGAGCAAGGGATGAAAAGAGAAAGCATGGGAAGCGAGATCGTTAATGCGAAGAAGAGCCACAATAACAGTACATACAGTTGTGCCAATCTAACCAATAAACAAAGAGTAGTGTAAGATTCTTTCTATTAGACTGATTCATATGGAACACATGACTTGCAAAGCCATTCAAATTTCTTTTTGTTCAGCGTGTCTGGACAGAGAGGACTTTGTGGTTTTGTAAGCCAGTTGTGATGTTTTACTACTCTCTGGCACCATGAAGATGTTCAGGATGCTGAAACTTTTGTATCACATGAAACTGAGTAATGTGAAGATGCATATTTTCAGTTTCAGCAAAAGCATGGGGAACAAACTGCTCGTTCCTATTTTTGTTGTTCCAGCAGAATAGATGTAAGGTATTCCATGCATTTGTCATGTTAAGAAGTGGAAGATCGGCATGTTGTTCTTAACGATAAATTTATCACCAGCATTATGTTCATTTCTAGACTTCAAACTAAAGAGATTCAGGTTAGCTGTTTTCCTAACAGTAGAAGCTGGCCAACTACTCAAGGCAAAAATAACTCTAGAAAAAGAGTCATATTTAGAAAGGACATAACTACATCACCAGAGCTTACACAGTCTCAACAGGAGCTAAGCATATGATTCCCATCCTCCATGAACTCAGTCTCTAGGGAGGGTATTCTTCAATTCTTTTTATATGAACAAATTATTGAGGTCTGTGATGATTTTGGCTGGGGTAGACTTAATTTTCTTCATAGTAGCTGGTATGGGGCTATATTTTGGATTTGTGCTGGAAACAGTGTTGGTAACACAGAGATGTTTTCGTTATTGCTGAGCAGCGCTTGCATAGTCAAGGTATTCTCTGCTTCTCACACCACCCCACCAGCAAGGAAGATGGAAGTGCACACGAAGTGGGGAGGCGAGACAGCTGGCACAGCTGACCCCAACTGACCAAAGAGATATTCCATACCATAAGATGTCACGCTCAGCAATATAAAGCTGGGGGAAGAAGCAGCAGAGGGAGACGTGATGGCATCTGTCTGTAAGCATTAGTGTGATGGAGCCCTGCTTTCCTGTAGATGACTGAACACCTGCCTGCCGATGGGAAGTATTGAATGAATTCCTTGCTTTGCTTTGCTTGTGTGCATGACTTTTGCTTTGTCTATTAAACGTCTTTATCTCAATCCATGAATTTTCTTACTTTTACTTTCCCAATTCTCTCCCCCATCCCATTGTGAGGGGTGTGAGCGAGCAGCTGTCTGGTGCTTAGCTGCCATCTGGGCTTAAACCACAGCAAGGTCCAAGTGGTAAAACTCCTAGGACAGAGAAACCATGGGAATGTAACTTGACACTGAGACACACATTATGACTGTCTAAATACTTGTAGGATTGTTTCCCATCATGCAAAGATCCATGGAAAATCTGCGCTCCATAGTTTAGGTATTGTCCCCTTGATTCTCTGTACTTCTGCCTCTACCCCAGGAAACTGCTGATAATTTACAACACTACTTCCTTCTGCCACTCAACACTTCCTCTGGAGTGCCTCCATGCAGTGTGGTTCAATAGGTTTCTACATTCATCATTGATCTTACATCCTCAGAACCTTTGATTGCGCTTGCAGGGCCATGGCTCCTAGATAATATCTGAAAAGTTTGAGAGTTTGTTTTGTTCCATGTTTAATTTCACAAAAAGAATTCATGTATTCTTGACCATAAGCAAAAAACTGTTTTGAAGGTCAAATTCTTTTTTGGTTAAATTCTCTGAATTCTGATTTTATATAATTTAACTTCAGGAATTAAGTAGATTTGTGTTGGTAAGTAAGCTAAAATAGTTTCTTGGATTCACAGGATTTCATAATGTGTATTAACTGATTTTGGGCACAAACTGAGGCACAGGAAGTTCCGTCTGAACATGAGGAAGAACTTCTTCCCTCTGAGGGTGATGGAGCACTGGAACAGGCTGCCCAGGGAGGTTGTGGAGTCTCCTTCTCTGGAGATATTCAAGAGCCGGCTGGACAAGGTCCGGTGCAGCCTGCTGTAGGTGACCCTGCTTCAGCAGGAGGGTTGGACTAGATGACCCACAGAGGTCCCTTCCAACCCCTACCATTCTGTGATTCTGTGATTCTGTGATGTGGCTTGCTGCGAAGACAAATATTCATTCCTCAGGAATTCTGAGATGATTGCAGAAGCGTTCTGTCTTCTGAACTAGGACAGCACTACTCTTGATGAGAGCATATTACTAGCTCTTCTACCATTTCTGAGTTTTGCAAATAAACAGAGTCTCCCAGGGAGATGTTAGCAACCCAAACGTAGACCTGGTACAAATCTTCTGGGCTATCCTAGCAAAGATACCACACTCATTTTTCAAAGCATGAGGCTTCTTATCCTCCTCAGGCAGGATCTCTCCCCAGTGAAAGAGCATGGGAGGTCAGGAAGTGCATGCAGAAGAGGTCATGATTGCTGTCCTACTTTTTATCTTGCTGTTGGAACATTCGCTTTTGACATTTATTAAGGACAGTCCCCTGTTTTCCATGACACCACTTCATGTCAGCTAGTCTTTGCTTATCAGATAAAGGGGGCAGACATTTATTCACTACTATAGCAGCTATGTGGACAGACTCAAGATATGTCACAAACATGGTAAGGTCTGTGTTTAGCCTTGCACTGATAGAAAATATAGTGTCACAAGATAAATGTCAATGAAAGTAGTGCTGAAGGCTGATCCTATTTATTATGGAAAGTGAACAGTGTTATCAAAGCTGCCAGGTGTAGAAGAGCCATTTAGTACAGACGACTTCAATATCTTTGAAAGGAATGAAATGAAGAGAACCCATTCAATTATGGCCAGGAATGACTCTTCACCCTTCCCCAAGACAATTATTTTAAGTGCTGGAAGGAGAGGAAATAGCTCATTATTTTAAGTGGCGAATTGCTTTCCATCCCTCCCAGATCTACTGGGAAAATATTTAACATGGAACAAACACAGCAGAATCAATAGTCTTCCTGTTGTCAGCTTTTAACAGTAACTTCACTAACATATATGGGTAGGGATCAAGGGGTAAAAAAATTCCCAGGCTCATTGATTTCCTGCCTAGAGAGGTAAAGGACACTGAAACTCTAGCACATTCCCAACGTGGTTGCATGCAATTTTCAGCTGAACATTTTCAGTTTATACCCTTGTTAAGTATAAACAAATGAATAGCAAACACCAGTGTCCATTAAGGTCAACCAAAATATCCTTCTCTGTTAGTGATGCTCTTTGTTTTCATGTGAAGTGGAAATCTATTCCCACTGTAGTAAGCATGCAGCAGACCTCCAATCTCATTTCAGCCTCAGCACAGTGGCTCTATGCCACCATCCAATTGGCAAGTTCAACCAAGTTAGTCTGTAGGTCTCTCCCAGCAAACCCATCAACCTAATTTTGCCTGGTCATCTGCTTCAACCTGGGTCCTTGATTGATCCCTAGCCCCAGTGGTCAGCCCTAAACCACTCTCAGCCATTCTGTTTGCCATTTTGTACATGGGTTTAGCAGCATCATTTGCTCTGAACCCGAACACACCCAAAATGTAGATTTACCCTGTGGAATGTTTTCAGCTGCTAAACCAAACTCTGCTAATGCAAATTCTGTTTGTCAAACCAGCAGATCAGTCCTTGCTGGTTTGAGCCCTAATCTGATAAAAACCAGTGACTCCTGGCAATCCCTAGGGCTTTTATAATTTGATTTATTTCTTTTAATATTAATTGATTTAATATTTTGTCTTTAGACAGACAACGTTCATCCAGATTAGCAAACCTGTTCCAGATGTTATCTATACTCTAGCACACACTTTCGTACAAAGCATCCCTTAAAGTCATCCACCTTAACATATACTCATCAATCCCAGCCAGGACCACAGTGACCTATATTTAAATGCCTTTTGATGACCTTAGCCACCTACCCTTCTCCATCAGCTTCAGTAAGCACAGACCTAGTCTTGAAAACTCTTCAAAAAAGCAATTCTTACTGCTTGTATTCCCTGCCACCATGAATATTAAATACAATACTGTCATTGCTTTATCCCATCAGCTTTCTATACATTGAGGTAAGACCGGGAGGAAGCTATCCAAATCAGTTGTAATGCTATACACAGGTACTCAAGTCTGAGTAAAGACTCTAGTTACAGCACTGGCTGTGCTTGCATGGCCTATACCTAGAATTCTGTAGTTAACACCAGTCACTGTGAGCATTAAACTTAGCTGGGCAGCCTCTACAAAGCCTAACTTTCTAAGTCCAGCTGATCCCCTCCCACTGGCTTGAACTGGTTAATCCATAGCTTCCCAGTCTTGGTTAACATCTTTACCGGTCTTGTTTAACATCTTTATCGATAGGCTGGATGAGAGGGATTGAGTGCTCCCTCAGTAAGTCTGCAGATGACACCAAGCTGGGCGGGAGTGTTCTGCTTGAGGGTAGGAAGGCTCTGCAGAGGGATCTGGACAGACTGGATCAATGAGCCGAGGCTGACTGTATGAGTCCAACAAGGCCAGTTGCTGGGTCCTGCACTTGGGTCAGAACAACCCCATGCAACGCTACAGGCTTGGGGAGGAGTGGCTGCAAATCTGCCCAGTGGAAAAGGATCTTGGGGTGTTGGCTGACAGTCAAGTGAACATGAGCCAGCAGTGTGCCCAGGTGGCCAAGAAGGCCAACGGCATCCTGGCTTGTATCAGGAACAATGTGGCCAGCAGCAGTAGGGAGGTGGTCGTGCCCCTGCGCTCAGCACTGGTGAGGCTGCACCTTGAGTACTGTGTTCAGTTTTGGGCCCCTCGCTACAAGAAGGACATCAAGTTACTGGAGCATGTCCAGTGAAGTGCGGTGAGGCTGGTGAGGGGTCTAGAGCACAAGTCTTATGAGGAGTGGCTAAGGAAGCTGGGGCTGTTTATTTTAGAGAAGAGTAACTAGAAATAGGATGAGAGGCAATGGCCTCAGGTTGTGTCAGGGGAGGTTTAGATTGAATATTAGGAAAAATTTCTTTACTGAAAGAGTGGTCAGGCATTGGAATAGGCTGCCCAAGGGGTTGGTTGAGTCCCCATCCCTGGAGGTGTTCAAACAATGTGTAGGTGTGGCAGTTCGGGATATTGTTTAGTAGGCATGGTGATGTTGGGTGGATGGTTGGACTTGATGATCTTAGAGGTCTTTTCCAACCTATGATTCTATGATTCCCTTAGTTAGGCAAGTAAGAAGATCAATAGCCACTGGTCACAGCAGTTACCTAGCAAGGACTGTAGCCTAAATCACCTGTCCTGGTGTTTCCTGATCCTAATTAAACTCTGCCTGCCTGGGAAGAAGAGACAGATTGCAGTCTGCGGAGGTGGCTAAGCCTAAAGATCAGGTGATCACATTTAGGTTTGATTTCAGACTAAGGTTAATGGCAGCCAGCTGACTGTTGCCACCACAGACATAAATTTTGCCAGGTGGCTCTGCATGGGTCTGTGAATTCTTAAATTCAGTCAGACATCTCAAGCCTACTTTTCTTGTCTGTATGAATCCTAACTTCTTGGAGGATCTCCTGGCACCAACCTTTCCCCTAGCTGATCTGCTTTATTTTACGCTTGTTTCTCTGATAACCTGTATCTAGCAATGTCTGAAAGCATTGATTTTAGATGGAACAACACCATGCCTAGCCATAGTTGAAGAATCTGTCAGCCCAAATTCTAACCCCAGAATATGGTTAAGGATTTCGATTCTCTTTCTCCTTTTTTCGGAATTTGCTTCATGAAAAGAGATACAGAAGTATGGTCTATGCCAATGAATAACCTGGGATAGAGAGATGCGGAGGTTATACAGGCTGGCTTTATGTGCCGTTTAGAGACACAGAAAGTCTTTTGACTTAGACAGTAATGGCATTTGCCGTATACAATGATAAATTAATTGAAGAAACTGAATCTTTATTGAAGTATCTTTTCACTTAAAAATACATGGTGTTGTGAAGTAAATAGTCATGGAAGCATTTGGCTTTTGAGCCCGTAAAGTGTTATTCTGAAAATCTGTTTTGTTTCTAGAATACAGTCTTTCGTCTGTAAACTCTTTTCACTGAAGTAAGTACAAGTCCGGAAGGAAATACCCTCATTAGTTTTATGGTGTCATAGATATCCTTTCAGACCCTTATCCCTATGGAGCAAGAAAAGATGGAGTCAAAATGCAGTCATGATCTCGCTCTTTCCCTGGTGCCTTGGTTTCATTCCTCAGGCATCAAATGAGTCGTGTCTACACAGATCATCTGTAATGAACCCATCTCTCAGGGACTATAAGCAGTGTATCCCCTAGGTAGCTTCAAGTGAAAATTCAACATCACTAACACCTGGTGGCAGTGGACCAAAATTTCCCTCTTCTCTTCTAGACTGCACATACCTGGGACAACAAAGCAATTTCATTTGAGATCTACTGGACTCCATTTGCTTTTCTGGGGTGGAGAAGCTAATTGAGAAACCAGAAGCTGTGCCTGGAAGTGCCTGAACACAGGAGCTGAAGTTAATCTGCTTGTTAAAAGCCGCAGAAAGGGTTGGAGGGTTGCAAAGCTGAGGAGGCCAGGTGCAGGCAGCACAGCCCATCGCCGGGACCCTGCGTGATGCCCTACTGCAGCAGCGCTCTGGAATACTGACGTCTCGTGGCATGCCGGGACCAGGTACCAGCACCGGGGACTCATGGCCCTGGCAGTGGGGACCCCCAGCCACACTGCAGCCACTCAGCCTGCAGAGCTGCTGGGCGGCTGGGGAGTCCCAAGCCCGGACCCTGAAAGTAGCCCTGGAAACGAGAGCTGCGCTGGCTGCTGTGTCCAGCTCCTAGGGAAGACCTGTGAACATCCAGCGCTGTGCTGTTTTCCTCCTGGGATTTTAGAGGCTACTGCCCGCAGAAAGGGGCGATTAGAAGAGGCTGTTTCGGTTCGGATTTGGAGCTTTTGAGAAAGTTATGAGGAGGCATAGCATGTTATTTATTTCCACAAAATACATGGATGTCAAACAATAAACAAGATTGTTTGCTGTCCTGAAAAGGAAGCTGTACTAGAGTGATAGATTAAGAGCTACAGAAAGACCCGTGCAGGAGGGAAAGTACAGCTGTTTAAATACAGGCAAATATTTCCACGATGGAATACTTGTTACTCCTTTTTTAAACATCTTCCCAAAACTTGATCAAAGCAAGTGAAACTCAGTTACATTTTAGCTCTCATCTCCCTTTATGCCTTCCCATCCCTGAATCTTTCTTAATTTTATTTTTTTCTTCTTTTTTTTTTTTTTTTTTTTTGGTGTCAGCAAAGCAGTCAGTTATCCTACTTTGGATGGAATTTTTCAAGTTAAACATTGGATGAAAGTATTTTTCCAGAAAGCAAAGTTTCCCCTCAAATATATGAAGTTTGTCCACATGCAGAGGTCCTGCTTTCAGAAGGCGTGATGCCGGCCATCAGAAGTCCTTTGAGAACTCAGATAGTGAACAGACATTATGCACAAAGATAACTTTCCCACTGTATGAACCAGCAATAACCACTGTCTTTGTCTGTCCCCTGTTCTTGTTTATGGAGGTCTCCTGATCTGTCCAGCTCTCCAATACTGTCATCACCGGTAACTCTTTGCAGGTTTCCAACCTGCTGGCTGATGACATATTGGAATAGCAAACTCTCCCTTTTCGTGTGATCTGACCAATTAGCCTCGGCACTGTTGGGCTGCATCTGAATCAGGGCTGAGAGAGGAGGCAGAACAAGAGGGATCTTTTCACGGTAAAAGGGGGTGAACTACTGGACACCAACCAGTCAGGCCTGGGGAGCTCCCGCAGCCTCACATGACTCAAGCAAATGTCAGAGATGAGGTTCTGGCTACACAGGGTGTAAAATACAACCCCTGAAGACGATAATTGACATGACCCTGAGATGCCCAGCTTCACAGCATTCGTGCCACCTATCCATTATTGGTTCATTACCAAAAACAACATTTGAACTTTGCTTTCCATGTCGTTATTCTTCATTGTGCCTCATTTTACTTCATCTCATCTTCTGTAGCTAAGAGGACAGACTTCATTATTCCTGCCACTTCACTAACATCTGAAGGGTAAGAGCTGTAGTTAATATTTATGGCTATTTGCCTCTAGATCAGAAACAGTTTTGAGGTAATTTTGGGCAGAAAGAGCACTTGATGTCTGTGATGAAGCTGAAATGTGAAGTACTCGCCTCTCTGACCCCAAATTTCCACTGCTAGGAAAGAGATTTTAAAGGGCCCATTAAAGGTAATTATAATAAGCCTCCGAATGATGACAGAACATGTGGAAAATTTACTCAAAAACTGAAACCCATCAGCGAATCACTGCTTCAGCCTCTTTGCAGTAGTCCATGGCCTAATTTTAGCCAGTTTCCAAATTATAATTGATCAATAATTACCATCCAGGTTTTGCAAGACTGGGTGAACAGGTCTCGTGCTGAGATGGCAATCTCTTCTGCTTACCCTTCCAGGGAACACCGCAGGGGAAAGGCACAGTGACACGAGCTGCATGGTGGTCTGCAGAGAACCTCGGGGAACAGATGTGCTCCAGAGCAATGGAGTTGCTGTAGGTTACCGCCAGCACCAAACCAAGCTGAGGTGAAAGTCCAGGCCAGGGGCTGCCGCCGAGTGATGGTGTCCAGCTGAAACAGTTCTGTCTGGCCACTTTTATGCCAGCTTGGCTGTTACCAGCATCACTTCTCTGAATTCTTATTCAGCTGAAGAAGTGATGCTCTTGTTACAGGCCCTGCTGCTACAGCTGCTGATTTATCTTCCAAGACTGCCAGAGGAAAAAAAAATTAGCACTGCTAAAAAGGACGATTTCAGATCATAAATTGCTAATATCAAATAGTATCGGTCTTTAGCAGGACCTCATTTTCTTCTCACTTGTAGATGCAGGGATAAAAAAGGACAACAAACTAATGACTGCTTTGCCCGCGTTGAAGAAGAAGAGAATGACTGCCAGTGGACAGCATTTACTTGCCCTTGTGAACCAGGAACTGCAGGCACCAGACAGCTCGGCAGGTACCTTTTCTGCTAAGGATTTGCTTTTAAAATAGGAGCTTGCGACAATTTAAGTGGCGTCGAAATGAAAAAGCAGCCAGGCCTCCCATGGAGCGGGAAGCGGAGGGGCACAAACGAGCCCACCTTTATAGAAATCTGCGCCCGGAGTTCGCGGTGACGGGGGAAGGGGGGGGGGGACGGGGAGTCTCTGCCCCGTGCCAGGGCGGGGCGCCCCCTGGCGGCCGGCGGCGAACCCTGGGTGCGGGCGCAGCGCCAGGGAATGCTGCTGGGAGCGATCCTGAAGCCGTGCCGAGGGGAAGAGTGCGGCCCCTAAGGAGGCGTGAAGTGGAAATTCCCCCTTATTGTAAACACGAGACTCTTGCTTTACACTGAAATGCAATTTCTCCGCAGGCATTAGCACGGGTGACCTTTTTTTGCCATACAAATTAATAAATGAGAACTGCAGAGGATCCCTGTCATCCAATGTCTGGCTGAAACCAGCATCTTCACTTTTTGATTCGTGCATGACACAGTAACTCAATCACTCGATGCTATTTAGTTTAATTTCATTCTTTGTCTTTAACTGTGCTGCTCATACCGAGAATCGCTGCTATATATTGATTTGTAGACTATGTTAGAAAGAGACAAAATTCCGCTTGGAGGCTTTAGGTGCAGTGATATTGTTTGGATCTACTTTTTTTTCTGGTATATTATCTGGTAGTCTAGAAAGATTGTTTTTACTGCGAACTTCAAACTTAATAGCCTGAGACCATTTGAGCTACAACACAACTTTCAACTTTTAAACAAATATTTTCTCCCCCTCCTGTCTTCTCCTTTGAGATTTTTTTCTTTGGAAAAATTTTCTTCAGCACAAGGCCTTTTATCTATATCAGTAGTTTTCTCTCAACCTTTCTGAACTGAAGCAAAACAAAACTTCACACCAGTAGTAAACAGAAAGTTTGTGTGGACATCTTAAAATCCTCTTAGGCAACCATCCCAGCACCAGCTCAGCCTCAAACTGAGGATGTTTAATTCCACATCATTGCTGCTGTCTATCTTCTCAGCTTCCTTTACTTCAAGCAAAGGACTATGGATCCCTGCTGTACTGAACAGGGGCACTGACTTCAGCAAGATACCAGTCCCATCCCTTGCAGAGCTCTTGCTAGTTATAAAATCCAAATCTGTGCCTGGCTGATTGCCAAAGGTCTTAAAAGTCAGTTTCTGTGTGCCTGCAAACCTAACTTACTGTAAAATTACTGTTTAGACCCCCTTCTTTGCCCCCTTCTTTGCCCCCAGCACTTGAGGTGTCAAGGGGGAAAAGAGATGCACGTAACTGGAGTTGGCTGTGACTTACCTTAGATACCCCTGGGCATGAAGGGTGGGATTGGCAGGATGACAAAAGCAGTGCACACTATGCGTATTTAAAAATCTACACAGAAATCAATCCAAGGTTTATTTTAGTCGGAACTGTGCTATTTTAATTCCCTCCAATAAGCAGCAAGAAGCGCATATTGTGAAAGCTGTTTCCCTTTTCCATAAACCAGCACCTGAACAAAGCATCTAAAGCCAGCACTTTTGTTCTAAAGTGGAGGTTAAATGAGATTTCAGGTTAAAATTCAGTTTTAAGAAAGGAGATCCATACATTTTGCTCAAAGTTAATATTTTGAAAGTGAATGACTCAGTTTTAATCAGGCTTCATTGCCAAATTGTTCTTTTGGTAGTGAAATGTTTAGCTGGGAGACATTTTTTGGACAATAGAAGATATTAAGATGACAAATTGGACATACTTCAGCAATAAATCTCATTTTGGGAGTCATTCAAATTCTATGTCAACTTAAAGGCATTATTAGCCAGTGTTGCTTAGCCCCTGCATGTGCAGGAGAGGTGAAACTGCTAGGGTTAGAAATGTTTATCTAAGTTACAAAAATTGCTCAGCTTTGTGTCCAAAGCAGGTTTTCATGCAAGTTATGATTTTACAATTCACCATTAAAAGGAAGTTAATTATACAGCTGGATTGCCCACCAGCTTCCACGAAATTCTTCACTCTGCCTTTGAAAATCTTTTCTTTTGCGTAGGAATACCAGTTTGTAAGGGATTTTTTTCTCCAGATGCTGCCTTTACTGTAGGCAGCCAACGTACAGATTCTTTTGAACTTCCAGGATATATGGTACATTTATTGAACAAACTATACTACATCCTATGACCAACTGCCTTTGCTGTTTTCACACTAACTTCACATGGTGGCATACAGTTTTCTGTTATGAGCTTGTTTACAATGCTTTTTATCCTTTACTGGACAATTTTGCATGTGGGAATAGAAATTCATGTTACTGAAATGTAGGAGAAGAGGGAAGATATCATTACTGTGCCATTTCACTTCCTCTCACCTTTCTTCAAATCTGAAAGTTCACAAGGTATTTCTGTAGGTTATCTTTCTTGCTCTGTGTGTTCTCTTCCAGTACTGTCCAAGGGGTGATGACTATCCATGCAGTGTGGTCATGTGCATCAACACCTCTCTTGAAAGAATGAAATAAGGCTGATTCAGTCTTCGAAATTCTGCTAGTAGAGGGTTATAGGAACCAGCCCTATAGCCCTGGTACTTTTTTCAATACTATATTATCATCTCTCCTCTAGTTAACGCTCTTCCCAGTTTGCATAGCCTATTCCAATTCCTAATCTTTAAGGCTTTAAGCACATGGCACTTTATCAAAGGCTTCAGTGTCAATATATTTCCTAATAAAATCTTTGAATTATCTTATCAAAGACAGCTATTAAGCTAGCTAAAGTGTTCTAACATTGATAAACCTGTGCGGCATTTGATTCCAGTTGTGTTTTTCACAGTTTGTTTTGGAGACAGTCATGCTATTGAGTCTAAATTAATAAGCTTGTAGTTTCACAGAACATTTTTACTTTCCTTTCCCCGTAAAATACTGCTGACCTGATAAAACTGCTCAAACACTTTACAGATGGACTTACTGTTTCATATGTAATTTTGAGGTTCTTGGATGGAAATTACCTGCTATCTTGATGCAGATGTATTGTTTATTTTCTGTCTTGTAAAGCAATTTCTGTCTCTCATTCCATAAACCTTTAACTCTTTCTGTACATCAGCACAGTTCATCTTGCTGAAAATGGAGGTTGACTACTACTGACACAGAAAAATGTATCTGGATCATGGTAATCTTGACTTTGCATGTACTGCGTTTTCATTTATATGATCAAAGAACTTTTACAATATTTCGTTACCAAGGTCAAATGCAGCTTTGGCAGCTTTCTTTTTAATATCCACAATTCCTGGCCTCAGTTGCTTTTCTCTCATGCATATTCACAGAACCTCTATTCGTTTAATATTGTCTGGGGAGAATCTGAATGATGGTTTCATTATTTGAATCCACTAGTTACAGTCTACTAATTTACTTTTTCTAACAGAAATTAATTTCAAAAGCCAATCTTTGGTACTGTTAGAGAATGAAGAAGGCAAATAAGCATAAAAAATCATTAACATCCCCAGTTGTAGGAGAAACCAAAGAGGCCTAAAAATCACTTTTTTCCTCTTTTTTTTTTGGTGATACAGTCACTGCAATGTAAGTCAAAACAATAACAATATAACATTTCACTAGGCCAATAACTATTTGTGGAAAAAGGGTCTCACTATTTTAGTTCCCTTAGCGTCATTATCAATATTTATTCAGCAATCTCCAAATTTTACACAAAGTACACTGTTCTAATTTGTGTGAGAGTTTCTGTCTGACAAGACTATGGAGATCTCTGCTCATCTCTAAATCCGAGTCTCCTTTCAGTTTTTCCTTAATGGTGCCAACCCTTTGCTAGCTATGTCACAGTTCCTTTTGGCATGGTCATGAGTTCAACATGAACTTAGCTCTATTTTCTCATAATTTCCAGATATGCTTTACAGCTGCCTTATGGAACCCTTATAAAATAATCCTTTGTGAGAAGAACAGGGAGAAAAAGTCACGAGGAGAAGTGACATCACATACTTCGTAACTGTGGCATCTAGGACTTCTCAGTTAGTACTTTTTTTTCCAGCTTTTCACTTCCTCTCTTCTCCCAGCGACTTGTGCCACCTGTTCTTGCCTCCATATAACAAGTGAAAGCCTATAGTTTGCATAAGCTCAATTTTCTGGTGTTCATTTATTTTTCTTAATTTTCTCATATGCAGGCCATTTCAGGTTTCAAACCTGGAACAGTTTTTCCCCATCAGATATTAGCTCAGGAAAAAACACCAGCTTCGATGAATGGCAGGAACTTTTTCTCCACACCCAGTTCGGAGTACTGCAAATAGTGACCAAAGAAAGCAGGACTTGTAAGACTTTTATCAAGAATGGGTCACACACACCAGTTCTCCACTTCCCTTCCCCCTTTAACTCCTGTGCTTGCTGTTCCTTTTATTTTAAGTCTGTTATAAAAATCTTCATTGCTTCTTTCATTTATGTGTGGCCGCTGTACTAGCAGGCAGGTCTCCTAATCCTCTGACCCACAAGACTCATAGTCTGCTCAAAACATCAGAGTATGCTTTTGCTTAAAGGATTGAATGGCTTTAATGGCTAATGTTCTCTTCACAAGATCTGATTTTGCCGTGCTGTTTTCCTGCTGCTATCAAGCTGCTGTATGCTTCTCTTCATTCACTGAAGTGAAATCACTTTGCAAGGGAAGCTCTATTATCTTCATTTTATAAATGAGGCAAATGAGTCCCAGAGGTAAGAATACACTAGCTAAGAACATTCAGCAGGTCAGTAACAGAGCTAAGAATAAAATCCAGGTCTCTTGACCACAATCCAAAGTACATTGGATCACCCTGCTTTAATCCACTGAGGTCACTGAAATGAGTGACTCGTTAAGTTACTGCTCAGTGCAAGCAAGAATGGCAGAAACAGACGTTTAAGTTGAAATCAAAGCTGCTGCTTGTGTACTTGAAATACTGATTGGCTAGACTGAAGTGAAACCCAAAGCGCAATCCAAAATACCTTTGTCTAATTTACTTTTGTGCTGTGGGTGTGACAGTTATGTGTGTAAGTTTTTGTTGTTCTCCATGGCCCATGCTTGGTAAGATGGGTTAAGATGATAACCCATCTTCCTCTCGCCTAGCCAAGTGTACATGTCTTCCTATTTACATCGTTCTTAATGTATAAATTATGTTTCTCCTTGCAACTAAGAAAATGTGCTTTGAGTACACTGGGTAGTCACTGAAACCATTGAGGTTAAGACAGCGTGTAAAAGGCGAGATCCTTGCTTTTGCCTGAGAACATAATGTCTAGGAGAGCTGCCTCATACTGAAGGAGCTCCATCCGAATTACTTGCCATCTCTCTTAAAGCTGGGATCAGACAGAAAGAGAGACAAGAGACAGCTTGACTTCACAGTCTGACTATTAGAGGGTGAGTATGTGTTGTGGGATTCAGTAGTCTGAACTCAGGAACATCTCTATGTCAGCTAATGCCTGCTAATTTGGATGCAATAAGCCATCATAGGAAGACAATCAGATAATATATGATTATCTGAGTTATGATGAGAGAGAGGAGGTGAGTCTTGAAGCCAGATTCCTCAAGCCCTACCTCAGGCTGTAAAGACAGGTGTTAGTTTGTTGCTCTTCTACTGGCTCCTGTTGAATAAATTCAACAGTCGTTATGTATGGCTATTTTTCCAAGTCTATTTTCTACAGTCTGATGCCTAGGGCCTTCTCTCAAAGTACAAAAGATGTGGGTTTAAATTCCCACAGGAGAGAACCGAAGCAAGGTCTCTCATTGCTAGGGTGAATGCCCTGCCATGGGGATAGTGAGAGAGAGAGAAAGGGAGCGATAAAGTGAAAAATCAAAATAAAGATAAAAGAAAGGCAGCTGCCAGCTGTCTTTTCAAATGGATGTCCCCTTAAGGCAGCTGTGTTTGAACATACAGCTGAAGTGTCTGTATGCTGGATTGGCTTCTCAGTGGTGAAACTTTTTTCACAGATCCACCTAAAAGCAGCAATAAAATCAAAACTGCATTCTGTGAATACAGTTGGATTTCAAATACACTGTTCCCCTCAGAATTCCCTTGTAGCTCACTGACTGGCACACTGGCTATTTTGAAACACATTTCCACTAGACTAGCCAAGGTGTCTAGTTGTATTCTGAATTCTGCTTCCGTCCCATTCTAGACTTGATGTTTTTGCATAAGTACCTGTCCTGTCCCACTCAGAGGGTAAAGGGGAAGGTGAACATTTTAATTCTCTGTGCAGTACTGAGAGTCATAACAACGACCAAGAGGCTTCAGTAAAACCAAAGCCTTACTTGGAAGGCAGTGGAATTACAAAAATGATAGCTTTGGAACTTCATAACATTACTTTTAGTGCAGTGGGGTTGGAAGTGGGTATTGACTTGGCAAAGGTTTCAACAACACAATGTCTGATTTCACAAAACTGCAGAACATGATAGATTGACAAACTTGTAACATTACCCTTATGTGCCAAAAAAATCAGAGATGAAGAAAGAGGGGAAAGCAAGAGAAGAAATAAGAGAAAAGATGTCACCACCCTTGGATCCAGCAGTGGCCGCTGAGCTGGTGGTTGGTTTCCTCTGGTGGTGGGCATGCGCCCGGTGGTCAGAGTTCTCTGGTGGTGGGAGCGCACAGCAAAGGGCTAGACGCCTTTCCTTTTACACTCTTTGGATGCCTGTCACATATCTTCCTGAAAGTTCTAGAAAATCAGTCAGTGGGCAAGGGTGGAGGGGAGGTCTTGGTGGTCTCACAGCCCCCCCCCCCCCCAAAGGCAAGTGCTTAACATCCTTGCCTATGTGACATAGCTGGATTTTGCAAGTCGACACCCTGCCTCCACAGGGTTTTGCTCCTCTTCCACACTCTCTTATCAAGATTAGGAAGTTCCCAAAGCACAGCGCCCAGTTTAGAAGTTTGCTTAATTTGAGCATCTTTATCCGTTTCTCAAGACGTATGTTTGCAACAATCACCCACCCGGCCTGGGGCTGCACAGTACCTCGTAAAAGAATTCTGGGTATAAGGGCTAGGTGAAGTCAGATGTCATTGGCTGTTGTCAAATTAAGTAAATTTCACCAGATTTTACAGAAGTTACATGAAAAAGTCTTGCAGATGAGCCCTGAAGAACTCTGGAATTCTATTAAAATCAACACAGAATTAGCATTGCAGAGGTGACTTATTGATGTCTAGTTGTGATGAAAGAGGAGGTGAAGCCTGAAACAAACATACCAAGACAGCTGACTGTCCTGGGTTTGGCCAGGACAGGGTTAATTTTCACCGGAATCCAGGAAGGGGCACAGCCGGGGGGTGGGGGCTGACCCCACCTGGCCAAACAGAGCCCGGTATTCCATACCATGTGACGTCACGCTGGGTTCCGGGGGGGGGGGGGGGGGCGCGGCGGGAACGCACTCGGGGCTTGGGGGGATGTGGCGCCGGTGCTGTCTGGTTCCTGCGGTTCGTTGTTGTGTTTTCTCCTTATTTGTATCATTGTTGTTCCTGTTTTCCCTCTGTTTGCTGTTCTGTTAAACTGCCCTTATCCCGACCCATCAGTTTCTGCCTCTTTCTTTTCATTCTCCTCCGCACGCCGGCGGGGGGAGGGGCGGCCGCGTGGCGCTTTTGTTGCCGGCGGCAGCCGAAACCAAAACATTAAATTGGCGCCCAGACGTGGAGCGGGGATAACGGCAGGGCTGAGCAGCGGGTGTTAAAAGTGCTTTCATAGATTTTGTTAAATTTTGTTGTAGGCATTCTGTGTTACCTAAATAGTCGCCGATAAAAATGTTTCTGTCTTTCATCAGATGGTTGTGGTTTTTGAATCCGTACTTGCTGTACTTGTTCCCTGTGGTGCTATTCATCGTCACGGGGAAAAGGATCAGGATTATGATTTTACTGTACTGTACGATATCGACTTATGACATGATGACGTCAATGTGCATGAAATTAGGCTTGTGTTTGCATGCGGCACTGCGGTCATTTCCGTACCTCAGACCCTATGTCTTAGAATTTGTTAGTAATCAAACCCAATCTGTGGGGAAAACCGAAGGGGATACCTTCCCCCACTCTTTCACCCCCCCTCTCTTCCTCAGGCTGGTCCTAACTGCTTTTGAGAATTTCGAGTACCCGTGGGATGCTCAGGCCAGCACTCTCCTTTTGTTCTGCCTCCTGAATGGGTTTCAGCTTTTGTTTAGGGTTAAGCAAGTCGTTAAGAACATGGTGCAGAGACCTGCCCCGGGGCCGGATAGCTGTGAGTGGCTGGGTGTGTGGGACAGCATGGGCAAGTACCTAGGGCAGTGGGCACCTCCGGTGTTTTTTAAACTCACCCCTGAGGAAGTACAGGATCCGGACAAACTAGTAAAGTATCTGCAAAAAGTGTGCTGCCACCCTGGGAACTCCAGAGAGACACAGATCACCGCAACGTGCTGGGGTCTGGCCCACGCCTACCGAGCCCTGTTCAACACTGTTCAGTGCCTTAAGGGGGAAAGGGGGGGAAACGAAGCAGCAGGCACTGCAGCTGGCGCTGCCCCCCCAGTCGGCCCTGCAGCCCCTCCAGCCCAGCAGGCAGTCCCAGCCCCCCCGACCGGCACCACGGCTGCTGCAGCCACAGATGCAGGGTCTGCCTCGGTTTCCCCAGCGGACACAGCAGCTGCTCCAGCCCCAGCTCCAGCCACAGGCACAGTGACTGAGCCCAATGACCAACCTGTGCAGGTAGCAGTCGCCCCCGTAAAACTAAAGAAAGATGCAAAGAGAGCAGATCGCTCCGGGAGGGATGATGATGAGCCAGGGTCATCATGGGAGATAGAGACAGAGATCATCACCCGGTCCCTGTCCCTGGGCGAGCTGCGAGACATGCGGAAAGATTTCAGCCGCCACCCAGGCGAGCACATTGCCACCTGGCTGCTGCGGTGCTGGGATAACGGGGCCAGCAGCTTGGAGTTAGAGGGCAAGGAAGCCAAGCAGCTGGGATCCCTGGCCAGGGATGGGGGCATTGACAACGCCATTGGGAAAAAAGAACAAATCCTCAGCCTCTGGAGGAGACTTCTGTCAGGCGTGAGGGAGAGGTACCCCTTCAGTGACGATTTTGTATGCTATCCTGGCAAGTGGACCAATATGGAAAGGGGTATTCAGTACTTGAGGGAATTAGCTGTGCGGGAGCTGGTTTACTGTGACACAGACGATGAGCAGGTACCCACAGACCCAGATGAACTTAAGTGCTCACAATCCATGTGGAGGAAGTTTGTGCGGAGCGCACCCTCCTCACATGCTAACTCACTGGCAGTTGTAAACTGGAAAGGTAAAGACGCACCAACAGTGGATGAGGTGGCTGTCAGACTCCGCCAATACGAGGAAAGTCTCTCTTCCTCCCTTGTCTCAGCTGTGAATAAACTGGCCCGACAGTTCCAGCAATTCAAAGAGGATATGTCCTACTCCCCACCTGTGCGGGCCCGCATCTCAGCTATTAGGGGCAAGCGTTTCTCTGCTCAGGAGAGACAGTAGAGAGGCTACACACCACGGGGCACCCTGTGGTTTTACCTGCGTGACCACGGAGAGGACATGAGGAAGTGGGATGGAAAACCCACCTCAAGTCTAGAGGAACGAGTCCGTGAGTTGCGAGGTAAAACAATCACCAAAGGGGTTTCTGTTAGGAAAAGTGCCGCTCCAGTTTCCAGAAGCCAGCTCTCCAGACCAGGTAGACAGTTTGACCTTGATTCCGATCCTCTGGAGGGGACCTCCAAGTCATTTTTACAGCAGGTGAGCAGCAAATTCTCTGACGAGGATTAGAGGGGCCCTGCCTCCAGCCAGGTGGAGGAAAGGGACAACCGTGTCTATTGGACGGTGTGGATTCGGTGGCCTGGCACGTCAGATCCACGAGAGTATCAAGCTCTAGTGGACACTGGTGCACAGTGTACTTTAATGCCATCAGAGTTCAAAGGGTCAGAGTCCATTTGCATTTCGGGAGTGACAGGGGGGTCCCAAGAGCTGAGTCTACTGGAGGCTGAAGTAAGCCTCACTGGGCAGGACTGGCAGAAGCACCCCATTGTAACTGGCCCCGAGGCTCCGTGCATCCTTGGGATAGACTATCTTAGGAGAGGCTATTTCAAGGACCCAAAGGGGTATCGTTGGGCTTTTGGCATAGCTGCTGTGGAGACGGAAGAAATTAAACAGCTGTCCATTTTGCCTGGTCTCTCGGAGGATCCTTCCGTTGTGGGGTTGCTGAGGGTTGAAGAACAACAGGTACCCATCGCGGCCACAACGGTGCACCGGCGACAGTATCATACCAACCGAGACTCCCTTCTCCCCATTCATCAGCTGATCCGCCAGCTGGAGAGTCAAGGAGTGATCACCAAAACTCGCTCACCCTTTAACAGTCCCATATGGCCAGTAAGAAAATCTACTGGAGAGTGGAGACTGACAATAGACTACCGTGGCCTGAATGAAGTCACACCACCGCTGAGTGCTGTCGTGCCAGACATGCTAGAACTTCAATATCAGCTGGAGTCAAAGGCAGCCAAGTGGTACGCTACAATTGACATCGCTAATGCATTCTTCTCCATCCCTTTGGCAGCAGAGTGCAGGCCACAGTTTGCTTTCACCTGGAGGGGCATCCAGTACACCTGGAATCGACTGCCCCAGGGGTGGAAACACAGTCCCACCATTTGCCATGGACTAATCCAGACTGCACTGGAAAAGGGTGAAGCCCCAGAATATCTGCAGTACATTGACGACATCATTATATGGGGCGACACAGCGGAGGAGGTTTTTGAGAAAGGGGAGAAAATAGTTCAGATCCTTCTGAAAGCCGGTTTCGCCATTAAGCGAAGTAAAGTCAAGGGACCTGCGCAAGAGATCCAGTTTTTGGGAATAAAATGGCAGGATGGGCGCCGTCAAATCCCAATGGATGTCATCAACAAAATAGCAGCTATGTCTCCACCAACCAGCAAAAAGGAAGCACAGGCCTTCCTGGGTGTTGTGGGTTTTTGGAGGATGCACATTCCAAATTACAGCCAGATTGTAAGTCCTCTGTACCACGTGACCCGGAAGAAGAATGATTTTGAATGGGGCCCTGAGCAACAACAGGCATTTGAACAAATTAAACGGGAGATAGTTCATGCCGTAGCCCTTGGTCCAGTCCGGTCAGGGCAAGATGTTAAAAACGTGCTCTACACCGCAGCCGGGGAGAATGGCCCAACCTGGAGTCTCCGGCAGAAAGCACCAGGGGAGACTCGAGGTCGACCCCTGGGGTTCTGGAGCCGGGGATACAAAGGATCCGAGGCCCGCTATACTCCCACTGAAAAAGAGATTCTGGCAGCATATGAAGGCGTTCGAGCTGCTTCAGAAGTGGTCGGCACTGAAGCACAGCTCCTCCTAGCACCACGATTGCCGGTCCTGGGCTGGATGTTCAAAGAAAGAGTCCCCTCTACGCATCATGCCACCGATGCTACGTGGAGTAAGTGGGTCGCTCTGATCACCCAGCGCGCCCGAATGGGAAACCCCAGTCGCCCAGGAATTCTGGAGGTAATCATGGACTGGCCAGAAGGCAAAGATTTTGGAGCATCGCCAGAGGAGGAGGTGACACGTGCTGAAGAGGCCCCACTGTATAACCAGCTGCCAGAAGATGAGAATCAGTATGCCCTGTTCACGGATGGGTCCTGTCGCATTGTGGGGAAGCAGCGGAGGTGGAAGGCTGCTGTATGGAGCCCTACACGACAAGTCACAGAAACTGCCGAGGGAGAAGGTGAGTCCAGCCAGTTTGCAGAGGTGAAAGCCATCCAGCTGGCTTTAGACATTGCCAGTCGAGAGAAGTGGCCAGTGCTCTATCTTTACACCGACTCTTGGATGGTGGCCAATGCCTTGTGGGGATGGCTGCAGCAATGGAAGAAGAACAACTGGCAGCGCAGAGGCAAACCTATCTGGGCTGCCCCATTGTGGCAAGATATTGCTGCCCGTCTGGAGCAGTTGGTTGTAAAAGTCCGTCACGTGGACGCCCACGTCCCTAAGAGCCGGGCCACTGAAGAACATCAAAACAACCACCAGGTAGATCAGGCTGCTAAGATTGAAGTGGCTCAGGTGGATCTGGACTGGCAACATAAGGGTGAACTGTTTGTAGCTCGGTGGGCCCATGACACCTCGGGCCACCAAGGAAGAGACGCGACATACCGATGGGCTCGTGACCGAGGGGTGGACTTGACCATGGACACTATTGCACAGGTTATCCATGAATGTGAGACATGCGCTGCAATCAAGCAAGCCAAGCGGGTAAAGCCTCAGTGGTATGGAGGACGATGGCTAAAATATAAATATGGGGAGGCTTGGCAGATTGACTATATCACACTGCCACAAACCCGCCAAGGCAAGCGCTATGTGCTCACAATGGTGGAGGCCAGCACCGGATGGTTGGAAACCTACCCTGTGCCCCATGCCACTGCCCGGAATACCATCCTGGGCCTGGAAAAACAAGTCCTGTGGCGACATGGCACTCCCGAAAGAATCAAGTCGGACAACGGGACTCACTTTCGCAACAGCCTCATAGACACCTGGGCCAAAGAGCATGGTATCGAGTGGGTGTATCATATACCCTACCATGCACCAGCCTCGGGAAAGATCGAACGTTACAATGGGCTGCTAAAAACCACTTTGAGGGCAATGGGGGGTGGGACTTTCAAAAATTGGGATACCCATTTAGCAAAGGCCACCTGGTTGGTTAACACCAGAGGGTCCACCAACAGGGCTGGTCCTGCCCAGTCAAAACCTCAGCGCCCCGTAGAAGGGGATAAAGTCCCTGTAGTGCACATGCGGAACATGTTAGGGAAGACGGTTTGGGTTAGTCCTGCCTCGGGCAAAGGCAAGCCCGTCCGCGGGATTGCTTTTGCTCAAGGACCTGGGTGTACCTGGTGGGTAATGCGGAAGGATGGGGAAGTCCGATGTGTACCTCATGGGGATTTAATTTTGGGCGAGAATAGTCCATAAATAAATTGTATAAAGTTAGTTGTTAAATAACCCTGTCACTGTCTGTTATCACTGTTATAATTGTTATATTTTGTACCAGTAGTAGCATAGTAAGAATTCTCCAGATTAAAGAAGGATGGACTTTTTCGATGAAAACCTAGCAGAGCACAGCAATGATGGAACTGGACCTGGTTTTCAACAACTGGCATCCAGCAGCTTCATCAAGATCAACATCTCCTGCAGACTGTGGGCACGGGCCGCACCAGATACATCAGCCGTGAGCTCCGGATGCAGCAAGTGACCGCCCATCACCACACATCACCTCCCCTGCCACGGAAGACCGTAACGACAGATGGAGCCTGAAGTCATGTATTAAATGAACTCAAGGGACACTTTAGAGTGATGATCCATAGACTAAGGGAATGATATCTGGAGACAGGAGAAGTGGTGGTGATCAACTGGACAATGGGGGACCTGGGCATGACGTAGATGGTATGGAATAAGGGGTGGATAATATCCTGGGTTTGGCCAGGACAGGGTTAATTTTCACCGGAATCCAGGAAGGGGCACAGCCGGGGGGTGGGGGCTGACCCCACCTGGCCAAACAGAGCCCGGTATTCCATACCATGTGACGTCACGCTGGGTTCCGGTGGGGGGGGCGGCGCGGCGGGAACGCACTCGGGGCTTGGGGGGACGCGGCGCCGGTGCTGTCTGGTTCCTGCGGTTCGTTGTTGTGTTTTCTCCTTATCTGTATCGTTGTTGTTCCTGTTTTCCCTCTGTTTGCTGTTCTGTTAAACTGCCCTTATCCCGACCCACCAGTTTCTGCCTCTTTCTTTCCATTCTCCTCCGCACGCCGGCGAGGGGAGGGGCGGCCGCATGGCGCTTTTGTTGCCGGCGGCAGCCGAAACCGGAACACTGACAGTTTATGCTCTTTATTTTAAAGCAGATGGATGACCATCATTTACAAATTACAGCGTAATATGTTTCAGTCAGATGCAAAAAAATGCCATCTCTTCAAACAACAGACTGGCTCGGTGTAGGTATGCCATCGTAATCATCCGAGTAGTGCTGATACTGATCGGTAAGAAGAGGCTGATGCAACTCATCCTTATTTTTCTTAGCACGTACGATACACGCAGCAGTAGTGAAGATAATTGCAACAAGAATCAGTGCAGTCACTATTGCAATAGTTATCATCTCTGTGACATGGAGAGCCCGACCTACAGGAAGGAAAGAAAATGGGAAAATTACTAAAAGTAAATGTCTAGTATATGGATAAACATCAGAGGGACAGACGAAAGCTCAGTAGCTGTCATTATTCAATGGGTCATTAAGTAGAACTAGTTTAAATAGTGGTTGATAATATTTGTTCCAGAATGTCAGAAAATTTCAGTCTCTCTTGTTACACTCTAAAACCAATCTTCTGTCTGCCTAAAAACCTTTCTTATTCTGTCTGGTTTGTGAGGGATTTACATTCACTGTGGTAGTTTAATGAAGGCATGTGAAACAGAAGTAAGGACCTCCTGCAAATATTATGTACAAGTGAGAACTTCAAGTGAATAGCGGGAGCTTCATGCAGGAGCAATCTGTAATCAGTAGCTATTTAGCTGTACCAAATACCAAACACAACTGACTTAAAAAGCCAGGCAAAAAAAGAGAAATAGACCTTTACATCAAATATTGATTGTGAAATTTGAAACAACGTGTTTATGTAATGTGTAACCTTAGAGGCAGAAAGACATAATGAGAAAAAAGGACCGTTTACCTGGCCACTCGACTTCATAGCTGTATCCCAGGTTTTCTGGTGCCGTAACGAACATTTCATTATTGGTAACTGGAGGCCAGAAAGGCACCATGTTGTACTGTCGGTTATGTCCAATAGGGGCATTCTCCAGTGGATATGTTGAGATATCTAAATTTGAAAGTCAAACCACACTTCCGTAAATGAAATCAAAATAATTTGCACTACTTCATTTTTTTCCAACAGTGACTCAGGGTTTTGAGTATCTCAATGTTTTCGTTCCTAACTTAAGTTAATCTAGAAGTTTTGGCTTTTGAGTGTGACAGATCCAGAATGGAAGGCTCTGCACTGTCCAATAGCAAGACCACTAATGATATCTCTGTTTTTAAACAGAAACCACCAGTAAATTGTGAAACTTTCTGGCTGTGTTGGGCTTTTTGTTTCTTCTCACATGGAAAAGGAGAAATATGTATATGTGGAGGACTTGGGAAACCTTTTTGCTACAATCTGGCTTTGGCTGATTTCAACAGGGATGAAGAGCTCTCCCATGCAGTTCAGCAGGGCAGCTGATATGAACTCCAATGGATTTATTTTGCAATATTATGATAAATCAGGAGAAAATCAGCTGAAGCAAAAAAAAAAGAAAAATAAAATCTATCTTGGTAATATGATGCAAAAGCTTGTGATAGGTCATGTAAGTACAACAAGAGGATACAATTGCTCTCTGATAGTTGACGTGGGAAAAATACATGAGGCAAGTTGTGGAAGCTGCACGAAAAAGTCTCAGTTGTGCAACAGCAGCTTTCCTCTCTAGAAGAGAAATAGAGGGTTGGATTGTTCTAAGAGGAATACAGTTGCTGCTTTGTGCAGACTAATGCACAGACGTTAGGGTTACACAGAATTGTCCCCCCAGTTCACTGATGCCAATACACTTCCTTCTTTATTTCTTTTTTTCTTCCTTCCTTGCTGTTCCTTCCTTCTGTCCTTCCTTCCACCCTCTCCTTCATTGCATCCCTTACTGATTTGCCCTCTTCTTTTCAGAGTTAAAGAAGCAAGGGCAGTAACAGTGACCATCCCTTGAAAGGATATCGAAATGATTATGGAATGCTGATAATAAATCACAAAGGTGGTCAAAATGAATCGTGAGAGGGTGCATGGCATCTGATCTTGTTTGACAAGAAGAAACATAGATATTTGCTCCACACAACAAAGGAAAGTCCATGAAGTATTTGGACCTTCCATGGTTACACTGTCTTTGCTCTACGAAGACAATGTATTTGCACATTTTGTTTTCTTGAATTGTGCCTGGTATCTCTGACCAAGTCCCTTCACAGACAGTAATTTGAAAATGGATGTTATGGGGTGAGGAAGGGAGCTTGCTTGTTATTAGTCTGTCTTTGTTAACTATAATAACTGTTAAAATTCCAGTGCTCTCTCCTAAGCTTAGGGGCATCTTGCTGCTTGTTATTAGTCTGTCTTTGTTAACTATAGTAACTGTTAAAATTCCAGCGCTCTCTTCTAAGCTTAGGGTCATCTTGCTGTCCCACAAGAAGCAGCTGAGCTCCTGTGATGAAAAAGACTGACATCCACCCATCCTGCCTCTGTCCATGAGTACATCTTACCTGCAGAATACCTTCTCAGCCACTCATCAAAAACAGCATCTGTAAATGTGTGCAGCAGGACAAAAATGGGATCATTTGGTGATAAATGAGTTTGCCCTCCTGTACCATTCAAAAATAGATGAGCCAAGTTGTGAAGACTTCGGACTGCTGGGTTGTATCTCCCTGAAGGATCGCTGTACCCTGAATAGGCAAACAAAGAATGCAAAAAAATCACCATGAAGATTTTGTTTGGAAGCTGCAGTCCCAGCTGGATACTTTTATCTCTGAAAGGCTGTCATGTTGTTGTGTTGTCTTGCATAACATGAATGAGTAGTTAATTCTCTACCTACTGACATTTAAGAAATGTCCCTAGCATGCATAATTTTCAAATTAAAATAACATTTACGAAAGAATGCTGAGAATATGGAGTGCAAAGCTGCTGGGATGTAACACAAAAATGTCCAAAATAACCCACATCATAGCATAAAAATAAAGGTATATATTTGGGACCTACATATTTTTCAGCATAACTGAAATAGTTGCATGTGTTTTCTAACTGCTGATTTAAGTGTGTATATGTTGCCATCTATCCTAATGAGCCAGCTGTTATGTTTCCACACATAATTTCCATACTTACTGCGAACACATCTCAGAAAGCTTCACATTCTCTGGATTTTCAGTGGAAATAAGCTATGTAACTCTGTTATTGTCCAACACCTCGTAACTCTCATGTCGGGTGTTAGGATCTGAAGCATAATGAAAACTTCTGTTTTCATGCTCTGGCCAAACTTTCCAGAGAGGGTTTCGTGTAGTTAATTGGCTAAGTCTTGTTTAGATATCTAGATGTTGATAGCCCATTTGTCAAACATGGCAAGCATCCAAAACTTTCATGTATGCTTAAAAGGCTTGTGCAAATCTTGGTTTTGTTCTCCAAGAGTAAGAAAATGGAGCATATCCTCCCTGCCATAGGAGTTACACCTCTTCAAAAGAGCCATAGTATCTACGGGAGGTCTGGTAGGGATCTGAACTGTCACTTGGTTGTCTTTTCTCATGAATACTAGTCTTTCCTGTTAAAAACTCTGGATTATTAAAGTGCAGAAGCGATTGGGAGGATACTGGCTGAACAGCACACATCAAACTTCAGGCTTGTTTCTCTGTTGGTGTATGTGTGTTCAGGTGCCAGTGACTGAAAATTTAATTTTAAATGTGTAGATCTTAGAGAACAGAGTTACATGGCCCAGAGAGAAAGACCAACGTGTCCAGCAGTAAATCCTGTACCCAGACCTCCATTACTACTTCAATACCATTTCACTAAGTACTGCCAAGCCTCACAATTTCTTTTGTTTTCTTTTGTTTGTTTTAATTCAGATAATAGAATAAGTGTGATGAGCACCTGTTTGTCTTGTTTTAGGATGCAGAAGCATCAATGTACAGGCAAGGGCTGTCTGTTTCAGCAATGGCAACCTATTACTAGGTTACAAGGACCTGATCTCAGCTGGTTTTTACTTAGTATGCCAGTGACAGACTTCTGAAGCTTTTACACATTTAAAGAACAGATGTAAGTTATAAAATAATTTACCCAGAGCTTATTTCCACCTAATGGTAAGCTAATACTTAATGCTAAGAACAATGTGTTCTTGGTGTCCAGCAGATTGTCTCCAAACTCGTACTTCCAACAGGAAAAATGGGAAGCCTTCTCCCTTGACTTATTTGGAGTTGTTCCAGGTCCTGCTATTTGCCATGTTTACCTTCTACTGTGTTACGAAAACTGTCTGTTGAATTGGAATAGAAAGGAGGAGTGTCAAATACACCAACTTCCAAACACTGAGCAACATCTTCAGGCTCTGGAAGACGCTGTACCATAGGCCGTGCAACATTTCCGGCAGGATTTCTTCGAATGGGACCACCCTCAGTGCCTGGGGAGGGGGAGAGAAAAGAGAAAACAATACTGGTGCAAAACAGCAGGCCACAGAATGCATCCTTCTAATGACTGAACCATGGGAAAGAAAGATCCCTTGCAAATGACACTCAAACTGAATGAATAGGTCAGTTCCTCATGTCAGGCAAAGAATCTGAATCTTCACAGGGTCCTGTGTGCTATGTCCTTTGCACCAGGGTTTTATAAAGCATCTAGAAGCCTCTTAATGAAATCTGTGGTTCTGTTAGTGCTTTGGGAAAATTTTCTGTGGTTTTTCAATGTGATTTCCTAATGAGACCTAGGACAAAATTTTTGAGGTGTTCTGCTAGATTATCTGGGAAAGGGACTAGCTTCTTATTAGAAGCTGATTATGTGACTAATCAAATATTGTGATTTTCCCCTATTTTTTCCTCCTATTTCCAAAAAGATGCTCAGTTGTGACTTGAATGTGATGAATGTAGAAGAAACTTAATGGTATTGTTGAACTCTTGTAGCTGAGGTAGAAGCGTTAGGATTCAATATTCTTCATATTCAAAACATGCCCCACATAGTTAACATGGGGATTTATTAGATGTTCTTTTTGGATCAGAATGCCATGAAAGTGATAAGGGGAGTAGTCAGAAGAAAACTTCATCTTCAGTTAAGAAATGACACTGCCAGATTTAATTATTTATGGCACAGGAGATGAATAGATACTGCATAAGAAGGGAAGTCAAAGCATTTAGCTCTTCCTCTGCTACCAGCTCCTGCTCAGATTTTGAGCTGCTCGGTGCCTCAGTGCAAGACAGATGGTAAGTATATACTGTCTCAGAAGACTGATGAAACTTGGATCAAGAATAATAAAAAATCACTTTAGCACTTTTTGGCTGGTAAAAGCCATTGCAATATAAAGTATTCTATTTATTTATTATTAAAAGGATTTTCTCTCCAAATATCTGCCAGCAGTCATACTTACTGTTACAGATGGTTCCCAAAGTTTCATAGTCTTCTATATTTTCACATAACACTCTCCACTGAGAGAAGATTGAGTTCTGGCTGATAAGAGAGACATCAAAATTGCTTCTAGCTCCCATTAAGTCATCTGAGCAGATATCACAGGTGTTTTGTCCTGTTGCAAAGTTCCAGTAGGGCAGTCCGAAAGTGGGGTCCTGCAGCATATTCTAAACCACATAAATATGGTGTTAATACTTATGTGCCCCAGATAGCTATAAAGTTTACTGCTGGAAGGGTGTTAAAAAACAGTTTAATATGTCTTAGTAAGAGTCAGAGTCCTGCCTCATGGAGGAGAGGAAAGCTATGGAAAAATCCATGTAAAATCTTTCAGCAGTTTTTCACATTGATGCCTTTGTTCAACAGAAAAGATAGCTGGACTGTTGAATTGTATTACGGATCTCCCTCATTAATAAGACATTATCCCTTCTGTGAAACCAGGTCGCGAGTAGTAAGAAACAGGACTTAATACTGATACCCCAATTTTCCAGATATTTTTAGTAGCCTGTCAACAACAGCAGCATTTGTAGCATACAGAAGAACTAAGCCAGCTGTGGAACGACTGAACAGATAGAAAAGTAAGGAACAGGGATACTGGCCCTTCAAACTGTCATTCTTTTATTCTGGTATGAGTTGCAGTTGAACAGTTCTGGAGTGTGTCCTGGCTTCCAGTATTTATAAACCAAGAAGTGTTGGCCAGCCAAATTAGCTTAACTAATGATAAAGTTTACTAACATAAATAAGAACGTGTATTAAATCACCAAGAGCTAGAACTCCTCAGGGCTTCCACATAATGAAATGCCACTGATGTCAAGTGTGAGTTATTGAAGGGAGTTCGTGCTTCAGCCTGGGGCAGAGATATTGAAGCGAGTGGAAACACTTGAAGTGATTTCAAAGACTATTTAACCCTGACCTTGAAAACCTAATTCTCTGTTCTTTAAGAAGTATGATGGTACATAAAATAACATATTCCTTTTATGGACAGGTCCACACAAGGAAAGGAAAACCAGAGAATTACTGATTTATGGAACAAAGTATAACAAAGCATTAATTTCTCTAACCAGTTACACTAATAATACAAATAAAATGTGATTCTGAATCCTCAAGCTGTCTCTGTAATAATTTTGTTTAGAATTTGTGCTGCTTAGATTAGTCTAAATTAGTCAAGAATCAGGGGCCTGATATTAAAATTAACACTGGTAATAACTTTTCTTTGTCCAATAAAATGCCTTCTATGATATATTTTTACAGGAGATTTTGATGTAACTTTTATGTCTTCTGTTACTCTGATGGAAATATTATTTTTAGCATCTCCATGACAATGACAGTCTAAAACCTGAATACACTCAATTAAGTTTAGTATACTTAAGGAGTTACTGAAATTGAAGCAGAATTATTTCAACGCATAGAAAGAGCTGCTATCATTTTTCCCTTTTGGAATAAGGTGAGAACTTCTTTAACTGTACAAAACTTAGCATGAACACATGGCTCAATATTAAAGTGAACTTTACCTGCATGTCCCTTTCAAGCTGCAGTAGATGGTACCTATGCCACGTGACAAAAGCTGGTCCTTCATGAGAGAAATCAACTCCTCCAAAACTCTGCTGCCCTGCACCAAGGAAAGTCTTCCTGACAGAATAATAATGAGACCACACAAAGTAGTTATAAATGGAGATATTCTCAAATTGTGGTGTGTTTCCATCTGGTCCAAATATTTCCTCACGTCTTCGTGTGGCAATAACAATATCAGGATGGATTGTCACTTTTGCTTGGTGTAAGGCATTCACAAAGCGCCTCCTTTCTTCTGTGCTCAGATCCAGAAGATTCCTCCTGACTGTAAGGATACAGAGGAGTAAGTTTCCAAAGTAAAAGACAGTCAAGTCAGATCTCACAGGACCAATTTATTTTGCTCCTAGTAATTCCAGAGAAGACCCTTTTTCTTGCAACATTCATCCATTCTTTATTTCGCAATTCAGAGAGTACTGACTATAAATAAAAAACTGTTATTTATGACCAGAAATGTTGAGCTGAATAAAAGTAAAGCCCCAAAACTTGGTTTTAGTGCTCTTAGAAGTGTTATTACAGGCTATCCTTCCATCCCTTTGGAGAAATGACAAAGACAGTTCTTTGTCACACAAATCTTTCAGAACTTCATTCAATATACTTATGATTTCCTGTGGTAATAATTTACAAGAAAAGAATACTCTATAGTAATTTATAATAAACAGAAGCTCTACTGCTCTAACAATTTAGGGAAGAAGTACATCGTTTATGTTTGAACTTTTGTTGGAAAAATGGCAGGTTCACCAGTGAATTGTGAATTTTACAACAGCTCTCTTTAAAGTCATTACCTAATATAATTAACAACAGCTGTATATTAGTCCTTTTTAGTAGTATATCTCAAAACCATTTGAAAATATCATTGTTCACATATAGAGAGTTAAACAAGGAAGAAAATTGACCTGTTGAAATACCAGTGTATCAGCCAGAGGAACAGAGTCCATATCACTTCAGTCCCAGTCCAGTACTTTTTCACCTGGACTGAGAAGATTTCAGGCCAAGATTAGACTAAGACACAGGAAGAAGTCCTCACAGCGGTTCTTCAACATGCCCTGATTTTCATTATAAAAAATACTGTAAAATCCGTAATTGTCCAAATGAGTAATAGACTATGTTGATATGAGAAGAAATGGGTCTTCAGCGTGAATCAATATAAAGAATAAAAATTAATTACATTTCACTATATAAAGTTTATTCAGTGGGGGATGTTTTGGCTTCATTGAAGTTTATGGAAACACTTTTCATGAAGCATGAATTTCATTCAAGGACTCTGTATGCTGAAACATGCTTTTCTGTTTAGCAGAACTGAACTGATATGCTAGCCCTGGTCATTGAAGAGTTTTTTGTTGTCGATTTTAAGTAGCGCACTAAAAATTTTGAGCTAATTTTGATTTACATAGACATCTTAACTTTTTAATTTTTCAAAATATGTAACTGAACCACAACAAAAAATTGGGACTATGTTTAAAGTTAGGCATAAATTTAGAAGACATGAAGGCACCAAAATGCATTTTACAGCTATTTTCTATGGATATGCCAACGATAATCCCATAATTATTTCTAAAGTCTGAGCAGCTGGGGCAAGCTCTATGGACGGACAAAACAGGTGACCTCCATGTAGAAACTTTAAGCGTAATAAGAAGCTAGTTTCCCTTATTTAAACTCATGTTGTCATGCATGATAAATCTGATTTGCTTAGCGTTTTACGGAGTAGTAAAGGATTTAATAAGCGAGAAAAGAAAAAACTCTTGTATACCCTAAAAAATCAGCTAAGTCTGCTTTTTGCCTAGCTTCAGATTTAATTTGCTAAGTTGGTGTGTGTTAACATTTATTTCTTGATTATTTTTCAGAGTTATCATCATTGTTAATGAGAACAGACCAGAGCATCAGAGGGTGCAACCTGGTTTATCAGATCCAATTTACGAGTCATACTCTCTGCTTTCTAGTTTGCTTCTTGGAGCTCAAATGATGAATAAAATCCTAAGGTCTTTCCCATAGGCTTCAGTAAGTTGTTTCCAAGGAATCTTATTTTTAAGATTTTGAATTGGCCAGTGGTCCTTTGTTAACCCTTGCTGGAACATGCACACATATTCATGGAGCATTTCCTATCTGGTGAAAATAATGGCAGTGCTGATTTCTGTTTCTACAAGAGCCAGTGCACATTTGTGCTGGAGACCTGTTTTTTCTAATGTCAACAAACCCATTACTGGTCTGGAGGATTATGGATTTTAAAGGATTTCAGTAACACCTTTAAACTTTCATTAGTGAAGACTGAAATCCTGTTCATTCAGATGGTTTTGATTTGAGAGCAAGGATCTGTCCCTGAGCCTGCTTGTCTTTTTCAATTTACCTACAATATTCAGCATTTTTCCAGTCCCTCAAGTATTTCATAACCATTTCAAAAAATTTTAGACGTCTGTTTACTGATCTTCTGGACTAAACTGAAACCAGAGAAGTCTCAGAAAGGCCCACCAGTTCCTGTTCTGATTCATCTGAACAGGTCATAGTCATGAGTTAAGACTTTTAAAGACATGGAGAGCAACTAGGTAAGTAAAAATTTACAAGACCAGGTACATAGTTTAGAAATGCAGTAAGGGATTTTGAATCAAAAGAGCTACTGTCACAGTTAAAGTAGTCACAAGGTATTAAACATTATATCTAGGTATGTATTGTTTCCAGACATACTCACAAACACACGTACATGTCTAAATACATTGTTTTACTCTTAAATAATTCCAAAGAATATAATTTCTTCAATTTAGATATTCTGTTCTTTAAGGAACTTGGTCCTAATCCTGCACTGGCTACAGGTTGTTTCTTGCTTTTATTGGGTAGTAAATGTAGGTGCTTGGCACACAAGCCGAGCAACTCATCTAGCAGCTGCCTTAATAAACCCTATGGCAATATACATTTGCTAAATAAACATAAGGGGCATTTTAATTTTAAAGAAAAGAAATATGAGAAGTACATTTAGATGCAAACACTGCCAACAGGCAATTTTCATGTCATATTTCTGATGTTCTTACCTATATTGATTTGTTGACTACAGGTAGGTCCACTCCAGCCAGGGCGACATGACCCACAGTTGTAACCAGAGAAGTTACCATTGCACCGGCAGGTTTGGTTGAAGAAGCGTATGGGCCATTGCTCACGGTCATCCCGCCCGTCATGGATGTACTGTGGGCCATGAGGTCGCGAATCGACAGTCACCTGTACACACCGGCCCCTCCCCGTAGACACGCCACACCGGTCGGTACCTGGCCCAAACACAGGGAAATAGTCTGGGCAACACATGCCGCTTCTCAGGGACTCGACAGTAGCGCACTGGCGAGGGAACTGAGCTCCAGCTTGGCCAAGCATGCTGAGGAACAGCAGCAGGGAAAGGAGCAGCAGCATCGGGAGCTGCATGACAGCGGATCCAGCAGAGCCGGCTACTTCCGAGAGCCAGTGGTCCACACACGCTGACTTCTCCTCTCCTGTGATGGGACACCCAGCTCCCTCTGCAGAGAGACAGAGAGAGAACAAAAGCAAGTGATACAAACCTCCAGGCTGCCTCTTCCACCCCAGAAAGTGCCTCCAAACCCTGCACTGCAATACTCTTAACTGGAAAAGTGAGCAACTCTGACCTCAGACACTAATGTTCTTCTCTGCTCTTGTTATCTGCAAAAAAGATAGTAACTACCTATAGCTATATTTGCTTATCAGCTCCTAAGTGCTTCCCAAATGTTCATTCACATTGTTCATCTGCCAGACAGATTTAATTCACTACCACAAAATGCTAAAACCCATCTAAGGCACCAGTTTTTTGAACTTTTTTTTGACACCCCCCCCCCAACCCTGTTCATGCCTTTCTTTCCTGCATTTAGCTACTGTATCTTGTTCTGTACTCAGCAGTTCCTCTCTGTGTTCCCTTGCTGTTCTGTAATGGCAGCTCCACCAGAAAGTGAAGCTACAATGCTTCATGCATCGTAGCTGCTCTGTCTTACTGGTACCTCTCCTCTGCTGAGATCCTGTTCTGTCTCTGCAAGTCCTATGGCTGTGTCTAACCTGAAATAAGCACTGCTAATTTCTCTCTTGGTTCAGTCTGCTTACTAATCCTTCTTCTACCAACACAGTACAGATTGGCCTCACCCTCCTTCCTCTATTAATCCCCTTTCTACTTCAGTGCGTTTCCCTGGACTTTAAGTACTTGAACAGCACATGATTTCTTTCATGCTTATCTCCTTGTGATTTTACAAGTTTCAGCAAAGGTCAGAGACAAATACTTGAATTCAAAACAGAATAACTGCGGCGTTTTTTTTTTTTTATTACTTGCAAAGAAAGGCTCACTTGAAAACAGACAAAGAACTCTATAAAAATTCACATTTAACAGACGTTTCAGAAAAAAAGTTTCAAATGACATCTTTAAGATCAGGTTGAAGTGAGTGACAAAGATATGTTATTTAGAAGATAAAACACTTTAACCTTAAACTTACAACTCTCAGTTTAACTTTTTATTTCGATAATCAAATAAAAAGACGATGATCATACTGGAGTATCCTGAAATGCTAGCTTCTGAGCAGGTGCTATGAAGGGTAACGAAAGAAAGAAAGAAAAACACTCTCTGAAATGAACAATGTGCTTCTCTATTCTCTGCAAGGACAGTTTCCACTGAGGAAAACTGGCCTTACTCAAGCTCTTACTGTGTTTCTGATCTATTAGTCAGGATGGCTTTCAGTGGAGTGAAGATATTTGGCTAAGAAACATCTTAAGTGGCATCAAGACAACGCATTAACAAGTTCTCTGAGAAAAGGTTCAACCACAGTGTAGCTGTCATCGAGCAGAAAATGGATTACTTACTCCTTCTTCTGTTTCTCTATATGCAGGTCAAAATGTGAGAGTGCACTCAATGCTGGCAGGCCACAGAAATAGTTTTTTTGTACATCTATTCTTGCCAACCTGCCACGGACCACAGCGGTGAATCTTGCCATCTGTGGCTTGTATAACTAAACATGTTACAGCTTGCTTCAGTGTAGGACCAAGGCTTTTAGAACCCTTCTCCATATCTTTAATTCATTCTCCATTTGCAGACAGGAGTATCTGATAATCCTTAAATGAAACTCTTTCCTTTTCTGGCTTTTGTTTTATTCTCCATTTGAGCCTATTTTCTCTTCTTTACTAGCTTACCCTGTACCCTGCTTTTTTCCAAGCTTATACTTTTTCTCTTTGAACATGTATATTGGGACACATGCAACACAAATTCACTGTTATCACATCAGAAGGTAAACCAGAGCTAATAAAAAGACTCTTGAGATCTTATCTGAAATGTACTCGCAGATCAAAAAAAGCATACAGGTTTTAGCTGCGAATGTTTAGCAAATACAGCAAATTCATAATAAGCTTAGAAGGGATAAATCCTGCTCCTTAGACAAAGCCCCAGCAAAAAAGAGCAAATAGGTATACTGACTGTGATTGCCTGGCATCATAAAACTTCTTGTATGTAAGCCTTCTGTGTAGCCAGCACTTATGAATTTTGTTCAGCAGACTGCTAGAGATGAACAGCTGAGGATCATTTCCCTTCTTCACCCCAAGATGTTCGCTTGGGTTTCCTGCTGGAAATCTTGCTGAACAGTTTGGTGGTATGCAATCCCTTTTACAGTCTTTATTTTGATATACTTGTCTTTAGAAACTCCTGCTCCCCTACTGTGCCTGGAAAGATTTGACCTTGGAGATTATCCAAATTCTTAACATCTGTGTTTCTGTGGTTCTGTTCAGAAAGGGCTTGTCTACATAAGCAAGGTAATGAGGAAAAAGTTGGTGTGTGAGTCAGCTCACTGCTTGCCTGTGTGGACTAAAAGCCCTACAAAGAGAGTTATTTTATATGCTAGACATTTGCATATAGTTTGCACAATTTTGCCTATCTAAACATTAGTTATTGATGTTGAGAACAGGTGTCTACGCAGCCACATGAGGTTTAGCTGTGGCCTATAGCCTAACATACTGGTCAATGTTATGAAAATATAGTCAGTTCTATTTGTGCTTGGGTGGTGATGAGAGCTGATGTGCTGGTTCTGTCTTACCTCATGCTGTTAGCTGTACGGTCAACCATCAGTTCTCTGGGAGCTACCCTATGATATTTAATGAGTGACCAAGATTTAGAAATTCTTTAAATTATGATGTACTTTGAGAGCTACCATAGTTCACTAATATTTTTATTCCCCAGTCTCAAGATATATAGACCCCTAGAAAAATTGGATTTTGGCAAACTCACGTGCGTTGCATGGGAAGTAGTTTAGTGTTATTACTGTTTTTTCTGTGTTACCCCTGGTGTGATGAAACCATGCTGCAAGTTTCTGAACTGACTATTAGAGTGGTCAAGTGGATGAATTTGGCAGTGGGCAAATGAGTGTCTGAAATGAAGGTACAACTGTGGTAACCTTGATCATCACAGTCTTAACCTTCTGAGGATTTAGAATCCAAGCCCCTCCTGAGTCAATGGATGGCATGAAGGAGACCAGGAGGGTAAAATCCCTCCAGCTGTAAGTGAAGATCAGGTTCGGGACCTCCTGAGGAACCTAAACGTACAGAAGTCCATGGGACCTGATGAGATGCATCCCAGAGTCCTGGGGGAACTGGCTGATGTAGTTGCCAAGCCACTCTCCATGATATTTGAAAAGTCATGGCAGTCAGGGGAAGTCCCCAGTGACTGGATAAAGGGAAACATTGTGCCCCTTTTCAAAAAGGGTAGAAAAGAAGACCCTGGTAACTACCGATCTGTCAGCCTCACCTCTGTGCCTGGGAAGATCATGGAACAGATCCTCCTAGAAGATATGCTGAGGCACATGGAGGCCAGGGAGGTGATTTGAGACAGCCAGCATGGCTTCACCAAGGGCAAATCCTGCCTGACCAACCTAGTGGCTTTTTCTATGGTGGTGTAACAACAAGAGTGGACAAGGGAAAACCAATGGACATCATCTATCTGGATTTTTGTAAAGCCTTTGACACGGTCCCTCACAACATCCTTCTCTCTAAATTGGAGAGCCATGGATTTGATGGGTGGAATGTTCAGTGGATAAGGAATTGGTTGGATGGTCGCAGCCAAAGGGTAGTGGTCAACGGCTCAATGTCTGAATGAAGACCAGTGACGAGTTGAGTCCCTCAGGGGTCCGGACTGGGACCGGTGCTGTTCTATATATTTATCAATGACATGGACAGCGACATCGAGTGTACCCTCAGCAAGTTTGCAGGTGACACCAAGCTGAGTGGTATGGTTGATACACCAGAAGGACAGGATGCCATCCAGAGGGACCTGGACAAGCTGGAGAGGTGGGCTTGTGTGAACCTCATGAGGTTCAACAAGGCCAAGTGCAAGGTCCTACACCTGGATTGGGGTAATCCCCGGTATCAATACAGACTGGGGGATGAAAGAGTGGAGAGTAGCCCTGCTGAGAGGGACTTGGGGGTACTGATAGACGAAAGGCTGGACATGAGCCGGCAATGTGCGCTGGCAGCCCAGAGGGCCAACCGTGTCCTGGGCTGCATCAAGAGAAGCGTGGCCAGCAGGTCAAGAGAGGTGATTCTGCCCCTCTACTCTGCTCTGGTGAGACCTCACCTGGAGTACTGCGTTCAGCTCTGGAGCCCTCAGCACAAGAAGGACATGGAACTGTTGGAGCGGGTCCAAAGGAGGGCTACGAAAATGATCCGAGGGCTGGAGCACCTCTCCTATGAGGACAGGCTGAGAGAGCTGGGCTTGTTCAGCCTGGAGAAGAGAAGGCTGCGGGGAGACCTGATTGCAGCCTTTAAGTACTTAAAGGGAGCCTATAGGAAAGATGGGGACAATCTTTTTAGTAGAGACAGCAATGACAGGACGAGGGGTAATGGTTTTAAACTAAAACAGGGTAGGTTTAGGCTAGATATAAGGAAGAAATTATTTACAATGAGGGTGGTGAAACACTGGACCGGGTTGCCCAGAGAGGTAGTGGAGGCCCCATCCCTGGAAACATTCAAGACCAGGTTGGACAGGGTTCTGAGCAACCTGATCTAGTTAGTGGTGTCCCTGCTTGCTGCAGGGGGATTGGACTAAATGACCTCTAGAGGTCCCTTCCGACCCAAAACTTTCTATGATTCTATGATTCTATAAGTATGCTAGAATATGCTGCTGGATCATATAGTCCTGCAAGACCTTTACTTCAGCTTGAAAATGTTAGTATTTCTTGAGATGTGTCATGACCTGTGATGTATATAGTGGAAAATATGAAATAACATTTTTTCTTTTTTTCTGACTAAGTGAGGCTTTCAGATTCAAAGTTAAAGAAACAAAGTCATTTTAACCATTCCTCATCCTCTCCGCTCCTAAAAGAAAAAAGTTCAACTGAAGTTTTAGAGCTTCTCCTAAAGATGTTAGAAGGCAAAAATAGCAGACCAGATCCTCCAGTAAAGCTGGCAGAACCTCTGAAATGTTTGTGAAAAAAATGAGTAGGATCCCACGTTCTGTCAGCACCCTGGGTACCTACCCCCTCATGGGGGTCTCAGTGGGATGAATTAAGGATCTCAGTGGCATGCGTTAATTTGCCCAGTAGGATAAGTTGAAGGTCAGCTCTATCACTGATGAGAAGCCAGAAACCTGGGCTGCCCTTCTTCCTTGGGGAGCTGCTTTTTAGTGGAGGCTGTCCCTGCTGCCCCTGCCTGAGCTGTATTGCAGCTGCTCAGCAGCCGTGTGTCTGCCCAGGCTGGCTGGAATTCACCCTTGTCTCCTGGCTCCCTTCCCGTGGGGAGCAGCCAGCCTTTCCTCCTCCCTGAAACCTTCACATTCCAGCCTCGTGTCTTCATTGTTGTGAGGGTGTCACTGTGCTTTAAGCCTGATGGCTGCTCTGTGCTGGTCCGGGGCAGAACCTGGGACTCTGCGCTGTGCTTGCTCTTGAGCTGTGTGCTTGAGCTGTGCTTGGGCATCCTTCAGTAGCAATGTTTACCTATTTATATGTGTCATCACATTGTAGTGTTGCATGGTTTGATAACGGAAATTGATAAAGAGTATGTGAGATCACATGTAACACATTAGTTAAAGCAGTGAATTTAATGATATGGATTTTAACAATCCCCAAACAGATGTGCATGTCTGTTGAAAAAGTACCATATTTTAAGCCACAGATTATATTAAATATCTTGATTATGGTGCCATTTTCACAGCAAGCCCAGCAGTATCTTTTACAGGAGGTGGCATGGCTGCAACCACTTGGATCATTAACTTTAATGTGATTTCTGATAAGATTGTTTCTTTGAAAAACATTCTTCTGAAAAAGTAAACAATTACACAAATTTCAGTTTTGGGAAGAAAGGCAAAAAATTTCAGAAATAAATACATTTGAATAGATTTTACAGTTTTAACTATAATACTATTCCACTTTATATCAGTAAGTTAAAGAAATCTAGTATTTTATGTAAAATAAACTAGGCAACTTTGGAACCAATTAACAATATCTCACATCCTCAAAATCAATAAGATTGTTTTGGAAACATTGAAAAAATATACCAGTAAAGAACCCGACTTTTGAGTTTCCAAAGCAGCAGGGCTTTTTGATAAGCACACAGAGACTGATGGTACAGATACGTGGTAAAAGCACTAACTGTACATTTCCAAATGACTTGAATGCATTTTTGAGTAAATGTCAAGGTCCTGAGTATGACAACCCAAGTATTTTAAAGCTTATTTCCTTTTTTTCCCTCAGTTTCTACTTTTTCATTTGATACTTTTGAAGAAATATCTCTTGATGTGTATGAACCAACATGGAAAAACGAAGTTCGACTGCTCACAGGACAAGCCAAGTTTTCTCACGCTTCATGTTGGTGAGCGTCCAGTGATGAATGTGTGCCAGCCCAAAACAAAGGACTTCCTAGTTACATGTATCCACATCACTAGGAAGAAGCTGTCAGCATGCAGTAGTGGTACTGGATCCTATGATCATGTTTTTTTGGATCAGAGGCCTGTCTTTTTTTTTCTTTCTGCCTTAATGCTAGCCTACACACTTTAAAAGTATTGTTTTTCCAGTCTTCTTCAAGATCTACCCTTTCTCTTTGATTCTTTCTACTACATCACCCTTCATTTTCTATTTGAACAGCTCCATTTTTATGCTCTAGAGTTTTTTCTCTCTGTTGCAAGCACCTATCTTGCAGCCTTTGGTAATTTATTACTGCTTGTCTCTACAGGAGCCCTGAATAATGTCTTTCCTCTTTCAGTCAATAACACTCCTAGGCCTTTCTGGCCACTCTTTGGTGCCCCCACTCAATCCTGCAGACCTAGTTCCACTTTTGGATAGGGTACGACTCACCTCAGGTCAATGTCAGTGTAATATCACATGCAAGTGCAGTGCTCAGATAGCCACATGCACTCAGTGCACTTGTTCTGTATTGCCTACAGCCTCAGCCAATTTTGTTAGCGGTTTATAAAGCACAGTACCAAGCATGATTAAAACTAGGCCTTCATCTCTACTTCTGTTCTCCTTTTGTGATTAAATTGCCTATTCAGGTCTTGTCCTCATCTGTATTTCTTACAAACCCTTGCTTGTTTTTCTTGCTCTTCTAATATCCTGTTAGCTTTTGTACTAGTGACATCCATTTATACAGAGACGTTACAAGTAATCAAGAAAATGTTTCAATACATAAAATTTAACTTCACTCCCCCATTCCCTACTGTTTAATTTAATATTAGCAGGGATTTGAACAGGAATGTTTTAAAGAACTACAAAAGAACCGGAAGTAGCTATCTAGACCTTAGGTGCAAAGGTCCAAGGGAGAAAAATCACAGAACAAGAGGATTGCTCAGTCTGGAAGGGACGTGGTCTCATTAGTCCAACCTCAAAGCAGGGTTGACACTGAATTCAGAACAGGTTGCTCAGGTCTGTATTCAGCTGGATCTTGGAAAACTCGAAGGATAGAGAAGACATAACCTCTCCATGCTGCAGGTCCACTGCTGGGAGTCCTCGAGGTGGCTGTATTTAGTTCCTTCATCTAGGCCAGACCCATCCTCTGTTTTTGAAAGCCTACATTGGCAGGCTGCTGTTGGATACCCTCAAAGTCGTCCTTTCTCCTGGCTTAAACAGCTCCAGTCCCACAGCCTTTTCCTGTAGGGCAAAGACTGCAGTCCCACCATCTTCGTGGCCACCTCTGAACTTATGCTAATGCTGGGATCTGACGAGCGCTGGGTGGAGAGGACAGTCCATGGCCATACCTAAGACCTGCTCCCTGGCCCCGCTGGCCCCAGCCCGCATCCTTGCAAGGCTCAGCCTTCCCAGGGCAGGGCTTGGCCTCATCCTTGCTGAATTTCATGGGGTGCTGTCAGCCCCTTCCTCCCCCTGTCCAGGTCCCACTGGACTGCAGCCAGGCTCTCCAGTGTGGTGACTGCCCACTCTTTGATCTCAGCTGTAGATCTGACATACTTGCCCTCTGTCCTCTCCTCTGGGTCACTGGCAGAAATGTCAAGCAGTGCAGGTTCCAGGGTCCCCTGTCTTTTACCCACCAGAGCATGAACACATTTTCCTTTTTCAGTCTTTTATTGCTAGTGTGAGAGTAGAAGCTCTTACTCTTGCTACGGATGTCACTTACAAGCTTTCAGCTTTGCTGAGGTTTGGTTTTCCTAACACCATCCTGGAATGTCTAGGCAGTGTTTCTTCTATATTCCTCTTTTGTTGCCAGTCCCTGTTTCCACCTCCCATTCACATTCCTTTCCATCACAGCTGTTGTGAGTTTCCTGTTTTGCCATGTTGCTCTTTGGCTGTGCCTGTTCCTTTTTCCATGAAGAGGGATGGCTTTTGTGACTAAATGAAGCTATCCTCAAGACCTGCCAGATTTTCTTTGTCCTTCAATGCTGCCTTCAGTGGGACTTGCCATAGTAGTTTTGTGAATAATCCAAAGTCTGCCTTTCTCAAATCCAGGGTATGTATTCTGCTGCTGTCATTCATCTCTCTTCTAAGGACCTCAGACTCCACAGTTTTATGGTAACTACAACCATTGGTTATCACATCCATAACCGGTTCTTCCTTACTAGTGAATAACAGATCCAGTTGTGTGCCAGCCCTGGATGGCCTGTCAAGCACCTGTATTGCTGATATTCTACTGATACTCAGAAATCTTGAACAGAAATATTCTTGACCATGCTGCCTTGCTGTCAGATATTAGGGAGGTTAAAGTGCCCCATGGCAACGAGGATTTTTGACTTGGAGACTTCCTCTAGTGGTCTGAAGAAGGCTTTGCCACCTTCTTCACCCTGTTTGGGTGGATACACTCTCCCATGATGTCACCGTTATTGCCCTGGGCCTGAGTCAAAAGCTTCCACATAGCCTGTAATCCATCCCATTAAAATGTATACATTTGAACTCTTCTTTCACATACAGGGCAACCAACTCCTCTTTGTCATCCCTGCCTGTCTTTTCTGGACATATTGTATCCCACCATCAGACAACTCGACGAATGTATAGTGTCTCAGTGATTTTAGTGGTACCATAGCTCTGTGACCACATGCAGATCTTTAACTTCTCTTGCTTGTTTCCAAGGTTGTGTTCATCTGTGTGCAGGCATTTGAAGTGAGTCTCCATTCAGCCTGTTTTATCCTTTACAAAAACCGCCTTCCTCCGACCATCTGTGAATATCACCTATGATCTCTGCTTCTTGAATTAGTTGCAAACAGCTATCATCAGCCTTCCTGGTACCTAGTTTAAAATCCTTCTTGCTAGGCTGGCATGCCAATTGACAAAGATGCTCTTACTCCATTTTGTCAAGCAGACCTCATCTGTTGACAGTGCTCTTAATTCCTCAGAGAGGAACTCACAACCATAAAAGCCAAAGTGCTGCTGTAACACCAGCCCTTCAGCCCGTGATTAATTTATAAGTTGTGCTCTTTTCTACTCAAGCCTTTCCTTTTCTTTTGTAGGATGTATGTGAATACTACTCAGGCTCCCACTGGTAGCTGTCAAATCTCACCTCTGGAAGTCAGATTTGCCTCCAGATTTTTGCAGTACCTTTTCATTTAGTCCAACTGTCCCTTGACAGCACCATTGCCACCCATGTGGATGTCCATCAAGGGGTATTAGTCTGAAACTCAGACAAACCTTGGCAGCATCTCTGCAACATCCCAGATCTGAGCACCTGGCAATCAACAAATCACCTGTGACAAATGCCACGTCAGCAGATAGGTGCCCCATTCCCTGCAGGAGGGAATCTCCAACCACTGTCACCTCCCATTTCTTCTACCTGTGCTCAGTGCTTAGGTGCAATGGGTTCTGAAAACACCTCTGGCAGAGCTTGCTCCCCTTTCCAGACTGTTTGGATACTACACCAGTTGTGAAAGTTGAGTTTTCAGGGCAGACAAGAAATTCTTCTCCTACTATCAGTTATTATAATCTTTCAATCTCTCTCTTCTCGGGAGTCTCCAATCATCATTTCGTCAAGTGCAGTACAATTTGTAACATCCTCACCCCCTCTCTCTGCCAATCACTTAGGTTCATAGATTTTACTGTAAAATGTACATAGACTTCTGAAGAATTTGCTGTTGTTTGCATTCAAATGCTTTCATCCTGGATCAGGTCAGCATCTCTTGTCATAAGTATCTGAGACCAACAAACTAGGCAGGGCTGAACAACAGCAATGAATACCACACATGGCCAGGTAACCAAGGTCACTTTCTGAAATAAACGCTGTATCTAGAACAGAAGATATTGCTCAGATGGAATGCTCATCTTTCCTACAGCAGCCTACTGATAAAGGTTTTTTAATATCTTTTTCAAGTAGGCAGAAAGTCTGGAGCTGGAATACACACATCTGTTTGTTTAGAATAAGAGAACACAGTATTCATTCACAAGCTCTATTCCTGAACACATGAGAAGACATATGATTGTAACGATATTGCTTCACATATTTTCATTCCTGTGAAACAGTAACTTAAAGAGTCATTAAAGGTTAGTGCCAGGAAACAGATTCTTATCAACAAAACTCAGAGAATATATAGTGGAACAAGGCTGTCTATTCAGGTAAACCATTTCTTTGCCCCTCTTCAGTTGCCATGGGCTTGTTGAGTTCTGCACATTTGAATAAGCACATCACATTTTGAGGTTTAGGCTATTTCTTCTAATTTTAGGTGGTGCATCCTAACAGCAAAAAGCAACACTAATGTAAAGGACAGCAAAATTCACCTAATAATTTTTTTCCTGAAAAACAGCGGGGAAAAAAAAAAAGAACAGCCCATCATGTTATTGCTTTCCTAGCATACAATTAGCAATGAACAGTCAAAACTAATGTCTCAAGGCATCAGTAGACATCTGCAGAGATTACACCAATCATCCAGATTTCAGGAAAGAATGCTGGAGTTTCATTAACAGAACACGTGGATGCCGAAGAGTATGAATTTATAAAAAAATTACTAAAAGACAGGGCAACAAGCACTGACATTAACTGAGGCAAAGCAGATAAAATTGTCTTTGTAACTGGACACAAAATCCAATTGGAATTTCATTGCTGGAAATATTTTACTCTGATTAATACAAGCAGTGAAACTGATACAAGGTGGTCTTACTGATATTTACCACCCAAACCGTAAAAGTATGTAATCATGAGGAGCATATAAAATGCTCATTTCTCCTAGCTGCACAAATTTCAGTCTTTAGAAAGTTGGTTCCAACAAGAATTGGTAAGTGCACCTATGAACATTTAGACCCTATGGTCTGTTAAGTAACCAGTTTGCTGTAGTGGTAAAGACAGTCTCAATAATGCAAATCATCATAGCTCCATTAGTTTTAGTAGCAGACAGAAATACAGTGAGCCTGAGGCAGCTTGGCAATTTACGATGAAGACTCTACTCTGCCCTACTGAGGCTCCATCTGGAGTACTGCGTCCAGTTCTGGGCTCCCCAGTTCAAGCTAGAGAAGGAACTACTGGGGAGAGTCCAGCAGAGGGATATGAAGATGATTAGGAGAGTGGAGCATCTCTCCTACGAGGAAAGGCTGAGGGAGCTGGGCTTGTTTAGCCTGGAGAAGACAAGACTGAGAGAGGGATCTTGTAAATGCTTATAAATATCTTAAGGGTGGGTGTCAGGAGGATGGGGCCAAACTCTTTTCAGTGGTGCCCAGCGACAGGACAAGAGGCAAACAGCCACAAACTGAAGCATAGGAAGTTCCACCTGAACATGAGGAAGAGCTTTGGGGTGACAGAGCACTGGAACGGGCTGCCTAGAGGGGTTGTGGAGTCTCTCTCTCTGGAGAAATCCAGAACTGGCCTGGACATGGTCCAGTGCAACCTGCTGTAGGTGACCCTGCTTTGGCAAGGTGATTGGATTACATGATCCCCAGAGGTCCTTTCCAACCCCTGCTATTCTGTGATTCTGTGATTCTGTCACTTGGCTCATTTGCGTAGGTTAACCTTTGATAGGCTTATTTGCCAAATAGAATACCATAAAAATAACACTTACTGTTACATTAAATAGCAGTGATTCCCACTTAGTTCAATTATGTATTGTCATAGTCCATATTCTCTCCCTTCTTTTTAGATAATTGAAAGTCAAACCACTGGTCAGCACGAAACTCCACTTTGTGCAACCTTATGTATTTGGTAATGCCATTCTGAAAGAATAGAAATAAAAATACTTTTTTGCATAGTTTGGATTATATATGAGGTTTCTACACACTCCTTAAATTATTTAGTCTCCTCCCTGTGTCTTCCATTTGTTGTTTTAGAGTTTGAAAGTCCCATATTTATGAAGATACATCTCATATGTAGAGCAATATTATTGATTTTTCTAGGAAATCTTGTAGGTATTGTACTATGTTGTACTGTAAGATAGAAATCTGGATTAATGATAATTAAAATAGCGTTAACCAGTCATCTGTCTTATAGGCAATAATATTATCATCTTCATCCAGCAGACTGAATAAAGTTTTTCTCAGCTATCTACTGCTTTTTTTTTCTAATAAGGCTAATTCTGTTCTCATTGGGAGAAAATTTATATTAATTTTCTTGAAAGCTGGAACAACTATGAATTCATATATAGGAAAAACATATAAGGCAAAAGACAAGATTTTTCTTCAAAGTTTTGGATAACCTGATTAAGAAAAAAAAGTCAAATCATATTTTAGACTAATTGATATTGCTTTTCTTAAATTACTAAATTTTCATAATTACTCTCACATAGGCTATAAAGAGTTAAAAGCAGAGTAAGTAGTTTTATCCTCTTCATAAAATGTGTTAAGTACTGTTCCATTCAACTAAACAAAAGTTTTAGCCACAATACTTAAATGCATGTCATAACAATGGTAATAATTTCTGAACACGTTCTCTGTATTCTCTCATATTTCTTCTTCTGGGATGATATCAAGGAGCTTAAGTATGTCTAAAAGATGAAATTGCCCTGCAGTGGCTTCTGCAAAACAAAGTGCAGAAAATTTAGTCTATGTCTGTAGTTCGAGAGTTCACCTTCAGCAGGGAAACTTCTGTAAGTGATTGGAGTCTTTATTACTTTCACCAAACACAGTCTAGTGCCTAGAAAGAGATCTGCAGTTTCAGAATGATGCAATAGAAGTGACAAATGACTGCCTACAGAGAAATGAGTGGGACCTGGAAGAGTGTTGCAGATAGGAGTAAAATGAAAATAAGTAGCACTTGTCTAAGAGTTTGAAATAGCTCCAAAATAATACATATCCGCATTGCCTCTCGAAGATATATGTAAGATTTGAGAGCAGTATTTCAGAGAAACAGTTGACTGACAAAGGCATAAGATTGGATAGAACTTCCAGAAAGTAGAAAATAAGGTTTGTTTTTTGTTTCTGCTGAATTTACAGAGCAATACATACAATGAGCTTGGAGTCATGAATTTTACTTTTAAGTGACTGTTGATGAAATCTGACTTTTTTAGCAGCCTAAGATGAAGGAACTAAGGTATGCTATAGACCTAGGGACAAACTCCATATTAAAGCTAGCTTTGTCTTGTGAGCATTTACAGTGAAGATACTATTTTGATTGGCACATGGCAATGGCAGCTGGGCAAAGTAAAGCTCTGGACTTTAATACAGGAAATTGTCTAACATGCTTTCTTATGGTCATTGAACCCAGAATGGCTGCTGCTGAGGCCTCAGGAGGTGTCTGAACACAGAAATTGAGTTTACATAAATTAAGATGTCTGTCACCAGCAATGCCATGCACCTGTCACTCTACCCCAACGCAGTGTTCAGGAAATTTCTTCTCTGTCCACACTCTGAGGAGCTGCTTATTAAGAGGGCTAACATTGTATGCTTTGTTTTTATTGTAGGTATCTTTGGGGCAATATCGTGAGCTAGTGAAGCAAAGGGAGTTTTGTTACTGATTTAAAAGTCAACAATGAAAAAAGCCGTAATCCAAAAAAATCTAAAGTTAATCAAATTCCAAACAAGCTAGCTGTCTCTGTTGATCTATATTATCCTCTTTCCTGCCCTTTCAGATCGAGACATCTTCAAGGATGAAGATAGTGTTTGTCTAAAACATTTTATCCGTTATAAAGCACCATGAAATTGAAGGCACAAGAGGCCAGATCATTGTTTGGAGTAAACTGTCACAGCTGCAACAAACCATATTGTTTAGGATGAGGCCATTGATGTCCAGGAAGCTACAGTGATTTATATTTATTAAGAATTAAGTCCTCCGTGCTTCAGGAAACTGAAACTCTGTCTTCCTCTTTGCTGAAAAGTTTTTTTGTTGTTTGCTTGAAAAGCAATCTTCTAACGTTATGAGGTGAAAGAGCTGCTGGACTTTACTTACTGTCATGTAGCATTTTGTTCCAGGCCTTGAAAATGCAAAAAGTACTGGCAGAAGATTAATTTTTTGTAAAATATGTGTTATTCCATTGATAGCCACCCAGTCTCCTGTGCGATGCAAATAGTGCACAGGATAATAATGATCAATATTTTAAGTTTCACCAATAACAAAACTCTGCAGAGAATTCTTATACCAAACTAATACATTATTGCTTTATAAATTATCTTTAAAGAGTAATTAATGACATATTGGCAAAGTAGGTGCAGAAGCTCAGTGCAAGGAAAGCCACTTAACTGTTGATAGAAAAGGCATAACTAACTAATGGCTACTGTCTTCAGGTTCAATACTTTTCTCAGAGCCCACCAAAATTAATAGCAGTCTTTCTTTTGACTTTGCTGGACTGTAGACCAGGTCCATCATGACTGACGGAGATTCCTGATATGCAACCACAAATGGCTTGCTGTAAGAAACAGAATGTTTAATCACCCCTGCCAAGTTTTATAAGATAGCTTTGATGAAAATCTCTCAACTTTTATGGGTTAAATGGGTGAAGATCTTCTGGTTTTAAGTAAACTTTGTGATATTTTTTATCACGCCAATAGCTTTGGAAGAGTTTGCAGTTGCTGAGTTAAAAGTTGATGTTGGTACATTGGAAATAAATAGTGAAAGATGCAAGTTAAATGCTTCGTGATTAGAAGAAAAAGAGGTGCTTTTCATTGCTTTTAAAAACCATATATCACCATACAAAATATTATTTTGCATTTTTACAGTTGCCTAAGATCAGGTCTCACAACTTTCTCAGAAAGTATGAGGAAAAGCAGGGGAGGCTGCTGTGGGTAATAATGTCAGTGATAGAACAGTGGCAGTCTGTCCTTTAACACTACCTTTTGCCTCTGCACAGTGCTAAGTTTTTACTTGCTGGAAGAGATATCTGCAGATCCATTTTGAAATTTAAGTTCATTTTTATTATTTATGAATATCAAAGTTCTAGTGACATTTTTTTGCAACAAAATGATGAAGTCCTTCATCAACACTAGTCTGAACAACTGTATTATACCCATTCAACGTGCCTCAGTACTTTCAGTCAAATAGGAAAGTTCCCTACATTTTAAGATGCAGACTGTTTTATGATGCTGCTAACTGAGCCATGCATTCTGAAAATGGGGCAGTGTTTCATTCCAGTTGTGACTGCATTTGAGATGTGTTGAGAATTGATGTTAAGGAGTACTAAATCCCGTACCTCTAACGAAAGCCCTTGGGAATTTCATTACTGAGCAGTCCTGAAAATTCTCACTAATACTTGATAGCATCCAAGTCATAGATCAGATCTAAAACCCTGATGTACCTGATAACTGTAGAGGATATTCATATTATCCCCTGCTGAATATTATGAACTACTTTGAAAATTCTCACTAATACTTGATAGCATCCAAGTCATAGATCAGATCTAAAACCCTGATGTACCTGATAACTGTAGAGGATATTCATATTATCCCCTGCTGAATATTATGAACTACTTTGTTAGCCTGAATAAACTTGTTGCTTTTATAGAAACCTGTTAGCCACTGCAGCATAGTAGCCGATCTATACATGAAAATCTAACAAGCTCGGAATACAGTTTTAGCTGCTCTACACAGTTAGTCCATTTCTTAGCATTGTATAGGTGTTTTTAGGGCTCTGCTTTTGTTGTATTTCTAAAGAAAATCTTCCTGAGCAAACTCGAAGGAAATGCTGACTCACTTCCCATTCTATGGGCAGTTAATAAAACACCACAAGATAAAACATTTTTGATGGTGACACTGTCACCAGTTGCTCAGAAACCCTTAGCTGAGTTAGATTTAAAAAATGAGACAGGACACATTAAAGCTAAACCCTAGGGGGTCTCACTTTGCAGAAAATATCAACTAGGAAATCTGATTCCACTACTAATGGTCAAAACTATATATGTGTATTTTACGCAAGGATCACAGACGACTTCTAAATGCTGTGAGCACTAATGGCTCCAATATGCAGGAAGATTTACTGATGTGTCACTGATATAATTTAAAAGTTCGTAATATTATCTGGTGACTAGAAGGCTCTGTGGTAACTGTGAAGAAAATGACTGAGCAAAGAACTCAAGAGGATCAAATAAGCATGTAGGGCAAATCTGTGTCTAATGAGGGCAGACATGTATAACTTTAGACAATGTTGAGCTATTTGCTGAACAATATTCCTAAGAAGGGTGATTTAAGAATAATATTCCTAAGAAGGGTGATTACTGTAAATGCATTTTCAGTTTTTGAGAGCAAGTTGACTTCTTTACGTAATAATCTTTCTGTCACTGGTTTTGTGTCAGATATAAATGAGAGGACATTTACCCATAGTTTGTTGCTTATATCTATCTGCATTTTTTAAATGAACTTATTGATATGCTTCTGATAGATTTTGGAACAAAATAAATCCTCTTTTATGAGTATCATATTGACATGGACTTCCAATAATTCTATTCCACCGTCTTTTAACTGTAATTTCTGTACTTGTTTTTCCTGAGATTGATATGAAGTTGACCAACCTAATCATCCTATTTTTTTTTCCTTTTGCATGCTATTTCACCATCAACACACTTCCAGCCTGCTGGAATCTCAAGCAGAAGCAACACCTCACAGAATTTTCAGTCTTGTTTTTAATAATAATATCTATTTGTAGTTGAATCTTGCGAAGTTCCTAGCACCAGCAACATCCTGTTTCAATGAATTGAGCTACTTACATGCATTTCACACAACTTTTCAGTGTATATAAAGAACATTTCCTGTTCATCTAGGCATAGACTTGAATGCAGGGAAAACAACAACGTAATCTCTAAAGAAAATATTGTGAAATGCAAGAAATGTTACACGGCCTCCCCAAAAATCTGAGCTAGTAAACAAAGAAGATTTTTCTACTAGGAAAAGACCAGAATATAATTCCTTTCTGGAGCTGCATTTTTTTTTTCACATTTTCTAGGGTTTTTAGAATGTATTACAGCATTTTGGAGGTAGTGTGTCTTTTATTTTTCATATGAAAGTTCCTTTCTTGGTTCACTGTTTAATCTATACTGCTTCCTCCCATAAGACTGCAAGTGCATCAATCACATTTCATACTATGGTTTTAAGGCAGGCTGTGGATGGCACTGGGCTCATTGATAAATTGATCAATTAATTTTATTATTATTGTGTTTAGAAGTCTTGCCTAGGAACCAATGGTGTCAAATATTGTAAAAAACACAGAACAAAATCAAACCTGACAGAAGATAGGAAACTGTAGATGTATAGAAACAGAATAGACACTTACACAGGACAATACTAGTCATGCTAAAGAGCATAACTTCAGCAGAATAGAGGACTAGCTATTACCAGTCTTTTTATTGGACACTGCAGCTAGGAAAATTTGAAGAAAATAAATGAAGAAATATTATGTGTGGGTATAGGTGATCCTGCCAAGTCTGAATGACTGCCTACGGAAAAGCAGAATGCATTAAAATAAATGAAAATTATGTCTGACCCTGTGGGCAGATAAAAATAGGTGACATGGTCATTCCCAGCAGTGAATAAAACATGGTCAGTAGGGAAGGAAATAGGCAGGGAAGACTCTTTCAAAGGAAGAAAATCAGCTTTTGTTTGACAGGACAGAGAAATCAATGCAAAGGATGAAAAAATGTTGACATGAAATTAGCAAGGACCATGTAGCGCTTGAATATCACTCCAATCTGAAAACTTCGTATGATCATATTAAAGAGAAAAAAAAAAATCTCCATAACCATCACCCTATGAAATGTTAAATTGTAAAGCAGAGGTTGCAAACAACACAGAATGTGGCCACGTGCAATACAAGAGCGTTTAGTTCTCAACCTGAATTCAGTATTATTCACTGTTGTCCCCAGAATAAGTAGTAGTAACTACTAAGTTAATTTAGATATATATATTTCATTATGCCCTACTAATAAAGAAACACAATATTTACAATGGAGTGTACCACTGGATGTCTACATCAAGTAGAGAAAAAGTAATATTCAGTTTAAAAATGCCTGAATGATTGAGAACATATGTCAGATTTAGTGATGTGATTCCAGTATTTGAAAAGCTGTTCAGTAATGCAAAAACTGAATTAGAGTTTAATGAAGACTGAAGTCTATCACTAACCATCTACTGCAGATATATTAAATCTATAATGATTTTGCAAGAAATGGAAAACTGTTCACTGAGTCTGAGAAAAGCTAGATTTTTTTCTCATACTGAACAAACTGTTCACATACTGTTCTCCAGAATAAAGCCATACATGGACAATGTATTTAATGTATTTAAACACTGTATTTGTCAATTCTATAAAGAGAAAGAAAACATATCATTTAAAAATACCTAACAATTCTTGCCCCATCTCTGTGTGTTCCTCACATACCTAAGAACGGCTATTCTCATGGGGAAGGCAGACTTGTCAAAAAGGCTGTAAATTAATCATGACTTCAAAATTTTGAAAAAATCAATTTCTTTTAAAATTAAATATGGCACTCAAGTTTGCTTGTATTTACAATTACTGCTTGTTATGGCAAAATATGACACTCAGTAAAAAGAAAAGCTACAACTTTTCAGAAATAAAAAGTGATGTGCTTTGGAGTTATGATCATCAGGACATTTCCAAATGAGTGAGTGATCTTGGAATTCTGTGGTCACGGAGTGCTCTAAATGTGATGACGTTATTTTGACAGCAAGAGTCCATACAATAGACTGCTCACATGCAGGAATATTGTAAAGAATTTAGATTATTAGCTCAATAAATTTTAAGACTGGATGATTGGATGGACTTCGGCAAGGCTTTTTCACAATATTTCACTGAAAGCATTATTTTTACATCTGCCTTTACAGATAAACCTAGTCAGAAAAAGTGGAACTAGATAAACGTAAGTTCTATATGTGTTTTTTTACTGTTACTGGAGAGAGGAAAAGAGGATTGATAACCATGTTTTGTATAATCTTTCAGAAAAGGTACTCATTGAAAGAACAGGAATTTAGAGATGGTGTCAGAGACAATTTAATCAATGTGACAGAGAAAGGGCCTGTTATGCACCTGTCCGAAAACATGTCATGGAGTGTCTAGGGAGTGGGGGGAGGGGAGAGAAGGGAAAGAAGTCAGATGTATGGATGGCTTTCTCCTTCACTTGATGAAGACTTCTTCAGTGTCTAGGGAGTGGGGGGAGGGGAGAGAAGGGAAAGAAGTCAGATGTATGGATGGCTTTCTCCTTCACTTGATGAAGACTTCTTCAGTGAGATATCCTAGAAATAGGATTGCTGAAGTGGTACAGATTTCATCCAGAGCACCTCTGCTTTAATGCCCTGATCCCTTCAAATTGGAAGGTACTCTCATAGCTGTATTTCAGCCTGAGTCTGGAAGCTCAGCTGGTACTAAAAGGCAATTGTAGCTGTGTGTCACTGATCAGCAATTTCTGCACGAAGGCTCTGACAATTGAGAGCTACTAGCATGCTTGAATTTTAGAAACTGTATTATAGGTCAGAAAGAAGGGCACTTTTCTGTTTGAAAGGATCCAAGTGTTTTGATTTTGTGTGTTTTGCTAAGATTACCTATTTCTTCAGACCATTTTTGCTTTTAAGGGTTGAATTGAAAGAGAATGATACACTATACATAAAAGAACAGAAATACCTGCTAAAGCTCAACATGATGGCCAATACAGACCAGGCACCAGGGCTAGGATTTATAATGTCTAGCTGTGGATGTCAGCGTCTGAACTGTGGGCTGATTTTACAGCCAACAGAAAGAAACAGGTACTTTCAGAATGCAATGTATCTCATTCTAAAATAAATGTATAAAACAGATCAGATGAATCGTATTCTAACAACACCTATTTCCCACCATTTCCTGCAATCAGAGCCACACACAGCTAATTTGTGTGTAAAAGACTGAAGTTAGCTGACATGAATTGAACACTGAGCTTCTAATAGTTTTATTCAACAAACCCTGCTGACATTTATTTATACTGTACATTTGACGTCCTTTTGTGTGTGCAAATATTCTTGAATTTCAATTAAACCCTACAATGATCGTACAAAGAGACATCTGATATAACGATTCTCTGCAATAGAAGCAATTATTCATGAAGATCAATTCATATCTTACTTTTAGTAAAATTATGCTACAGTTGTGATATACTTTGGGAAGCTTCAAACCTAGATGTAGTCTTAGCATTTTTGCAAAGGGTAAAATATTTGGTCCGTTTATTAACATGCAGCATGGTGGTTTATGCAAGATTCATATGAGAACCTCAATGTGATAATTTGGACTATCATTGGCAAACCAATGATTAAATGAGGTTTTCTAGTAAATATGACAACCCAGCTGGAAAAGAGCTTGGCAGAAAAGGATCTAGGGGTCCTAGTGACTGCCAAGCTGAATAAGAGCCAGCAATGTGCCCCGGCTGTCAAGAAAGCTAGTGGGATCCTAGGATGCATGAGACCAAGTATTGCGAGCAGGTAGAGGGATGTGATCCTTCCACTTTATTCAGCACTGATGCGGCCACACCTGGAGTACTGTGTCCATTTCTGGGCTCCTCAATATAAGGTAGACATGGATGTAGTGGTGAGAGTCCAGTGAAGAGCCATGAAAATGATGAATGGACTGGAGCATTTCTTCTGTAAGGAAAGACCGAGAGAGCTGCGACTGTTCAGCCTAGAGAAGAGAAGGCGCAGGGGGATCTTATGAATGTACATACATAGCATGGGAAGGGAAGAGAGGGTGTAAAGAAGACAGAGCCAGTGTTTTCAGTGGTGCCCTGTGACCTGATAAGAGGCAATGGGCATGAACTGAAACACAGGAGGTTCCCTCTGAACATCACTGTGTTACAGTGAGGGTGACTGAGCATTAGACCAGCTTGCCCAGAAACATTGTGGGCCCTCCATCTTTGAAGGCATTCAAAAGCTGCCTGGACATGGTACTGGGCAAGTAGTTCCACGTGACTCTGCTTGAGCAGAGGGTTTGGACTGGAAGACTGCAGATGTTCCTTCCAGCTTAATTCATTCTAAGATTCTGTGAAATCTGCTTTACAAGGTCCTGGAAAGTATTCTTTGAAGAACACAGTGAAGAATAATAGCAATAGGTGACAATCTTTTAATTTTCTTTCTCTACAAAGTCATTTACTGCTATGATAATATCTGATAATACAATTTAAATTTAAAAATTCATTAAATACACAGAAGGAAATAGTCATATGTAATACATAAGTCTGCAATTTGTACTACCTCATATCAGATAGAGGGAAAAGTCTAAAGTCAGAAAGTATACTGGTATTTCAACTCATGAATTCCAAACCAGGTTAGTCATTTTAGAGGATTTTTGAAGCTTTCCCAGGTGTTACTAAACAGCAAACACTGTTTAATAATTTGTGACTGGTAATAATTTGTGATGGGACTAAACTATGAGTTGGGATGCCCAAAAAGACTCTGTCTTGAATGCTGAAGGGTGACAGCCACTTACTCATGGAGAAAGTTGTGCAAAAGTTTTCAAAGAGCAGGCAGGTGGCAGGCTTTTAGGATGGGTCTTCAGTGTTACCATTGTTCAGTTAGTACTCTGGGAGCTACTATCTTCTGTGTAGGTATCTCTATAGGGGATGGAACAAGCCTTTGTCTGGGAATGCTTGAACTGCAAGAGACTTCCTCGATGAGGAAGAGACCCAGTTTTCTGTAACGAATTCCTATATTGTGTTAGAAATTTTAGTAAAGATAGAGCTACTTTATTTGTACGAGATAAGAAAATACACATACCTCTAGTCATGAAGAAATTCCTTTGAACATTTCTCAGTTTTATTCAAAGTCACATGGAACATATTAAACATTAGGAATGTTTGAGTTAAAAGAACAAAGACTGACTACTTTGGTCTTTTTCCCATGCTTTTGACGTAAACAACACTTTTATCATCTTCTACTCATAATATAAAAGTAACGTCTAGGAAAAAAGCAGTGTCATTCATTAGACTCACATCATTAAAGTGTTCCTCAGACTGTTCTTTTCAGCATGTTTAAGTTCCTTGGGCAGCAATGAGATAACAAATTAATATTTTACACAGCTGTGAAATTCTAGGAAAGTTATTTCTGTTTTATAAAAGAAGAAGTAAGAATAGATTCATATGTCCCTAATCAGATTAATCACATCTTAAAAAATAATTCCAGCAAAGATCGTCTTTACCAATGTATTTCATTATCATTGTACAAAATTCTCTTCATTATCAATAATTGTCAGAAACTGTAACTGCATTTTAAAGAAATGAAAAGCATGTACCTATCTGATTTGCACCTAAATGACATCATAATAGTGGAAAAATTAAAATCAATAAATAGAAGATAAACTCAAACTGTAGGCTGAATATTTATGTTCTTTAAAAACAGGGACACTGATTGGTGTGAACAATATGTGCAAATGAAAAACAATTGCTGTTCGGGTAGCAAAATCTTGTGAGAACATTTAAAATAAGTGTAAAGAGTGCAATGGGGTAATCGGTACTTTATTGAATCATCATGATAAGTCAACATTGATTGGTGGTGCCATCTGAGACCCCTGAGGCAAATACAACTTAAGTGAGAGACCAGAGTGGTCCTCTGCAGGTCCTAGCATAAGCAAGAAGAGAATAATAACTATTTCTATTCAGCCCCGCATATAAAGTCCTGCTTTTTGTTCCTCAGGAAGCTTGTTGCTCAAGGCCTGTGTAGCTGCAAAATAAATTTGAATCATTAATGTATGCAGACCCTCTTTCACAGTTTTTGATGCAAATGCTCAGGAAACTGAGCAAGCAGACAACTAAGCCATATCTGGTTTCAAATCCAAGTGTAAGTAAAAACTCAGGCGTGTTGGATATTACAAAGGTGTCAGCTTAGCAGCTGTCAGCAGCACAGGATTCCCTGTACTCATCTTTCCCATCCACTATGCATGTGATGTCTTCTCCTAGGCACTCCCATTTCCCAGAGATGAGACCTGAAATAGAGGGAAGTTGCTTAGAGAAACCATTGGAATTTATAAACATTGACATACCCCACTGTTAAACTGCAGAGGATAAGAAGAAAAAGGGTGAAATAAGTTGTGTGATTATTTCCACCTAACAGGAGCGGAATAAAGTTTGAAACTAAGTAAGATTTTTTCCCGATCTAAAGTAAGACAAGAAAAAAACCTGGGTTTTTGTCTAACAGGTATAGATTCTGTATAAATTGATTCAGACTAATGCTAAACAGCAGAAAAATCTAACGCAAGCTAAAATTTTTGGTAAATACACGTCAACTTAGTTTAAATCTTGTAGAACATAACCGATTTGGAGAAAAGCTATTGGAGCTTTGTACAATTGTTTTAAGCTCTGTTTCACTTTCCATCATGAAGGATTTCAAAGAGTTTAAAAAACGAAAACTGCTGATACCCCCACTACTTTTTATTCCTGTATTTTTTGTAAATGTCACAGTAGGTCTTAAACTCCCAAACACTGGCAGAAATTATATGTGTTCACTGTAGATATTAAACATTTAGAGTTTTTTTGGGTCATGTGATGGCTGGAGTAGGAGACTGGAATTCTTACAGGTATTAAGACAGATATGGGCAGACATTGACACCAGTCATGAGTTTATCTCATGGAAAAGGTTTATTGCAGAACACCAAAAATGAAACATGTGAAATAATAGACTTTTTCATTAAAATGCAAGTTAAGCAGTGTAAATTTTTTATTTTTATGAAAGGGCACTTGAAACAAAGATCTTTGTTTTATGCTCTGTGATAAGATCTGACTTTTTTTCCATAAATGAGGTCTCTGTAGTTATCATCATTAACACTGAGGTCATCTCATAGATGGGAAATCACCACTTTTTTCCGAGTGATAGAACTGAGCTTGGCTAAACTATGTTTATAGGTTTCTTGTTATCTGCATCTATTTTAAATTCAATCCATAAATTTTCCCTAAAGAAAACTGAAGATGTGATTTTTAGAGATATTAAGCACTCAGACATCGAACATTTTTTCAATTAACATCTTAATTTTGCACTGTCATTCCAAGGAAACATTTAAAGAAAGCTGTAATATGTGATATAATACATTACAGACGAAGGAGCTATGTATATATTAGGCAAGAATCAAAGTAGTGGATGAAACCAAGAATTAAGTAAAACCAGTCAGATTCTACTGTGAAATGGGACTCCTTGAGGCTATTTTTACAGTGTGTTCAAAGCTTATACGTTAGCTTTAGAAGATGTTAAATGTATGAAAGGCATTATCAGCTTTCAGACATACTCATTGCTCAAACAAGTAAGAAAACTGAAGATAAGAGTAATTGCATTGTTGTTTCCAGTGTACTAATCATACTGGAAAAAACATGGAATACAGTAATAACAAGAACAACAACAATAATAATAGAAAGTTTAATTTTCAGTGGAGATGTAATTAGATTGCTCTTCATCGAGAAAATTAAGTACTTGCAATTGATTACTATGAATATATTATCTTCTAATCTTAGTGTGTGGGTTTTGTCATTGTGCCCAAGAATACTTCAAGATCATAAGTTCAATGGGGAACAGAATAATGAACTGCGCTCATTCTACTCAAGGACATCATCTTTCACAGAAGCAAGCAAATGAATTTCTTGTCAAGAGTACCAAAAGGAAAAAGTACATTTAATATCTTATGGGACCTGCTGTGAAATGGAAAGACAAAAATCAATTTGGTAATGGCCTGAAGTAAAATGACACCAGAATAGATCAAGACTGCCACATTTATGCAAGTCAGCAATTCTTGCATCGTAAGTAACTCCATACATTTCTTCTATCAACAAAGAACACATTTACAATGTAAATACGAACCTGGAAAGCCAGAACCAAAAGTCTCTCAGCATTTTTTAAACAAATATAATTGAACATTTTCCAGATCATATGAGAAAAAAAGTCAAGCTCTTTACAATTATAATTTAATTGCAGCTAAAATTATAGATATTATGAAATACTGTGTGGACTTTCCTGTGTGGATCTTCACTTACAAGACTGAAACAAAGTTTTTGTATTCCTGAGCTCATTTAGTTGAATTCACTGTAGAGGCAGGGTTTTGCCAAAACAGTTTTAGTTGTGTTATCAATGAACGTATCTTAGTTTGTACTAATGTTGCAGCAACTTCCTACTCAAACCCCCCCTGCACCTAAAGCTGCGTCAACCCAGTGAAGACAAATGTACTGTCTGAGAGAATGCGGAAAATAGCATCGTGTCTAACAGTTCAAATTCCATCCTGAATTTCTGTTTGTTAGTCTTTATAAATGAAAATAATCCTTCTGTTCACAGGAAAACTAGTGAGATATGGAGAAGGCTGAGGTACTCAGCAACTTCTTTGTCTCAGTTTTCACTGGCAGTCGTTATTCTCACATCTCCAAGGCCCTGAATCTCAAGACAAGGACTTGGGGAAGGAAGACTAATTCTTTACAAGAGAAGATCAGGTTCAAGACCACCTGAGGAGCCTGAACATAGACAAATCTGTGGGAGCTGACAACATGCAGCTCAGGGTTTTGAGGGAACTGGTGGATATAGTTGCCAAGACACTCTCCAACATATTTAATAAGTTGTGGCAGTAAGGCTAAGTCCCCAGTGGCTGGAGAAAAGAGAAACATCACACCTATTCTTAAAAAGGGTAAAAAAGAGGATCCTGGGAACTACTGACCAGTCAGCCTCACCTTTGTGCCCAATGAGATCATGGAACAGATCCTCTTGGAAGTTATGTTGAAGCATATGGAAAATGGGGAAGCAGTTAGAACAGCCAAAATGACTTCACAAAAGGCAAATTGTGTCTGACTAATCTTGTGGCTGTCTACAATGAAGTGACTGCATCAGTGGACAAGGGAGGAACAACTGTTGTCGTCTATCTTCTGTAAGGCCTTTGATATGGTCCCCAAAATTCTTACCTATAAATTGGAGAGATATGGATTTTGATGGGTGGACTGTTACATGTATAAAGAATTGGCTGGATGGCAGTATTCAAAGACTACAGTTAACAGATCAAATTCCAAGTGGAAACCAGGATGAGTGGTGTCCCTCAAGGGTCCATACTTGAACAAATACTATTTAAGATCTTCATTAAGGACATAGGTAGTGGGATTGAATATACCCTCAAAAACTTTGTGGATGACATCATGCTGAGTGGTGCAGTTGATATGCTTGAGGGAAGGGACGCAATCCAGAAGGACCTTGACAAGCTTGAGAAGTGGGCCCAAAAGAACCTCACGAAGCTCCACAAAGCCAAGTGCAGAGGTATGTATACTTAGGTTTTTTGTTCTTTTTTTCCTATTCATCATCTATAGTGGTTTATCCTTTAAAATCCTTTGCATACAGAGTATATTTGGCCCAAAATAGTCTTTTACTGTCCTGCTTCTGTTGAAGAAGAGGATGGATTATTTACATCTCATACATAGCAGTCAACACAGTTAATTTCATCTAGACAAAGCATTAAATGCATTAAAAGAAAATGAAAATCCTTATCATGTGATTCTGATGTGAGCTCAAGGGAGTAATCCTTGCTGTTAAAATAACCGTTAGTAGAAATCTAACACACACCATGTGGACATGCAGAGCAAGAAAGGAGGTCTGCCATTTCAGTAGCTTGTAGATGACAGACTTTTCATTTGACTGTTACATGTCAAAAAATCCTTCTTCCAAGCTGAACCTCTTTTTTATTTCACTTTTCTAACTCCTGTATGGCTCCTAGGAGATCTTGAAAACCATGACCCAAGCACATCATTCGAATTATGTAATCACCTGGCAATTTTTCAGAGTAAAAAAGTCAGCTGCCTTCACAGACTAACACATACCTTTGCGCTATTTGTTCTGGCACTGTCATGGTTTTCTGGAAGACTAAATTGGTTTAGATCCTGTTTCATAACCATTCTGCTATATCATGCGCTCTACAGACAAGCCAGCCACTGATTATTACATCTACCACCTGTTCTCCCTTGTTAGTGAACAGTAGATCCAACCGTATGTCACCCCAGACCGTGATGTGACCTCCCAACACCTGTCAGAAATCTTGACTGCCTAAAGCTCACTGCACTGCCCTGCCAGCAGATGGCAGGGAGGTTACTGTCCCCTATGACAACTGGGATTTGTGACACAGACACTTCCTCCTATAGTATGAAGAATCTTTGTCCACTTTCTCACCCTGGCTGGGTGGACACAATCCCACCATGGTGTCATTCTTCCTGGTGTGATCCTCTGACCTGGCCCTATGAGCTCTGACTCTACCTCTTGCCTACCTCTGAGAGGAGTCCCGTGTATCCAAGCTGCTCCTCCACACTAAGGGCAGTCTTCTTCCTTATTGTGTCACTCTTCACAGAATCACAGAATGGTAGGGGTTCACAGAATCACAGAATCACAGAATAGTAGGGGTTGGAAGGGACCTCTGTGGGTCATCTAGTCCAACCCCCCTGCCGAAGCAGGGTCACCTACCGCAGGCTGCACAGGACCTTGTCCAGGCGGGTCTTGAATATCTCCAGAGAAGGAGACTCCACCACCTCCCTGGGCAGCCTGTTCCAGTGCTCTGTCACCCTCAGAAGAAAGAAATTCTTCCTCATGTTCAGACGGAACTTCCTGTGCCTCAGTTTGTGCCCATTGCCCCTTGTCCTGTTGCTGGGCACCACTGAAAAGAGCTTGGCCCCATCCTCCTGACACCCACCCTTCAGATATTTGTAGGCATTTATAAGGTCCCCTCGCAGCCTTCTCTTCTTCAGGCTGAACAAGCCCAGCTCCCTCAGCCTCTCCTCGTAGGGGAGATGCTCCAGTCCCCTCATCATCCTCGTAGCCCTCTGCTGGACTCTCTCCAGTAGCTTGAAGATCTTGCACCTGTCCATCGCTCAGTGCAGTTGTGCTAGCTGTCCTACCATATCTCAGTTTTTCAAACAACATCCCAATTGTCTGGCTGGAGCGCTTAGTCCCTTCTGCCTGTTTCCCAAGCTGCACATGCTTGTGGATATGTACTTGAGGTTGTTCCCCTTCCACCCAGTTTTGTCATTCCTCAGCTCTTTCGTGTTACCACTGCTCTACATCCTTTGCTTTCCAACTCCTTCTACTGTTTACCTCTTTACTTCACTGTGGTTTGCAAACCCACCCCATCCCTGCTTTCCTAGTTTAAAGCTCTTCAGACCAGGTTAGCCTGCCTCTTGAGAGAACTGCTCTTGCCCCACTTTGCCAGAGCTATCATATCTTTCCCTAGCACATCTTGACCCTCAAATATTCTGTGATTACAAAAGACAAAACCTTGTTTTTGACACCAGCTTGGAGTCAATTGGTAATGACACCAGTTAATGACAACTATATACTGACCAGAGTGATCTTTTACCTTCGTCTGCTACCAGGGCACTGAACCTAGCAGTAGAAGAGTGACTGAAAGCTTACACTAGAAACACATCAGATCTAGCTGAGTGCAAAGGATGCAACACCACCAAGAGGAGCGTATGTGATAGTACTGGGAGTCTTCCTACAGTTGGGGAAAAAAATCCTCCATGTGCTGACCTGAATTGCTGGCTAGGGAGTTTTGCTGCTTGCTGAGAGCTTGGATCTGGAATGGTGCTGATTGAGTTGGTGGAATGTCAAGCTGTTTTTATTCTTCTGGAAAAGTGACATTCATCTTTAATATGTCTTTTCTTTAAACAAAATCAGAATCTCACAATGGGTCAGAACATACTTGTAAATTAGAAGAAGTGGTATCAATGCAGAGTATGTGTTTTGACTTTTATTTCTGGGTTGCTGGAAGACGTTGATATTTCTTACAACTTTCTCCACTGTTCTATTGGAAAATCCTGATCCCCATTCCAAACATGAACTGAAAACAAAAGCGATTTGAATTAGCATGAGGGTACTATTGTGCATGAAAAGGATGTGAGACTTCTGTACTCTTGCATCTCGTGTGTCAACAAATGCACCTCCAGCAGGACATGCAGCAGACAGAAAGTTTCAAAACCCACCCAAATACTCCTAAAAGCAGTACCTAGCTCATATACTAAGATAAATGATTGGAAAAAGATATTTTAAAACAATACAATCTAGTAGCTTGGCAATATACACCAAATTATGATGTAGCCTGTACAAAGATTTACTAAGAAGGAAAAAACTTTTATATCACACATTCTTACAAAAAAAACCAAGAACAGGGGTTGAAAGATGAAGGTGAAATGCCTAAAACTGGCCGAAGTATTAGACACATCAGCTTTTCTTCATCATCTGCAAGTATGTTACTTGAATACATCTTCCAACCTGATATCAGCACATCAGCTTTTCTTCATCATCTGCAAGTATGTTACTTGAATACATCTTCCAACCTGATATCAGCATTTTTCACCCAAATATCTGGAAGAAAATAAATTATTTGCTGACAGCAAAAATGATCTAAAGATAAAGGAAATGCTATACAACAGAAGCAGATCACTGGTATGTGATTGGTTATGGAAGCTAGGAGCAGTTGCATGTAAAGGAAGTTGGTATGGTCCAGATAATGTCATGGAGGCAGGTGGCATTGAGGATATCTTAACTGTGTAATGTTCTTTGAGAACAGCTTTGTATCAAAAAAATCTGTTGACCATACGTGGAAGAAGTGAGAGGAATTTATGAAGTGGATAATATGGGCTGAAAACACAACATTAAAAAACCCCTACTGTTTTTTAATCATATTTTGCTTGGTACTATTGCCAGATATAATGAAGAAAAGAATCAGAAAAACCTATAAGAATGTACTGGTAAAGAAATCATGCCTCATGATGGTAAACTAAACCACATTTATCAGTAATTTTTTCATGGGATCACTTAATTGAACAGTGACTACAACCTAAAATTAGCTACATAGACTCCTTAATTTAGTACATGAAGATGTATCATGGACCTATGGCTGAAAATTGAAGACAAAGTTTGAACAGTGTATTGTGTTTGCTGCCTCCCTGGAAGTGTTCAAGGCCAGGTTGGATGGGGCTTTGAGCAACCTGGTCTAGTGGAAGGTGTCCCTGCCCATGGCAGGGGGATTGGAACTAATCCTCCCCTGCGCTGGAAAGAGTGAGCTCCTGACAAGCGGCAGCTCTGATTCAGTGTGGTTAGGGACGAGTGTGACAGTGGCCAATTCCCCCTCAGATAGAACAGCAGCCCCCAGGAAGCAGAGTGACCAGAAGCACAGTGCACAGAGTGTGCCGTGACAGTTTGCGTGGCAGTTTGCACTGGGAAGGGTATGCAGGGAAGGGTGAAGTCTCCCAGCTCAGGAGGTAAGTTGAAGAAGTTCGGTTGGTGAGAGGGAGCCTAGCCATGGTATCCACCTGGATGAAGCCTATGTCCTCTGTGGGAAAGGTTGTATCATCCCAGACTGAGCTTCCAGAAAAACTCATAGCCGTCCAGGGAGTGCCACCAGCTTGCCCTGGAAACAGATGGCAGTAGAAAGAACAGCTATGTAATTGTGATCATGTGGGCTACCTATTTGGCCCAGTGACAGAGCTCAGAGGTGAAGTAGACAGGGAGTCTGAGCAAGAGATACACTGGTGGAACCATTCTCTGATCTCCCTGAAACCCGCACAGGGACAGCCACCAGATAAAGCCCGTGATCAAAGGCATGAAGTATCCTTTCCCCACCAGGATGCAGGCGGGGTCTTAAAGGGAAGAAGCAAGTGGAAGTAAGTCCACAATCAGGGCAGCAAGCGAACACTCTCCTTGCCCACCACACCTCCCCAGGTGCCTCTGCACAACAGGTATGAAGACGTAGCTGTGGAGGACCAGTCAGTGGATGATGTGGGTGTCAATCCATCTACACCAGAGTAGTTGCCAAGACCAAAAAGACCCACCTCCATATTAATGCTACCTCCACAGGGAAGAAAAGACAGGTCACAGTTGTAGGAGACTTCCTTCTAAGGGAAACATAGGGTCCGATATGCTGGACAGACTCTCCTCATAGGGAAGTCTGTTGCCTCCCAGGAGACCGGGTTAAAGATACCACCTCGCCTGGTGCGGCCCTCGGACTACTAGCCATTCCTGCTCTTCCATGTTGGTTGTGATGAAGTTGCAGTACACAGCCCAAAGGTGACTGAAAGAGACTTCAGGGCTTTGGGATGGCTAGGAGTAAAACTGGGGCACAGGTTATGTTTTCCTCCCTCCTTCCAGTTGTGGGCAGTGACATTGGAAGGAACAGGCAGACCAAATCTATTAATACATGGCTCTGTGGCTGTTGTCACCACTGCGATACTGTTTTATTCAACAATGTGATGGCCTACATGGCACCAGGCTTGATGGTGTCAAATGGGAGCCACCTTTCTCAAAGGGGAAACAGACTCTTTGCTCAGGAGCTTGCGGGGCGTATTGACAGGGGGGAACATATCAGGCTTGCCTGTGACAAGCTGTGGGATGATACACAATTGTTAGAGGGACAGGGGGGTAGTATGAACCCTCAACCTGTTGTCCAGAGGCATGCTGGGGACACTGCAGCACAGTCGAAGTCTTGGGATGAGCTGAGGCCTCCTGAGGTAGTAGGACCCAACAAGAAAACTTCCGCGAAACACCCCAGGGGAAAAAAGGAGTGTTCCACTAAGAAGGTGACAGAGCCAACATCCCAGATGAAGTACCTCTCTACACAAATGCACACAGCATGAGCAACACACAGGAGGAGTTTGAAGCTACGGTGCTTCTAGAAAGCTATGACCTGATTGCCATTACTGAAACTTAGCGGAACAAATGCCATGACCAAAGTGCGACTATTGAAGGCTACAGGCTGTTCGGATAGGATGGGCAGGGAAGAAGAGGTAGAGGTGTTGCACTCTACATCAAGAAATGGATAGAGTGTGAAGAGTGGTCCCTGAGGAATAACCATGAGTAGGTCGAAAGCTTGTGGGTAAGAATCAGAGACCGCGGCAACAAAGGGAACCTTGTGGTTGGTGTCTACTACAGCCCGCCCAATCAAGGGGAGAATGCTGACGAAGCCTTCTTCCTCCAGCTTTGCGCTCGCAGGTTCTCATCTTACAGGGGGACTTCAACCACCCAACATCTGCTGGAAAATTAGCATAGAAAGGTGTAGGCAATCCAGGAGATTCCTAGACTGCATTGAGGATAACTTCTTAAGCCAGGTTATAGATAGCCCTACCAGAGGGAACATGATACTGGACCTGATAGTCACTGACAAAAGTAAGCTCATCAGTGACATCAAGATTGGAGGCAGCTTGGGCTGCAGTGGTCATGCATTGGTGGGGTTCACAGTCCTGAGGGAGATGGGAAAGGTGAGGAGTATAGTCAGTGTCCTGGGTTCGGACAGGACAGGGTTAATTTTCACCAGGAGCCAGGAGAGAACACAGCCGGGCGGACTGAACCAACCTGGCCAAACAGAGCAGGGTACTCCATACCATGTGCTGTCATGCTGGGTTCTGGCTGGGGGGAGCTGGGCAGAGGCAAGTGAGTTGTGGCTCGGGAGAGCACGGCAGTGGCAGGCGGTGAGAGTTGCTCTCTGGGTTCTGCTGTTTTGTTTTGTGTATTCTCCTTACCTGTAATTGTTGTTACTGTTCCCTTTGTTTGTTCTTCTGTTAAACTGCCCTTATCCCGACCCGCCAGTTTTTTTGCCTGTTTCTTTCTGCTCTGCTCCGTGCCCCAGCAGGGGGGAGGGGCAGCCGTGTGGCCCTTTTGTTGCTGACCGCAGCCAAACTATAACAGTCAGGACCCCAAATTTTAGGAAAGCCAACTTCCAGTTCTTCAAGGAGATAGTCAGCAGGACCTCCTGGGAAATGGTCCTCAGGTACAGGGGGCCAGAACAGAGCTGGCAGATCTTTAAGGACACTTTCCATACAGCGCAGGAGCTCTCATTCCCCAGGTGCAAGAAGCTGGGAAAGGAAGGGAAGAGACCAGCATGGTGGAGTCAAGACCTGATGGTCAAATTAAAGAGCAAGAGGGAACTTCACAGGCAGTGGAAGCAGGGACAGGGAAGAGTATATGGATGCTGCCCGGCTGTGTAGGGCGATGATCAGGAGGGCCAAAGCACAGCTGGAGCTAAATAAATGTTGGAGCAGAGAGCCTTCCCTTGCAATTCATGATGAAGACCATTGTAAGACAGGTTGTTCCTGTGCAGTCCTTGGAGGTCCACGGTGGAGCAGATATCCACCTGTAGCCCATGGAAGGGACCCCACGATGGAGCAGGTGGATGCCTGAATGAAGCTGTGACCCCGTGGGGAGCCCTGTGCTGAAGCAGGCTCCTGGCAGGACCTTCAGACCTGTGGAGAGAGGAGGCCACGCCAGAGCAGGTTTGCGGGCAGGGCTTGTGACCCCGTGGTGGACCCATGCTGGAGCAGCCTTGGTTCCTGGACTGCACCCCGTGGAAGGGCCCCACTCTGGGACATGTTGTGAAGAGCTGCACCCTGTGGGAGGGACCCACACTGGGGCAGTTTCTGAAGAGCTGCAGCCAGTTGTAGAAGTTTGTGGAGAACTGTCTCCCATGAGAGAAACCTGCATGCTAGAGCATGGGAAGAGTGTGAGAAGTCTTCCCTCTGGGGGACAAGGAGCGGCAGAGACAACATTTGATGAACTGACCATAACCCCCGTTCCCCATCCCCCTGCGCCACTTGAAGGGTGGAGGTAGAGAAACAGGATTGAAGCTGAGCCTGGGAAGAAGGGAGGGGGGGGGAAGATGTTTTAAGATCTGGATTTATTTTCTCACTATCCTAGTCTAATTTGATTGGTGATGAGTTAAACTCCCTTTTCTCCCCAAGTTCAGTCTGTTTTGTCCATGACAGTAATTAGTAAGTGATATCTTCCTGTCCTTGTCTTGACCCTCAAGCCTTTCATCATACTTCCTCTCCCCTGTCCAGTTGAAGAGGGAGAGTGAGAGTGGATTTAGTGTGCACCTGGCATTTATCCAGCCTAAACCAAAACAGATGATGGCCCACAAGATGGGGACCAATGGGATGAAGCCCCTTCCACTGTAAGCTAAGATCAGGTTCGGGACCATCTGAGGAGCCTGAACATACATAAATCCATGGGACCTGATGAGATGCAGCTCAGAGCCCTGAGGGAATTGGCTGATGTAGTTGCCAAGCCACTCTCTGTAACATATGAGAAGTCATGGCACTCGGCGAAGTCCCTGGTGGCAGGAAGAAGTGAAACATTGTGCCCATTTTCAAAAAGGGTAGAAAGGAGGATCCTTGGAACTACCGACCTGTCAGCCTCACCTCTGTGCCTGGGAAGATCACAGAACAGGTCCTCCTAGAAGCTATGCTAAGGCACATGGAGGACAGGAAGGTGATTTAAGACAGCCAGCATGGCTTCACCAAGGGCAAGTCCTGCCTGACCAACCTAGTGTCTTTTTGTGGTGGAGTGGCTACATTAGTGGACAAGGGAAAAGCAACAGCTGTCTTCTATCTATCTGGATTTCTGTAAAGCCTTTGACACAGACCTCCACAATATCCTTCTCTCTAAATCAAGGAGATACAGATTTGATGGTGGATAAGGAATTGGTTGGATGGTTGCATCCAGAGGGTAGTAGTCAACGGCTCGATGTCGAAAAGGACATCTGTGGCAAGGGGTGTCCCTCACGTGTCCCTACTGGGACCAGTGCTGTTTAATATTTTAATCAATGACATGGACAGTGTCATCGAATGCACCCTCACCAAGTTTGCTGATGACACCAAGCTGAGAGCTGCAGCTGACACACCAGAAGAATGGGATGTCATCCAAAGAGTTCTGGAAAAACTTGACAAGTGGGCCCATGTGAACTTCATGAGGATCAACAAGGCCAAGTGCAGGATTCTGCACATGGGTTGGGGCAATCCCCGGCATCAATACAGGCTGGAGGATGATGTGATTGAGAGCAGCCCTGCAGAGAAGGACTTGGGTGTGCTGGTTGATAAGAAGCTCAACATGACCCAGAAACGTGTGCTCGCAGCCCAGAAGGCCGACAGTATCCTGGGCTGCATCAAAAGAAGCATGACCAGAAGGTTGAGGGAGGTGATTCTGCCCCTCTACTCCTCTCTGGTGAGACCCCACTTGGAGTTCTGCATCCACCTTTGGAGCCCTCAGTGCAAGAAGGACATGGAACTGTTGGACATGGAACAGAGGAGGGCGACAAAAATGATTCGAGGGCTGGAACACCTCTCCTGTGAGGACTGGCTGAGAGAGTTGGGGTTATTCAGCCTGGAGAAGAGAAGGCTGCAGGGACACCTTACTGCGGCCTTTTAGTACTTAAAGGCGGGCCTATAGGAAAGATGGGGACAATATATTAGCAAGGCCTATTGCGATAGGACAAGGAGTAATGTTTTTAAACTAAGGAAGGGTGGATTTAGGCTGGATAGTAAGAAGAAATTTTTTACAGTGTGGGTGGTGAAATGTTGGAACAGGTTGCCCAGAGAGTTAGTGGAGACCCCATCCCTAGAAACATTTGAGGTCAAGCTGGATGGGGCTCTGAGCAACCCAATCTTGTTAAAGATTCCCCTGCTCATTGCAGAGGTGTTGGACTAGCTGATCTCAAAAGGTCACTTCCAACCCAAAGAATTCTATGATTCTATGATATGATTAACTAGATGATCTTTAAGGTCCCTTCCAACCCAAACCATTCTATGATTAGATGAATAGGAAATTAAAAGATGCACAGACAGCATCAATACCAATACTAACTAACTTTTGAACAGGCCACCCCTGAGGGTCTGTGTCCATGGGTGACTGATGCCAGGGCAAGACATCCAATGGGCCTGTGGATGACCCAGCCTGAAGGAAGGACACCCCTGAGGGACCAAAGCAGCACGATACCCTTACCAACGGTAAAAAGAGCCATCAGGCACACAGCCTTACTTCCTGTGCTGCCTGTCACCTAAGCTGGAGGTGTAACCTTCAGTGAAATCTTGGTAAGTTTTATAAATGGGCAGGAGACAGGAGTTTATGTAAGTGTTTGTATAAATGTTTATGTTCATGTTTTGCTTTTCATAATTCTTGAGTTAGTGAATGAAGGTGTGTGTTGGATAACAATAAGTCAAATAAATTCTCCAACCCTAGACTGCTTTGCCTGCAGCTGATGGTGAAAGACATCCATTCAAATGCGCAACTCGTTCTGAGACTGTCACAGGAATGATTCTGTGAGGTACTAGAGTTAATGGCTGCTTTTGAGAAGCTGAAAAATTTTAGATGTCTGTTATCATATAAAGCCATCAGCTTCTCAATTCAGATCTCTCTTTCTCTCTTCCTGATCGAAAGAACTGCAGTCAGGAAAGCTTCTTGTCAAAAACTATGTTGGAATTAATGTGTCTTCATGAAATGTTTCCACCTCAACAAGCAGTAGTTTTCCAACAACAAAATGTTTGTTGTCAAAAATATTCCAAGTAAGATGTACCCATGGGCACACATCTCTGGAAAACAGGCCCACAGGACTACATGTGGTAGAACTAGATAAAAAGAAGTGATTTGTATGAATAGACGCTTGTCAAATAAAAAATGTCTTACACTAGGCCATGATGCTGAAGAAATATAGCAATTCTTGCCAAAGAAAGAAAAAAAGAAAAAAAGAAAAAAAGAAAGAAAGAAAGAAAGAAAGAAAGAAAGAAAGAAAGAAAGAAAGAAAGAAAGAAAGAAAGAAAGGAAGAAAAGAAAGAAAGAAAGAAAGAAAGAAAGAAAGAAAGAAAGAAAGAAAGAAAGAAAGAAAGAAAGAAAGAAAGAAAGAAAGAAAGAAAGAAAGAAAGAAAGAAAGAAAGAAAGAAAGAAAGAAAGAAAGAAAAGAAAGAAGGAAAGAAAGAAAGAAAGAAAGAAAGAAAGAAAGAGAAAGAAAGAGACAAAGAGAGAGAGAAAAAAGAAAGAAAGAAAGAAAGAAAGAAAGAAAGAAAGAAAGAAAGAAAGAAAGAAAGAAAGAAAGAAAGAGAAAGAAAGAAAGAAAGAAAGAGACAAAGAGAGAGAGAAAAAAGAAAGAAAGAAAGAAAGAAAGAAAGAAAGAAAGAAAGAAACAAACAAACAAACAAAGGAAGAAAGAAAGAAAAATAAGTTCTGCAAACTGAAGATAAACGGTGAAAGGAGACAGACAAGAACTCTGGCAAGAGAAGCTGGATCTGGCACACAGCAATGAAAGGTCTCTGCTGATGACATTAGCAACCCAGTGACGCATCAAGTGACATAAAATAATACAGAATCACTCTGTGAAAATATATCATGAGTTGCTATGTGAATAAAGGGCATACTGTATTTGTCTTGTATCATACGGAGATCATCAGCTAAAGATATTAAAGTTCTACTTTTATACAAACTGTGAGTGAATAAATGATAATAGTTACATGGTGAAAATATTCTGCAATGGAAAATAACAGCAATTATACAGAAAGTTAAAAGGAAAGCCAAATAGACTTCATTACCTGGTCTCCCATAGCATCACAAAGCTTAAAATTTTATGACCATTGCTTACACATAAAAAAAATTTTGACTATTTTTTGTATAAAGAATGAATTTTATATAATTATAATAGTTTATCTCACATTGTTACTAAATGTAGACCTGGATATAAGCATAATTTATTTAAATTATTTGTGTTATTAATAGAAATCTTTTGGACAAAAATACCAGTTCGATATTAATAAGTGGAAACAGGTTCTAACAGAGAAAGTCTGACTTGAAAATATTTGGATCCTTTAGGTCAAATGTTCACAAGCAAATTAAAAAATAAACAAAAGCTTGGATTATATGTGTACCTTTGTGTCCTTAAGTGTAAGGGCATAGGTGAAATTGTTGCATTGGGAAATAATGTGAAATGTTATTCCATCACATTTTTCTAAAGCTTTGCTTCCTTTTAAGGGTTCCTTATGAATGGACTGATGCCACCAAGTGTAACGCTCTTTTTGCATTTTTCAGTCCTTTGTGTCTGTGCTGCTCATTCACAGAAATTAATCACCTATTGATCTTCTAAGAAGTATGAGTTTGCACACAGGTTTTGTTGCCTGTGAGAACCGCTGTACGACAGGAAAGTAGGAAAGCAAGGAAAGGAAGGAAAGGAAGAAGAAGAGCAAGGGAGGGAGAGGAGAAAGGAAGGGAGGTAGAAAGAGAGAAAGTGAAGGGGGAAGGGAGAGAGGGACGGAGCGATGGAGGGAGGAAGCAAGGAAGGAAGGAAGGCAGGAAGATAATTTTTTGTTGTTCCAGTCCTCTTTTGAACTCTTTACTGCAATTAGTATATTTTCCTAAGACTATACACTACAAATACTGCTTCAGTATCAAACAGAGCTTAATATATGGGCTGCTTATGGGTTGATATTCTTGTTTATGAGCATGGCTACTGTTGTGGTGTTTTTTGTCTGCCCCCTCCCCTCTGCCCCTGAACAATGCTCCTTCTCTCTTTTCAGTGAGGACGCATTGTATGCAAAGAAATCTAGATGGGAGACTAAGCTCCTTAGGGCTTTGCAAGTGTACAAGAGATTTGCGGTTTGAATTGGTACTTTGTTTCCTGGCATCTAGAGATTCAAAGTATGCAAAAGAAATAATCTTCAAATATGATCATTAAACATTCTCAGTTCATAGTTTATTTTAAGAAGAGAATAACAAAGACTGGGCGCTTCTGTTCAGCCATGAACATAGCTGGTTTGCAAATCAGTGCTAGGGAATGAAAAGGGTTGAGGCAGTTCTGCACAAGCCATCTTCTGGAGTAGAATTAGAGAGTGGAAAAATCCATGTAATAATAAACTATGTACCAAGCTCCCTCCATATTGCAGTAGTCTTTCAAGCCACTTACTGACCTGCAAGTCGCCGTTCTACAAGCTGTACTGAAGGTAACTTGTCTTTAGGTTAGTCATTCACCATTTAGTAAGGAGTACACAGTGGAAGAAAGGAGCAGTGAGGATGTTGCATGTCTTGCCCCATCATGGAGATTTTATTCACAGCAGATAGCTGAAGCAGATATCCACATGTGATAAGGTCTTGAGATTTTGCAGTTCACACAAAAAAGTCAAGACTAAAATTTGCAGTGTTAAGGCAGTGACCATCTATAGGATACTGCACAGAGTAACAGCAACACATGGCATTCAGAGAATGGGTACTGTACACAAATTCCCAGCAAAACAATGTGGCTGCCATATCAATGTATTTGTGAGGATGAGAACTAAAAGGTCTGTCTTTCTGTTAAAACTTTTGGGAGCCACTTCACCAAAGACGAACTTAGTATTGTTTTAAAATAGTTCTCCTTTATTCTTTCACAGCTTTTAGAGACTGCTTAGTCTGGTGCCTTTGAAACTCTGCAATGGGAAAGGGTATCAGGAATTTATGTATAATCCCTGGACATAGCAGCAGTGATTGCCATGAATTCTAGAGCCTTCTTGAACAGCAGGAGACACTAATGCAGCAAATGTCAGCAAATACTGGCCAGACTTGTCCCATCTTCTTCTTTTCCCTAGATACACCTCTGCAGAACTTCTTCTTTGTTACATGATGATATTTGATTTTCACCTAGGTAAAGCACACAGTCTTGTCTTGTGGTATTTGGAATGCCAGACCTCTTTGCATCCATTACTAGCCAACCAAACATAGAAGTAAAAGCAAAACAAGCAACCCCTGCCCCCCCTGCCCCGAAAGGGGAGAGTAACATCAAGACTCCGAATGTCTGCTAAAGCTCCGTGTCTGATCATAGTTTCTCTCTCTTCTTCGCCCTTTTTAGTACGGGGAATTCTTACATGAGGTGGTGGCAGCTGATCCCTACTAGAAGCAGGGACAGGGTACTGGTGACAGCACGTTTCAGGTATTGCAGAAGCAGTATGACCTCTATGGGGTGGCCACCACTGGCTGGATCCTGCTGCTCTTCTGTTCCTGAGCAGATTAGTCAACTCAAATTGCCTGACTTGTTATGAAGGGCTTTAAACCAGGAATGATGAGGAAGGGAGAGAGTTACCAGCAGCTCTATGAGGGAGCAATGGACAAGAATGGCAAGAAAAGGGCCTGGGGTGATGTGAAAAAAGAGGAACACATAATCAGCAAAACAGGGCTTAAGCAGAGTCACCTCAAACATTACATGTAAGGAAGGAAGTGCCTACACGGCATCACTACCACAGGAAAAATGCAGAGCCTTTCTGGAAATCAGCATGCCAGGGTGCCTGTCTGAAGTGCCTGTACATGGTTGCAGCACGGAGAATAAACACAAGGAATTAGAGATCCCTGTGGAGTTGCAGGGCTATGGTCTTGCTGGGATCACAGAGACATGATGGGATGGCACCTATGACTAGAGTACTATAATGGATGGATACAGGCTTTTTAGGAAAAACTGGATGGGAAGACAACGATGGGCAGTTGTCCTTTTTGTGAGAGCATCTAGAGTCCATGGAGCTCTGCCTGGGGTTCGATGATGAGTCAGTGACAGATTTTGGTCAGGGTAAAAGATCAGACCAGTATAGGTGACATTATAGTGGGTGTCTGCTTTAGGCTGCCTGATCAGGAAGAAAAGTAGATGAGATCTCTTTCAGACAGCTGGAAGCAACCTCACATTCACAAGTTGTGGTCCTTATGGGGGCATTGAACCACCTCAATATCTGCTGGATGGGCAGCAAAGAAGAGCATAAGCAATCCAGGAGGTTCCCAGAGAACACTGATGACAACTTTCTCACCCAGGTGATAGAGAATGTGAGGATGAGGGCCTTTCTGCTGGACTGCATAGTCACAAGAGAGGAGGGGCTTGTTAACCCTTCCACAGATACAGAAACTCTTCTATCTACATCTCATAACATTTTTTATTTTTAATCTCTGCCTTGTGCTAAAGAAATAGCTACTTTAGATACTACTGTACCTTACATGTGAAATGTTCAGACTTTTGGAGACAAACCAGCATCTTATATGTGTGCCACAAACAGAGTATTTGTTCATCCTAGTGAAAATTTCACTTCCATCTACAATTACAGCATAAAACTAAACAGAAAGACAACTAAACCCAGATTGCAGATTGTCTAAACATTTCAGGGTCTTTGTAATTTTGCCACCTCATTTAGTCTGTCCCTTTATTTACACTTACATAGAAATGAAATATATATTTTTGAGTCATGATATTTGAACAGAGGAAAAATATAGATGTAATGAATATTGATACTGGAATACACACAAGTGATAATTACGTCTCATAATTAGTGTTTTTCTAATGGAATTCTTCCACCAGGCTCTGTGGAGTACTACAGTCACAGAGTTCAGACCCATCTGAAGTTCTGTTAGGAAAACTAGCCTTTGTGTTGAGCCATACTGCAATCCAGTTCTGCAAGAGATAAAAAATGTCTTTCAGGAATAGTAAAAAAGCTTAACACAAAAAACCCTGAAGAAATAAATGCATTTACCATATCTAAACCAAAATCAAACAACAGTTCCCTACCCCAATCCCATCTAATTACTGAGCGTAATTTCTCAGGGAATGAACATACCACATGTTGAATAGTTCTTTCATTTAGTGGAGAAACAGATCATATATAACCAGACAAGGTGCTTCTTAAAATCAGACATCTTTTCCTTCAGAACCATAGTAATCTTGGAAAATTCATTTTAGCAAATGCAAAATGTTCAATATAGAGGAAATTCAACAAAACTTAAAAAAAGGTGTTTAATGATCAGACTGCAGGAATTTTAACACAATACTGAAAATTCAGAAAGTTGGAAAATGCGCAGGTGAGGAACCAACTGAGAAAACAGGATGTTAGTCCCAGTCTCTGACAGTTCTACATCTCCAGTAGCACTTGTCTCAATTCTTCATATTTTGTTTGGTGATCCACCAAAAGAATGATGCTCGTCAAAATATTTTGAATTTTAAAAATAGTACACCAAAAACTGAGATAAAAATATGTTTAGCAAATGTGGAAGCATGGAAAAATATGTGCTGAATTGGAATTATTCACCTCTCTAGGTACTCCTTTCTTACCTGCCTGGAAGAAGTCCCAGATTTTAAGGCTTACATTATAAGTCGAGAATTTAGAGAGAAAGAATGTTTTCAAAAATTCACATCTGAAATATGAAACAGTGTCATTTTTTTCATAATTCTGGGCTTTCAGACAGACCAGAGACTACTCATTGGGTAGCAATGAAATAGTTTAAGGAAAGTGAGAAGTCAAACCCCTGAATTTTGTGCAATTTTTAAAATAGAACAATGAAAGAGATCTAAAAGCTTATTGCAAAATCAATTACAAGCCCCAGATCTCACTGAGTAGCAGATAGGCAGTGCTGTGTATGGACTATTGGAGTACTCCATACTGGAGTACTTTGATTTTTTTTAATTGATTTATTTTCAGAGCTTGAAAACAAACAGAAAGGATAAAAGTAATTTTGACTGACCTGCCTGCGATATCTTCTCTCTAAAATGACAGGCTAATGGTAGAGAGGGAACTTTGGGCAGCTACTGTTTCTGCCAGATGTGTGGATAAGGAGGAGAAGGCTGTGGACATGGGCAGTGCCAGGCAGAATCACTGTACAGCTAGTGTCTGGGATTTTAATTTGATGTTTTGAGAAGGAGTGTGGAGGAATAGACAGGACACTTCAGTCCTACTGTCAATGTATAACTGCGGTTGCTTGTATAGTCAGTGCACCAGCAGGAACTTGTTATGATGACTCATGAACCTTTCTCCCCCCTTCTACCCCTGTAGCTATAAAACCCCACATGACCATGGCAACTGAGATTTGGTGACCATCTTCAATATGATGCACGTTTTGCATAGGGGTATGAAGATGGGAAGAGATGCAGTGTAGGAAGACGTTGGGAGCTGATGAGAGCAGAATGAGAGTTTATGAGGCCAGGACAGAGAATCAAGCCAATAGAGGTGACACAATGGTGGGAGTGTGTCTGTCCAACAAGGAAGCAGGTGAAGCCTTCTTCAAAGCACTGGAGGAAGCCTCTGTGTCACAAATCCTGGCCCTCACTGGGGACTTTAATTTCCCTGACGTTAATTGGCAAGGCAGAACTCTTGGGTGTGAGTAGTCAAGATTTCTGTAGGACATCACGGATACCCTCTTGATACAGGTAGTGTATGGGCTAATCAAGGCTGATGCACAATTGGATATGCTGTCAGCTAATAATGGAGAACTGGTTGTTGATGTAGCAACGATTGCCTTGGCTGTAATGACCATGGTATAGCAGAGTTCGAAATACGCAGGGGTGCAAAGGACATAAGTAGCAGAGCAAAGACTAGACTGTTCCAGCATTTGACAACCCTCTCAGTAAAGAAATGCTTCCTAATGTCCAGTCTAAACCTCCCCTGGTGCAGCTTTGAACCATTCCCACAAGTCTCGTAGCTGGATCACAGGGAGAAGAGCTCAGCACCTCCCTCTCCACTTCCTCTCCTCTGGAGGCTGTAGAGATCAATCTGGTCACCCCTCAGCCTCCTTTACTCCAAACCAGACAAATCGAGTCCTCAGCCACTCCTCATAGGACACGCCCTCCAGCTCTTTCAACAGTTTTGTTGCCCTACTCTGGATGCATTTAAGAACCTTAAAATCCTTCTCAAATTGTGGGGCTCAGAACTGCACACAGTTCTCAAGGTAAGGCTGCACCAACACTAAATACGGTGGGTTAATCACCTCTTTTGACTGCCTGGCTATACTGTGTTTAGTGCACCCCAGAATGCAGTTAGCAGGCGTAGGTGGAGAGGAGAAGAGGATGACATGACCCCATGAAATTCAGCAAGCATGAGGTTGAGCCCTACCCTGAGAAGGCTGAGCCATGCAGGGATGCAGATTGGGGATGACAGGACCAGGGAGGAGCTGTGGGGGAAGGCTCTTGGCCCTGGTGGGCAGCAAGCTGAGTATGGGCCAGCCGTGTGCTTAGGTGGCAACAAGGGCAAGAAGCACCTTGGGTGAACAGGACATGACGCTGAGGACCAGGGGAGGGTAGGGACTCTGCTCAGTGCCTGTCAGACCCTGTTTGGGTACTGCCTCCAGTTTGAGGCCTTGAACAGGGGAAGGATGTTCATAAACATGGCCAAGTTCAGCAAAAAGCCAGCAAGACGGTCCTGATCTGGAGCCCTTGCCCTGTGAGGAGAGGCTGAGGGAGCAAGGCTTGTTCAGGTGGGAGAAGGGAGCACCTAGCAGCATCTCCAGCACTGATAGCAGGGGATGTAGGAGTCACAGCCGGCCTCTTCACAGAGGTGTCTGGTGGGAGAGCGAGAGGCAGCAGCAGAAGCAGAAACATGTGAGGCTCAGGGTGGAGGTAAGGAGAAACCTTTATCATGATAACAAAAGTCAAAAAGTGAAGCTGGGAATCTGAGATGTTATTCTGTCTCCATGCTTCAGGGTTTTCAAGCCCTGAAATGACAAATGCCTGGGCAAACTGGTCTGCTGTTCTGCTCTGGGCATGAAGCTGCACTAGACACCACAGAGGTCCCTTCCTACCTGATCTATCTTTTGATTCTGTCATTACTGGTGTGGTGAAGTGTGAAGATACTGTGTGGTATTGGACAGGGAATGGTGGGTAGAAAAAGAGAAGTGGCTGGCCTGGGATCCTAGCTAGATCCAAAAAGCCTGGGAAGAAAAGAATCTTAAAGAAGAAGAAGAAAACAGGATGACTGGAGTGGAACTTGTAGGGAATACTCAAACTTTTTCAAAAAATAAACAGTGTAGTGAGAGCACAGTATGGACTGGATCCAAACTACATTATTTTAATGTGGCAAAGTGCAGTAATAAGGACTCAGGACTGTACACATGGATTCGTAAGCAGTGGCAATCTGGAGTCTGAAAACTCTATGACAAAGACAAAGACAATAATCATTCAGTTGTGATAATATGAGACTCTTGCTTTAATTGCTTGGCCACCATGTAATGAAGCAGGGTGAGTACTGTTTCCAGTTCTTGATCCCAGGAGAACAGGACTGCATAACTCTGTAATGAAGACGCCTGTAACCAGGTCCCTTTTATTGGACTAATATAAATATTTGGTATTCTTAACAGACTCTAAGCCACAGTGTGTTCAGCTTTATTTCATTGTGTACATTTACACAGACTGAGTTAAGGGGACAGAAATTAGATTCTGCTGATTAAGGATTGTACTAGTTTTGGCCAGGATAGAGTTAAACGTCTGCTTAGTAGATTGTGTGGGACTATGTTTGGATTTGTGATGAAAACAGGGTTGATAACACAGGGATGTTTTAGTTATTGCTGCTCTGTGCTTGTACGGAGTCAAGACCTTTTCTGCTTCTCATAGTCCCACCAGCAAGTAGGTTGGGGATGTGCAAGAAGTTGGGAGGGGACACAGCTGGGACAGCTGACCCCAACTGACCAAAGGGATATCCCAGACCATATGATGTGGTCTGATGTGATTAGCAATATATTGTGCTCAGCAATAAATCTGGAGGCAGGTGGAAGTTGGTGGGGGCTGTTGTTTCTCAGGGACTGGCTAGGCATTGGCCAGTTGGTGGTGAGCAACTATTGTGTTTTTCGTCACTTGTTTTTCTTGTCTTTGCTTTGTTGTGTTGTTATTAACACCCCCCCCCCCCACATTTTCTAAAAAAAAAAATTATTGAACTGTCTTCATATCAACCAATGAGTTTTTGCACTGTTACCCTTCTGATTCTCTTCCCCATCTCACTGCATGAGCTAGCGCCTGTATGGTGTTTAGCTGCCTACCATGGGTAAATCATGACAAGAATCTAAGTGCTACACAGAATTTTGCTAGTTCTCAACAGCAGTGGGATGACTAAGGTTAAAGGGTGACTAGGCTAAGAGATTTGAACTGTTAGTTCAAGATATTCTTGACTGTTTACATTATATGTCGTTTGGTTTCTAGCGCTTTCGAATATGCTGGAGAAGAAGTAGAAGAGATCAGGAACAGGATCTGTCAGAACAGAGAAGATAAGAATGTAGGTGAACTGTGACTCCAGTGCATGTTCTTTATGTGAAGGAGCCTCTTTTTTGTCCTGTGAACAGCACAGTTTACCTGTAATCCAGGTTCTTTGCTCCTTTGATTTCTGTGTCTTTTATTGCTTCAGAGGGCAAGTTGGAGGGCCTGCCTCTGTCATCACAGAGCAACTGCGGATGGCTTGCTTTGTTGGGGGGGTGTAGCATCCTTTAAAAGTTGTAGCAAATAGTGGGTCCTCTGGGTGTCTGCTTATGTGATTTCATCGTACAGAATCTGAGGGTGAAAAATTTGCAAGCGGGGTCTATCCTAGTCCATGTTGTGCAATGTTTTATGTATGGGGAGTTTCAGGTCCTTCTTAGGTGTTTGCTTGCCATTGTGGCAGATCGAGGTGCATGTAAAACAGATGTGCTTTGACAGAGGCTTTCCTAGGTGTGAATCCTTTGTGTTGCTGTTGCAGACAGGATGAGGGGCATGGTGTTTAGAGCAATTCTATTCTGTACTTTACAGTGTCACGGTGGTCTCAAGTTTTGCAGGTATGACAGCCCTACAAGCAGAGCCCTACCAGTCTCACAGGTTTTTAGTAGTTTATTTACCCTGCCATAAGTTAAGGAGGAAGAGGTATCTGACCACAGTTTCCTACCGTCATGTCAGTTTGGTGGTGAGTTAACTGCGTGATCAGGTTGTCTGACACTAGGATGCCCTCTTGTACCTTGAGTATTGCAGCCATGCTCTAATGATGTGTAAGGTCTCAGGCTGTATAGCTTCAGACCCACCTGACACATCTGGGAGGTGACCTTTGACTTAAATGCCTTGTGTTAGGCTTCCTTGTGAATCCCATAAATTTCATGGATCACATTGTACTGTCTTTTAAGTTGAAGTGAGGATCTCTTTTCTGTATATGAGATATTTTCTGCTGTTCTACACAGCACTGGTAAAGTGCCTCATTTCTTATGGGCCTTGGCCTTTCTGTCAGTTTTCCGGAGTTCATTAAGCACTGGCCTGGGGCTAGTAGGTGTCTGGAGTCCCCTTCCTTTCCTCTTCCGTGCTGCCTCTAATCCTGCAGCTGAAGTTTTAACAGGCCCTCACCTCCCACATTCCTTTCCCACTGCAAATAGATCATGTACAGTCATGGACAGTAACTACTGAAAAACAGTTGCTTGGGCAAACTAGTTAGGAATTGATTGTAGAATTGTTGCTTAGGTCACTCTCTCTGGGAGGCATACTATTTCATTTTCAGATGCCCGGTAGCATTTCAATGCAGATGTTATAGTACTGATTGTTTACTATTCTGAGCAATTTTTTTGAGTAGAATAGGAGCATGGAACCAGGAAAATGCATAGAAAAGTATTTTTTTAGAGCTTATTCTGGGTTTGTTTTGGAGAGGGATTTTAACGGAAAAATTCAGTAGTGAAGCTTGCACAGAATTATTGTAGTTCTTCATTAATAAGTTGCCTGTATATTTTTCTTTTAAGTGGGTCATCGTTTGTCTCATCTTTATTTTTTTCTAAGTTGTCTTACTTTTCAACAGTCCGCAGAACAGAAACTGTGAATTCAGGACACACTGAAACCAAAGGGAATAATTCTCTTAATACAAGGAAGAACAGCATATAAATGGAAGAAACTTCAGTAGAGGCTAGAAAATTACTGGATGGAATAGATAAGTATAAAAATGTATAAAAGCACAATCATACAACGTGTTAATCTTTCAGTATTTTAATACTTTGAACAAAGTTTTGCATACCTTTTTTTATTTCATTACTCTCTCCATTAGTTGTTATTGGTTGCTTTAGAAGTAATGTTCCATTGAAAACAATGCTTTTGTTCTTTTGAATTATAATGCATTCTTTGTACTCAGGAAAATGTGATTAGAATGTGTTACCTCTTAAACACTAACTCTCTGTAAATGAAATATATATGATTTCTTTAACCTCAGTGAAGGTGTACACCTGCATAACAGTGAAGAAAAATCCATTTCACTAGTTCAAGGAGAAAAGCATATTAATAGCTGGCTTTTGAGTTTTCTTTATTACAGTTTTAAAATAAATTTCAAATTATACAAAGCTTTCACAGGTTTCATACTCTGATTCACCTTTAACTGTCACGACAAATTTGTATGAAGTGTTACATTTGTATTTTACACCTGTTATGTTGGAGTAATTTGCTGCTATTCCTGCACAATTTTAAATCTTGTGATATTGTTCAAGTATAATACATATAGGAAAAAGTTCTTGTTCTACAGTGACACATAATGAAAGGGTGCACTATTTTCATATGTGACAAATTTCTCTTGGTACTGAAAATTGCGATTGTGGAGTCACCCCATTGAAATAAGATTGTGTTCAGCATAAACCAGGCTGACTTACATACTAAAACTTGAAATACTATACAAATTACAGGCTTGGAGTACTTGCTGTTTTTGCTTCTGTGCTATTTCTTTATTAATGCCGTTTACTTAATAAAGCATATTTCTTTAGTAATATTAGGTATTAAAATCCCTTAAGCCTTGTTAAAATCCCTACATAAAGCAAATTGAAAGAGAAGTACCAGACTCTGTGCCCTCAGTTCAGAAAAAAGTTTAATTATAAGATTAGAGAAGAACAAAATCTTCAGCGTATTTATACTTTCAGGTATAAGGAAAACATTTTGATATCTTGTAGATTCTGGTGATAGATTAATTCCATGTCTTGATTATCTCTGATCAAAACCTGAATCTGAAAATTAATCTCTCCCATCCCAGCCCAATATTGACCAACGATAGCAATATAACTGCTACCTCTGAATTAATCTGAGATTGAGACGTAAATGCCAACACAGCACAAGTAAAACTGCTTGCAGAATCTTTGCTCTGGACAGTACGGGTCGCAATAAATATAAAGACAAGTGGTCTGAACTACCTTTGGGTACATATTGAAACAGTTAACCCATGTCCAGTGTCCAACTGGATTATATAGCCCTCATGGCAGCGTGTGTCCTTGCATAGTCCTGATATGCCTACCTGAGTATGGTCAGGCACTCGTTCTGCTACAAAGTCTTAATCTAAACAGTAAGGTGCTTTGATAAATAACAAGGGCAGAAAATATAATGTGCTACTTGCAGAAGCGAAGTTTTCTCTCTGTGCAGACAGCAGGCAGATCACAGTAGTATGCTGGGCTGCGGAGATGCCTGGGTCAAGAATCTCTCTCTCTTACCCCAGGTCAGGAACCAAGATGTAGGCTATTTCAGGGACAAAAGCCATCTAAGAACTACTCTTGCATTGCTCTATCTATGTGGCTTACAGTAAAGGCACATTTTACCTCCTAATTTGAAAGTACTGGTTTACAGTATGAATTTCACTCAAACCATAAAATGCCACCTAGCACAGAATATTTGTATATTCCTTCTTCAAATAAACACAGCAATTCTGTTTAGTAAAATATGCAATAAACTTTGGAAATGATCAATCGCTTTGTTAGAACTAGCAAACTGTGAAATGTGGTTCAGTTTCCTGGAAAAGTCAATGCTGTATTTCCAAATTAAAAATCCAGAGTATTATAAAATGTCTTTATATCATCATTCTAAGCTGCCTAGGAAAAATTCCCCAGCAAAAGAATATCTTCATTTTTTTTTTTCAGTTAGAGCTGTTGACATTGAAAGCCAGAGAATCAAATAAAATACTATAGTATAAAATCAAATGTAATTCAGCATAACACTGGAGACAACATCTATTTATTTAATTAATGCGATATAGTTGGGCTTGTCTGATGTAAAATAGGTCCTGGCTTCACAGTACAAAGAAATTGTACAGGTGTATAAGTTCTGTGGAGTAAACTTCTGTGGTACACAAAGTTATGACTCATTTTAAAATAATACTTTTTATTTCTGTGACATATTTTTCTACAAGTCTTTAAGAAAACTTACAGGTGGGAACTAATAAAGCACCATAACATCCCTATGAAGGAAATAACGAATCTTAGATGACTACATACTGATAGAGAACTAAAATAATTCTAGATAACCTTTTCTATATAGTGCAGCTTTGAAGATGGGTGATATACAGTAGCATCAAGAACTCACAATTTTTTTTGTTTGTTTTTAATTTTCATTACACGATTTTGTAAAAAGCAGAGCTGTTTCATTCTAAACTGTGTTATTGTAGGCCCCTCCAGTTATCTGTCTTTAGGGAACAGACAGGTTTTTCTTGGACTTTTTTGCCTTTCGATGACACTCATTTTCATCCTCTACTGTTTTCTGAGGGAAGCAAGCCATTTTCACTTATATGTCATGCAAATGTTTGTGACATTTAGGTTCCTGAGGAGAGTTTTATATGTCATCATGTATTTGACCTATTGAATTCATGTTCATATTCAGTCCTCTTCATTCCATTTCTCTATACAACTGCTCTGTTATACTTGACCCTTTAGACTGTAGGTCTGGAATATAAATTAGATTCCATGTGGGCATTTAAAATGTATCTTTCCTATATAAACTGGTGGGGTATGAACTTAAAAGAACACAGTCAGCAAATTGTTTAAGAGTGCTCTTGCATCCCATGCATTTGCTTTTGTGTACAGATCCTGCAGGAGAAATAGAAACTACGTAAGTTTCAGTGGACCACACAAGATCAAAAGGACATTAGTTACTTTTATGTGTATTTTTTAATGCATCTTACAGCAGGAAGACAACATAGTGGTAACAGCATTGTTCTATTTCATAGATTATGCCTATGGCATATGTGACATATCATACATGGTAACATAGTTATGCTATACTCAACTAAGTTTGCCTCACAACATCAACATGCTTTATACAACAAATTAGAGGTGAAGACATTTGCTTTTAAGGGCAGTGATTTGACTATGGAAGAGGTATGAAATTGAAGTGACTATAATATGACTTGCACAAATTGCAAAACACTTTCAGAAGCTGTGGCGTTATTTTAACGCTGTAATGGTTTTGGTGGGATAGAGTTAAATCTCTTTATAGTAGCTGATGCGGGGCTTTGTTTTGGATTTGTACTGAAAATAGTGTTGATAACACGCTGATGTTTTAGCTACTGCTGAGCAGTGCTTACACAGCATCAAGGCCTTTTCTGCTTTTCAGACTACCCTGCCAGTGACTAGGTTGGAGGTGCACAAAAAGCTGAGAGGGGACACAGCTGGGACAGCTGACCTCAGCTGACTGAAGGGATCTTCCATACCAAATGACATCATGTCCTGCAACAAAACTGGGGAGAAGTTTGGTGGGAGGGCTGCTGCTTGGGGACCGACTGGACATCGATCAGTTGGCGGTGAGCAATTCTTCTCATCTGCATCAATTGTCTTTCTTGGGTTTTATTTTACTCTTTCCTCGTTATTTTTTCTATTTTCTTTACAATTTTTAAAGATTATTTTTATTTCTTTTTAATCATTAAACTGTTGTTATGTCAACCCATGAGTTTGTTTCTCACTTTTATCCTTCCAGTTCTTCCTCCATGTGACCAGGGGAGAATGAAGTGAATGAGCGGCTGTGTGGTGCTTAGTTGCCAGGTAGAATTACACCCCAGTCCTTTCTGGCACCTAGAATGGGGCCTGAAATGTTTGACATAATGACAGATACTACCAGAGCAAATTGAAAGGGATTTAGATCTGTTAACAGTTGCTAGTCATTATATTGATTCATCTGCTCTCAGTATTAGTTTGTCTGATCTGTGCCATGCTCTTTTTTTTGCTGTATGTGTTAAAGATTGGTATTGGCTTTTGCAGTTTCCTGTGCTCTGTAGAACCTGGTCATGTTTTGCCTGGGAAATTTATTATTAATACACTGGCCTTGAGCGTAGTCTGGTATTGGGGCTCTGTAGTGAAGCCATTACTGTACTTTGAGTACCATCTCATGGAGACAATTAACAGTTATACATCTTACTCTGCGAGTTATTTTTGTAGAGGAAATGCAAAATGGCATACTCACATCCTTCTGTGATTTTTTCCGCCTCATTACAGTAACTTTTTAGTATCTTGAAGATCCTTGGGTTGGTTGTCAAAATTCTTCTATTGGTATTTCTTAGGTATATTGTTTTGGCTTTTTTCTAAGGTTAACAAGCTATTTAGGAATATGCACAGGTCCCGCAGAAGTGTCATTATGAGTGGCAAGATATGTGGGAGAATATGGGCAGGTATCTAAAAAGCTTTTTCCCTCTAATGGCCTGAAATTTCACTCCTGAACAAGTGCAGGATCCTGACAAAGTGACAACATCTTTGAAAAAAAATGCCCTGGCTATTCCAGAGTGGCACAACTACTGCACTGTGCTGTGGCCTGGGCAGCACCTACCAAACACTGTCCAATACTATTCAGCACCCTCAAGAAAACAGGGTCTCTGGATCTGAAAACATACCAACAGACACTATGGCTAAACTAGAGACCCAGCCCTGAAGTGTATCAGTTGCCTCTACAACTAAAAAGAAAGAATCGAAACAGAAGTCAGCTTGTTTAGTAAGGGGTGAATGAGCTTCTCTTAAGCAGGAGCAGGAAATAGAATCAGAAGAGGCAGCCTGTTCTGCAGCAGAGTAGTCACAAGAACAGAAGAAGGAAGGGAGTGAAATCATAAATGAGACAGAAACTGCCCGATCCCTGTCCCTAAGTGAGCTGTGAGACATGTGAAAAGATTTCAGCCCTCAACCAGGCGAGCAAATGCTCAGCTAGTTACTGCAATGCTGGGATATTGGGGCCAATCACCAGGAATTAGAGGCTAAGAAATCCTGGCAGCTGGGATCCCTTGCTAGGGATAACACTATTGGCAAAGGGCTTGAAAAAGGGCAGGAGTCCTCAGTCTTTGACGGTGACTCCTGTCAAGTGTGAGAGACAGATGTTCTTTCAAGGAAGATCTTGGAAATTCCCAAAGAAAACAGACCACCATTGAGGGAGTGTTTTGGTTTCGGCTGGGATAGAGTTAGTTTTCTCTCCAGTAACTGCTGTGTTTTGGATTTAGTATGAGAAGGTTGTTGCTAGTACACAGGTTTTCAGTTGTTGTTAAGAAGTCAGGGACTTTTTTCAGTTTCCCATATTAGGCTAATAGGCAAGTGTGCAGGAGCTGGGAGGGAGCATAGCCAGGCAGCTAACGCAAGCTGGTGAGTGGAAAGACTCCATATCATATGACGTCATGCTCTGTATATAAAGCTGGGGGGAGGGGAAGAAGGCGGGGATGTTCGGAGTGATGGCGTTTGTCTTCTCAAGTAGCCGTTACAAGTGACGGAGCCCTGCTTTCCTGGAGATGGCTGAACACCTGCCTGCGATGGGAAGTAGTGAATGAATTCCTTGTTTTGCTTTGCTTGTGTGCACAGATTTTGCTTTGTTAAACTGTCTGTATCTCAGCTCACGAGTTTCTCACTTTTGCCCTTCCCGTGCTCTCCCTCTTCCCATCGGTGGGGAGTGAGTGAGCAACTGTTTGGTGCTTAGTTGCTGGCTAGGGTTAAACCACAACAGGAAGGTATCAAATATCTGAGAAAAGTCAAAGGACCTGCACAGGGCATCCAGTTTTTAGTAATAAAATGGCAAGATGGTTATCATCATATCCCAATGGATGTGATCAATAAAATAACAGCTATGTGTCCACAACTAACAAAAAAGAAACACAAGCTCTCCTAGGTGTAATGGGTTTTTGAGGAATGCATATTCCAGGTTAGAGTCTGATTATAAGCCATCTCTGTTGGGTGATGCAGAAGAACAACTTTGAATGGGGCTCTGAGCAGCAGCAAACCTTTGAAAAATATTAAACAGGAGATAGTTCATGTAGCAGCACATGGGCCAGTCCAGTCAGGACAAGATGTGAAAAACATGCTTTACACATCAGCCAGAGATAATGGCCCCACCTGGAGCCTCTGGCAGAAAGCACCTGGAGAGAGCTGAGCTCAGCCTCTAGGGAGCTGGTGATACAGAGGATCTGAAGCCCATTACACTCCAACCAAAAAAAAAGTATTAGCAGCATATGAAGGAGTCCGAGCCCCTTCAGAAGTAGTTGGTACGGAAGCACAGCTCCTTTTGGCACCTTGATTGCCTGTGATGGGCTGGATGTTCAAAGAGAGGGTCCCCTCTACACATCATGCAACTAATGCAACGTGCAGTAAGTGGGTCGCACCGATCACACAACAGGGTCAAGTAGGAAATCCTGACCACCCAGGAATTCTGGAATTGATCCTGGACTGGCCAGGGGCTGAAACTGTGGAGTATTGCCAGAGGATGTGTCTCATACTAAAGAGGCCCCACTGTATAGTAAGTTACGAGAAAATGAGAAGAAATATGCTCTGTTTACAGATGGATCCCATCGTATTGAGGGAAAACATCAAAGGTGGAAATCTGCTGTGTGGAGTCCTACATGACAAAGCGCAGAAACTGCTGAAGGACAAGTTGAAATGAGCAAGTTTGCAGAAGTGAAAGCCATCCAGCCATCCTTATGTATTGCTGAATGACAAAAATGGCTGATACTTTATACTGACTCAAGAACGGTGGCAAATGCTCTGTGGGTATGGCTGCAGCAATGGAAGCAGACCAACAGGTAGAGCAGAGGCAAACCCATCTGGGCTGCTGAATTGTGGCAAGATATTGCTGTTGGGGTGGAGAGACTGGTATTAAAAGTACATCACACAGATGCTCACATACCCAAGCACTGTGCCACTGAAGAACATCAAAACAATGAGCAGGTGGATCAGGCTGCTAGAACTGAAGTGGCTCAGGTGGATCTAGACTGGTAACATAAGGGTAAGCTATTTACAGCTCTGTGGGCCCATGACGCATCAGGACATCCAGCAAGGGATGCAACATACAAATGAGCTCGTGATTGAGTGGTGGACTCCAGATAAACAAGCCAAGTGGCTAAAGCCTTTTTGATATAGAGGACAATGGCTGAAATATAAGTATGGAGAAGCCTGACAGATTGATTATATCATGCCACCACAAATCCACCATGGTGAGCACCATGTGCTTACCATGGTGGAAGTGACTGATATCGGACAGAAAAATTTAGATCTTAGTAATGCTTAGGTCATAGTAATATAGAGCAGAAATGCTTAGGTTGTAGTGACACTGTTTAGTTTAGGCCTGACTACTTTGTATAAACAATATATGCCTTACTAACAATTATGCCCTTCAAGAGGAGCTAGCAGACTGTTAAAAGGAGAACATCCAGCCCAGAAGGTGCCAAAAGCTGGATGACTGCCAAAGAAGCATGAAGTTAACAAAGATCTAGGGTAACTAGGAAAAAGATGAAGGTGGCAGGTGAAGATCACGACCTCTGACTCAGTTCAGAAACAAAAAGTCTGCACCCCCCAGCTTGCGAGCATGCGCAGTTAAGTAAGGAAGGAATATACCTCTAAGATAAGCATGTAATGCGATGAACCAGTCAGCATGTAATGAATAGTTTCTTTGTTTTTCTAAGAGTATATAGTCCTTGACTATATACTAGCACACATATAACAGTGTGATAGCTTTGTGGAATTATCACCTAGCACCCATATCTGCGCAAATATGCAATAAAGATGCCACCTCCGCTCTGTGTGTATATTGGCATACTGCACACTGGGCAAACCATCCCACTTTTGGGACAACACGTCTACTGGGTGATTGGAAACGTACCGTGACCCATGCCACAGCTTGGAATACTATCTAGGGCCTTCAAAAGCAAGATTTATGGTGACACAGCACCCCTGAAAGAATTGAATCAGACAACAGGACTCATTTCTGAAACAAACTCATAAACTGGGCCAAGTAGCATGATATTGACTGAGTGTATCACACCCCCTGTGATGCACCAGCCTCTGGGAAAACTGGATGATACAATGGTCTGTTAAAAACTACTCTGAGAGCACTGGGTACTGGGAGATTAAAGTGGTGGGACACAAATTTAGCAGAAGCTGCTTGGCTTGCTAACACTAGAGGATCTGCCAGTCAACTTAGCCCGGCACAATGAAAACCCCTGCACACTATGGAAGGAGATAAGATCCCCATAGTACACGTAAGGAACTGGCTGGGAAAAATTGTCTGAGTTATTCCTTCCTCAGGAAAGGGCAAACCTGTTCATGGGATTGTTTTTGGTTAAAGGACTTGGGTGCATTTTGTGTATAATACAGAAGAGTGGGGAAGTCCAAAGTGTAACTCAAGGTGGTTTAGTCTTGGGTGAAAATAATCCATGATTTGAGTTGACAGTAACACTGTCACCATACAGTGTGTCACCATCAGCTGTATGTCATCACTCTTGTGACTGCCATATGTCAGCCTCTCACTACTAGACAAACTAGAGGCAAGAGGAGGAATTTATTGCAATGTTAAAACTTCACCTAGTCCAAAGGGACCAGGGGTGGAAAATGTTATGGATACACCTTCGAATTGTTGTAACCCATGATTTGAGCTGCATTTTATAGGAAGTACTACAGCAGAAACCACGTGAACCAATGAAGGATGAATGTCTCAAGAAGAAATGCAAGGGCAGTAATGACCTGACTTGGGCTGGCTTTGGTGCCCAGTATCTCCACACAACACATCACATCTCCTGCCCTGAGTGAACAGCACAACAGACGAAGCCCAAAGTCATAGAACAAATGAGTTCAATTAACATTTTATGGATAGTTATGGACATTTTACATACAGTTTACTGGTGAAGGAGGGGTTAATGAGAAAGTATTGAGATAGGGTGGGACCCGAACCTGACATAAATGGTATGGAATAAGGGGTGGTGAATGTACTGGTTTTGGCTGCACATCAGTCAGTTGGTGGTGAGCAATTGTTTTCATTTGCTTCACTTGTCTTTCTTGGGTTTTATTTTACTCACTCTTTGTTATTTCTTTTTTCTCTTTTCCTTACATTTTTTACAGATTATTATTATTGCTTCTTTTGAGTTATCATACTGTTATTATCTCAACTCATGAGTTTATTTCTCACTTTTACCCTTTCAATCCTTTCCCCATCCCACCAAGGGAGTGTGTAGTGAGAGAACAGCTATGTTGTGCTTAGTTGCCAGCCAGGGTTAAAACACAACAGACGTTAACAAGCCTCAGCCTTACCCATTCTCAAAGCACATTTGAAGCAAAACTTATGACTCTGATGAGAAAGCTGAAGAGACACTAACTGTAGGGGCCACTGGCAACTGTAACGGTGAACACTAGTAAATGCACTGGCTCTTCAGCATCTCCCCAGATACTACTGGACTTTATAAATTTATTTGCTTTGGCTGTTTTATTGCATACCAATTGCAGTACGACGAACAAGTAATTGTCCTGAATGTATCTATGGCCAAATACCTAATGCTCTACGTATGAATAACATTTGCATAGCTAAATTCATGTTCAACTTTAGCAATCAGAAATAGTACCATCTGAGGATGTGAAGGTAGATAATAATAGAAATTAATTAAATGTATCTTTTTGCTGATGATTGCTATTTTTTTTAACCTCTGTATAGTTTTGATAAAATTTGGATTATTTTATATGAAATGGTTGTGATTGTTCTTCAGGCCCTAGGACACTTTTCCAGAAGAGATTGCATGACAAGGAAAATTATTATTGTGTTTAATATCATTATACAGTTCTACATGTAAAACACAGTACTTCAAAAGCAGTCTACTTTAGCTGAGCATGAAGTAAAATACTTTAAGTATTAGTAATCTAAGCATTTCTTATCTTATGCATTTGAAAGCAAGTATTACATTATCTTGTTTAGATACCTACAGAGAGAAAGTGAGAAAATATTACTGTGTGTTTCCATGCTCGTTGTCACAGCAGTACGGCCTGTTTAAACAACATTTTAGAACACTCTTTCTGCTGTGGACATTCATTTCTTCTTTCTTTCCATCTGTGCCGGCACAATTATTTTTGCGGCTGCAGTACAAACTGTACAATGAAATTGACCTCACTAAAAAAATGAAAAAACCACACCAGTGGCCGAATTTTTCTATTTTTTATACATCCCACTTCCCTGATACAATTCACAGGGAAGCAGTGGGAAGAATTATACTGGCAGGGCTAGCAGTGAAACCTGCCGCAATGTGAGAGCAGGAGGTGGGAATACCTTGAATGACCCCCTGTCTGAATTTGGGAAAATATTTACACTGTCAAATATTGCACATGGAAGACATAATTTCATCTTTAAAAATGCCTCCTCTCATGTAAGCATGTGTTTAATTTAGATAGAGTCAGCCTCATGCATGTATATAAACACATAACGTCATGTGTGTTTGCGTGTGCACATAGTCTCTTATAAAGGAACACTGTTAGCTGGTGCAGAGAGTTACTTCAGTCAAAGTAAGATTTGATAAACTGGCTGGGCAAAAAAAATAGAAGTCAAGCTGAGAAAGAACAGTTATGCATAGCCTGCATAACTTAATATACAAGTAAGAACATTAGTTAGCTTCCTATAATTGGAGATTTTTGGGATAAATCAATTTTGGTGTAAAGCACAAGGATTTAACTGCTTGCCTCTGAAGTGTCTCAATTAATTAATTTCTTGCTTCCAGGACCCAATAGTCAACCACTTTTGGTTTTGTAGCCAATATTTATTGACCTGTACTAATTACAGCTGTATTGTAGCTGTCACAGTTTAATTATAGATAGAAAGTAAGACAAAATTTACAGATGTGTTGATGCATATGGCCTGAATTCCACCTAAAATGTTTTGCTTAGTATTTGGTAATGGCTAACAGCCTGTGAAATCTCAAAGACAATCAGTTGGAAACATTAGACACAGGCACTTACAGCGTCTGGATGTGGTTTGCTTCTTCAGGCTATAGTCTTCTCACCACACCGTTTTTATTGTTTGGTTGGGATGGGTTTTTTGTAAGATTGTTTTTGGTTCATACTTTTTTCCCCTGGTCATTTTTCAGACAGAAATTTTACAGCTATTCTTTCTCTAATACTTCTCTTTTAGTCCATGCTCCCACAAATACCTCAGGAAGTGTTGTCTGAGACTTGGAAAAATAGAACTATTTTACTGCTGAGGATTTCAATATTTTTTATGTATTCAGCTGAAACAAGGTAAGACAGGAACTTTAGTTAGGTATCTTCTGTTCATCGTCAGTACTTTCTGTACTTTCTACAGATATTGGACAGCTGTGAGATATTAAGGAACTTTGCTTTATGACCCATTTTTGCCTGTGTCCATTCCAGCTGGTGTTGGGGAGTGCTTCCAGGAGGCTCGTTTTTTTCTGTTTGCTTTCCTTGGTCCCTATAGACTCATGTTTCCTTTTAGATGTGTATCTTTGTTATCTCTATTTTTTTACTGGAGCCGTCTCTTCTTTTCTCAAGGTCACAGAATCACAGAATGGTCGGGGTTGGAAGGGACCTCTGTGGGTCATCTAGTCCAACCCTCCTGCTGAAGCAGGGTCACCTACAGTAGGCTGCATAGGACCTTGTCCAGCCGGCTCTTGAATATCTCCAGAGAAGGAGACTCCACCACCTCCCTGGGCAGCCTGTTCCAGTGCTCTGTCACCCTCAGAAGAAAGAAATTCTTCCTCATGTTCAGACGGAACTTCCTGTGCTTCAGTTTGTGCCCATTGCCCCTTGTCCTGTTGCTGGGCACTACTGAAAAGAGTTTGGCCCCATCCTCCTGACACCCACCCTTCAGATATTTGTAAGTATATATTAGGTCCCCTCGCAGCCTTCTCTTCTTCAGGCTGAACAAGCCCAGCAGCTCCCTCAGCCTCCCCTCGTGGGAGAGATGCTCCAGTCCCCTCACCATCCTCGTAGCCCTCCACTGGACTCTCTCCAGTAGCTCTTCATCTTTCTTGAACTGGGGAGCCCAGAACTGGACAGAGTACTCCAGATGAGGCCTCACCAGGGCAGTGTAGAGGGGAAGAAGAACCTCCCTTGACCTGCTGGCCACAATCCTTTTAATGCACCCCAAGATGCCTTTGGCCTTCTTGGCAGCCAGGGCACACTGCTGGCTCATGGTTAACCTGTCGTCCACCAGGACACCCAGGTCCCTCTCCGCAGAGTTGCTCTGCAGCAGGTCCACCCCAAGCCTGTACTGATGCACGGAGTTGTTCCTTCCCAGGTGCAGGACCCTGCATTTGCTTTTGCTGAACCTCATGAGGTTCCTCTCTGCCCAACTCTCCAGCCTGTCCAGGTCACACTGAATGGCAGCACAGCCTTCTGGTGTATCCACCACACCTCCCAGTTTGGTGTCATCAGCAAACTTGCTGAGTGTACATTCTAACTCTTCATCCAGGTCGTTGATGAAAAAGTGAAACAAGGCTGGGCCCAGTACTGACACCAGAGGGACACCACTAGTTACCAGCCTCCAACTAGACTCAGCGCCGCTGACAACAACCCTCTGAGTTCTGCCATTCAGCCAGTTCTCAATCCACTTCACCGACCACTCATCCAGCCCATACTTCCTGAGCTTCCCTAGGAGGAAGAGAAGGTCACAGTCTTATTCTTCTTGTGGCTGTGTGATACTGTGTTACATACACTTTCTGCCTGCCCAATAACATTTAGACCTTACACCAGATAACTTTGTTTGAATTCATTTCTGCTTGTACTGAAAAATGATAATAGAAAGGAGAAGCTGAACACAGCCAAAAAGTAAAGGAGAATGAAAAGGTTGTTTAAAGCCTACTTAAAGCCTAACATCAAGACAATCTGTATTTTTTCTTATAATTGATCATATCAAGGTAGGACCCTCTGTGCTTCAGTCACACTCCTCCAAGGTGGATAAACATTTCATCAGTTCCTCAGAATTGTTACGGTCTGCAGTTGAGAAATGCTCCAAAGTTGTTCTCTTTTTTGCACATTTTACACTGTCTCTTTAACCATGTATCTCTCACGGGGTTTTCCTACATACATTATGAACTCAAGCACTTTTGCATTTTGCTAATTTATTTCCTTTCACTTGACCATCCAACTGTGAAATCCCATTGTGCAAAACTCTTACACTTATCCTGAATGTTATGGTGAGATTACTATTGGAGATTTCCTATTACAGGTGTGAGAAAGAGGAAGGGGAGTAGAATAAACAGGAAACTAACACCAGATTTGGTTCTTAGAAGACTGCTACGAACTGGTTTTGTCTCGACCTTGCCGTTGTACCGTCACCTCTTCTTGACCTCTGAAGAAAGCGCCACAGTAACCTGCAGGAAAGCACCATACTGCGCTTGTGCATGGACTAGCGCACGAAGGGCTAAGTGGGCAGCATGCCTGGCATGAACTGCACTTACCAAAATGCGCTCTGCGCATGGGCAAATGACAAAAAGACAGCACATGCTCCCCTGAGGGCGTGCTTTGTTTTTTTTTCCTTCTCAATGCTTTTCTTCCAGAAACAAGTCCTCGTTGGAACCCCTGTACCTGCATAGAGACTGAGCCAACTGGACATAGCTGGACATTGCTGGATCCGTGATGGTGGTAACCGATCTCCCCTGCACTCCTTCCCTTACCTGCTCTGGTTGTCTGACTTTACTGCTTTCTTTCTTTCTCTCTCCCTTTCTCCCTTGATTCTTTTCTCCCCTTGTCCTCCCCCCGCTGTCTCCCTGACCAACTTCCAGTTCCCAATTCACCGAAATGAAGTTTGCAAGATTGCACAGCATCTGACTCCGTTTGCGTCTTAATCTCATCCTTGGGATCGTATCGAAACCTCTCCGACATTGGATCTAGACAGGTTCTTTGACACATTTTTTGCAAGGCCGTTATTTTAGATTTTTTGAACACCAGGTTTCGTTAAAATGTATGCATCGTGAAATGGAAGAAGTAGTTTACCAGTTCAGTGTATCTTCTTTGCAGTGGGCTGCACTTGCTTCTGTAGAGACTTGATGAATAGAGCAGTTTTTGTCTCACTACCACAAGACAAACATAATAACAAAGCAGAATTTTCAGGGGAAAAAGCCAAAGAGTTTTGTACAATATAGGTGAACTATATTCCATTTATTTATAGGAGAAGATAGATTGGCAAGGAAGAGAAATATTGGCTCCCAAGAGAGAATTTACAAGAAGAGAGACTGCCCTGCATTTTTGCACTGTGGTGATTTGCCTGATATTTGTCAATATCTAATATAGTCCTAATGAAGCATTTATCACAGGTTTGAAAATCCATAAAAATACCTCAAAAACACAGTAAAAAATCAGAATCATGTAAAAAACAGACTAGGACACATTCTACTTCAAAGGCCCATTGAAATTCAGCTCATAGTGCATACAGAAATGCAGAATTTGGCAAAAAGTCTGACATGAAATTTATTTTCATGAATTTGACAGATAAAGGGTATACAGGAACTGATTATGGCTTCTGTGTTTGTTTTCTCTGCTGTACACCCCTGAGAAGCTAAAATCCAGATCCTGAATTAATACTAACATGGGGGTTTGACAAGCAGTATGTTGAAGGTGTGCAGGTAAAGAACAAGACAACATCAGGCACGTATGGGTGATCCTTACTGCAGCACCACAGAATTACAGCATGGCTGGGGCTGGCTGGCACCTCTGGAGATCACACAGTCCTGCCACTGGACAAGCAAGGTCATCTACAAAAGATTACTCAGGACCACGCCCAGCTGGGCTTTGAATCTTGCCAAGGATGGAGACTCCACACCCTCTCAAGCTGCCTATGTCAGTGTTTGACTGCTGTCACAGTGTAAGGTTTTTTCTCTAATGTGTGTGTTTCAAAAGAATCCGTAACTTGAGACCCAAGTGTGGTTTGGTCTCAATGCTGACCACTTAAAAGCAAACATAATTCAGCAGTAGATGTAATGTGTAAGGCAAATAGTTATGTTTGGATGTTACAATTATTAAAATTAACTCCCTGTTGTTTCTTGTTTTACTAATAGCTCGAGTCTATCTCTGGGCACAGCATAGTACACAGAGTAACATGACCTAGCAAGAAAATACTGTTATTCCCTTTCTTCTTCTCATACTTCCTCATATTTCACAATTCTAATTGGTATGTGCAGGAGGGATTTACGAGTTCAACACACTGCCATGAAGTACCCCCATTAACCTTGAAAACTCAGGACACAATCACTGTTCATTTTCCTGATATTCATTTATGCTTTATTTTTTGCCAAAGTAAACACATTCCTCCTGCTGTTAAACAAAAGGTTCATTTTTGGTTGAATCATATTTCGGTATGTTAAAATCTACTAATATACTACATATCCAACAGAATGTTGTATTTAATGGAAAGCTACAAGCAGATATCTGCATAAAAATACATTCACCTCTTTGATCCTCTTGGAAGACTGTGGATGACTATATTTTATTTCCACACAAATATTCAGAGCTTCTACACCTAGACTGTTTGCCATATAGTGAGGAAAAAAGAGATCATTTTAATCTGTTCAGCGTTTATATGCCATGTGCAATCCTCCTTGGGTGGTGAGATGCCAACTATCACACCTTAGTAAGAAGAGGCCACTGTAGCCAGCTGCCTACAATGCCCTTAACAGAGCTAACACCTTTCTTACTCTTTTTATTATGATCACTGAAGCTAAATGCTGTTTGTGAAGTTTTCACAGGGAAAGTGCATTGCTGCATAGGAGGTGCTGGGTCAGAAACTCATGCAGCAGACAGGCACCTCTCACAGGAAATGACAAGATAAAGGAAGCAGAAAGAGCACTGAACAGCACTTGGCTAATCAGAGTCTACCCCATGCTTAGATGGTCTTAAATAACTTGCTAAAGTAATTGAAGTTAGGCTGATTGGTATGAAACGAGGACCTGACAGGCAGTCTTTGTTTAGGTAACACTGGAATGGCACTTCGTTCTCCTGCTATAGGAGTAGCACTATCTCAGGGTATATATGTTAGGAAGCAACAGCTCTTTGTTTATTGTTTGGACTTGATCTTCAGCTGCTGAGACAGAGAACAAAGAAGTAAAACAACATGTTTACTTTTATTTCTTTTTCTTGGAAAGGTTTGTTTCTTGCATAGCACCCATCAAAAGAGAAGAAAAAAAAAACAAACAGCACAAATGCAACAAGAATGCAGAAGCTCTGCAAGTTAATATCATACTGTTTCCAGCTACTTGCAAGTAGGACTCCATATCATTTATTACAGTTAGAGTGAAGTAATCTGCAATGGTTTACAACAGTTCCCTTTGAAACTGTGCTTTCTAAAAATAATGAGTAATAATTATAAAGTAAAAAGAAAGCAATGAAATTCCTTGCATTAATACAAGTACCGGATAGTGTCTTTTCCTAGTGGGGCCTGGCTCAGGGATATCAAGTTAGCAGAAGTTACTGAGTGACAGACACCCTGGGTAGTCTTCTGTGGAGCATCTAAAAGACTATTTCCCCTGCATGCTTCACAACTCACCTGTCCTTTTCAGTCAAAGTGTTTGCCACTGCCGTGATGTCTCTTTTAGTTATCATCATCCAGCTAGAGTACATCACACAGATCTCCCCAGTTCAGGCTAATATCTGTATCAGAAAGATTTTAGAAGCATTTCAATCTCTACTGTTATGTTCTTGGAATCTATCACGTTTCTAGTCTATCAGGTCTGTGCTTTAGTCTTGGATTCCTGAGAGGATTTAACATGTGGAGGAGGTTATATATATTGTCATTCTCCAGACATGCTAATTAAAGGAATGCTCATCCCAATAGATTATTGTCTGTGCATATCATTGAATGCATAAGACACAGTAAATTCTAGATAAATTCTGATAACTCAATACTTGGTGAAAGCGTGGTAAACAGTCCACTATGGATATTAGTACTCACAGATGATGCAGTGGTGTATTTGGTGGAAGAGGGCTTATAGATTAATAATAAATTACTCATTAATACTTTTTGGAAAATAAAAATGGAAGCCTAACAGAAACTTGGTCTCTGATGGTGCTGAGTTAAGCACCAAAGTTCTGTAACACTCCTTAGGTCTCCCTACAGTCACTTCAGTGTCCTCCAAGAAGTTGAGTGGGCAGATGCTAGTAAGAAATGTTTGTGACAGGCTGATATTAATTCCAAACCACTAAAAGTCTTTACTCCGGAGCTCTGGAAGGTGTGTTCATCCACTTAAGATTCAGTCAAGAATGCACTAATTATGGTGGATGCCTGTGAGAGATCTTTCAGGGTTGAGTTTTTCTCTTTGCTGCAGAGAATAAGGAGAATGATTACATTCTGTGGTAATAAGGCCAGGATTTGTCAATGGGAGGATAGCAGTGGATGTCTTGTACCTTGCCTTTAGTAAGGCTTTTGACGCTGTCTTCCCAAATCTTCTTGTATCCAGCTTAACATTTTACAATTTGATTGTGACAACAATCAGGTAGGTGAAAGAAATAGTTGGAAGTTTGAGGTCAGAATGTGATGGTTAGTGGATTGTGTCCTACAGCTGTGCTCTTGTAGGGTCAGTCCTGGGACCTGTCATGTTTGACAACTCTACCAGTGACCCAGAGGAGGTGACAGAGGGCCCATGTATCAAGTCTGCAGACAACACCAAGGGGGACTGGTCAACACACTCAAGGGCTGGGCCACTTTAAGATGGAGGTGGACAGAGGAGGAAGGGTCCAACAGCACCCCATGATATTCAGCAAGGACCAGGCCGAGATCTTAATGTAGTTTTGCGGAATACAAAATGCTTTTCAGTTTGTTGCTGAAGATAATACATCCAGAGAATTTTAAATGTTATTTTTCAGTCTTACTGAAGACTTTGGTCTGACAAAATGTAAACTTTCAAATGATGGGTGATGATTCTCCATGGAATCTGATGCCTTTAATTCAATGCTAATACTGATAGTATATACGTTATTCGTCTAGCTTAACTAGAAAAGCTCAACTTTTCTATTCTTTTTGTAGTGTTACAATATTCTAAACAGGAAGGAAAGACCTGCCCTACTAATATACCATGCAGGGAATTAAATATTCATTGTCTGAATATGTTTTTTTGTTGCACAGAAAATCTGGGAAACGGTCTAAAATGAACAATAACATTTCTCCTGCAACCGAAGATCAAAGGTAGGTCATCCAAAACAAAAATGGGAGAACTGGAAACAGACAAGCTGCAAACACCTGAAAGAAGATTGTTGTAAGAACTGTATACTTTTCTGTACTGACTGTTATATTGCTTAATATTTTTATAGGAGCTGTACAGAAGATTTGAAGTGACATAATATTTACCATCCCTCGGTGACTGAAGGAATATATGTTCATATTGTGAAATGTGACTCGCATTTTCACAGTAAAAATATTCAATTCAGTAAAATTAGCCTCCCTACAGTGGAATTTTGTGTATTAGTGGATGTTGTGAAAAAAAACAGTAATTTTGTAAGCAATTTTCTTTAGTGTGTTACTGTTTGTTTGTATGTGTGCGTACAGGTGGCCAGTGTTCAGCAGTAGGCTATTCATGCTATTTTTTTTGACAGAAAATTCAAACAGAAGGAACTCAATGTGTATTTTGGAGTTCCTCATCACAGAATGGTCCCTCCATCTTTCGGTAAGTTAAATATTATAATAGGTTTGTCGAATTTCAGACTGATCGCTAACAAAAAACCCCAAAGCCCCCCAAAACCATAACAAAGAAAAAAAATTAGATATTTCCATTTTATAGATATTTTTGTTTTACTTTAACACCCAATATTTGTCTAGAGATAGAAATGCATGAAGTATGGCAGACTGTTATTTCAGGAGAAAACTAAAGGGTTGTGGGGTTTTCTTCGGGTTTTTTTGGTTGTTTGTTCACTTGTTTGTTTGTTTATTTTTTCAAAGGAATTATACTGCAGTGAATGAAGAAATTAGCTCCCTACATGGGAGACATTGCTAAATGGAGAATACAGAAGAATACCTGGATGGAAAAAAATTACATGTCTTACTTTCTTGCCCAGAAGATACATATCTTAAAACCTTGAAGCTTTCTGGAAAAACCTGTCTGTTTCTGAAAAATACAATATATGATAATTTTTCCTTTGGAATTTTATCTAATATATTGCAGATGAGCTCTATGGGTAATATAATATCTATTTTTTTCTTTGCTCTTTCATCTTGAGGAGGAACTTCTTTGTGAGAATCAGCAGAACATTGGCATATTGTAAAAAACAGCCAATTTCATGTAGTTTGCAGTCATTTGCTAAGTTCAGTAGTACTTTATGTTTCTTAGGCAACTCCAGATATTAGTATTCTATTAACAGCAAGCTGATCTGTGAAAATTAAAATGCAACTGCAGTAGCCTTTCCAAAAACTAAGAAAAAAAGACTTAAAGTAGGTAGATATATTAATCTTGGAAAATGTTAATGCAGAAGCAGTTCTGACTTGCCCAGGCATCTTCAGTATGTACTTGTGGGTGGGAACTGAACCTCTGTTTTAGACTACGGGGTAACTCATTAATCAGGTTAAGGTGACGTTGATATGGATAAAAGGCAATGATTAATGATATCTTTTTTTCATGTTCTTACCCCAACATTGAGCCAGAAAATTCCACTGCTGCTAGGGGTCCAATTTTATCTGTGCAGAAAAAAGCAAAAAAACCCCCAAAAACTCAAATCAAAAAAACACCCGAACCCTTTGTGTCTGCTCATTAGAAACAGTTGTGAGAATTCCAAACACCTCTGAAAGAATGTACTTTGCGTTGTTTTCTTCACTCACCTGCTCTGGTATCACTGCGTAAAGTACAATGTGTTCGATCATTTACTGTCTTTGTAAACTGAAGACAAGTCCCTAAAAGCACAGAGCCCAGCATAATGAAGGAACAGAAATGATGGAAGGAGCATCACACCGAAAGCAGACAGAAAGAAATGGACGCTACTAATACGGTTAGAGGGTGAAATAGTATACATAGTAAAAGAAAATTGGCTTCATAGCCTGTGATACTATGCTATATCCTGTGATTTTGAACATCAAGGAGATTCTAACTCTTGGATGGTCATCTGACAGACTAATGTTATTTTTATTTTCTCTCCCCAACAGTAAAAATAATAAGCATGCTTTATTCTTACGTATTTCACTCTCTGTACTATTTACATTGACAGCAATCAGGGTTCCAAGCTGTGGTGAAAGAATAAATATAGCTCTGCTTTTGACTAGTATAAGAAGCAATTAAAACAGCCAGAAGGTGGCAGTTTTAGACCATTTTGAAATTGGGCTTTCAATGGCTTTCAGCATAACTAGACTCCTACTGTATGTTCTGAGATTCTAGCTAGAAACAATCAGTAAGACAGTCTTAAATTATTTATTTGGTAATATAGTAATGAAATAAAAAGGACCTTTCATCCCAAGAGTGGTAAATTCATCCCCATTTAGCTTTAGTCTAATTATAAAGGCTACTACTGAGAAAACAACAGTTTCTTAACAAGCTCTTTACTATATAGAAATTTAGAGACAAGATAACTACATTTCAGCTAAGACATGTCAATGCCTTTAAAATCCATCACTGCAACAGCGTCCACCTTCTAGCTATACCTAGAAATCATATATTTTAGTCTGTTTCTTGGTATGACTCCTAATTTGTTCAGATGATTTAACTCAGTTTTTTTCTTTTTTTTTTTTTTTTTGCTAAGACTTACTTTTTCCGGCTACAGTGGTGCCTTGGAATGGGCAATACTCGAGAAAGCAAAGCCAACTACTTGTATAAACATACCAGAGAAAGACAAGTAGCCAGAGAGGCAAAAAACTTTTCTTCTGAGGAGCATGGCTTGCAAAGGAGATCAGAATTAAGCCCTTAGAGGTAATCAGGAGGTCATGGATAAAAGTATTTGGTGAAGTTTACAGACAAGAGCTAATTTTTTTTTCAGAAATAGATGCAACCTCAAGGAACACTAGTGTGCATTGAACTCCTGAAATATTTGACAGTGAAAATCACAATGAAATCTCTAACTTCACAAAGGAGAAGGACATGTTTGCAGGATTAGGGTATATGGTGAGACATCTTCATGCTACAGCTTGTCCCACTGTTGAACACTTAGTATCATGCATGGTGTGCCATGTCAAAGAGGCTGGCATACAAACTAAGCTTTGGAAAGATGTGTTATCAGAAAAAAACCAGCATCTTACAACAGAAAATAACTTCTGACTTTTCATATAACTTTAGTCTAAGAATTTCTGTTTTTATAGACACCTGAAAAAAGATCCCTTAAAATAGAACTCCCCTGTGCACTCCTTGAAAACTTTTCTAAAGGACAACTGACCCCTTTTTGTTCTCACTTTACACTACTGTCAGTCATGATATCAGTTTAAGAAACTCAAAGACATAAAGCAAAAAGTAGGCAAAAAACATAAGAAGCAGAGAAAAGAGAACAGGGCATATTCAGCTGTGAGGTCAAATCGGACTACAGGGGGAAAAAGGAGGGAACTAAGGTTCTGGATTTTAAAAGAGGGCAAACTTTGATGAACTGAAGGAATCATTAGTAAAGTCAATTGGACTGAAGTGATCAGGGACCTGAATGTGAGAAAGGCCTGGAATTTCTTTGAGTAAAACTATTAAAGCTATTAGAACTTGTGTATCCCAAGAAACGGAAAAGATTACAATGAGGGTGTAAAACCAATAGAGTGAATGAGCAGTTCAGGAAAGATATTGCTTAGCAGTAATAAAAGAAATTATTTGCAATTTCCTGAAAGGCAAGAAGGTGAGAAATTAAGTGAAAATTAATGGAAGTCTATTTGAGGACCTATACTTTGCTCTAGAAATTTTGAAACAGTAAATCAAATGGGAAAAGGCACTTCAACCCTTAAAGTGAAATTAGAAACAGAAAAGTAAAGGCCTTGTGAGAGTGTGAGGAGGGAGTAGAAGATACGTACAGCTCCAAGGAAAATAAATGGTTTTCCGAAGTTTTTCAGAATGAAAAATCTTGTTAACCTCATACGCAAAGATGATACGGATGCTGGCAATTTGAGTTTTTCTATACCAGAGAATGTGTGCAAGATTTTTCTGCTTTCTCCTGGGATTGTGTGTGGACGGTAGTCCAAACAAACTAGTGGCATTAAGTTGCATGTTGACTTCTGGCTCAGCTATTTTGAAAATGGGCAGAGGAAGTGCTGTCAAGTTTCCTCCATCTTTTCCAGACTTGAGGAAGGCAAGAGGAATGATTAGTCTTCTACTAAGCATTGTGTGCTTTACAGTACTGTAACAGAAAATTGTATCCTTTTTGCGTACTTACATGTTTGCTTTACTTCATGATCTGTCACAAGGGTTCAGCCTAATTAAAGTGTACTGCATCTCCGGTGCTACATCCTGCAACACTTCACTGTTTCAGTATTGGCTATTCAGGTGTAAATGCCTCAGGTTCAAGACTAAAACGACAAAAAACCCCAACAGAATCACAGAATCGCAGAAGCACAGAATCACAGAATGGTAGGGGTTGGAAGGGACCTCTGTGGGTCATCTAGTCCAACCCCCCTGAAGAAGCAGGGTCATCTACAGCAGGCAACCTTCACCTCTGTAAAATTTCCTGAGCTCCTAGACTGATTAAGCTATTAAGAGAAAAATAGAGGAAATAGCACTAATATAACGAAACAAAATCCCTCACATTTCAAACTGTTTTATAGAAAATTCAGTGTTTGAAAGGAAGGAAAGTGAAGTAAGCCATATATAAAAAGCAATGCAGAGAAGTCTACAATTTACACTACCACAGAAATAACTCCTTCCCAACACTCCTTCTTTATTAATAGTGTTCTTTTGATCCATACACTTCCTCAAGTAGAACTCAGGGCTTGGTAGCAATACTAGCTAGCCCTTCCTACCGCTGCATCCTGAAGAGCTTCAAAGAGGATATCAGAGATTGGGAAACTGAAACAGAAAGAGGTAAAGTGGATCATGCTGACTAATACCTACCCAAGGCAACAGGAACAGAGAACACTCTTTTTTGAGGGACAGAGATTATAATTTTTATTCTTATGGGTCTTAGTAGATTTAGCACCTTCTTAACATCTCTGACATTAAGAATCTCATCAATACAACACCTACAGCAATGATGTTGATTCCTCAAAATACTTACTGAATGCAATAATGTAATGCTAGTTTGTATGTAATTTTTCTCCTAAAGTGCAAAAAATGGAAAATTGCCTCCATTCATGGACTTCAGTTTTGCGTTTCTAGCTTGTGCTTATACGTAGAAAGTCACCTGTCATTTAGAACCTGTGAAGATTAAAATGTATGAGTGTAATCAAAGCAGAAGCTTAACCAAAAGCTCCCTTTCTCCCCTATGTGGTCTGACAACAGCTTCCTTCCTCTTCTTCAGTAACTTTTTCTTCTTGCTTTTCTCCATCAAACCTTGCTTTGTCTGCTCCTGCTATCTATCAAAACCTCTGTAAGTTTCTGCTTTTATGTTGATAACCTTATAATACTGATTTACTGAGGACTTAATCTTTAAGCACTGGTGCTTTCAAAGTACAGGTTATCTGAGATATGGGTGACCTTTATAACACCTCTCAGAGAATTTGAACTATGCTAACAATGACAGTTTCTATTGAAAATATGTTTATCACTTTCCCTTGAGTCGAATTCATTGACTTCACTGTGATCTTGATCCATTAAGTACATAATGCACTCTGCAAACTTCAAAACAAGAGCTCATTTTTAAGTACAGAAAATATAAGCCACAGTGAAAACTGTAAGTGAAAGATGGTGGCCCTGATAAAAATGCACATACAATTTAAATGAATTCATAGCTTTTAAAATGTTCATCACAATTTAAATGAATTCATAGCTCTTAAACCGTTCATCACTTTGAACCTGCTTGAGATTCTGTTGTAAAAAAAAAATAGTTCCTGAGGGCCTGTAAGGTTGCAGAAGCCTACACTTACTAGGAAAGAAGAGATTCATGTCTTTGAGCAGCTATTTTCCTGCTTTTATTCTGCTTCTTTGCACATGCTTGTATAGATGAAAATCAGCCTAGTACAAAGTGCCAACGCAAACCTTGTTTTTGGATTTAGTGGTGCAGAAAGACTCAGGGTAAAATTTACCTTCCATGAAAAGAGTTTTCTAATTGCTGTCCTTGCCTTCAGTCCAATACATATGATCATTTTATGTTCTTTATTTCTTTCAGGCCTTTTCCACTAGAAAGACCACCAGAAGTTTTTTATAAGGCGATATTTGAAGTCTGAGCTCTTGGTTTCTGTTCAGGAATAAACTTCAGGTGAGACTGCATGCGTGTTCAACCCAAATCCCACCTAAAGAAAAGTCTTCCTTTTTAGAAAATGTTACTGGGAAGGACTTTTGGATATTTAGGTTGGGTTTTGATTGCAGGTAGAGAGCAGCATATTTCCCTTTGAAAAAAAATAAAATCAAAAATTACCCTGTATTTCATATCTCACTCAACTTAGATAACCAACTGCACTTGTCAATGCTCTTTTAGTGAGAGAACAGTTTTGCCAGTGCAAATGTTCACCTTATCAGGAAGCGAATCATGCACTCTATATACTTTGTGTATACCCAGGTTATTCTCACTGAACAGAATTCTTGCTCAAAGACAAAACAAAATACAGCAGTCCAAAATATACAGTTTCGGGCACTCAGAGCTCAAAACTGCCTATATGGCTTCAACAACCATCATTTGAATCAGCTCTTTCAAGGGATTAAGACAGGTTTGTACATCTGTCCTCAAAGAGCATGGTGTAATTCTTGGCAGTTTTCTTAATGGTTTAGCCAGCGCTTTTTAGTCATTAGGCAATATAGCTCTCCTTCTTCTACTTAGTCAAGAACAACTTGAAAAATAAGTGAATGAATGCTTTTGTTCTGATGGAGGCTTTTTTGCAAGGTGGTGCATGGAAGAACCCTCCACTATTGTGTGTGTAGAAGCATTTGGCAGAAAAATACATCAAGGAGATTCACTTCAGAAAAATGCATGTGCAAACCTGTGAATGGTTAGTATTGTTGTCTATCTGGAAAACAGGCATCAAATATAGTGTTAAGTTCATGATCATTTGCTGGCTCATAAGCTTTGGAAAACTTTGCTATTTACCATTCATCTGCATCCACAAGTCTGAAATCAATGCAGTCTCCAAATCTACTAGTTCTTAGGCTCTAGGTATAGGTTCATTTCAGGAACAACTCCCACTGGAATGCTGGGTGTTCAAAGCTGAGGGGTTTTTATACCCTGCTGGAAAGAAACGGTAACAAAGTTCCCAATTTAGGTCCCCATATGACATCATGAGATATCACTGATCTGTGATGTTTTTTAGGGCCCACATTTACTTGCAACTAATAAAAGACAACCTAATCCAGTCTGTGTGTGAAGTCAGAGTCTCAATCCATCTTTATCTCACTTCAGCAACAGAAATTCACTTACGCCCCATTAAATTTCCAGTTAATACTTATTCAATTCTTCTTTTAGATTTTGTGACTATTCATATCATGCTCTTTCTCATTTAGCAGTGGTGGGGATACATGTCACCTCCAAGGCAGTGGACCTTTGGCTGCTAAAGCAACCATCAGATAATTATACTTTATGCTAAAATTTGACCTAGAACGAAAACCTCTGGGTGCACAAGCGGCTAACTTTGTACTTGTCTCTTGAGTGAATACAGCCCCCAATATTTTCTGTTATCTATTTACATCCTCAGTATTTCAAAACTTTATCCTATTTGTTTGTTTTACCTACTTGGCCATTTGTGCAAGAAAATATGTGAATTCAGGCGATTTCTATTTCTCATACACTAAAGAGAGGCTGTCTTTTTGAGATATCTGTTACGCAAGTCCCTGTCTTCACTTCAGCTGCCAGTATTAATTCTCCTTTGAAACAAAAATTTCGTGGTGCACCATTAACTCTGATTTTTCTGCATGACATTCACTGTGGTTATCCTCTCCTGTCAAGAAAATGATTTTTCTGACAATCAAAGATGTTTCTGCCAGCTCACTGGCAACAGTATCTCAAACACAGATTTTATAAAGCCTGTCTCACTATTTCTGCTTTCTTTCTGGTGTCCTTTCTGGAATTCTGATTTTTATTGTTAGGTCTTTTTAAGCTTCAGTAAGTAATTTTGAATCTTAGAGAGGGAAAGGGAGATACACTGGATTAATTCCCTTTGGAAAAAACCCAAACTAATATCTTATCAGATTATATAAAATTTCAGATATGTTTTTCTTTTTCTTTGAAAATCTCGTTCTATTTCCTATGAAAACTGAGCAGAAAAATGTCATGGGTTAGGCAGGAAATACAATCAGTGTCACAGACCAAAGAAGTGAAGAGATGATACCCTCCTGAAAGATTTTGTAAACTCAAAGATTGTATGCCATTGATTCTGGTGGGCAAGAGAACACAATTCAGAAAGCTTCCATCACGGATTTTCTCTCACATCAACCCATCCTTCCTGCTAGACTTTCAAGGCAGTAACATCCCATGTAGGCATTTTTCTCCTGTTGAAGAGGATGGTATTACTGTCTCCACTAATAAGGTTTTACTGCTACTTGAAGACTGGTGTTACTGAGCTGAAAAAACTTACTTGTGCAGCTCCACTGGTGTGTCTTTGTAAACCCTAAAGAATTCTTGTATGCAGAACTGTGCAAATAATGAATTTACCTACTTATTAGTTATTTTTGTTTTGGAAAAAAAATCAGGTTTTCCTTTTTTTGTTTGTTTTCACTATGAAGAAAAAAAAATCACAAAATGTCTGCTTATAATGGCCATAAGTCTGCATTTCTTAGCCTTACCAAAAGGAAAAAGATCAAACAGACTCTTAATTTGTAAGGTTCAGACATTGTGAGCTGGTTTACTTTAGTTGTAGATGTTTCCAAAGCCATTTGTTTTCCTTTAAAATATGAAAGTGAGCTTATTTATTTTTTTATCATATCTGTAGTTCCTTCAAAATGGAAAATACATGAAGCCTTATTTATATTGACTAAAAAAGATAGTCTTCTAAGACTAGATGCCTGGGATATCAGCCCCAGTTGGTGAATAAATTCACACAAGTAGGATAAAATGCAATTTAGCACAGAAAATGTTTGGTAACATTAGTTAAACAAGTTAATGTTCATAATCATTTAATTAGGAGTATTGCCTAGGGAGGCATCATGCTAAAATACATTGCTGAAATGGAGAGGGAGCAGTGAGACTGCAAATGGAAGGTTTTTGTTTTTGTTTTTTTTTAAAATTTAAAGAGACAAATTAAAAAGGGAATAGTTGTTGGAAATAGGAAATACCAATGGATGTGGTGGGAATTACATCTAATCACCAAGTGAAGAAACGTGAGGGATATGATCTCATGTTATAAACATTTTGAAGATAACATTGTAAATGAATAATGGGAATTCTTTATCATTTCTGAAGACACTAAGACAAATATAGCTGCCAGAAACTGTGGGAAGGAGATGATGGTTAGAATGTATAAATATAATTGTATCAAATATATTTAAAAAGAGCATCAAAACTAGATGAGAGAAAGGCTGAAGTAGGGGTGCACTTACTTTATGTGTAAGAATGAGCAAGTAAACTCAACAGTGGTGGTGCTCTGAGAAGAGCTGCTGCAGAATTAGACCACAAGCACTGTCATACTAACTCTAGTATCTGAAAGAATAAAATATTCCAGTTTAGCCCCATGTCTATGATTATCTGTTTGGTACCAGAGAGTTTTTTAAAAATACGTGTTTGTCTACAAATCCTATCTATAAACACAATCTTGAGTCCAACAATACTCTATATAATAAGAAAAAAATCAATCAAAACTGTATTACCTTGATCAAACATAAGGTTTGAAGAATTGCATAGGAGATTCTCCTAATGGCAGGATTTGCCTTTACAGAATACCTATTATGTCAGATGTAGATTACATTCACTCAACTATTTTTATTTTACTCATTATTATTCTTTACAATTACATCTCCCATTAAGTATTCTATAGTCTGGTGATACAGTGATTAATTCTGAAACCTCTGAATCCTGTTTAAGACAATAATCATTTTGTGGTAAATTAGCATAAGGCTTATTTTGCTTCAAATTTATAAAATTATGTTGTCTCTGTTTTCGATTTCATTGCTGCCTCTGCATGAAGAAAATGACACCTTAGGTGTAAAACTATTGCTGCAAAAATTCACAGCCTCTCAGTCAGAAATAGTTTTCTACTCAAAGACTCTAACGAAAGAATTCTAATATCCAAATGGACTAGTTTTCATTTCTGTTTATTGTTATTTTATCAAGTGAAAATTCTAAATTTTTACTAAAAATTATAAATAATGTACATATGTACGCTTAACATGTTTTCAGTTAGGAAAATTTACTATCTAAAATTAGAACTAGACCTCATTGGTTTGGGTTTTTTTTCCAAATTCTCAGACTACACTTTCAATTTACAAACTCCACTTGCTATCATCTGGTTGCCATTTTCAAACAAAGACAGTTTTTATAAATATTATGATTTAATACAACAACAAAATGATCCATCATGAGGAAGAACAAAGTCTAACTGTTTAAAGCTAGATAATCAATTATTGTAAAGCAGTGAAACTCTGCTGAAATAAATGGAGTTAGCCTTATAAATACAAGCTACAAATGCATTATTTAAATAATTTTCTCTAGTTTAAATCTAAGCTACATATTTGCTTGAAAAGCTAAGAGATCCCAAGTATCTCTGTTCGTCCCTTCATTCTGATGTCCCTTTTTGCCCCTCCATCTTTCTTTCTGCATTAATTCTTATACAGAGGCACTTCATGCCAGTCAACAGTGCTTTATGTAGAACAGATTTGGTTCAACAATCTCATTACAGTTTTTGACAAAATAGATTTAATGCATAAAGATAACTTACAGCAGTAAATGTATGCTGTGTTGACTTACTACAAGAGGTAAACAAATTATGCTTGACTGTATGAATAAAAATAATAAAATAATTGTTAACCATGCAATTAATTGACAAGCTTCCAAAATCAGTAATTAATAAGCATTAATTCTGAATAGGGGTTTTATTAGTGGGAATATTGCTGACTGTGGAGGTTCATCTTTCAAAAAGGTTTTGGACAGGCTGCAGGAAAGACATCCCAAAATGTCCAGAGGAAAATACCTTCTTAGTGAGAGAATATTGACTCAGGAAACTGAGATATTTTAAGAGTTCTGTCATTTAAAGCTATGAAAATGAGAGGCTGAGGAATGGCAAAAAGAAAACAGAAGATTTTAATTTACTCTTCAACAGAGAAAGACCTCAGAAAAACAGCAGCTGTAGCATAGCCTGAGGTGAGTTAGAACAAGATCTGTATTTTGAGATTGCATCAGTGAGGATGCCTGAGCACTGGTGCAGGGACACACACTACCAAAATAATCATGGGGTCCACCTCCCAAGAGGACTTGACTTTCCAGCCCTCTGCGCTCATGTGCTCTTCGGATAACAGACCTAATGTGCGGAATTGCCAGAAGAGAACACACGACAAAACAAAAAGCATCTTTACAGATCATTCAGTCTATGATGAAACCATGTGGTCAGTGTGATGTGCATCTCTTTCCTCATTCCTTTCTCACCCTATCTGAAAAACGATGTTGTAGAACAAGAAAAAATACAGAGAGCTGCTGTTAAGAAAATCATAGGTAAAAATGCCTTCCACCTGGAGAATGATTAAAGAAGCTAGTGAATAGATTAGTATTATCCAGTCTAGAAAAGATAAAAAGGGAGAAGCAGGGACATGGCAAGGTTGCATGTAGCATAGGAAAGGCAAGGAATGTCTGTAGTCTTTTCAAATATGATAAAGTGTGGACATCAGCTAGAATTAGAAAATAGCAAGTTCAGAATGAACAGGAGGTGGTGCTTCTTTATACTGTTATTATATCTAAGTGGTGGATTTCCTTGCCACCACACATTTCAGATGCTAAAAGTTAACATGGGTGTAGAAAGTGCGATGAAGAAAACTCATGTTGAAAAAAATCAAGGGCCATTACATAAAATGAAGGCTGTATCTGGATCAAGAAGCACCTGAAAAGAAGTTTCCCAGACAGGGAAGATTCTGGAGAAATAGCACCATAGTTTTGCCCTGTTCTTATATTTTTTCAAGTTGTCATAGTTAGAGAAGATACTAGACTAGAAAGATATTGTGGTTGATACTGGGGACCCTCTCCCTGTCGTGATGATTTGCTTCCTTACAGCACAAGTGTTTTGCCTAAAGTACAAGCTATAGCATTCAAACCAGGGGCAAAAATGTAAAACCCATGGTTCAACTTTTACAGCAATTCCAACCATAATTCTATTCACATATTCCATATCTGAGACGGTAATTCCCTTGCGATCAGAGCTTCAAAAAGGAATTTGTCTCCTAATTATCTGAACCATTATGTAACCTGTGTAGTCAGATGAGCACTCATTCCAATATTTCTTCAGAGACTTTAAACGTTCTTTTGATATATTAAGATGTTTAATACAAAGAATAAATTTTTTTATGATGAGGGTAGTGAAACACTGAGACAGGTTGCCCTGAGAGGTGGTAGATGCCCCTTCCCTGGAAATATTCAAGGTCAGGTTGGACAGGGTTCTGAGAAACATGATCTAGCTGAAGATGTGGTTGGACTAGATAACCTTTAAAGGTCCCTTCCAACCCAAACTGTTCTATGGTTCTATGATTCTATGATTCTATGATCACATAGGTCTGTAAAGAAACTTTCTCTCATGTCATTAGCTAAGGATCACAAGCTTTTCAATAAAACTGCCATTCCTTTCCCCCTAAAGACAACCTTTCATGGTTTTGTTTTTTTACAAGGTCTCATTTTGTTACGGAAATGTATGAAATAAACTGCTATGATTACAGCATTTTATATCTAGAAATCCCAGTCCAATTTATTTAATGTATTAACAAAGTCTCTTGACACCCCAGTGTGAAAAAGAGGCATTGTTTTTGCTCAAAGGAGTCAGAAGCAAAATGACAAAGAGAAAGAGCATGTTAACTGACTTGGGAACAACAAGAAATTGGCTATATAAGACAGTGAATCTGTCTGAAAAAAAGCTTAAAAAAGAGGATAAAATAAAGATCAGCTTGCTTTTCACTCTGAATAGAGGCACAGATGCAGGTAATGTAATTAATATAATTAATGTAATTGTTGTAAAATATCTGCACTGACCATAAAGACGCTCTGCTAGGACTTGTCTTATTTTGCCTTCAGTTCAACTGATGGAAATTTTACTGTTGATGGCAATGAGATTGCAAGTAGGATAAAACTGCAGGAGTCTGTAGACATCATTTACAACCAAGAACAACTATAAACCTGAAGAAAAAAATACCAAGTGCTTCCTCCTTTAAAAATTCTCTATATATTTTGTTATTGCTGCAGTACAGCAATACTGCTATCACTATTACCAAGAATGGATGATTACATTAAAAAGAGACCTGTAGACTACTTGGAGCAAAAAGAGTTACACTAAACCAGTAAACTTACGTAAGCTTAATTCTAATTTTGTTCTTTGTTCTTAGTTGGATTGAAACCCCATGAGATGTGAGTACAACAAAATCAGTAGAGATCTCAGTGTATTCTCAGCATTTGTCATATTTACCTTAATGCTTTGTGATTTTCAAGTTGTTCTTCATTAGCCTCTCCTCTCCACAAAATTGCTACGAGTTTAAGTACTTAGACATTTAAATTTGCACTTAAGTTTTTAACTTCAGAGTTTGAAAACTTTTCCAGGAAAATTTTTAGAACTTTTTGAAATGACAGTTATCATCTAAAAGTTTTCATATTATTTTGACAAAAATATACATTTCCTGAATAATCTTCCATTTATAAAATAGAAAAATATCCAAAAAGCAGAAAGAGGCAGAACAGGCAAGGAGTTGACTTTTTTTCCCTTGAAGTAAAAATGGAATGGGAAGATATAGAGGATTTTTATGATTCCATAATGGCCATGATATATTACACTTTTGCTCATAAATCAAATCGTTGAAAGCTGCAAAAGCTTCAATATTGAAGAGAGCTGCTCAGGGCCAGGAAAATGTCAACCTTTCTTTAAAGGTTCAACAATATCCTTCTGCTTCTCATTTCTCATGCAGGCATTATACTACTCATTAAAATCCCTGGGATGTCTAGGATACTGACTCTTGTACAGCATCAAAGATACTGGGTCAACTGTGAATAAATGTACAAAAAAGGAGGAAAAAGGTCTAGAGAAAAAAATGGGTAAAATCTGTATTTGGATGAATATCATGCAGGTATCTTTGGTGTCACAAGAATACCCCCCACAGAACATCAACACACGTTCAGGAGAATGGCCCAGCTTAGCAAAAGTGTGGGGTCAAAGATCAATATAGTGTTCACATACAACCTCAGCCAAATATTAACTAAAAAAAAAATCTTTCTGTGGAATGAAACCTTGCCATAGTTATTACTGGAGTAGTAGAATCTTACAAAAAAAGAAGAAACCAGCAATTCAGCTAAAATCCCTCATTAATCCAAATAAACCTTACATTATCTTAATATTCAGGATTCTACCCCACATAGCTAGACTCCTGTTATCTTAGGATGGAACTTAAAAGCATGGTAACTTTCTCTAAACATAAAGTTTGGCTGCAAACTGAAAATTGGGTCAGAATACATTCACTTCAATGACCCTGAGAATCCTTCTTTTTGTGCTTAAAAGGAAACAGTTTTCTGCCTTTTATTTTAGATCAAATTCGGGACTAATTTTGCAGAGCTTATTTAAAGCAGACATTAGAAAAAATATATTGTTACAGAAAAATTTCTTTTCATTTGAAATTTCCTTCAGAAAAAAATATTTTGATTATGCTTTACTGATTTCATAGAATTTATCCACATTTCCCTACCATCTACATTCTTCACTGGCTTCCAGAGGAACATGGGTGTCTTATACTCAGGGTCCAAGGATCCTTTAGGCAACCTTAAACGATGTTCAGAGGAATGATCTCAAAAATTATGAATCAATTATAAATTAAAAAAAATTATGTCTTTTAAAGCAGGGATGAAGAAGTATGTCCTCTCACAGTATTGTTACTTGTTGTATATTTTTAGGAAACACATTGGTTACTGCTTAATAAGACTGCTTCACTATTGTTTGATCAAACATGACACATGGCAGGAGTCATGTAGGAGAAAGCAGTCATATTCCAAGTTGTCCATTCTTCGAACTTACCATATGCAGGAAAAGCAAAATGACATTGTACACTTTAATCCAATTCTTTTTCATATATAACCTATGGATTACTGGAGTACACTGCTTGGAGTTAACAATGAGTGTACATCATTAATTGTCATCTGCAAGTAGCCTCGCAGCAAATGCCTAGTTAAACTAATTTTTCAAAACTTTTCCAGTTAATGTACAGAAAACATCCTGATGAAAGGTTATTTTCTTAGGAGTTTTAGTTGCCTTCATGATGAAAGAAATATAAAAAAACCTGCCATAAAATTCTTTTCTTTTCCTGTTTTTCTCCTCAAGAATTAAAAATAAGCCTAAATTGTAAAAAAAATCACCAGGTAGATTTTTTTGCCAACTTGATAAATATTTATTGTCCTAAAACTTTCTCTTCCTGAACTACAGATATACTTTAAAGTTCTGTGTCTATGTCTATGGAAAATGACAGATTTTTGCAAACCCTTTTGCTTGTGTTCAGCTATAGTTTTACTTTATGTCAAAGCAATATATATTACAGATAATAAATGAAGCAAGGCACTTTACAATTGTTTCTGTCTCTAAAGCTCTCATTTATGTTACACAGAAAAAAAGTCGTGAATAGTTCCAGAACAACAATAATAACAAATTCTCTGGATTATATTTCAGTTGAAGGTCACCAAGAAGTTTTCTTGGTTTGTAAGCAACAGCTCTGTCTTCTGTTGGCCCACAGCTCTGTCTTCCGTTGGCCCTCTGCTTGAGGGTGTCATCCAGTGACCGAATTGTCATTGAATACCAACAGATTCTTGCATTTTCTCTTGTTGCCAGAATTTGTCTTGGGCAAGTGGCTGTGAATACTTCTGGAAAGAAGAAGTGATTAACAGCAGCAATGGAATCCTAAAATAAGATATGCTTATTTCTTAAAAACAAGAGAGAAGAAGAAATTCAGTGTGCCAAATACATCTGTTTGATTCATGATTTAGATTTACAGCCAGTTAAAGTTTGTGTAAACAAGCTGAGTGGCAAAGCTGACTGTGTTAGTACAACAGTTTCTGCTGCACGACATTTCTTTGCACTTCAGTTTTCTTTGGGGGAGTGTACTAGGTCATGACACATTGGAATTGCTTGTATCATGAAAGATCTCACACATTTCTTGTTGAAACGATTCATAAACTGTCATATAATAAAGATTATAAAAGAATGGCTAGAGAAGTATTAGGTGAGACACCTGTCATGGAATATATTGCAGTGCTGTTTGTGGATATATGAATGTGTATATCCGTGTGTGTGTGTAGATACATACACACACATATATATGTAAAATATGTTTATATATGCATTTATTGTGTATATTGATTCTGCACTTCTGAGTGGAAAACCAGCTGGAATAACATGTACCTCAGTGTACTGGTTTGTTCTGTTAAACTGGAAGTTGAGGATGGTTATACAGCTACTAACTGCATATTGTGCTACTAGCTAGAGCTGGTGAGCATTTTTCTGAACAGTGCGCGTAATGCTGCATGCGTATATGTTCTATATGCTTGTACTCCATGTAGGAAAACCTGTGGTGTGATACAGATGTGCAGGCAGAAAAAGTATGGCAAAACAGGATTTCTTTTACTCTCTAACTCTAATTAAATCAGTGTACTATTTCATAGAACACTGAGTGTTTCGGTCAGTCTTTAGAATGCAAATTAACAATTTTACAGTGAATTATGTAAGTAACATGAGAAATAAAATATCATAAATTCTTTTGTGGAATAAAAGCAACAGTTTATTGTCAAGATTGCATTTATTTTAATGTAAAAAGAGTATTATTTCATTAGGTGGTAATACAAAATCAGTGTGGTTGATCTATTGTAGCTGGAAGGCTAGTCTTAACTTTTTACCAGTATGAGTGCTGAAGCATATCATGTATCCTTGATGCATGTGTGGCACTTTAAAAACACTATTTCCAACTTATTTTGCTACTAGCAAAATCCTTTAGAAATCAGAATTATCTCCTCAAATAAATTCATTTTTTATTTATAACATCTTTATTATCTCAGTTAATTGCAGAACTATTAACGCTAAAAAACTGGAGCTCCTAAACAGAGAGTTTATAACCAGATCTGGAAAACAAAAAGATAATATGCTCCAGTACTTTTTGATTTTCATTCATGGATTCAAAAATAATTTACACAGTGGCTTAGTAGCTGAACTGTAGCCCAAGCAGTTCTCATACAAGGCAGATTCAAATCAAAGCTTGCCTAATCCAGATAAGAAACAGCCTTGCCTGACTTTAATCTAGGTATAGAAATGGCAGCAAGGACCTTTTACAACTGAAATGAGGCTTCAGTGGCAGAATCATAGAACACTTTGGCTTGGAAGGGACCTTTAACGGTCATCCAACCAACTACATGGGTCATCTAACCCATCTAACCGCCTGCAACAACATCTTGAACTAGATCAGATTGCTCAGAGCTCCATCCAACCTGACCAATAACTCATCAGAGTACCTGAAATCTTTCTCAGCCTCTTGTACTGAACTTGTATGTCACTATATACACAGGTTAAATTTTTGTCTTTTGGTTCACAAGAATTAGCATGATGAATGTATGTCCTGCCAGTTACACTGTTGCATAGATTCTGTGCATTAAACACACTATTTACTAGTTCAACATACGCACTATGATAGATCTGAATAGGGACCCTGTGATGCTTTGTCACTGGCTGTGCAGAGATCAAAAGTTGTATGCCTGTAATGGCTACCAAGGTGCCCGCAGAGCTGGAAAGGACTGGCGTGCGGGTGGATTGATCACTCAGATGTTTTGCTCATTCTGGTGTCTGCGAGAGAGGGCAACATGACCTTCTAGCTCCCTAAACTGGGCAGTGCATTGGCTCAGGAAGGCACCTTCTCCTACAACTCCCATTCTCAGTTGGCTTAAACTCTACCTACACCATAGCTTAGAGCCCTGAATCCTAGAGAGTGCTTCGTGCCAGGACACCTCCACTCGGCAGCCACCTATGCATGTTTCAGGGTTGCATCACCCTGCTCAGGTGACAGACACAAAATTAGTGAATGTTGCAGATGATATTTCATCTGTGCCATTAGAGCAGAAGACCTTCTGGTTATGAGATATCTTTACTGCAGCAGTTCAGCAGAGCTCTCCGCTTTACAGGTCACGGCTAAAAATGACCTGAAGCTCCAAATATTTCCCAATGTCTGAACTGTCAATTTGTGCCATTTCACTGTCAGTTCTTTTTCCTAAAGGAGGTTTTTATGCATTTTAGTATTTGGAAAGACTAGTGTGTCAGATCCTTCAGTCCTGAACAGAAGCATAATTTGCTCTGTCATGCTGGACAAATGTTCATGAGTTCAACATTCAGTCTGGGAAGTCCACGCTGTATACACTCACTCCAAACACAGCGGTGAGTAAAAGGTATGGATGGGGGTAAAAAGACTTTCAGGAAACTGTTATGATTACTGTTTTGTGGATCTCTAGTGTGACAATAATATCTTGCACTTTTCATAGTGAAAAATGCTCACCTGCATTTGAAGCAAATATTTGGCAATTATTTTGAACAAAGCTAGCTCGCAATAAAGAGAAAGACCTCTGATGACAAAATAGACTTAATCTAAGTTAAAAAAAAGTATTGAGAAAATTAGTTTCCTTGAAACGTCAGACTTTTCATGCCACTTCATGGGAATTCAATGCTCTCATATAAACAGAAAATTGTTCAAGCCCCAAATAATAGCATATTTAGTCCAGATTTGGACTGCTATGTTGGCCTTTATGACAAGCACTCTTATCAGTTTTCCATTCTTATGTTTTTTGGGTTTTTTTTTGCATGGGATGAAACAAGACTGCTGGCTCCATCCTTTATTGAGTGAACTTAAAAGCATACTTTGAGGTCTGATCAGTAGCTTTGCAAAAAATGCAGCCAAAATTGTTGCACATTAACCAGCTTAATGAGAATAGCTTAATAAAGACATCAGAAGGCTGTTGCTGCATTCTGGTGTGAGTGCTTTTTCCCCTCTTCATCTCTGTGTTCTGTTTGGCTTACCTACTCTGAGGTCACGAAAAGAAACATCTCCAGAGCAGTGTACCTTTGCGCTGTGGAATGCACACATGTACAAGAGAGCATGCTCCAAACAGGACAAAAGAACAAGAAAGGAAAATTCTGCCTTACTTCAGCTACAATGAAATCCTAGCTGAAATAATTGTCCCTGAAACTGAAAACCTGTTAGGCAGCTTGTCAAAACAGAGTGTGACTGTGAGCTGGAGAAAAACATCTGACTGTGAGAATTGAAGATGACAAAAAATTAACAAATACATGAGGCAATTTGTTTTAGCTGCTGAGAAGTGCTTTCAGCTGAATATTTTCACTCTGATGTGTTGCAAATCTTGTTGGCAAAGTTATCAGGGACTCAGAATTGAAGTCTTGATTATTTCTTGATTTTACATTACCAATTGATACTGGTTTAAGGCTGGGTGAGTAGATATAATAAAAAAAAAGTATCCTTGAAAGTTCTCTTTCCACATAAAAGGACACAATGAAAGCACATGTAAGAGGGAAAGAGTGAATTAAAGCAGCAGTTACTTCAAATGCCATCACTGTCCCACCTCAGATAAGGCAAAAATATATACATGGTGTATACATCAGCTTGCTTACAAACTGAGGATTCTTTACAACAGGAAGGAAAATACCAAAACCCAAACAAGACCCAAACTGTACTAATTTGCCAAGAGCTTTATCATGCTATTTGGTGTTACAGCAAAGACACATTGCATACTACTTCTTCCCTTCACCTTTATACCTTCTCCTCCATGTTGTCCATAGCAACATGAAAACTATGTTGACAGAATTTTAACATTGCAGTAAAGCATTCAGAAGTTTTGGATATTCCAAATCTAATGTTTCCAGCAACACTTGGGTGTTCTGATATGAATGTTTTATTCAATATGATTTTTAATTATATGTTCACATGTTACTTCTGTAGGGGATTGTCTTTCATCTGGCACAGTTTTATTCCCCAAAGGCACAAATATCTTTTTACTGTTTTAACAGATGTGTATCATATGGTATTGTCTCCAGAGAGCAAGAAGGGTGAGAGGTCTCTGCTCTTCTCTGCAGAGGAACCGCAGCAGGAGTAAGTCTGTATGGGCCTAGAGTAGGTGTAAATATACAGGTTTAATCATGGTTTTTCCTAGGCGATGAAACTGAGGAGGAACCCTCAGAGTCAGATCATGTAAATGTCCAGGGAAAGCTTGAATAGACTGTATGAAACCAGCCTAAGCTTCATATCTTTTGAGCTCTTCCTGATACTAATAATAATAACACAGACAGCTTTGGTCCTAACATAATCCTGCTATGCTGATGCAGCAGAAAACCAGAACCAGACAATTTGCCCTTCATCCAAAGTACATCAAAAAGCATGTTTTTTACAGATACTGGAAACATTTATTTCAATGCCAGTGAAAGTGTAATTTATATACATATGGTAAGTAATTCATCTTAGCAGACAAATAGTTTTTTTCAGAGTAGAAAATGTGTCTAAGAACAAGAATATTCTTGTTCTTTTCTCATGGTTTAGATCCTAGGGTAATCATAAAAGATATACCACGGTTGTTAAAAAGAAAAAAAAAAAGTACAGAGAACAAATACATCTCAGTAACTGGAGTTCATTTACTTGTTTTTTTTTTACTTCTTTTTTTTTAGAGGTATAATTACTAAAATGTGGAAGACTGAAGTTGGTACCAGGTTAATTAAGTTGAATGTTAAAGTTTTCTTAAGAATATATTTTTATTGTGATCCATTTAATCATCAGAAAATTGTGACAGTACAAGTTTTATTTCTCTTGAAAAATACCTTAGAGCTCTAACAGATGTAAATGGTGACCATAGAGGGAACTGGTAGAGTCGTTAGTGTGTCAGATGAACACTTTTATTATTAACCTAAAGTTAAACGCTCTAAATTCTATTGCATCTTGTAGCTGTCTCAGAAAAATGAATTCCTAAACTGACAGCAGTTAGACCACAATATTAAGCACATTTAGAAACAGAATTTAATAAACAACATGACAGTCTGTTTGCTCAGAGAACAAACATTGAACTGCACACCCTCTGAGTTGACTTTCTTTGAAACTGGTCTATACCATTATATCTTCTTTTTCCTGGGTTTGTCAACAGATGGAATGCCATGTAACTGCAACATCTTAAAGACAGCATTTCTATGTCAACTTTTGTTGACAACTGCTACCTTGTTTTTTTGAAAGAGTTAAAAGGTTGTTGATTTCAGGTATCCTACATTTTTAAAAAAGTATTTAGTGCTTTGAATAAATTTCCGTGCTTTTTGCACTCCTATTATGACTGTGAATCAGTCACTAAAACGAGATTCCTTTCTACGAAATTTGATTAACACAGGCTTTACTTTTCTGGGTTACTCTTGATCTTTATGTAGCTATGTTGAGTACTTTTATGGAATATACCATCGCACATTCTACTTACAGGAAAAAAAATACAAGAGTCTGTGAAGAGAACTGTGTTTTAATTCTCTCTGTTCTGAAGTTATGGATCACTTTATTGTTATCCAAGCCTTCTCTTCCACAGCTAATTATATCTTGAAAAAGTATGTTCTGGATTTAGGTCTAAAAGTCATTCAGTCTTAGACATCCTCCCGTCTTTTTTACAAAGTTGTTCAAGCTCTTTACAGCTCCAAAGTTCTGGTGAAGCATTGCTTATTTGCAGAGTTGAAGGAGGAAACACAGTATCTGAAATAAGAAGGAGCTAGGTCAACAAAAACCTGCAACATTTGCAGAGCAGTGTTGCATTGCATTACTTTTTACTATGTGAAAAAGTCTTGGTCTGAACAACTGATTCTGCCCATACAGTCCATGAGAGGGTCCCAGGGTCATAGAGCAGATTTTGTAAAACTGAATATACTGATCAGATCACAGCCAATGAGAAGGCCTGAAGAAAACAGAAATATGTTCAGCTCTGTTCCTCTCAAAAACTTGGACTACAGGCTACAAAATTCAGAATGGCATTTATTTTCTTCTCGTATTAATATCTGTGGTACTCCATACCTACTTTATACCTGTTTCACAGAAACAGGCAGTAAGGAAGACAACGGTAGAAGCTCACTTTGTAACAAAAAGTTAATTACAAATAGAGTGATTATTGTCTGCTAATCTGGTCACTCCTTGAGGTCATGGAAGATAAAATTCGGTCTCAGTAAAAATATGTAGTATATTATTATGTACTAAAATATATAAGTATATATTAAAATACACATAATATATAATATATATTTTAAATGGTCCTTCTAAGAGGTATTAGAGATATTCAGCATACATATTATATGCTAGAAATCAAAGAAGATGTTGTTCTAATGGAAGCGACATTTTCTTTGTAAAACACTCAATGAAAAACTTCTAAATTTTTAAATTTCTTTTAACATACAATTCTAGCAACTAATTCCCTCTAGCGTTGAGGACTGATGATCTGTACTAAGTTATTATACAGCCTAGAAATTCTAATTTGTCTGCTACTGGCTCAGAAGCAACACATGAGTTGATCAATTCCATTTGTAATTACATTTGGGAAAAGGGATTAGGGAGACAAATATACTCAGCTGGTTTGTTCCCATGTGTCTAACATGAAATTAATCAGGGAACCAATCTTTCCCTTGCTCTTACAGTACTGATCAATTCCAATCCTCTCCTAAGTCTGCAAAACATAGTTCTGACATCAAGGTCCTTAACAACACAAAATGAAAGTATTAACTTCATGAAACATCTTGTTCTTATACCCTTGAGGTACAGAGTCAGCATACTACTGGATATATATGAGTGTCATAATTAGTAATGTAAACTGATATTTCATATTTATCACTCATTTTATTAGTTTACATTTTATTTCAAATGAAGTACTGGAGAATTTATTTTAAATACTAAAATACATCAATGATCAGTTCTTCTGTCTCAGATACTATATTGTATCCTACAGTTCTTATAACCTTAATATGCTCATTTCAAGGAGAAAGGAAGAGGATCCTTTTGTTTAAGAGGGCACCTTCAGCTGTCCCATAACATCTAATAATTTCACATAAAGCAGACAGAAAAAATAAGTTTATATACAGCTATACTAAATTGTATATACCTCAGAACAAAAGCTTCCGTTTTTGCAGGGTTCATAGAAACATAGAATCATAGAATGGTTTAGGTTGGAAGGGACCTTTAAAGGTCATCTAGTCCAACCCCGCTGCAGTCAGCAAGGACATCTTCAATTAGACCTGGTTGCTCAGAGCCCCATCCAACTGGCCTTGCATGTTTCTAGGGATGGGGCACCTACCACATCTCTGGGCAACCTGTTCCAGTGTTTCACTACACTCATAGTAAAGAATTTCTTCCTTCTATTCAGCCTAAATCTAACCTCTTTTATACCCCTTGCCCTGTCAAAACAGGCCCTGCTAAAATGTTTGTCCTCTTCTTACTTATAAATCCCCTTAAAGTATTGAAAGGCTACAATAAAGGTGTCCCTGCAGCCTTCTCTTCTCCAGGCTGAATAACCTCAGCTCTTTCAGCCTTTCCTCATAGGACAGGTGTTCCATCCCTTGGATCATTTCTGTGGCCCTCCTTTGGACCCCCTCCAACAGTTCCTTGTCCTTGCTGCGCTGAGGGCTCCAGAGCTGGATGCAGGACTCCAGGTGGGATCTCACCGGAGAAGAACAGAGGGGCAGAATCAACTCCCTCGACCTGCTGGCCATGCTTCTCTTGGTGCAGCACAGGGTATAGTTGGCTTTCTGGTGTATGAGCACACATTGTCAGCTCATGCACAGGGTTTCATCTACCAGTACCCCCAAGTCTTTCTTGGCAGGGCTGCTCTTTATCACATCATTCTCCAGCCTGTATTGATAGTGGGTGTTGCCCCAACCCACGTGCAGGACCCTGCATTTGGCCTTGTTGAACCTCATGAAGTTCACATGGACCCACTTCTCCAGCTTGTCGAGGTTCCTCTGGATGGTATCCCATCCCTCAGGCATGTCGAGGTTCCTCTGGATGGTATCCCATCCCTCAGGCATGTCAACTGCACCAGTTAGCCTGGTGTTATCTGCAAACTTGCTGAGGGTGCAGTCAATCCCAGTGTTTATGTATGCCATTGATAAAGATATTAGACAGCACTGGTCCCAATACAGGCTTCTGAGGCACACCACTTGTCACTGATCTCTGTGTGGATATTGAGCTGTTGACCATTACCCTCCGGATACAGCCGTCCAACCAATTGCTCACTCACTGAACAGTCCAGCCATCGAATCTGTATCTCTTCAATTTAGAGAGAAGGATGTTATGGAGGGCTGTGTCAAAGGCCTTACAGGAGTCCAGATAGACGACATCCATAGCTCTTCCCTTGTCCACTGATGTAGCTACTCCACCATAAAAAGACACTATGTTGGTCAGGCAGGACTTGCCCTTGGTGAAGCCATGCTGGCTGTCTTGAATCTCCTCCCTGTCCTCCATGTGCCTTAGCATATCTTCTAGGAGGATCTGTTCCATGATCTTCCCAGGCACAGAGGTGAGGCTGACAGGTCGGTAGTTCTCAGGGTCCTCCTTTCTACCCTTTTTGAAAGTAGGCACAACGTTTCGCCTCTTCCTGTCACCAGGGACTTTGCTGACTGCCATGACTTCTCGTATATTACAGAGAGTGGCTTGGCAGCTACATCAGCCAGCTCCCTCAGGGCTCTGGGATGCATCTCATCAGGTCCCATGAATTTATGTATGTTCAGGTTCCTCAGGTGGTCCCATACTTGATCTTCCATTACAGTGGGAGGCGCTTCCTCCCCTTGGTCTCAGTTTTCTCCTTGTCCATTATTACCAGTTTGCCTCATATTGTTGTTGACTCATATTATACAGGTTGACATATGGGTTGACTCATGCTGCATCTTTATTACTGTTCTGATTTTTCATCCATTCACAATCCTCTTTCATTCAACTAATAGGACTTTAACTCCTGTTTTTTAGCTTGGTAAGAGATACATAAGCAACACTTCCCAGATCACTTGTTGTTTATAGAAATTGTAGCATTTAGATCCTAAAAATAAGAATTAGAGAAATCATGTTGCAAACAAGTACGAGAAAAGGTCTTGTCCTTCAAGACCTGGTACCACAGGAGAACAGATTAGTCCCTTCCTCATGACAGCTGCCCTGAACATACTTGATTGACGTGTGTACATTGACTCCTCTTTCTTTCCACACAGTATTGTAAAATTGTATGACCTTTGCTTATAGTTCATATTTTCTCACTCCTGAAACTATTTGAAAATTTCATCTTAAAGTCTAAGTTTCATTATGATTCTTTCAAGAAAAGAAAGACATTTCAAATTACCTTTCTTTTACTGTTTCTTTGTTCACAGATTTAGATGTAATTGTCCTATTAAGCATCCTTCTAGTCTTCCATTTCTTAAAATGAAATAATTTATAATACTTTTATTTGTGAAAAAGTTACCTTGTCATATTTCTTTGCTGTTTTATAAAAAACCTAAATACAAAGATTCCTTGAAGTGTTTAAAATGAGAAAACAAAGCAGAGGAAAGTGAAAGAAGAATAAGAGTCTCTGTACACAGCTATATTTGTTTGAAGGATTAAGGAAAAAAGTAAAATAATTAAAAAAGAAACTTAGTAAAAACACCAAAAATTTTTCTTTGAAAACTGAGAAAGAATATTAAATATATTATAAGCTAAAGAAATATTCTGAAGTCAATTTGAAATGTGATATTTTGCTAAAAGGAGTATTCTTCTTGGAAAATCATTTAATAAAAGTCTGGAGAAGTCCTGCTGAAAATTCTGCAGAAGTTTTTCTTGTTTGTGTGCTTAACATTACATATTATGTTAAGATATTTTAGTTTCATCTTATTTAACCCAAACAAACCTACTATCCTCTGCTGCTGACCTCAAAAGTCATGTCCTCTAGTCCTTTCACCATCTTTGTTGCCCTCTTTTGGACACAATCTAACATTTTTTATCCTTTTTATATCATAGAGCACAAAAACACACACAGTATTCAAGGTGAGGCCACAACAATGCTGAGTGCAGTGGGACAATCACTTCTTTCCACCAGTTAGCTATACTGTGCTTAATGCAGCCCAGGGTATAGCTGGGCCTTTTGGCTTCCATGGCACATTGTTTACTCATATTGAGCTTACAATCAACCAGGAACATGTACCTCCAGGAATACACCATCGCAGGTACAGAACTTGACATTTGTCATTGTTAATTTCATACGGTTGGTGACTGCCCAGTGCAGTCTATCAAGGTCTCTCTAATCTATCAAGGTGTCTCTTTCAGGCCTGTTCTACCCTCAAGAGAGTAAACAGCTTCTCCTAATTTAGTATCTTTGGCAAACAGTGCACACTCATCTCTGCTGTCCAGGTCATTGATGAAATTATTGAAGAAAACTAGGCCTAAAATTGATCCCTGTGGAATACCACTGGTAACTGGCCACCAACCAGCTGTTACCTGGTTTACTATGTTTTGGGGTCGATGTAGTTTGAGACACAGCCGAAGAAGGCAGGGGACTGCCGACCGGCGAGGTAAGCCGGGCTGCCCAAGAGAGGCAGGAGCGGACCCGCAGCACGCCACAGGGGGTGTGAATATTGGCAGTATGGGTTCCACTGTATCAGTGTTGGAAAAGGCGACGCAGAAAAGCCTGCCAGAATTGGCGGATCGGGCCAAAGTGAAGTTAACTGAAAGAGAGATATCGGGTCTATTATTGTGGTACCGCCGACGAAAGCTGATAGCAATGACAGATCGGTTGTTTGACTTGGATGTGTGGCAGAGAATAGGGGACTCTGTGCAGGTCAGCAACAAAGAGGAGTGACAATTAGCTCCTGTTTTTCGAGCTGTCAAAAACATGATCAGCTGAAAGGAACGAAAGCTCAATTGAAAGATTTTACAGAGAATTTTGAAAGAACAAAGTCTTACAGTTTAAAATCCTTGAGGAAATCGTTACTTGGAAATCAGTGCATACAGCTTTAAATGCTCTAAAACCCACAGAAAGTCTCTTAGAAGCAGCTGCTACTCCTCCACCGTTATCTCCAAAGCAAGGACAGAGCTGCAGTCTTTTGAAATATTTAACCCCATATACGATGAAATTCCTAACCCAACACAAGAAATGCGGGAGGTAAATCTGCCAGAACCTGACGATCCTTTAAATCCAGAGAAATGGGAAGTGGGGTGCAAAATCCGGCACCCCGAAAGTGTATAACAGGGTCCCTCTACAGCAATTGGCGTACCTGACCTGAGATCAAAGTAGGGTGAATTCCAGCATAAAACCGCGCAGTCCATCAGACACAGCACAGCCCGCAGCGCCAGCAGCCACCACAACAGACGGGTCAGCAAACCTTACACCTGGTGGGGCACACGACGCCCCTGGGCAACCGACAGCATGGCCCAGACCTTCCCCCCCCCCAATTCCAGCGTGCCGGCCCGTCCCAGCCAGCCCAGAAGCGGCACGGCAAGAACCATCTTCCTGACATTCAAGGACTTGGTTGGAAAAAGTGTGTATAATTCAATTACTGCAGTAGAATTCCTTGTATCCTTATCGCTGCAAACTGTTCTAGCTGATTATGACATTAATGTATGCTAATGAGTTCTCGAGAGTGCCTGCTTTCTGGGGCTCCGGAGTTAAGTTTTGGAGGTGAATTATTTTGCTGCTTTCTGGTAATAGATTTTGGGTACCCAGGTAGGACCCTGCTCTTGAACATCAATGGTCCAGGGGATCGCAGGACCTCCAGCCGGCACCGAGGCATTCTAGGGGAGAACCTCTGATCCCTGGACCAAAAGGTTCTGAGCACAGACTAGTAATAAAACAAAGGCATTCTTCCAGCATTATTTTTTGTTGCCTGCTTGTTAGTTGTAGTGAAAGCTTCACAGCAATGGGCTATATCCCTGGGGAGAAGTGAAAGTACCCTTCCTAAAACAGAACTGAAAAGAGAGTACTCTTCCTGAAACTGAGGCTTGGGAATTTGTCTGTTAAATGTTGAATATTATTGTAAGTCCTTGTCTGTTCATAGGTCTTTGCACTGAAAAAAAAAAAAAAAAAATCATAAGTCTTTGCAACATTTGGATTTATGTTGAAAACTTGGTGTGCTTGTGCGTGTGCGGTCGCGACTGTAAATGTGTGATTTTATGTGTTTGTTGTCATAGTGTTTGTATTTCTGTGATCGGATGGATTTATTTGGTTTCTGTGATCTAATGGATTTGTCTGGACTAAGTAACTGCCTTTGCGTCTTTGGTTTGGTGAGTTCTGCAGGTATTGTATACAGTTAATGAGTTACACCCTTAGATACATTGATTTTAGCCTAGGTGATTAATATGAATACAGGTTATGGTATGCACTTCACATCTATATATCTTTTTATTAGCATTTGTGTTGTTGTGTTCATTTTTAATATTGCACTGTAGCAGGGCTGTTACTGCACCATAAAGCCAATAGTGATGCTTAGGTGTGTCAATGTAGCACTTGCTTTAAATTCATTAAATAAAAAAGGGGGAGATGTAGAGGAAGCAGTGATTATATTGGTTCCGTGTATAATACGCATAACACAAAAGGCAGTAAAGGTAACTGTGAAGAAAATTTTTGTGATGCAACTAACACAGATTGAGCAAATGTTTTTAAGGCATTGATAAGATAGCTTAACTTTTTTTGAAAAGAAAAAGGGGGAGATGTTGGGGTCGATGTAGTTTGAGAGGCAGCATGACTAGGCCGCTTAAGCAAAACAGTTAGCATAGGCCGCTGGAAAGAACAGCTAAGAATAACAGTTGAGAAGGTTCTGATAGTGCACATGATGTGGATTAGCAAAAACGAGATGTGTTCAAGTACGTGCAGGCGGTCTGTTGCTGTTCGCGTTAGTGCATAGTTACCAATCATAAGGGAATATGGGGCACATGAACAGCACGTGATTTATGTCTGTAGCCTATCCGAATAAGTGTGATCGCGTGTGCAGATATGAAAAATATATATAACCACGCAAGCAGACCAATAAAGGGGGAATCGCCTGTGCATTGCATCAATGTGTGAGAGTCATTCTTGTCCCTGCATGGATGCTGAAACTCGGCAACTATGACTCCTCGAGCCTGACTCCTCAGGCAATTGTTCATCCATTTTATTGCGTACATGCCTAGCTGTATGCTTGACATTTTATCCAGAAGGATACTGTGAGAGACAGTATCATAAGCTTTGCTAAAATAAAAAAAATCCCACATACACTGCGTTCCCTTTGTCCATTAGGCAGGTAAATTTGTTATAAAAGAATATAGAATTAGTGACAACTATTGTCTGCTCAGGGTGCTGGTATTCTACACCTACTTACATCCCTGTTGTATAAAGATTAATTGCTTTCCTCCAAACATGGAATCTCTCTTTTCAAGAGATCTCCTAGACAGGTTGGGCCCCTGCTGGGGATGCCTGACTGACTCCAGACACTGTGGCATGATCATCTTCTAAATGAGACCTTTTCCACCATTGATTGACCCCAATTCTGGAAGCAGTTTTGATTGGCCCCACTTCTGGGAGCAGTCTGATGAACATTATACAGGTACTACTTTAAATAATATATATAAAGGCACGTATATAAGTAATTAAGTATGTTTGCTGCTTTAGTAGTGGTTATTTTGTGGTAATATTTAATATTGAAATATATGCTTGCTCCTACTTCTGAAGTATATGTACTTGTCTTTCTGGTAGTAATTTTGTAGTAACTTAATACATACTAATTTTATTAAGCATAAGTGTACTTGGTTTTTAATAATAATTTTCAATGATCTTTAATAAAGAAATTTAGGAAATAAAACCTCTGTGTCTTTGTGCGTTACGGAATTGTACAAACACACCATTGTCATCTTTACATATCCGCAGACTTGGTAACCCTTTAGGTCAAGACATCTTCAGTACTTTGAAATTATTGAATAGGGATTAATCATTTTTCTTCCAAACTAGAAGGTGAAGTTCAAATGTATAGTTTTTCATTTCTCTAATAAAATCTATTGGAGAAAGCTTATTGGCAAAACCTTATTTTCACTAGTACATGCACCCATTCTTTGAGTTTACTAATTTTTAGGCACAATTTCAACCCCTGAATTAATATTGTAAGATACAAAATTCTGAAATCTGAGATTAGAATGAAATTAAGAAGTAGTTCCAAGGGATAAGAAAAAGAGGTCAGAAGCAAGAATAAAAAATTCACTTCAATATTTCATATTTAAATTTTTTTTAGTTAAAATTTTATGTAGTATTTCATGTTGGAATTTGCCAAGAATAGAAAAAGTAAGAATAACAGACTGAAAAAAATATTCACAATGTCAGCCACCATAGTGACCCTTCAGGTTGTGTATAACAAACTTCCAAGGAAATTTTTAACAGAGCTAAAAATATTTTTGCAGGAGTTGAAGACCTTTCAGTCAGATGAGAACAACCTACATAAATCCTTATTAGGTCTTCCCCATAGTTTGTCTTGCACAGGTCTTAAAGGATGTTTCTCAGATGAGTTCTCCTCAACATCTATATGTGTGCTCTAGTTTATCCCCACAGTATTTATATAATGGTGTGTAATTAGAGGTAGGCATAGAATATGAAAACTATAGAAGAAAAACCTCTCACTTATCTTAGGGAAAAGAAAGTGTATTTACAGCTTGTTTGTTTAATCTTCAGCGTACATAGACATAATAAAAAAGTTCAAGACTACTATGCTCATGAAAAAATATCGTGACAAACCTGAAAGAATAATTAATACTTCTTCCAAATATTCCTGTGTGAGAAGAGGCATTTATATAGAAGACAACAAACTAATTTTCTCTTTAAAAGTAGCTTAAAATGTTTTTATTTTCAGTGTGAGTAGTATAAGACACTGTGTTGGATTATGTCACCACAGTCTTCATTAACACTAGAAAGGTACAATTTTACACAGAGAGTTTCGGTTTCATTAAAACCAAAGATTTATACCTTCTGTACATCAAATGCATCTGATGTTTGACTACTTCTCCAGCATTTTTCTGTAAGCTGCATAGCACTAAACTCCCCAATAACACATTAAATATGCTTTCAATTTCTGTTGTACCAAGATGCATATCCTTAATTTCTCAACTGATAGTAAGTTACCTGCAAGCACTGAAGAAAACTAAGTTTTTTATTCTGTTACTGAAGGGCAAATAACCTAAGAACTTCCATTTGAAGTCTCCATTCTCTTCTGTCTGTAAAAGGCTGATATTATTCACTTTCTTTCTGCATGGCAATTTAGAGTATTTGGAATTGTGAGGATAGTTTTACTACATTTCTTCTAGCTGACTGAGTGGCTTCAGAAGCTGTATGCATCCTGTTACAAACAGAAATATCTTTCTTTTCTATAGTCAGCACTTCATGTATTTACTCTGCCTAGCAAGATCTACCCTCATTTTCAGAATTACTTTCACCAGCAGGCTTAGAGGCTTAAACTGCTGCCCTGTAGCAGTCCCATAATTTCATCCATGAGTGTAGAAACCACTGGCTGTGTTTGCTTTTCATATTGTCAGGCTGCTTTTCAAAGAAGTAACATTTTTTTTAAGGAAAGGCTGAAAACACGGAGTCTGTTTACGCTTTCCCTGTTAGAAGCTTGTTTCTTCCCTTCCTCAAGCACTATTTTTGCTTGCAGGTAACAAATTTACTTCCTTTCTAATTATGGGCATTCTGAAAATGATCACTATGCCTTCTTCACCAAGAAAGAAAGAAGTACTTCTCCTCTATAAAAAAGCCAGGAGCTAACTCTTCTTTCTAGAAAGGAAACAAAACCTTTGAGAAATATCTAGAATTAGTAACTCTTATGCCTGGGAAATTCTCTAACATTCAAAAGTAAATTGATACTTAGGAAGAACAAGTTATACTATTTCATAGCAAAATAGTCTATGGAGTCAGTAAAGGCAACCACCAATTGTGAACTGAAGTAGCTAAGCAGGACTCGGGCTTGTGCTTGTCTAAGGGTCTGTGACTAAATATACATAAATTATATGAGATTAAGGATAGTGCCTAGAAATATCACATGCTAAACAGTTTGTCTCAGTTATTTTTGGGTTGTACTATGCAGAAACACCTGAATTTTTAGAGGATTAAGTAAGCTGATACTCTTAGATAATGACTTCTGGCAGTTCTCAGATGCCTAGCAGACTTGAATCCCAGCTACAGTGTTTAGTGCCAAAAATGTAGTATCAGTTACCTTCCTTTAAAAGACAACCTCAGGATTCTCTGTACAGGATATCCTAGTGTTTGGAAAATTTTCTAAAACACCAAGAAACTTGTTAATTTTCTCTTTCCTGCACCTTGAAATTCTGAGCATCCTAACCCTCACACTATGGTCTCTGTTGCCAAGATGAAATACGTGAATCCTCTCCCTATGTAAAGTCCAAGCTAGCAAACTGATAGCAGGGTCCACAGCACACAAATCTGACACTTAAGGTCAGGACATTTTCATTTGTGCGTTTCTGCTCTGTTATATCCTGTTCTGATATTCAAAGACCTTTAAGCAATAATGTTTAATAACTAGTGTAAACAAAAAGACACAATTTTGACCTGCCCTGCGGAGTAGGGAAGAGGAGAAGATGACTGGGGTCTGTGGCATGAATGGGCAATCTTCTGTCCTCCCCTCATTTGCCATTCTTCTCTGCTTTACTTTCCCCATCCACCCTCCAATATCAGCACACAGGCAATTAATTGGTTATGTCCCTTTGTTTTTTTGTGATTAAATATGTAGATTAGATAAGACTTGGGAAATCTCTGTTTTATTTTTCCTTTTAGCAAAGTTGTTCTGAAAGGTACTATTTGGTTTTTGAATAACACTTCTATTCTTTCAGATTCACAGAATGTTTGCCACATGAAATAGCTATTCCATTACATATTATATTAAAATTATGTTTCTTTCAGCTTTTTGAAAAACAGCATAAATAGGCAAAGTTAATTACTATGAGGCTATAAAATAAGAACAACAATTATACACATATCTCAAATGAGAACAACACAAATTAGTTTAATTACAGGATAACAGAGATTAGGAACATCAGTTCTTTAAAAAGTTAGTTCCTGTGATGCCCATTTTTCAATTTCTATGTTTTGTAGAATGCCAATGTGCAATCAAAGATAGTAGCAAAGAGGTATTATGATATTCTGAACCACAGTCACTGGCATTCTTGAAAAATAGTAGTAGCCGAAGGACATATTTTATCTAAATCCTTGAAGAACAGCTGTGGAGTGGAGTCCCACAGGATACCATTCATGGTCAAATGTATTTTCTTTCTCTGTAGTAAAATATTGCAGAGACAAAGCTTATGTGGGTTGGCACAAGTTCTTGGCAGGCATTTGCTGATGCTTCAAAATCCATTTTCATTTTGGATTGTATTTTAATTGAGTGTGTAGAGATACATTAATATTTGGCATCCTTTCCTTCTCCAGACTCTTTTTCAAATGACAGTGACGACCATTTGATGGCATGCTTAGTCAGAATTCATGCTGATTGGAAGAAGCTTAAGGAAAATTAGATCAAAACTGGGGCACCCAAGAACTGCTCTGTGAAAGCTATCCTTCACAAAGTCATCTTGTCTAGTATAAGTTCCTCCAGAAAACGTTGATGTCACCCCACATTCTCTCTTCCATTGTGTTTTACCTACCTGTTTCTTGCTTTGTATGTCATGTGGCAGTGTTTACATTACCACCATGGCAAAGATATCACCTTTACAAATATAAGCTAAATAAACACTCAGTACCTACTAGGGAATTAGTAAATGCTTTAGAATCTAGAGAACACCCTCTCCATTACTCCTGTGATAGTACTAATAGACACTGTAACAAAATATATGCATGTACTTCACCATATAATACTATATTATAAATAAATAAATAACTATAAAACTATGTTTTATAGTTCAAATTGAAGTTTGCATATGACAATATATAATTGCACTTGTATTAACAGACTATGCAATCAAATTCATGGGACAAGTCAATTAGATGTTTTTTGTAAACTGGTTCTATTTCTTTCATTTTGTGTAGGGAATCTTCATTCCTGTAAGAAATTATCATAATGAATGAAATTTATTACAGACATACCTACTTCTATGCAAGGAGCGGAAAAGGGTGTGATTGTTTTGTTGGGTTTGTTTTTATCTTCTGTATAGGGCTACAGTGTAACCTTTCTGAAAAAAAAAATCTTAAAAATTATTACATATGTACTGGAATATAATAGCTTGTTCTACTGGCTGTACTTGAGGAAAAAAAAATCTAATAAAAAAGACACCCGTTTCCTAATATGGCTATTCCCTTAGATTCCTATCGAGATATCCATGAGAATCTACACAGATAGTGAAGGCATTCCTTCCTTCAAATGTGCAAGAATTAGCTCATACCAGGGCATGATGGATGAAAGCAGATATGAAAAGAAAGGAATCTTAATGTCATGTATCTTATCTGGACACAGAAGCAACCGGATGGCCTGTGACAGCGTGCTATTGGGGCTAATTAATTGGCAGGGTAGTGTTTGGAAGGTGAAGGAGGGAAGGGTATGATGTGCTATGAATTTGTGCCTGGGAGTGACACTTTCAGGCATGAAGAGGATGGAGAAAGATTTGCATGTGATATATTTTCACAAAAGAGCATTAACAATGCCATCGTTAAGATTCTAGAAGATTTCATTTTGACAGGAATATGCAGGATTTTTTTATAGGTAATGCAAACATGAGAAAAGAACAACCATCAACTATACCCATTAAACTTGACCCAGAATTATACATCTTCCTCCTGTATTGGCATACATTATATTGCCACAAACAAGTCTTTAAACTGATCACATATTTAGAACTGCTAAGTTTCTCCCCATCTTTTCAACAGTCTCTGTGGGGAAACTATGCCTGTGTTTTGCTTCATGCACTACTTTATGTATTCCAAGATATCAACCATTAAGAATATTTTCCTGTTCCCCTTCTTATTTAAAACTCCCACCTTTCAATATGCCAATGTGAAGATGATGTATATATTAGTGTTGACACTATTCACTCACATAGCAGTTAATATGGCATTCCTGTGTGCTTAGGCTTTCTGACAACTTATCAAAATCATTGAGACACCTTATAGAATGGGATGCTCTCCAACACAAGTGAAAGGTGGCTGATTCTAATCAGACATATGCAAAACCTAAAATTAAGATATTATTCTTCTTATAATCATTTCAGGAGCTCACTGTTGTAAAAATATATATACACTCTTTTTTTTCTCTTGTGTTACCCTGTTTGCTCATACATAGCATCCAAGAAATCACTTGGTAAATAATCACCTCACTGTCTTTCTAATTCGTCATAATGTTCCTGGGTAACTGTTTTAAAGACATCAGTTGCATTTTTTTTATTCTTTAAAGTGTGCTGTTGGCAGAGAGGATATTTCTTTTTGCAAATATAAACAATATATTTGTGTCGAAGTCTCGGACTCACAGGAAAATCTCAGATGTCATGAACTACATTATGCTCAAAATACATGTAAAGAAGCAGCTGTGCTTTTCTGGGACTTTTAGATCACTTTAGTCTAGCTGGAGTCTGTAAAACTGGTCAGCCACATAACACTTGACCAAAAAATAGTTGCAGATCTGCTCTTCATGGAATTTTTATGAAATGGCTGTGTGAGAAGACATTTTTAGCAGAGTCTCTCGCCACAAGAAAAGGCAAGCTATTAATATTTCCGCTTCCCACAAAAACATCAATTTAAAAATCAGCAGCACAGACATATATTTCAGATCAAGATTTCATCAAGCGGCTTGCACAGAGCCTGCTGCAGTCACTGGAATGATTCCCACTCACATCAGTGCTTTTCAGATTAGGGTCCAGATGTCTCCAATCCTATTGTGCTTAGCAGAACTGATTCACTCATATAGCAAATCATTCATCTGGATTTTGTGTCCCCTGTGGAATACTCAGGCCTTACTAGAAAAACTCACAGTTTGAAGAGCACAGCAGTAAATCATGCCACCAGGAGCGAGACATTAGATGATTATTGAACACTGAGATTTTTTTACACTGTCTGAAGAGAAAGAAAGTGCTTTCGATGGCTTTTGAACTTAACCATAACACAACTTAGCATGACACACCATCCTTCTTGCAAGCATCACTAAACATTTTACCACAAGAGTTTATCATAAATTCACACTTGTATAGATGTGATGTGTTTGTGTTCATATGTGAGGGTGTCTGAGGAAGCACGCAGGCTCTTAACTTCTAAAAGTTCAGCTTCATCCGCCTACTGGAGTTCATATAATGACTGCTGCAGTGGTAGGTGAGAATTTGCATTTTACTTGCAAACATATTTTCAAAAGGGGCAGAAGATTGCCAGAAGTGTATATCATCTGCCATTTGGCAGATTAGTTCTTCTCCCCCCGCATCAATAAGTAAAAGGCAGCTTCCTGTTGCATTTCGAAAGTGGCTTGAAAGAAAAGTGTTGGGCAAAGATCCCTGCCTTCTCCCCAGCAGATTTTAAAGCTAAGCCATTCACTGCATTTGTACAGTGATTTGTAGTACCAAGAAGTGATGGACGACCTTGGGTTTGTGGTGAAATGCAAATATTTTCTGGCTTTTAGAACAGCTAAATGTTCACTGAAGAATGCTTCAGTCAGGACTTCTCCACCACTAATCACCTGATTATACAGTCAGGGTACAGAAACTCTACCACAGTAATTGAGCAGAGGAAATAGTGTTCTAAATTTCAAATAACAAGTTACTGACGTCAGGGGCTCATCAACAATTCCTTAGCTCAGTACTGTTAACATTTGGTGTTTGCTGTTTGTTTAGCAATTTGACAGATATTGATGACCAACTAACAAGTCTGTTTACAGCACCCATGGATAGAGAAGGCTGTATTGCTGTGGGTGGCAGAGACAAACTTTTGATGCAAGAATTAGGAAAAGTGTTTAGCCATATTCCCTTCCCAGCTGTGCCAGCATCAGAGTCTAAGAAGTCTAAGAAGCCCCTTATCCTGAGGACTTAAATTGGAGTTACGTGCTAAGAGGCTAATAGGAATATGTAGAAATTCAGTTTGCAGAAATAAGTAGACCTTGAATCTGTCCACCATTTCTCACATCTGTTTTTACTTAATGCTAGGTAAATCCATGAACTGAATGATGCAGCTGGAAAACAGAAAGAATTCACACAATGAAGACTATTAAGCAATGGGAGTTACCAAAATACTGCTGCTTCTTTGATGTTCCCTTTTACCTGCACGTGAATCAAAACTCTTCAGCTGCACTGAAAGAGGCAGAAGTCCGAATATTTAGAGAAGCTGATTTTTATCACCAGGACTTTTCTTTTTTTTTTTTTTTTTTCACTTACATCATATCTGTATTTTTTGCTTCCCAGTTCTTTCAGGATGTGCAAGGTGAAGATTGAATAAGATTGAGTTTACAATAGAAAATGAAATTCCTTTCTGACCTTCTATGCTTGGCAGATCTTTAGCATCAAAAAGTTCAGGACATTATCTTTGAGATAGAAGAGCAAACTTTGGATATCAATGTTTCTGAGGTGATAGAGTATCTATCAGCCAGATTAGGGAAGAAATGGTTTTGGCAGACTTTTCTGGCCTCAAATTATGTACAAATATAGAGTTTTTTTGGTTTTGTGTTTCGTTTTTTTTTTTTTAGGTTAGCATGGAGAAAAAAACTAGCTGGTCAATAAGATCAAGGCAAAACACTTATTTTGGAGATTTCCAACAGCTTTAGTTCCTATTTCAGGTATTTGTCACTGCAAACACATTTAATTCCTTTTTTCTTGTAAACAGTTACTACTATTGTTCAGTAAATTTTTCTCATTTCACACATTTGAAACAGTATTTTTAAGCAATTTAAATACATAGCTCCTTTTTTCTAGAATAAATAAGATATTCTTCAGATCACCTGTTCCTATAAACAGTTTTAATAAAAATTTAAACAAACAAGAGTTTTAGGATATTCTCTGCTAAGAATAGTTTTGTTTTCTGACCTTCGTCCTTGTTGGCTGCTGCAGGAAGAAAAAGAAGTTTTAAGTTTTACCAGCATATACAGGCAACACTTTTAGTAGCTGTCCCATTTTCTTTACCAAAAATTAAGTAAATTTTGGTCTTTAATAGTGTATCTATAACACCTGTCCAAATTCAGCACAAACTGCATTCAATGAGAACACATTATCTTCCAATTTTCTGAGTGGTGGTAGGTGGCAAAGAGCAAAACTGTACGCTATATTACTTGGGATGTGAAAATAATGTTACAGTTCCTAGCTCAGCTACGATCTTCAAATGAGTGTCTTGAGATCGTACCAATGAAAGGACTAAATTTTAATGTGTGTAATGTGGCATTTTCAGATGCGTGTACTGAATAATTCTATCACAGTATGCCAGTGTAATTACTGTACACTGAAGACAAAAATTAACCAGAGCATTGTGATAAAGGTTGCTTTGAATGTAATTGACACTGTGTGTGCAATTGAGTAAGCTCATAAGAGCATTAAACATAGCGAAAGTGATAGCATGCCATTAAATCAACCTCAAAATCCTCTGTGCAAGATTCTGCTTTATTTAATTTTGTTCTTCTATTTTAGGTTTCACATCTGAGACACTATAATCTTACCTTTATCAAGCCAGTTTGCTGTTTCTCACTTTAACAATTAAGGATCCTTCATGGTTAGCTTTAGATGTCCTCTCAGGGGAGCGCAGCAATGCCTGTGAAAAGCCTTATCTGGAAATGACAGAGCATTCAGTTTGCCTCTATCCCATCTGATCTCAGAATTTTGCTTATATCTAGCTGACACTGAGGTTTGTTTCATCAGTGCAACAAGAAAAAGTAATAATGAGAAAGTGGTCTACTAGAAATCAGGCTAGAAAATATCAAGCTATTTATTGTTTTAAAGTAAACACTGACTATATCGCATTCTTCCACAGCTCCAAAACAAAACATAATCTGTTTTCGAAGTGAATCATCCTAAGAACTCTGAAGCACACAGGATGGCAGTGGACAGTGTTTATTTATCCTGTTGCAGAGGAGTAAGTTCACAATGACCTAATAATGTGACATGGTTGGCTCCAAGTAGATGAGAGAAAACCATCAGCAGGGTAAGCTCCCACACCAGACTAGTAGGAAGATTGTCATTACCTTCCGCTATCTGTACCTGCAGCCACCTGAAGAGATAGAGTTGAAGCTTGATCATGCAGAAATTAACAAGAGAAAAAAAAAAAGCCCCCTTCTTCCCACAAAAATATATTTACAGTATGTTAGTGGGCAAAAACTAGATAAAACAAAAAAGTCAGAATCAAAAAAATGATGGAGCATATGCAGGAAAAGTTAGTGAATATATTTTGTAATCTTTATAAATCATGGTGGAGGGTGATATGTTCAGAGGAAAGGAAAAAAAAGAATGAAAAAAGATGCACTAAAAGGCTTCCAAATTACCTATGGAAGTAGCTAGTATGAATAGTGCATCTGGCAAATGAATAGAATATTACTGAAAAAAACCCAGAAGATGGGAAGAAAAAATACTCATACTCTTCTGTTGGTAACCATTAAAATTTCAGCATCAGAAAACAGGTTGTTGCAGAAATCAAGAGATATGATGTGGTATTTTACAGAAAATAATCCTTACTCAGTACTTTCCTTGGATTTCTTTTTTCATTTATCTACAATGAGCCACAAATATCACATAGGGCTTATAAAATCAGTGATGGTTTGGTATATCGAAATCTTTCTATACTTAAATAAGAGGTTTAAATGCTGACATCAGGCTATTATATTCCACAGGCCCAGTTCAGCATTGACTTTTGTAGCTTGCATAACTTCAAAACTGAAGACAATTGCACAATAATAAATGAGAACACCGAATTCCTAATCTGCACATCTGTTTCATTGTTTACCCGCTCAGAATCTGCATACAAATGCATAGAGCTGGAAATACAGTAACTCAGATGGTGTAGTCCAGTAGTATGGAATTGAGAACCAAAGGAAAATAAAATATTCTGATGAGGATTTTAGCACCATCCTTTAGCCCTGCAGTTGATGCTACTGTACCTTAAAGAATAGATTTAAATATTTCCTGATTGAGAGACAGAAAAATAGTTTTGTAAGTCTACATACTAGGATACTCACTCAGACTAGAGAGACCTGCACTTCAGTCTCCTACCCAATTAATATTTAAGCATTTTAAGTTAAATTATCAAAATATATCAAAACTTCTTCTTAAAAATCAGCTTCTTACCTACTAGTGATTATCATGCAAAGTTAAAGTTTTATTTTCTTTCCCTTGCCCAGCTGGTATTAAATGTGACAAAAAAATTGCAACACTTCAAGTAGACATGGGTTAAAAGCCTCAGGACAGAATGTCCTACACTAGGTGTTCAGCTGGCCTGTGGATAAAAGGAAGTGGGAATTCACTTGTCACACAGAATGAGATGTTGAATCTAGACCCTTTAGGCAAATACTATAGTCACTGGCCGTCAAACTGGAAGAAGCTTCCACATTGTAATCAACAATTTCTTTTTTTTTAATGATTGCCCTCTTCTTTTTTTTTTTTAATAGAATGTTTAATGACCAAACATGCATGAAGGGCAAGACGTCATCTTGCATTGCTTTCTTGATGCTGTTTCTTACTCAACATGTTGACTTCTGGTTTTCCTGATTACAGGTGAAGTTATGCACAGCATTAGTGCCCAAATTAAGGTCTATATATTAAAATCTTTAGGCCACTACCTAAAAACTTGTTGTGCTCATTAGTTGCTAACTATTTTTACGACTATAACGCACAGAATATCTTGTGCAACTAAAAGGTTCATTGATTAATGTCCAAGACCATTTGTAAACTGCATCATCTCCCTTCAATGAGTCCCACACCTGACTCATTTACCAGTTTCTCTTCCTGAAGGCTTTCAAACATTGTTATTTGTTAGATAGAGGTTTCATGCTGGACTATCAGTATTTGCCAGACTGTTGCTGAAAATAAATTTTAGATTTTAGAAATTGTGTAAACTAGCAAAGTTTATTTGATTGTAAGCTTACAGGTATTTAAGTATTGTTTTATTGTGCTGATGTGAATAACATAGTAGAAATCCTGACTGTGATGCTAAAATCAACAGGAAATGATCTGATATACATGTTAAAATAAATATAATTATTCCACTCACTGAAATTACAGCGGTTAATGAAATATAGATTAATACTACTAAAACAGGATTTTATCCTGTGCACTTGTTGGACTTTAATGATAATTTATGATGCAATTGCTGGAGCAATGAAAAGAAATAGATCTTGATGTCATAAAATATTGATGCAGATAATACACCCGTGTGAAAGACTGTGATGAAATCAAACATAAGCAGTCAAGATGCTGACAAATTAAAAACTTTATTGCACTCACTTTCAATCAAATTAAACTTTTTAATTCAGTCACATATCTCTTGTCATAACAGAAATACATCAGTGGCTTTTAGAAGTAAAAATCCATCCAGCACCCCATTGAAGCAAACAATCAATAATGCAGGCTCTGCAAAGAGTATTCTCTCCTTCTCTCTCAAATTATGGATAACAATATTGCTAGAAAAAAATGTGTTCAAATAGCAACTGTATTATTTTTCTGCTTTTTTTTTTAAATCCAGCCATGCATCTCTATTTTAGTTTTTTTTACATCTCTTCAAACAAACAGACAAACAAATCTGTTTCCCTCTCTGCCCCTTGAAAAAATCAATTCTTAACCAGTTATCCAAACATGACAGAGATTAAAGTGCATCAATGGCTTAGTACTTATAGAGTATTTATTCTCTAAGACACTAATTAAGCCAAATTTATCTTTTTAAAATGGCTGCATAAGGTGATACTCCCAGGCCACTTAATTCCACTTGATAATGTCAGTCACATAGGCTGTGGAGGTAGTATATGTCAAAGGGCCAAAGCAGATCAAGAGAGATAGAAGCTGACAATTTGTGGCACCCAGAGCCAGACACGGTCTGTGTAGGAGTGTGTGGAAAACAGTTGTCCATGCCATCTTTGCTCAAACGAAATGGTATATTATGTGCTTAAATGTACACTTCACAAAAAATAATTTTGCATTCATTTCACATATCCTTTTTTGCTTTGTTCCAGTTTTCTTTTTTTCATTCAGATACTTGTTGGCTGACTTCTTGAATGAACACAGAAACTATTTAAAATGTCTTTGGAACTGTTTATCTGTATGCAAATAAAAGAACATAAGATGATTACATCAAGTTTGTATTTTATGTTTGGATGACAAATATATTCAGAAAACAAATACAAACTGATAATTAAACAACAATAATAGGCTACCATTTTTTTCTTACTGGCTCCTGGAAGCTAGTAAGTAATGATAAATGAGGGACATACAATATCTATGTCCAGTCCCACAGTGGCACGCTTTCTTCTGCCTCTTTACTTTTTGTACTAGCTTCTTGTCTCTTTGCCATTACTTCTCCTCCTTCTTGTAGTCTCCATGAATACCCTTGAACCTTTTCTTCTTCCCTAAGTTCTTGCATTGTCCTGTCTCTTCTCCTATATGCTGATTGTTGGATGGAAAACTAAGAATAGATGAAATTTAGGCTTTTTATTCTTTCAGTTTCCATTAGAGCAATGTCTGTGGGAACAATTCTTGCAAGAAAGACCAAGAGTGCCATGCTACAGTCATAATACTGTAGAATGTTAGCTACTCACCATCTACAAAGTGTGTCAGTGATCTTCATGAAGGAATGAAGCAGGCTCAGGAGACGCAATCTTGAGAAACTTGTCTCTAAAATGGAATTGGCTGCTATGCAGGCATATATTTATGGGTTAAATTCACTTAGTATCTCAAGAAAAGTTCTAGAGGCTTACCCATCATATTGTAATGGCAGTTCCTGCCCATCACATTAATTGGTGGATGACTCCTCCATCAGATTAAAGCTTTTAAGTGCAAAGACAGCAGCTTTTGTCAATGAAATGAGGGTTAGAAAGTTTCAATTTGAGCAAAACCATATTTCATCTGACTTCCTTACTGGATATGGATGAAATATTTAATTTAAACTGCTGCAAAAAACCAAGAACAGCAGCAACTGCTGTGAAAAATTCCAACTAAATAGTTTAAGAAACTAAATAAAGCCTTCTAAAAGAAAACATTGGGCCATTTTAAATGACAATATACCTGTGAATATACACAGTCTGAAGGCATGAAAGTGCATAAAAGTGTTCTGTGTAAAATGTGAATCTACTATTTTTCTCTATTATAATCAGTGTCTGGTTTTGTTTCAGAGTAAATAAAGGCTCCTTTTTGGCATTCCCTGTGGTATATGGAAAATGGTAACCAATAAATGATTGAATAAAACAAGTACAGAGAACATCACTTACAGTTTTGTAAGATTCCTGGTCCTATGGGGCATTTTCTCAAATCACCACTAAAAAAGTGCTTTCATATCCTCAGCTGCTTCTTATTATTACACAGATGATAATGTTGTCAGCTATTCTGACTGTTTGCAGCAAGCTGAATCCTCTGTACTCTAGCATGAATATGTTCTGCCTTGATAAACTTCTAGGTCTTCTTCAGTTCTTTGCTGACTCAGAAAACCAGCTGTATGCAAACCGTGACACTCTTTCACCGTTGTTATGAAACACATACATAAAGTAGTGCTGCTATGTAAACCATTTCAGATTAAATCCCTTTCCGTTGACCAAGCCTTTCTACTATAAAACACTGAGACAATCCCTGACCCCTCAGCTCCATCCCCCTCACTTGCATGGAAAAGAAGAAAGGACTTGAAAGTCACCAGCACTAAAAGGTTTTGCTTTACAGTCCCTGATGTTGCAGTCCTTTCAGCTAAATACATCATTTACTTCTCCTTCCTCCCCTCTCTTTTCCCTCCCTTCACTGCCAGTGACAGTGATTATAGCTCCATGTTTGTCTTCAGAAAGCTCCCCAGAATCCAGCAGCAAACAAAAACATGTCTTCTTTGCAAATAAACAGTTACCTCATTATTTCCATTCAAGCTTGGATCTAGGTCAAGTCCAGATCCATGTACTGAGCTGTAATATCTAAACTCTGAACTTTATTCTATAGCCTAGATTACAGATAACATCCTATAATTGTGAATGACAGCATGTGGAAGGTATGGCTTGCCATGCATGCATGGCTAAAACAGCAAAGCATAGTAAGTGCCAAAGAAGAAAGTAAAGCAAGAAATCTATTTATGCTGGAGTAACAAATTACAGAAGACCTAGGAAGTTTCTCTTGTTTATTCTCTAGGCGGTTCTTCAACAATTAATTCATTATATTTGCCTGTATACGCAAAAAAAATAGATGAAAGAGTTCATCCCTAGGTGACCATAAGTTAATGCATTTAACCAATTAAAAAATGAGGACAGTAATACTGTGTCAAAGAGGTATAAGGCAAAACAAAAAAAAAACCCTCTTTCAAAGGACATACTCTTAGGTCTTTCCAGCAACCATGACTTCAACTTCAATTTCAAACACTTAGTTTAATTTTGTATATTGTTATTTCTCTGTGTGCCTATACTGAAAAAAACCCCTTCCCTCCAGCGTGTCAACCACACCACACAGCTTGGTGTCATCAGCCAACTTGCTGAGGGTGCACTCAGTCCCACTGTCCATGTCGCTGACAAAGATATTGAACAGCACCAGCGCCAGTACCGATCCCTGAGGCAGAGCACTAGTCACTGGTCTCCACCTAGGCATCGAGCTGTTGACTGTAACTCTTTGTGTGCGTCCATCGAGTCAGTTCGTTATCCAATGAGTGGTCCATGGGTCAAATCCATGTCCTTCCAATTAAGAGACAAGGACATCATGTGGGACAGTGTCGAATGCCTTGCACAAGTCCAGGTAGACGATGTCAGTTGCCCACTGTGTCCACCAACGCTGTAACCCCATCACAGAATGATACCAAGTTGGTCAGGCATGATTTTCCCTTGGTGAAGCCATGTTGGCTGTCCCCAATCACCTCCTTGTTATCCATGTGCCTTAGTGTGGTTTCGAGGAGGATCTGCTCCATCATCTTGCCAGGCACAGAGGTGAGGCTGACTGGTCTATAGTTCCCCAGGTCTTCCTTTATTCCCTTTTTGAAAATGGGGGTGATGTTGCCCCTTCTCCAGTCGGTGGAGAGAAAGAGAGAAAGTGCTAGTTGAAGTCAATAGGAGATCAAAGTGGTTGTGGCCATTGTGATAATCAGATAGACAAATCTGAATAGAATTAATGGTCGAGTAAGAAGTAATAAGAAAAACTTAGGGTCTCTTCAGATGCCAACGCATATATAACATACAGGGAAGAAGCTATATATTTCCCGCAGCTATAATAGACCCCACAGAACCTGTCTTCCAGCAGTCAAGCTCTTCAGAAGCCTGGTCATCTCTTTGGTTACCAAGATAATCTCACATCCCCATAGAGAATCTATCTTGATATTCAGTACCATTTTCATAACTCCCTACAGGTCCCATTCTCTGTGAGGCACACATCTTGAGACATTCAAGGCATAAGGGACAAGGTGAGAGCCAAAAATGTCTGATGCAGAAACTGTCAATCTTGAGAAAACCTCCTTGTTTATATTTTTATCTTCTTTTTTTCACACAGGAATTTGATCTAGGAATGACTTGCTTAAATTCCACTATATTTGGAAGAAATTAGACAGCCCAATGAGACATATCAAATAACAGAACTTTGTATAACTGCTCAAGGACAACAATTATTCGAAATTTTTTGCAACCTGTTGTCCAGCATGAAGAGTTTTTCTAAATGATGCATGATTAAGCATAATAATTTATGTATTACTTGTGTGAAACTATTATTATGACATAACTCATAATGATAAAGATTTATCAGAAAGCTTTTTGGTTGTATTATTCCGATACTTTTCCTTTCCAGGTTACTGGATAGTGTCAGAATCTTTGGAACAGGAAGCTTAAGCTAGTGCCAGTCTGAACTGATAAATCCACATTTTACAGGACATTTCATTTTGTATGTAAATGCACACATATCTGGAAATAAATAGAGAACATTTAACTCTGATTCAGATCTCAGCAGTTTGGCTAAACTGCTTCCCAAGAATTTCGCAATGAGTTCATCCAGTCTCTGCTTCTGGGAGTGGGTTGCTTTAGTATGCTGACACCCATGATTTAAACACAGACAGTGAGAAATCTGTGTTTACATGGCATTACATTTAACCTTCATAGATGGAAAGGGTTTTCTTCACGGATATTACCGTAGCTTACGGTTCTTGTGTTATTACTAGTTGTTGTTAGCTTATTATTTATATTTTGGTTGCAGAAAGATCATGACTGAAACAGAGTTTGGAGTAATGCTTTGAATATCTTTGTGGTGCAATATATTCCTTATTTTGTTTTACAAGTATGTCTCTTCTGAACACTAATTCTTGATCAAAAAGTTTTATTTTGATATAAGACTTGCAAGGGAAATGTGAACATATTTTGTGCTTGCTAGAAAGAGAAAAAACCCACCTTTTTTCTGCATCAGTTCTTATCTCCTGAATTATTAGCTCTGCCAGCTGTTTATATTGACTACCATTGATTTGTTAACATTTGTTGTTCTGAGATTTAGTGTGCTGAAAGCACATTCATAAATCCACATTCTCTAAACTACGTCATAGGCATTTTTTGAAAGACAACAGACTAGAGAAAATGACTAATGTAGTCATCTTACACTAGGAACATTGTTACAAAATTGATTAAAAAAAAAAAAATTGAATGTAAGTGGTTTATAACTCCCATGCATTAGCAACTGTCAGCATAGGTAACGGAACATGAGATGTTTGAAAATTCAGGATATCAACAAAGCACATAACCAAAAGTATAAGCAAAAGAAAAAAACACCTTAATTATACCACTTTATATAGAAATAAAATACTTCAGTGGACAGCTGTACCAGAAACATATTGTCATACAGGAAAGTGTTCTTTTCTCCAGTGCCTGAAAAAAATTGTAACATAAAAGGCATTCCAGCTACTGTAAATAGTTGAAAGGAGATCGAACTGTTGACAAATAGCCTTAAAGAGAGGGGAGGGATGGAAATTAAATTATGACCTCTGTAAGGCCCCTGCTTCTGGCTGTGAGACCTGCAGAGGGGCAAACTTCTCTTGGGAACTCAGTGGAAGAATAGCAAAGAAGAAACTTCTCCTTTAAGAATATAGAGGTTATTTCATACCCCCTCCTCCATTTGAGATCTTTGTGATGTGGCTGAAGCAAACACGGGTAAGCAAGTACTTTAAGGAACCTAGGAAGAAGAACACAGAGCTCTTTAAGACAACTGCTTTTCATTGACAGTCTCAGTACAGGAAGCCAGGATTTCTTATGCTAATCGATGAGCAGAAAGGCTAAGGGATCCTAGCTGTAGGCTGGAACCAAACTGCAAGAAGGACACACTTAAGCTGTGGCTGGTCATAGAGACAGACTGAAATGCAGAAATGGTGACCTGCACTGTCAGATTTATAATTTTCCTTGAACTTTTCTCTCCTCCCACTGAACATGAAAAAAGTAGCTACCCATAAAATACAGATCAGATAATTCCTACCCTTTGACTTTACTGCATGCATTCTACTGTAAAGTTAACTTATGATGCCATAGGCATCTTCTAAATGTCAGTTGGAAGAATGTGATCAAAGGCTGAATTTAGCTTCTTGTTCCAAAATACCACAATAATAGGCATTTATTTTGTTTTAGCTTACAGTCAAATTTAAATTTCTTTCCTAGAAGAAGAAGGCAAATAAAATGGGAGGTACTTCTTTAATCTAGCTTATAAACTCATATTTGTTCTTTCAGCATTCTCTAACATCCTAACTCTTAAGTGGCATCCATCAAGAATTGACTATAGCTACTGTCTAGACAGTTGGCATGTTGTTGACTTAGTAGCTCTATTGATAATAAACTTGGCATTCTTTCTGTTTTCGTCTGCAGTATTCTGAAACACCCTCTGGAGACATCTCTTTCTTTTTCCATTTATGGGAAAGAGAACCTAAGGCAAGCCTGTTCATGGTTCATTGCTTAGCTAGCTAAAAATAGTTGCTAAAATGGGGGGTTTAGTTTTAAAATCTTCAAAAGCAACTGAAGAAATATTTATATTCCTTTGTCTATAACTTGCGACACCTAATAAGAGATTTGATTTTCATTGTTGAAGTGTCAGCATGGTTTTTAAAAAACATTACTCTATTAACATGTGTGAAGTAAAACATTCAAGAACAGAGGTACTGCCAAATGACTAGTGGCTTTAAATGAAAAACACTGATACAGAACTTCCTGTTTGGGACAGTATCACTTTTGATTTCCTTTTTTTATTAGAATCTGCAGCTATCTTTGAAGTCCACTTTCTCATAGACCTTTGACTTGGAGCAAGGGGAGTGCACATGCATACACAGTCAGTTTTGCACAAAGCACAGCACATCCATAATCTTTTTAGGACTCACAGATGTTACCAAGCATTGCAATCATAGCTGTTTTTCAACATCTAAATATTGAAAATGAGCAGCCATGCACTTTCCGTTGTACCCTCTGTCTTTGCAAACTGGCTGGTGTTGATGGGACATCTTCCAGTTAGTTCAGTTGCTAGTATCATTCTCTTTGTTCCTCTTAAGTTTTGGAGACAGAGGGTAGTTTTTCTCTCCAGGCTTAACATGGACAAGTCAGCCAGTACCTCTTCCTTATGCTTCTGGCTTGAAGACTCAGGGCTTGTCTCAGTGCAGGCCAGAATTTAATCAGCCAAATGATGACTTCTGGGTATAAAGATACCCTGTACCAGAGACCAATTTCTAATGCCAACCAATCAGCTACTCACTTATTCTTTTTCTACCTGACAGCCTTGTATAAGTCAGCTGGCAGCACTTCAGTGTACTTAGGATTTGAGAAATCTGGAAGTTCAGTTAAAAAAACAATGCATCCTCAGGGACTGGATCAAACTCTATTTAAACAAAACTTTACTCACTGTAACTTAGCTAGTCTGGCATGGAGCACCACTTAGCAATATTTACATCCCCTCAGTTTTTCTAATTAGGAAGAAAGTTCTTAACTTTTTGGGACCAGACAAAGGACAGAGCCTCATGAACACTAGAAATACATCAAGTTATCAGTTCATACAGGCTTGTATATGTGTGTGTGCGCCTGTGGATGTATGTTTACATTTTTGAAATCATAACAGGGACTGTTCCCAGGTCAAGATGCCTTCTCATTTCTTTTCAGAGACTTTTTGCTGCATCTAAACCTTTTTTGCTTTCTGATTGCTCCACTAATCCTCTCCACTTCCATCTGTTTGCACAAAAATCCCTGTGCTTTAAATGATGTTTTATTATTGTTCTGGTTTAGCTTCGGCTGGCAACAAAAGCGCCACGAGGCCACCCCTCCCCCCGCCGCGGTGAGGAGGAGAATGGAAAGAAACAGGCAGAAACCGGTGGCTCGGGATAAGGGCAGTTTAACAGAACAGCAAACAAAGGGAACAGGAACAACAACGATACAGATAAGGAGAATACAGAACACAAACCGCACAGCCCAGAGAGCCGCTCTCCCTGACCGGACAGGTGCCGCGTGCTCCCGAGCCGCGAGTGATTTCCTGCCACCACACTCCCCCCCACCGAAACCCAGCATGATGGCACATGGTATGGAATACCCTGCTCTGTTTGGCCAGGTGGGGTCAATCCCCCCGGCTGTGTCCCTTCCTGGATTCCGGTGAAAATAACCCCTGTCCTGGCTGAATCCAGGACAATTATAGAAGACACAGTGAATAACTATGATTAAGCCTCCTATTGATGGTGTGTTAGTAGCTGTCCTGTCTTTGGCACTGGAGTCCTCATTGTAATATTTATATTTAGAGCTATGGTGTGACTTTTCTCTATTTCGCTCTTGTTTGCAAAGTAACATATCACTAATGATCAAATTTCAGAATATGTATTTATTTGGCATTAAATGTGTAAATGGTCAGAGCTGAGGTCTTGTCATCATTGAAGTCGCTAAGTAACACACAAAATTACATGTTGCGCTGACCCTGTGCATAGGTTTGTTTTCACTCTTTCAGCATACTTACTGTTTTACCTCCTATAAAATATTTTACAGATTTTACAGATTTCAGAGATAAATATTTTATACCTTCTTCTGACCTTCTTTGGGATGATTTTCCTGGCCTTCTGCAAAACTGTGGAGGGTGAGTGAAGAAAGAAGAAACCTTGCTTGAGAATGTTGACTGAGATTCAGAGCTTTTTTTTCTACAACAGGCAGCCTAACCCATATGGAAAAGTAATTTCATAGCTCTTTGCTTAAGAAACAGATCAAGTAATAATATAACTCCTCTTCATACAGGTTCTTAACTGATACATTTCTTAATATTTGTATGATGCCCAGATATTGTATAAAAGGATTAAATCTATATACATTTGTGTGTTGCGGTAGGGTAAATATTCAGTCCTGCAAAGACATACTCCACAGTCTGAAGTCTGTTATTGCAAAAGGAGTTCTGTATTGAGAACTGGATTTGACATTTTTTTTCGTGAAACGTTTGTTTACATACAATGTTGGTCTGTGGAATGGCTAATTTTTTTCTTAAATTACTCATGTAAAGGCAATGTTATACTAATATACAAATAAGGCCTGCTTTCTTTGATGTCAACGTCTTCCATTAGTTAAAATGTACAGCTGTTTAATTTATTGTACCTTTCTTGTTGAACAGTGCTTTAGATTAAAATGAAAATTGTTTTCAAAAACATGTTTATCACTCAAATCTCAATACCTAACAGTAAAAGGTTAGCAATTTAAAGAAAATCAAGATTCTCGTGGGATCTACGGTTCCTTGTCAGAGGTGCCTCTAGCGGACAAAGGACTTGTACAAGTGCCTGTTTGCGTACTCAGTCATTACCAAAGTATTCAGTTAAAAACTGTTTTTAAACTTTAGGTTCATACCAATTAAATAGCTGTGAAATATTTTATTTTCCCTTGCTCTCCAGAATATCAATGAGATCACGAGATTTCATGAGAATGAGATCATGCTGAAGGTTACACACAGACTAGTAGAATTTTTACTTTTCTTTGACAAACAACTTTTTAAAAAAACAACTGTTATGATCCTCCATATATGCAACCGCTTAATTATAAATAAAACAGCAATTCCCGTGAGTGATAGTCTATATTTTTTCATACTTTACAGCACACCTAAGAATTTGCTGAAGAGAGAAACTAATTTAAAAATAATAAGGCAGATTTCTCAACTGATTAATCATTAATTTCTGTCCTAAATACACTTACTTCTCATGTACACATGAAAATTAGACTTTTTTTTTTTTTTTGGGTTGCTTGGTTGTTTTGTTTTGTTTTGTTTTGTTTTTTATTTGTTTTGGGTTTCTTTTTTTAGTACAGGTCATGTATGTATACATCTGTATTCCAAAGAATAATCACAGAATCCTGGCAATTGCATACGCATTTAGAGTCTGCTACGGGGATAGAAGGTATATGAAGTTCTAGAAATAGCTGAGGCAGACCATATATAACATATTCATTGTTTACTGTTAGACTGGCCATTGGAAATTAATTTAACATTTAGTGCATGGAAGATATCAGAAAGTATGCAGACATATGTGTTATCAATAAATAACCAGTATGTTAACTGTCATCTTTATTCTGGGACACATAGTATGATGTGAATAACACATAGAGAAAATGCCAAAAGTTTTTCTGTTGATGAATTTTGTGTAAAAGATATAGTGCAGCATCAATACTGAGAAACAGATACTAACAATTCAGAGATTTAGTTTAGCCATATTATAAATTGTCTGAAAAATTGATCTTTTTTACTGTCTGATAGCTATCAGCTACTGCTCTGGTAGTATCGTGGAGAAAATGGAGTTAACAAAGTAAACCAAAATAAAATATAAACAGCTCTCAAAACAAGTATTTCATACACCTGTATGCTGTATACACTTAGTTAAGTCATTCTTTATGTTTTACACTTGCTTTATATTACTATTGCTTCTCTAGCTTTAAAGTAGAGAGCTTTCTGCCTTGTATCTTTGATTTTAAAGACTATGGACACTACAAGAAGACTTGACTCATAATGTCTGTCCCTTTATCTTCACATCATTTGTGTGCAAGTGCGGGTAGCTGTTCAGACACGGATGACCTTTATCAGGGATTTCTATGAAGTAAAAATGTCTTTAAAAAATTTAAGCTCTGTCATTTATTGATAACAAACTACTCTCCTGAGAAAGGCTGCTTGTGGCTGAAATGTTGGGTCTACCCTCTGGTACAAACCTTCTCTGGAGGTGAGAAATAAGTTATACCCACAGCATTACTTTTTAAAGAGTTTTCTTCCTTGCCTGTTATGTTCTGGGATTCTCTCTTTGCATTAGCTATCTAGTCTTTCCTGCTAGAACAGATGATCAGGTGTTAAATGTGCAAAGACTAGATGTCAAAATGCTGTTGCTTTTTCAGTGGGCTCATTTCTTTCATGTAGACATTTTTTCCCTGATAGAGAATCCATTATCTGAAATCAGTGGCAAGTTACAAATCCGTATATATATGGATCCATCTCTCTGTGTATTAGGCAGATGTGTTTGAAGTGCACATAACACCAGTGAATAATACACTATTCACAGCCTATTGAAAAAAAAAACAACAACACCCAAACCAAAACCTGAAACTTCAGTAAATAATATAAGGGAAAATGGCACTTCTTAACAGTAGTATACAAATAACCCTTTAATTAACCTATAACTACATTCTAGCCTCCAGCCATGTCAATGAAAAGCATTGTAAATGCCTTGAAAGTGTAGATTAACTACACGTTGATTTCTTTCTTCTTCCTTTAAGCCTCAGACTAAGTTATCCAATGTTTGAAATTGAACTATTTGACAATACTAAACACAACTGCCCAGTAAGTAGACTGCACCATTTCAATGGCCATTCTCCATGCAGGGGCCTATTCAAATCTCTAAATGCCACTGACTTTCATGGATTTTTGAAATATGTGCTTGCTGCATTTGAACTATTGAACAGGTGGTGTTGATACACAGTTTGACATAGTTCAGGTAAGTGAATGGTACTCGTGCAGTATGGATGTATGTCATAATCAAAATGTTATTTGGAGTGCTTGGACTGCTGTATTCCTCCTGAAAGCATGGTCTAATTTCTTCTGCCTTAAAAATATGTTACAAATTATAAATGAGAAAAGTGTTATTGGGCTAGTGAGACTAAAGGATTACGTATTTTCTTTTTTTGTCCAGGGGAAGAAAAATATACCCTTCTATCTTTACTTATACTCTGTCTGTTAAGTCCTTTTTGGCTTATAGAGTCTTAGTCATGATTAAATTACTAAAGATTTACATTTGTGTAATTTACATAAAACAAAGACAGAGGAATATAGAGATGCTGCCAGTTTATTAATAATGCCTTCATTGCTAGAATGCCCTGTGATATTAAAAATGATGAAAAAATTACCTGACAAAAAATTGAAAATTTGCCCTGACAAAACAGAAAAATCAGCTGCACAAAATGCTGTCAGCTACTTGTATTTCCATCCATGGTGATCTTAAATTGAATCGAGAGAAAGAATTGCCAAATTTAGGCAAAAATTTTCTACACTTTACTAAGTCTATGTCTGATTATATGACATCATGAAGTGTGTTTTCTGTCTGGGCAATATTCTACCATTAACTGCTTGAAGACATACAATTCAATTATTTTATACCTGAAGAACTGGGATAAATAATGATTGCAGATAACTTATTCAGTACCATAAGATCCAGATAAAAGTCCTTTTCTGAATCAGATAGCACTTACAACATGTATCAAATACGCAACTGCAATTTAAGGTGACTGCTTAATATGCTTTTGTTTAAAGTGTCACATTGGCTCTATCATGTTAGAAATAATTACAACCCATTTTCAAACTTTTCTGGGTATGCTTTTCAAGTATGAATAAAATCAGTTTAGAAGACTTTAACAAATTATAACTAAGAAAATACAAAAAATATGCAAGACAAAAAAAGTCTTGTGAAATATTCTGCTTCATAATGATGTTTATTCACTTCTAAAGTGGTAATCTGATTGTGATTGCTTGGTTTGAAGAAATTATTTCTGTTAGCATAGTAAGAAATTGTAAAATTTCTGCGACTGCACTACTACAGTTCAACTCAAGCTTATTGACTGTAAATTATGTCATTGAAGTAACAGATTTAATAATATTTTGTATCAGCAGCTGAGAAAATCAATGTTTTTCCTTAGTGTACCTGTATTTGTTCATGTCATCACCCATTATTGTCATGAAATAGCACAGTGAAAAACTTTGCAGACATGGTCAGATTATTTGACAGATTTACATGTGAAGTCAAATGGACAGACAGAACCAGGCAGACATGTTTCCACTGGGATCCTGCACATTTGTTTTGGCCTTCCACCACTTAATATTTTTATCACAGATATACAAGAGAATGGTACATCACCATTAACAGTGTTTATAAATGACTCAAGTATTATCAGGGAAATAGGGTAAAATTATGAAGTCAAGTCAATCTACAAACATGCCAAGTACAGCTAAATGCAAAATCTACATTTAAGACCAAAGAACATAGGCCATTCTTTTGAAGTGGGGGATTCCAGCGTGGGAAGCACCAGCTCTTAAAGACTAGGAAGTAAGTAAATGAAAGCTGACCACAAATGCTCACTGTGCCCAAAAATCTACTGTAACCCTTGCTTGTATAAGCAACAGTCTTGGTAGACATAGGTTGATTCTCTTATCTCTCTATTTTGAAATGGAGGGGCTGTTCATGGATATATCAGTTCCAGGTCTGATGATCATAAGAAGTGGAGAAAATTCAAAAAGACTCAGAAGCAAATTTAAAGGTTTAGAAAACAGATATGGATAGAATCTCTAAATGTGTAAGAAGCACATAAAGTGACAATATGGAGGTAAGTAAATTCTATAATAACTTACATGAACAGAAATACAAGTTTAGAGAATTAGAACATCGAATTTAATCTAAAATTACACAAACTTATCAGTAAAACACATTGTAATTAGCACTGTTAACCAACAGAACAACTGGCATGATTTATGATGAATTGTCCATGAGTAATTTTTAAGCCAAGACAAAATACTTATTTAAAAGCAGAACTCCAAATAAGAATTGATGTGAAAAACACCTAAATCATGTGATACACAAAAGGTCAAACTAGATGAAACCAATGTTCTGACCTTACAACCTATGCAATTGATGAGTTACTTCAGAGAATGTCTTGTATCTGATAATACGTTATTTATCTGTGCATCAAAGGAAGGAAAGTAAGCTACAGTACATGAGTCATAGGACCCTGACAGGCTTGAGAGGGACCTTGACACGATTGAGAAATGGGCCCATGTGAACCTCATGAAGTTTGACAAGGCCGAGTGCAACGTCCTCCATCTGGGTCAGGGAAATCATAGAATCATAGAATGGTATGGGTTGGAAGGGATCTTTAAATACCATCTAGTCCAACCTGCCTGCTATGAGCAGCAACATTTTCCACTAAACGAGACTGCTCGAAGCTCCATCCAACCTGGCCTTGAAGACTGCAAGGGCAGAAGCATCTGTAACTTCTCTTGGCAACCTATTGGACATTCCCCAATATCAGTAGAGAGTCAGTAATGAATTGGTTGAGAGCAGCCCTGCTGTCGCTTTAAAAGGGGCTAAGAGAGCCTGATAAGTGGCAAAAGGAGAGCCCTCCCATTGAGTCACGAGGTTCAGAGCAGACCCCCTTGCATTCTAAACTCTCTTTCAGAGGAGAGTCTTGGTGCGGCTGGATCTACTCCTAGTCCCAGACTTGGTCAATGGTTTATGTCTAAATGGTTAAGTGTGTATCCACTTATCAGAATCAGCTTGCCTGTCAGAAACCTTCCAAGGACTTTCACTGAAATAGTTTTGCAAAGTTGAAACAACAGGTAATTTATTCAAGCGACAGGTATCACAGATTTGGGATTGCTGTTGATAAATGCACTGTCTACAAAAGTTGAGCTCAAAGTGATGGTTTAGCGCTTTAGTTAACAATGTATTCCTGGGGATACATCTGACAAAGTCAGAGGTGCGATTCTTACCAAAAAGGCGTCCCTTCTTGGGGGGGGAAGAGAGGTTCAGACCCATCAACCCATCTATCAGGTAAAGTTCTTGCTTGACTCCACCTCCCAAAGAGAGTTTTCAAGTGCCAATTTTTATATGTTTGAAAATCTTTTTGCAAGGTGTGACTAAGTCAATTATTGTGTATCGATTGGCTCTTGGCATGGAATGTCATGTCGTCAGAAGCAGGACTCAGTAGTTTGACATGCCTTAGGAGTGGGCATCTTGGTATGTGCTTCCGGGGGCCATCTGTTCTTCATCTGAAGCAATCTCTGGCTGCGCGGCCTCCGTGGCGCCCCACAGATCACTTAGTTTACAGTGATGGGCTATCCCCTCTTACTTCTATCTGATAAGATAAGCGTGAGTTAATTACTCCATTTGTTAACTCTTTGGATCTTGACACGTCAGTCCAAGCAAGTCTTTTGTCTTGCATTTGACAGGTCCAGCAAGGCCATCGATTACACCTGCAGAGAAGGACTTGGGGATATTGGTGTATGGAAAATTGGGTATGAGCTGGCAATGTGCACTTGCAGCCCAGAAAGCCAGTCTTATCCTGGGCTGCATAAAAGGAGGCACGGCCAGCAGGTTGAGGGAGGTGATTCTGTCCTCTACTCTGCTCTCGTGAGACCCCACCTGAAGACCTGCACCCAGTTCTGGGGTGCCCAGTATAAGAAAGACATGGATCTCTCAGAACTGGTCCAGAGGAGGGCAACAAAAATGATGAGAGGGCTGGAACACCTGTCCTATGAAGAAAGGCTGAGTGAGTTGGAGTTACTCTGCCTGGAGAAGAGAAGGCTCTGGGAAGACCTTATTGTGCCCTTTCAATTTATAAAGGGGACTTATAAGAAAGACAAAGGGAGGTTTTTTACCAAGGCCTGTAGAGACAGAACAAGGGGCAATGGGTTTTAGCTGAAAGAGGGTAGATTTAGACTGGATGTAAGGAAGACATTATTTATGATGAGTGTGACGAGACACTGGAACAGGTCGCTTAGAGTTGTGGATATGCCACTGTTGCAAGTATTCAAGGTCAGGTTGGACAAAGGGGTTGGACTAGTTGATCTTTGAAGGTCCCTTCCAATCCAAACCATTCTGTGATTCTATGATTCTAGCAGTGCAATGGGACACGATTGATATTCACATCAATAGAACAGCTCATTTGTACAGACAAGCAATTTTCCTGTACTAATTACTAATTATCACTGAAAGTATAACCTTAATAAAAATAAGAGCATTTAGAACAGAAAAATGTATTTGACTAGGTTAGTATTCAAGATGTCTGAAACAAATATGACTTTCCTCTGAAAAATTCTACTACTTCATGGACAAGAAGTCCTCTTCAAAGTGCTGAAGAGGACATTATACTAGGAAAAAAAAAAAAAAGACAAACTTATCTCTATCTGTGTATGTCTTGCTGCTAGATTATAGATAGATCTTTACTAAATGAAATAACATGGATAAATAAAACCTTAACTTGAAATCGATATCATTGACTTGAAAGCTTATAGAGGGATTAATATTTGCAGTCATTTTAAACTGCACCTTGTTTTTTCAGCAGTACTATACTTAAAGGCTTTAGATATGCTTCCTGAGTTTGATAACATGAATCATATGCTGGTCTAAACTGACTATTGAAAAGTAAAAAGCAAAACAAATAAATTAAGATAGTGACAAGAAACTTCTACTAGACAATAAATTACTTGTTAAGGAAAACAAATGAAGAAGAACTATAGACTAATTTAGGACTGTTATCAGGAGAAATGATATGGAACTCCTTGACCAGTATATAGTCAAAACTATAATAAAATCATAAATATTGTCTGGATAGTAATAAACAGCTAATGAAATAGTCACTGGAATCCTAAATCCATATACCATTCTGCATGTTTTATGTATGTTTTATTCAGACATTATTTAGAGGATTGTGTGAGATTGCTCCTAGAATTGCTTACATTTTATGCGAAACTAATTGCAAGATAAAAATTACTTAGGCTTATGCTGTTATCAGTTGAAAGTTAGGAAAAAAGCAGTGAAATATGAGTATGATGTTTTATTTTTCTGGTGGTTAATCTCATTAGCCTTAAATTTCCTCTCTGAATTATTGGAAACTATTTACCAGAAGCCTGACTCTGTAAAACCATGGAGCAGATTTTTAAATGAGGGAATTTTCTTTCCTTGAGTTTTGAGTGAACAGTTAGACAGCAGAAGGGAGAGGAAGGTATTTGTTAGACTGTGTGAGGCAGAATACCCAAGACAAGATACGGTCCAAACCACTATTTTTTGAGTAGTCCCTTTGAAAAAAGTAGTCATAGGATGGTAAACTGTATCCAACATACTTAGTTTCAGCAATAGTCCTGTCTTCTAGTCAGGCCCAGACTTCAGATTCTTTCCACCTCTACAATTCTCAAGGAATTTTCCCATTTGCAAAATTTTTTTTAATCTGATATCCTTTCATTGCCTTGGGCTTCCTGGGTATTACTGTTGTCCTCTTCTTCAAAGGGTCACTGAGCTTTTCTTCTCACAGAAATCTCTAGAATACTAGAGGTGACTACATTGGCTAGAAAAAAAACATTTCAGTTTCTCTGTTTTCTTTCCACCACAGAAAATTCATTCAGATCTAGTAGTGCTTGATAAGCTGAAGTAAATAATATGTAGTTTTATTATCCTCTCTAGGCAATAATGCTGTGACATTTCTCTAGCCGTTCTCTTCCCTGCATATCGAATGGTCTTTGTCTCCCACTTTTCCACATTATGTAACTGTAGTCCTTCAGATCTCTTAACAATACGATTTCCGCAAAATAAGAGGTACAAATAGGAAGGTCTGCAAAAATGGCCCTGTTCATTTCTGTTTTTATATATTTCCCAGTTACCGTAGATCTGCAGTTGTGTCAGGAACTGTCAGAAGTATTTTTAAAAGAAGAGCTTTTTGTGGTTAAGTTGATGACAAACCCCTAGTATCTCAGATTCAGAACACCTGGGATGTGAAGGCACCACTGGAATTCTCTAGTCTAGTCCCCTGAATAAGGCAGGGCCAACTAGATAGTGTACTCAAGACTGTGGCCAGTTGGTTCTACAGATCTGCATTGTTTGCCCTCAGCAAAAAACCTCTTTCCTACTTTATAGTGGACCAAACCCCCCCACACCAGTTTTGACTCTCTCTCTGCTCAGCTGTCTTTTTTCTCTAGCTCTGCTTGGCTGTCTCTTTGCTTTGCCCCTGCTTGGGTGTCAGTTTGCTCCAGCCCCTGCCCAGCTACCTCTTTGCTCTAGTCCATGCTTGGGTATATGGCTTAGTCCTTCTCAGGTGACTCTGCTCTAGTCCTTGTTCAGACCTCTTTTTGCTGCTTATTTCTTGGGCTATTCCTCCAGTCTTGCTCGGAAGACTCTTACTATGATGTCTTTCTTTTTTCTCCTTGACATCTCTTCTTTTCTTCTGTGTCTCTCTCCTGATATGTTGTCCCTGCTACCCTGGCATCTCTCATTTCCCCCTTGCACCTGCTCAGGTGTCTCTCCTGCCTTGGTGCTGTCTATTGTATCTTTACTTCTCTTGACATCACTGCTCTTCCTTAAATTTATTTTTGCAGAGGCACCACATGCTCCTCTGATGGGTACAGTTGAGTGTGCAGTGGGTTGGTTTTGTCCATAGCAGAGCATCTGTAACTGGCTGTGACTAGCTCAGGGCAGTCCCAGACCTCCTTCTACATAGGTTGCCACTGCAGCTCCTCATCCACTATCAAAACATGCTGGTTCTGCCTGATACATGTTTAAATGGAATTTCTTTCATTTCAGTTTGGGCCCATTACTTTTATTTTCTCATTTGCCTCTCCAGTCTTGTAGGTCTAATTGCTGCAGAGATTAGAAGTCTCAGAGGTGTTTAGAGAAGAAAGTGGCCAGACTACTGGTAAAGCAGACAGTCATGTGAACACATTCTTCCACACAGATGATTCACGTTTTACCAGATTGGTCTTATGCAATGTAAGGTTAATGATAATGAATACATTATCACATATAGCTCATGAAGATTCTGTCAAGACATATGAAGATGTGGATATGTCCTGATGAGCTCTCCAGAAGGTTTGAGGACCTAACCTAATCTTGTTAACTGAAACAAGCTTGTGTGTGAGATGATCCAAGCCAAATGCTTCTTACTGAATTTCAACTCTACGGATCGTCTTCCTGTTTTCATTTTCTCTGTCTTTGTTTCAGCCTAATCATATAACTTTGATGCCCCTTAAGAATTTGCTCCATTAAACATTTTTTTCTACACAATTAAAGTGTCATAAAGGACATATCTAAAAATTGGACAAATACACATTGCTTCTAAAGATGAATTTGTTATAGCTCTACAACTGCTATAGCACTTCTTTCCCTCTTCACCTAGTCATGTGGTGTGCTTACCTGTGCATTGTTAGAAAAGTCCTTTTTTTGAGGTGCAGAAACTTTCAAATTAATTTCCAGTCTTGGAGGTTTTTTCTATATGTAGTAGTCTTAAAATTGCTTCCCTCTATCCTTTCAGGGCCATAGGGTATTTTTATGATTAGATCAAATAATGAATCAAAAAACCACAGAAAAAGTTCTATTTTGTAGCCTTTGAAGATTTGAGTTAGAATTATGTACTTTTGTGGTAATTAGCACGTAATCTGTTACAACTACTATACATTCACAACAAAAATCGAACTACTATTCTTATAATTTCTAGTGGTAGTTTCATATCCATGTGTCATTCTTCGAGCATTCGGGCTCTATGAAAACAGAGCTATGAACCCAGAAAGTTTGACTCAGTGTTCCATTTTACCCTTACAGATATTTTTGAACAGAGACCTTATCTAATGTTTGCAGACACTGGATATCTTCAAGGGAAAGCACCTGTTGTCCTTGTCATGTGTATTAGCAGTAGGTCCCTTATAAATACAGGCATAAATTCAGACCTGCTGGCTTTACAGATTTCTCTGTCTGTTGTCTTCAGAATTCTATGTCTTCAGGGAAAAGGCAGCAGTCCTGAAAAATAAACTACTCCTTTCCTTTCAGATTGGTTGTCATTTCTTTTTATTCTTCCTCACAATAACTGAGGGCTTCCAATCATTTTTATTACACATAACAATGGACTTGTTCTCCTCCTGAATGTAAGGACGTCATGTTTCTTCTTCAAATTCATCTCTCAGCAAAAGTTTAAGAACCCTGGTGAAGTGAGGGCAAAGGGTTTCACACGGCTTACAAGTGTCAAGCAGCTAATACCTAATGCCTTTGCCTCTCCCAGATCTTCTTGTTCCCTCTTCCTCCCTTCATCTTCAACCTGAGTGTGTACAAAGTTTTCTTATATGAGATCTTCACAGGTTTATGAGAGGTAAAAAGAAAGTTCATCTCCAGCATTTGCTGTAAGTCAGGAAGGTAGTCTAAAGAGGATTAAAAGATAAGGATACAAGCTGACCTCTGGACTGCTAACAGACAAGTTTTATGGGCTGTGAGGAGGAGCTGAGAGCCAGCACTCCTGGATTGTGATGACAACAAACTACACTGTGATTAGGGAAGAAAAATAGGAAAATTTCCGGATTAAAAGTGTGGCTAATCTGGGGAGGCATCATATATGTGAAGCAGGGAGATTCAGAATCATAGATTAAATTCAAGCAGGACTAGAACAGAAGTTTAATGACTTGAGGGAGCACAGAGTTAGATGGTCTTTCTTTTTTGAAATAAAGCCCTACTACCAATCACCAATTAGCATGTCCTATAGATCACACCTTTTTTTTAAATGAAATTTTAACTCTTAAAATTTTGCCTAGATTGGTGTTGATATCACCTAGTAGAGTACATAATAAGAACTTGTGGCAATTCTTTCTGAGCTCATGAATATAATTCCAAGGAATCTTTATGTACAAAGAGCCACTTAGTTCCCAAGAGAAACGAATAGGGCTTTGATTCATTTAGTAGTAGGTGCAGAACAGGAATATAGAAGCGTAACAGATACATATTTTTTTAGCTCTTTGCAGCTGTTCTGATTGCCACTGAGCTTGGGCATTTCTTTTCATCAAGGCGTATCACTGTTTTTAGCTGGCACTGAGTGAGTCTGGAGTTACTTACGGAAGATAAATGGTACCATTAATGTTTAAGGTATCAAACTATGTTCAAGCTATGAAATATTCAGTGGTGTTGAGAAAAACAAAACTACATTCACAGGGCCTTTTTTATATTTTTTATAATTGTGACTGCATGACTCTTTGTGTATGTGACTTCATTACTTCTTTAACTTTGAACACACTAGAGGCTTAGACGTGTCCAAAGTATAACAAATAAAAATATCTTCTTGAATGACAAAATCAATAAAACTACCCTTTTATGTCATTCATCTCTTTCCTTTTTGCATTCCACTTGAAAACTCATCCAATCTGGCAGCTCTTACCAAAGTTGTTCAAATTCAAAGTAATACATTTTAATTTGTTACCGAGCAGGCTTACCATGAGTGGTTTATTTCTGTGCCATTTACAGCGTTGTCCATTTTGGTATCTAGAAGTCAAGCGAAAAAGAAGCACAAAGCAGTTGTGATGGCAGATATTTGATATTTGAAAGTCTCTTGTGAGGACTCACACAATTAAAGAATAAAAGTTCCCGTCTTATTCCTAATACAGACTGGACCGTATTTGCTGTTTACCTTACACTTAGGTCTAAACAACCTTTTACTAACAGTCAAGACTCAAATGATGTATCACTCCTCCACACTGGTAGAAAGCAAGAAGGCCCTGAAAATGCTACTGATGGCTCTCGCTTGTGCAAGCCAAATAGCACAAGGTCATTCTATCACCCTTCCTCCCCCATTTTTTCCTAGAGGCTGCTGTTCTTTACATTATTATTTACTGTTTGAGTCACAAGTACATTTTCATGATTTATTTATATAGCACATCCAGCTTTAAATAAAACATGCATCTGAATTTAAAGTTCTGTCTCTAATGTGCCAGTTATGTGACTAATTCATTACATTCGTCACTGACTTATGAATTATACAAATGACTTGTAAACCGTGAAGCTGATTTGGATCCATATTTCATACTTTGGAATGTAAATATCTGTTTTGTTAATAGCAGTGTGTTTATAAAGAATGAGCTTAAAAGTTAACTTACATAGTAACCATTGAAACTATTGAAATACAGAGTTACTCGTGAAGCTTTATATCTATATTCCCATTTTAAACACCGGATGTTCTTTCACCTTGCTGAGATGGATTTTGCATTTTTTCTTTCGGGGGTGAGCGGGATGATATCAATGGGAAGATACTAATGCTTGAGATTCACCCTGTCATCAAGAGAGCATATGCTGCCTTTTTGTGTTACTTCTTCTGAGTTTGTTTGCACAATAAGGAAAGCATATCAGTCAGCATTTTGGATCTCTAGAGTTGGGATGTCATATCTCAATTATCTTGCACTTCAACGATGTGGGAACAGCTACATGGAGTCAGGAATAAACCAGTCACGTAAGGGTGATAGAAGCAAAGTGCTTAATGAACACAGGAGACAAAACGATCTTTAAATTCAAATTTTTCTATGAACATTAGAACTAACCAAGTCTGCTTTCCAATGCATTTGCACCTCTTGTCCTCTAACCCCTTCAGATAGGATAAAATAGATGCCTTTTCACTCTCTGCCATTAGACAGGGACAGCACTTGTTGTGGACAGTAGATCAGGAATTGGTTGTTGGTTGGCCAATTCACTGCTGCCACAAAGAACCTCTAATCTGAACTCACATGTCTCCTCCTAAGAACACTCCCGCTCTCTCTTGAAGAGATATCCCCCCAGTTCTTCCCATACTGAAATAAACGTAAATTATTTCTAGGTGAAACAAGAGAAATTTCTTCCCAATTTGATTGAAGTTGCTAAATAGGATTCAAGCCTTACTAGATGAGAGACACTAGACTCAGTGCATAAGTCACATTTCCATAACAAAAGAAGCCTGGAAATTAAACGGTCGTTAAAGACAATTCGTATCTATTTTGAGGCTATTAGGGTTTTTCTTGTATGGAAGGGACAATCCTAATGCAACAACTTCACTGATTGTAGGAAGTTTTCTCTGAGCAAACGGTGAACAAAAACCTTCTCTGGAAATCTTACTTAAGATTAATTCACATTTGAATGCATCACCTGCTATATGCAGTATATTGTGCCTGGTGATGGTTAATATATGGATTTCTGTGCCCATTAAAAAAACCCAAAGCTCACTTTTAAGGACTCCAGCAATAGGATTCCATAAATCTGGAAGCACCTCATACTGTAGTTAATGAGGATTTATGGGTTTGTTAAGCCAAGGAATGGTCAAACCAAGTGTAAATCCATGCAAAACCACAATGAAGGTACAGTGTGGAAGCACATAGTATGATCCTGTAGTTTATCTGACTGAGGTAGGTTGCCTCAAAGCGGTTTATTTAAAGTACCTTCTCACATCAGGGTAACGCATCTAACCTGGTAATTTGCACTGCAGTGATTACATTGTGGACAAGATCTAACCTTTCAGTCACCGGGCACAGGCAAAATGGACTGCCTTCAGGAACATCAGTGAATGTTTAAAGGAGTTAAGGAACAAGAAAAGATGATTGTAGACCAGTGACATTTTGAGGAGATATGACTTTCCAGGGTAGAGTTCTCTACATTTCGGGGGGATGAGGATTCCCATTTAAATTTTAATGATATCTGCGTGTGCTGGGGAGATATTTATTAGCAATAGTTTACTTCACACAAAGTGTGAGAAAAAAGTGAAATCTGTCTATCTTCCAAACTCTAGAGTTCTTTCTTTCCTGCATTAATATAAAGAGATTACCATATACTGTTATTCCGTACTAGCTCTAAATTTCTTAAACCATACATGAAATAAAGAAAAAAGTAAAAGTAAAAATCCCTCTGAAATTGTAAAAGCTTCACTTTTTCCACTTCTTCTGAACTGATTTTCAGGATTGTTGGTTATTTCTTCCAAAAACTATCTTTTAATTTATTCCTGAATTCCAGATATATGAAACTCATTTTTATCATATTTTTTTCCCCAAAAATGGCTGATTTAAAAAAAAAAAAAAAGACTAAACATTCCTATAGCAAGTTACTGCTATTTTAACATTCGTTAAAAAGCTTTGTGGCTGCCTCTCTGAAAAAGCCTTCCTTCTGCCAAATGCCATGTTTGTGCTTTTATGTTAAGTGGTGCTTTATTTTGCAATAACTCAGAGATATAACAGACTATACTTGAGAATAAAGGTAACAAAACCAAGTTCCAAGACACTTGATATTAATACATGTACATACCTGACCCAGCTGAGCTATAGTTTTGTGTATAACAGTGATCCAGCCAAGACAGTGTGACCCCTTAGTCGCTCTTTTTTCCTTTATGTTATCCATATTTTAAATGCCACAAGCAACAAGGAGAAAAAAGAACACTAAACAATCTGACTGTGCTGAACTCAGTTTATTAAGTGGACCAAGTGAGGGACAGGCTGTCTGAGGGAAAGCTTTACACTGATATACAGAGACCCCCCCACATACACTTGTAAACTTACTGTTAACTGACTGCCAGTGAGGTGGCACAGTAGAGTCTGGAGGAAACAAGACACTTTCTCCAGCTGCTCCATGGTGATCTCTGGACAGGGGCTTGGCACCGATGTGTTGATGGCTGCCCTTTGGCTCTTCTTCTAGGTGATGTCAGACATCTGTGTGCCAGTGTTTCCCCAGTATCTATTACTGGAGAGATTTATAGCCACATGTTGTCTCAGGCCACCAGCCAGATCAGTGCCTGACGATATCACGATATGCATTTCCAGCAGTTTCCGGTGTTGTTCTCCTGGTACCTGTTGACCCATGTTCTGCGCTACCCATGATTAGCTCTTGTTTGCAATGTTTTTTTGGCCGTGGCTCATTATGCTGTTACTCGGTTTTGATCAGCGCAAAGTTGCGGTGCTCCTGTTACACATTACATGTCAGAGAGTCTTTTAAATCAAAGGAGCAGGCTACAATGTCATTGTTCTTTACTATTTTGAAAATGTCACATTTTCAGTGGGTCAAATCATGTTCTCGGTTATGAATCTCTGTGTGCCATTTGGCCTCTTATTCAGAGGCAGTTATTCCTAATTTACACTAGTGTGGAAGGCTCTATGAATTCAGCTGGATTTACAGCTTTTAACCCAGAACGACGTTTGTCCTAGTGACTGAGACCAGCTTTCAGTGCCCAGGCAGCTGAGCAGGTCATCCAGTATAAATCAAAGGACTTCTGAGTCATACGCTATCAATGATTTAGGGACATATAAAATTTGTGTAGCGTTTTCCTGCTAGAGCTTTTGCCAAAGAGCTACCATTTCCTTTATTAAACATACAAGAGATGCAATAAAATGTATTTTCTTGAATTTTAGATTGTAGCCTTTTAAAGCTTTTAAATCATTCAGCCAGAAGTGATTTCTTTCTGCATGCATGAAGCTTTTCTCCCTAGAATTATTTTTCTGGAGATACAAAATTCTGTGACTGACTTGACCTTGAATTGCTTATCTCCACAGAAAAATTCCTTCTGAAAGGAATTTATTAGGCCAACAAAGCAAAGAAGTTGATGGCCTTTTACCCTGTTACTGCCTCTCTTCCTGCCATTGTTATTGACCTCAAATCCCGAAGAGAAAGGTGAATCTGAACAATTGTATGAATTGATTGGCATTTACTACAGCTTGCAGCTGCATGGTCTCAAGTTCTGATCTCATTAGTTCTTCTAATAAAAACTATTAGGTCTTGTGATATTCTAATGGGAAACAGAAGGGAACACAAAAGCATTTGTGAAAATTGTACTGATAAATTCTTAGGGATTTCTTTTTTTGTGTCAGACTACTGAGTCACTGTCATTGCATGACGCCACTGCACTTGATAAGCAGCATAGACACAGCATTTTTTTATGGTCAGCCCCTTAATGACCTATATTGAGAATCTTGAAAGTCTTTGAATATGATAAGGGAGCTATCAGTGTGTATACATTCACAGTGATTGTTGTAACACTACTGCCCCTAAATGCAAATGAAGTGGTTGACAATGCAAGGAAACAACACAGTTTGGAAGAGATGATAAAGCATAAAGTAACTTACTCAGACTGTAAAAGGAGTGTAATTTCGAGAATTAATCTATAGAATTTGTCTAAATTACCAAGTGTGGGACACTCCATTGTCATAAAATTCTGTCAGATATTTAGCCAAAGGAGTGGAAATTTCTTCAAATCTCATTTGAAATATTTCAGGCCAGGCTGAAGTTAGGCAGTTCGAAAGAAATGCAGTATTTACTGATGAGGTTTAAAATACAGAACCAGAGAAGCATACCTTCTCCTTGGGTAGAAGACTTCTCTTGGACATTTTCTGATTGTCATTTAAAACTACTTCACTTTGAAGCTATTTCACTTAAAGCTATTAACATAATTGTATAAGCATTCTTAATGGAAACAGAAGTAACCTTGAAAATTCTATCTTGAACTTCAAACCTGAACTTGAGCTGTGTATGTGTTTTGTGCTCACCTGTGTGCTTACCTGTGCATATACGCAAAAAGATGATGCAGCACAGGTGAATGAGTAGTCAAGAAAAGATTTTTAAACAATACTCTAAGAAATACTTGAAAATTCTCTGGCCACTTCTGAAACTTTGTAGCAGGCAAGCAGAGCAAAATCAGCTCCTTCGAAGTTTACCTGCTTGTACTCTATAGCATTTCGCAGGTAGCTAACATTCAATGGGAAATAGTGTGTTTCTGTTTTAACACAGGTGCTGCAGAACTTGTTAAGCATCAGGACTGCTTTCACTTCTGCATACATGCGAGCATCTAAAGTAATTTAAAAAAAACCACTGTTTTGAAATTTTTGCTTTTACATTTACCTACAATGTATATTCTCTTATTTATCATGAAGGTTAAATTTAAACTTGACATAAAGTTTCATGTGAGGTGATGTTTTAAGGTAGTGTTCCATATCTGGGACAGTGCTTTTAAACTATTCCTCTATTTTATGAAACAAAAAATTTTAAACAATTGATAATGGCAACGACTGATTTCATAATAAAGTTTACAAGAGAAACTAAGCCCAGGATGCAAACTTTAAAAGTTTGTTTAAGATTTTGTTAATAAAATTTCATGACATCTAAGGTCCTACTTCTCTAAATGTTAGAAAAATCTTTAGTCTTCTCTAGTGCAGGATACATCAGCAGCTGTCAGCAGTGAGCAGTGCCTATCACCTTCTTTCTCTTAACCCACATTAAGCCAATTCTGGGTATGTTCTGTTATCACTCCTAGAGAAAAAATAATCAGGCAGATAGGAATACTTTTTTTTCCTTTTTTTTTTTTCTTTTTTTTTCTGTGATGAGGATACTATGCCTTTGGAAATCCTGATCTCTTCACATTATATACACAGGCTAGGTGTACAGCTTAAGCAGAACAAGTATGCTGTCTGGAGCAGGCACTGGTGCACAATTTATGTGATAATAATCAGTAAACAACTGGACAAGCCTCAAAAGAGCTGGATTGAATACAGAAGTGAAAAGTCAACTGTACAATACTTGAGAACTAGATCTGATGATTCTGAGTGGTAAATACCCTGGATACATGTGAGGTAGTCCATTCTTCACAGAAAGTTGCGGACTTTGACTCAGAACAATCTCTTACAGGCACTTAAAAGTTAACTGTTACTATATGACTGATTCCACTGTAGCAAATTAAATGTTTACTTTTCTTAGAGGTCTGTAACTACACAGAGAAAATTGTTTCAACTCTACCATTGCCCCGAATTTCTAAACGACTGGGATACTGTTGTAAATACACTCAGAGAATTGTAATTTTTTTAGGAATGTCTTGAAAATATATTAACACAAAAAATTTTGTTTTCTTTTTCTCTCATCATTTAGGGGCAGGGCAGGGGGGCAGAGAACCAAAGAGCATCTGCAGGACTAATAACTTAGTACAGTAAATTAGTATACTTGGCTCTGAAACCTGCAGGTAGAATGCCATTTCTTAGCAGCAGTGTTCTCACGATACACACGCAGTTTCCATCACCAGATTCCAACAAAGTTAAACTGATAAAAGTTACAACACCAGTGAGAGGTAAAGAATGCATTTTTCTATTTCACGGAAAGACTGGGTCTTATAACGTGACTTGCAACAAAGTTTAGAGTACATCGAGAAATGGTCTTATAACCTCACTTTCACCCCAAAACAACTGTAAAATAAATTGTTGTAAGACCTGCAATTATTTAGAAATACTGTATGTTGTGCTTTAAAGAGTTATTAGTCATTTGAAGGAGAGAGAATGTTGGCTGCAGAAAGGAATAAAAAAAATCAATGAGTAAGATATCTGATGGCTTTTTTTTTCCTGCACCAAATGACTTCTTTTTCTGTGCTAATATTTTCCAATAAGAACCTATCACTAGGTGGAAAGGAATCAAATAGTCTTTCTAGAATTGATGAAACACCTTCAGATGTTGGATTGTACTACCTTAGTCTTCCTCTAACCTGATGATAGGGATCAAAACCATACACTGTTACTACTTTTCTGAAAGGGAATAATAAGAAAGAAGATATATAAATTTACATTAAATGCTTGCTCAGGCAGTTGTACCAAGCATGGATGCACTTTTTCTTCAACTTCCTGATACTGTGGATTGTTTCCATTGTATGACCCCAGAAGTCTTTTGAAAAGTAATATAATTTGGGAAGCATATTGTTAAAAATAGAATTTGTACAGCCTTATTCATCACAGTCCAATTCTGTAAGTCTCCTGCATCTTAAGTTTTAAACTTATTTCCTGAATTGTGAGGGAAAAAGTATTATTGGTTCCAATCTGGCTTAGAATACACAGTTAGTATACAACTGAAGATATACAATGGAAAAAAATATTAAAGTTCTAAAGAAGAGAAATTTAAAGTGTTGAAATATATACAAAACTACTTAAAAAGTTCAATTCACTTTATATACAAAACTAAGAATAAATGTAAGATATAAATATATTGTGGATTTATTCTATAATTTTGTTGCCTAGCACAATAAAAGTACAGCAAATGCCACAGTTTTTCTCATGGGAAGAAAGTTGAAGGAAACTTGTTTTTGTATTTACAGCCAAACCTAACTCTTTCTAAAACCGTCCGAAAATTCCCAGTTGACCATGAAACTATAACAGCTAATAGACACGGGAAAATAGTGATATAGATTTAAGTTTCGGCCACATACAAACTATACCCAGATGGCTTTTTCAGAGGGGGTGACAGATGTGCAGGGTGTCTGCAGTGCATGTGGCTTCATGAAAAGAAGCATGTGTGGCATGAACTCTCAAGTGGATACTTAATGACAGGTTAAGTCTTTTATTCTCTAAGAAGCATGTTGAAGAAGCACTAACCATCGTAACTACTGACTTGCTTGTGCACCTCTAGAAGACTGAAGGCACAGCGTATTATTATAGCTAAAACTACTGCTAATATTGCTTCAGTTGTACTCTTGGGATTTCAGGTTTATGAAGTTATATAATATGGCAGATACTCCTATTTTAGCTGGACTTTGCTACACAAATGTCACTGGTGGAACGGAGCAGGTAAGACTTATGAACTAGAGCACAAGGCAATAAAAATATATTAAAACCAGCATTTACTAAGAAAAGAAATGTAGCTTGCAGTTTTCATAAATTCAAGGTACATCATTATTCTATTACTAAATGCCCTACTCAAGCCTTTTTTTTATTTGCAAGTTGTTATTATTATTATTGTTATCCACAGAAATGTAAGTATTCAGAACTTCTTCCTGCATAGCAAACTGTGTTACAGGGTTTTGTTTATAATAACTGACTGCTGTGTAACATGTTCTTGACTGTTTAATGTTGCACCTTTACCACCTACAACTCGCCAAAGTTGAACTGCTTGGAAATGATGCCGTGAAAAGCTGGAGTTGAAGACTCAATAGTCAGAGGGCTATTAAGCAGGTACTCTTTATTGCGGCGCCGGGCACACAGGGGATCTCTCCGCCAAACATGCGCGCCAAACATCCTGTCATTTCAGGTTAAATACAATCACGATATACATATTCATTATATTTCCAAGAAATGCTTAGCATATTCATGACCTTCCCAAGAACGAATTAGTGTATGTTAAGACCTTTCATGCTTGTCTGTTAGTGTTCTCGGGTGGTCTTTGGGGGTCTCAAGATGAAGGCTTATACTCCTCATCACAGTGTCCGCTGGTTGACCTTTGTTTCTGTGCAGACTCAGTTCTAAGATTACATGTACTGTGTCCTTCCAGGTTGTTTTGTTCCGGTCTTGTTGCCCTCTTGGTGTCTCTTTATCTCTGTAGCTTGGTACATCTTCCCTCCCAAGGCTGAACTGTCTGGGGTAGAATTATTTAGGAGCCTCTCTATCTTAGAGCTTTCCTGCCTTCTTAAAACAGCACGTCAAGTTTGTCTAAGTAGTGTTATTTAGGAGCCTCTTTATCGTAAAGCTTTCCTGTCTTCTCAAAACAGCAAGGATCTAGTTTAGTTTAATTACAATCATTCTGGTAAGTGGAAATTTTACATTTACAAGTATCAGAAACTAAAGCCAGAAAGCAGTTGACATTGAGTCTTTGTTACTGGGGTACAGCTACAGAGGAAGTGATTTGGCTGTTGTCAACTCTTGGAATATCTGGCCTTTTTGGGGGTGGGAGGAGCATTGAGCATTGAGATAATTTAAAAGTCTTGCCTTCATTTAAAATGAAACAGAATCTGTAAAGGTGTTACCTAAACAAAGAAAATATCACTCAAAATTTCAAAAGCTAGTGGGCTTTACCCTCCCCTCAATGCTTTCTTTTTAGAATCATCATGGTTTATAGACTTACCTTTTCTGTACCCTTGAGCTAAACCACGGTACATCCAGCATTTTGCTTCATACCCCAGTTTATACAATAATCTGAAGCCTGAATTAAACTAAAACAAAGATATCCAGTTCCTGGAAGTCTTCTAAATTAATTCAGTTCCTAGGATTCTACTAAAAGACAAGTTTTCCTCTTCCTCCCTCTCCTAACCATAACAGACCTTCAGGAACTGCTGAAATGTTCACAGAGACTGTAAAAGGATAGGTCATTCCTCATGATATAAATTCCAAGGCAGCAAAGGGCAGAGGGAATACATCAAAGTATTTTAGCATCATATTATTTGGTTTAGTAATAGCCCATCAGTGGCGACTCTTTGATATGCTAAGAATATGTGCTAGTATCGCACAGAGATTTTGCAGCCTGTTTTATTTTCTAGTGTTTGTAGCGAGTCACATAATTATTCAGTAAGCACCCTAAATAGGATGTTCAAAAGAATTTCTCTTCTGATGAGGGGAAGGCATGGGAATACCAAACCCTGTGGCGAAATGCAGATGAAATGTACAAAGTGAGAGGTAAATATCTTTCAAGTGTCCTCAGTATCACGTTAGCCTGTGAGTGCTATAGCAGGGTGAATGAAATGCTGTGGTTTGAGGATATGAAACTCAGCAGGAACAAGAAAGTAAAGGATGCATGGAACATCAATATGTGGGAGCAAGTGGTAGGAAACAGTGTAGTGTATCGAGAACATCTGAGACGCATATGTTCTTTTAGGTTATTTCTCTGCTTGTCTTGCTTTTTCAAATACTGCTTGCTCTGGAATGTCACATCCATGCATACATACACATGGTTCTATGTGTTTCATTTATTTAATATTTAGTTTTCTTACTCCATGAATCTGAGAACCTGAGGTGGGAGGAAGGAAGACTGAAAAAGCAAGGGTGCCACATAAGACATTGCTAAATTGTGAGCTAGGAGACATGAGCTTTTTCTATATTAAGTTTTGGTGACAGCTCTCAAGGGAAAATTCACTGCCTGTGCCAGGAATCCTAGTCAGTGTTTACTTCCGTAAACCATGCAACGCCGTGAGCTGAATACAACTATTGGCGTTCTGTACTTGCTTCATCTGCAAGTCAGTCCAAGGGCTGAAGCGCAGGTGCTCTGCAGAGCATCTTGTACTATAGGCTGCTCTTGAACATGTCAGTTGCATGCTGTCTGTGTTCTAAAGAGCTAAAGGAATATATCCTGTAGAGCAACAATGGTGCTAGTTTTAACAAGACACATGCATAGTTAGCAATTAGTATAGAGCATGAACCAATTGTTGTGGGCTTGAGATATTCATTTTTGATGAGTTGGGCCAGTATGAATATCTTGGGTGGACATACATATCCCAAACTGTAGTTAAAATCTGTATACTTATTATCAAATTTAAGTAAAAAGTTCCAGGAGTGACTTGACATGTATCAACAAGATGGTATGGTCTTCTAGAGCATTTTAACGACAGCATTGCAGAACCTGAATTGTAATATTTTGTATTTATAGGTAGATTTTGATCAGGCCTGAGAAACACCTGAATTTCAGTGAACTTATCCCAGGCAGACCTGTCAAAAAGTTAAAAATCACCCCTTTCTGGATGTGATTACTGAAACAACAAATGCCTTGTACGTAAAGCAAAGGAGTTTGAGATGTAGTGGCATCGAAGTATACGTAATGGAAAAAGAAAGACATTCCTTTCCTTGAAGTTAGGTAGCAGCTTTGGTAATGAGTCATCTTCAAGAGTGGCATGGCAGGAAGAAAGTCTCAAAACAAAAATGAATAGGAAAGGCAATCAATGGGAAGTTTCTGCTTTTTTAATTAAATAGTAACTCGTGTCAGCATAAAGTCTTCCAAAACTTACTTAGAGGAGTGACAAGCAGTAATGCAAGCAGTAGTTGCTGCAGTCTGGAGACTGAAGTTCTGATGTCAGACAAACCTTTTGAAGTAGAACTGTGGGATCCAGCTTTTTCTGTCCAGCAAATAATGAGGCTTTGGGGGGATTTCTCTGATAACCCTTTTTGGCAAGCTCAGATGGTTACTGTGCTGAAAATAACAGCCAGGCTTCCTATACGAAGGAGCATGCTATCTAACAAGAATCCAGGCTTGACTCCAACAGAATGCTAATGGATCTAAGCAGTCCAGAGAACTGATGCAAAATTAGAAGACAGCAAGCAATAAAGATAGGTGAATAGTATAGATGCTGCAGAAAATAACAATGAAGCTGTTGATCACAGAGCTTTAATTAATGTTAAGTAGATGTTCTGTTTTGTGCTATGGCTTTTGCTATTTTTCCCCAGTAATTTCTCTGATAGCAGCATTTCTTCATTTTTTTTGCTGTTGTCGTTATTTATTTGTTTATTTTTAAGTTGACATGATCAGAGAAGCACTGTCAGATGTAAGAACAGAACATCGGTTCTAAAATTTTGCTGATTGTCATCATGATTCTGCAAAAAACTCTGAGCTTGTGAACAAGATATTTTCAAGCAGACCTTGCTGATTATATTCCAGGCTGTCAACAACATAGATTTCTTGTTTAATTGCAGCAGCTTAATGTCAGTCCTGGGAACAGATATTCATTATTTTGCTCAGTGTGTATTAAGCCACTTGGAAATGGGACTGATACCAATTTTGCTCTTAAAAATCCATAAATCTATACTACAAATAGGGCATGGAACTGAGAAGATCAACACAAGTTTTTGTTTTAATTCTGTGTTTCATTTTAAAACATAAGATACTTCATAAAAACTAAAACCTCTATCTTTTATAAATAAATCATGAAGGTGCAGACCTATATAAAGGAGGAAATAATAATGGCAATTTTGAATGTTTTTATGGCTTGCATTAGTATTATTTTCTTTCTTTTAGCAGTGAATAGACTTGTGTCAGATTAAAAATAACCTATTTACTGACTAAATATTCTGTCTGACTACTAAAATTTCAAGATTTAAGATTCACTGAGCTCCACACTCTGACTGAAAATGTTCTTAAATTCCCTTTCTGCCATAGCATCAGTCTTCAACAATGGGTTATGAACAGCTCAGGGAATTATTTTCATCTAGAAAGCAGAAAAATTTTAATAGTGGGGGTTTTTTTTGGGGGGGAGGAAAGGAATTAACCTTATTTAAAACCTTTTTTTGTCTGAATTATAGTTGAGAAAGCAAAAAAGTGTCTTTATCTTCAGCTTTCCAATGGATTTCATCATATACAAAGGGCTAGCAGTAACAGCTACTTTTCATTATGCTAGGATATATGAAAGTATACTAAAAGTGGGGCAATAAAAATGACTAGATATTTTGGGACTGGCTGGGCACGGAGGTGAGAACCTATGATGAAGTCACACTACAGGGGATGGTTATGCCTTGTGGCTGTGCCTAAGGCTATAGTGCTTGGAACAGAGTTTAAAGGGTCAGTGTGCAAATTAAACCGAAAAAAAAAAAATAGGACATTCAAATCCAGATTTACCTCGTCTCAGTTTTATTTTTAAACTCTGTCAAAACCTACAGTGCAGGAATTTTTACTAAACCAAGGGTTTATTTCTCCCTCTCTTGTCTTTTGTACTACATTTTTAGAAATCAGCCAGTCTGCATCTAAGTTGCTAGAACTGTAAATGAGTATCTTAGACCAGACAATTGTTACTTTAAATGACATTTCTCTCCCTGTCTTTCTCTAATTTTTGTATATACAACAGTTTAGGATTTTATTGATGGAAGTGCATTTTATTTATTTTACAGAACTGTTGATGTGGGATTTTTTTAAACCACATACTGAAACAAAATGGAAACAATATGAAAAGGATATGATAAGCACTAAAAACTTTAAGTTAATGTTTTAACTACCCTCAGTTCTCACAGAATGATTTTGTAAGTGTTCTGCTTAGGATAAATGTGGAGCTAAAAAGTACCAGGAAAAAGGAGAGAGTTTGCAAATTAAGGATGTCCAATGCATGGCATCCCATAAAGGTAAAGATGTGTTCTTCTTTTCAACTCCTTATGCAACATAGTGTGGACAGGACTTCAAGCTATATCAGTGTTCCTTCTACCTGCACACATCCTCAAGGAGACTTTGGTGCTTCATAGGAACTTGCATATTCCAAAAGAGAAGCTGTATTTCAATCACTGCCCTTCCTCAATTATTTACCCAGCACATAGAGCGCTGGTCCATGTAGTTTGGGTTGGATACAGCCTTTTTTACCTTCCAGAATGGATATTGTTCAGCTAAGACCCCTATGATTACTAGTATCACAATGTTGGGAATTATCACCCACATCTACATCTAAGAAACTAGAAGAGGCAGAACAGAAGAAAAAAACACCAGTAAAATGTTGGTAATGAAAGGAGTCTGACCAATAAAATGCAAGAACTAGAATGCCTTCTACAGCATTGTCCTGGGTTCGGCGAGGACAGGCTTAATTTTCACCAGAATCCAGGAGGGAACAGAGTCAGGCAGGCTGACCCAACCTGGCCAAACAGAGCTGGGTATTCCATACCATGTGCCGTCATGCTGGGTTCCGGTGGGGGAGAGCTGGGCGGCGGGAACTCTGTCGCGGTTGGGGAGTGTGTGGCAGCGGCGGGCGGTGAGAGTGGCTCTCTGTGTTCTGCTGGTTTGTTTTGTGTATTCTCCTTATCTGTATCGTTGTTGTTACTGTTCCCTTTGTTTGCTGTTCTGTTAAACTGCCCCTATCCTGACCCACCGGTTTCTGCCTGTTTCTTTCCATTCTCCTCCGCACCCCAGTAGGAGGGGAGGGGCCACGTGCCGCTTTTGTTGACGGCTGCAGCCAAACTATAACAAGCATATAAAACTGTATATAAAACAAGCAGTGCAAAAATGATGGAACTTGCCTTGATGGGTATCAGAACAACAGGTGGATGAAATGCAACGACATAAATGAAAATGGGATTTCAATGATAATTCCACTGAGGAAAGAGGCAATAAATGGCATTGTGGAGATAATGCTATAACCATTACAGCTCACAATTTCAGCAGCTTCTTTCTTTTTTTTTTTTAAATTACATGGAAATCAGTAGCATTGGGTACTGTGTGATTATGGGACATTCCACTTTAAAGACTGACAGGTAGATGAATGCTGATAGAATTTGGGTCCTGCTTTCTTTTTTTTGTCTATTCTCCAATTTCTTTACTAAGTACTCATGAAAGGTAGAGTCCTGGAAACATTTGTTCCTCAGTGTTAAAAGTCAATTTTTTAACAAAGTGTTGTGGCTTCAGTAGGTACGTGTATATGTGGACCCTCCTGTACATCTGTTCCCTAGTTATCAGAGGCTGTCAAAGCTTCATGTTAGTGACCTAATTAGCTCTTTCCAATCTTAGGTGGAAACTGAAACTATAGAAATTTCCCATTCATTCAGATCTATGAGGAACTTCCATACTGGGAAAGATAGACATAATCTGGGGAGACAAGAAAAGCTAGACTATCTTGAAGAACATGATATGAATTAGTCAGTAGCTCACAGAGATTCAGGACAAAATTGCTTGAGAGGGAAAAGGGTGCACAAAAATTTGCTGAATATTTTATATTTGCAAAATATACTTTTCCTTCAAGTATTCATATACCTTCAGAGGTAGTCCTGTGATTCTTGAAAGCTGAAGATTAACATGAAGTTCTGAGACTCGTGAAAGTTCTGGAAAAAAATCTATCTTCTCAGTAAGTCAAATTCTGAAAAATAACTAAGCAATTTAAAAAACTGTGTTTCCTCTGGGTGAAATAAAATAAGAGGATGTTAGGAATTCTGTAATGATATCCATCTCTTTTTCTCTCCTTCCCAAGCTCCACAATAGTTCTATTTGTACATTCACTGCCAATCTGAGCAACATGAAGAGAAAACAAACCATTTGCTTCCAAAATAACAAGTCATATTATTAACTAATCCATATGGGAGAAGGCTGCAGTGGTGCTCACTGTACTAAATCTGTTTCAGCTTTTACAATGATCTATTACATTTTGTAGGCTGTATTTTCTTTTTTAAAACAAAGAATAAAAATCCACTGTGCTTCTGTGTGTTTCGTCTAGGCTTGTTTTGCTGGTTCACACCAGATTCTGTTTGTCTCAGGAATTTGCAGAGGAGCGGATTGCAGGGGGAAAAAAAAGTTAATTTTTCAGTATATACTGCTTTCCATTATGTACAATATGGTTGACACTGACATCAGAAAGAAGGGTCTCTGCACTACTCTGAGTGCTACTTTGAACACATACCACACTGCCATGGAAGTACTCATATGCCATTGCTAACCTCTGAATTAACAAGTAAACTAAGAAATAGAAGATGCATATGAAAAAAGGGGTGAAAAAGATCTATTTTGTGTTTAAGAGGCTTTCACTGAACTGGGACTGAATTATTATCTGCTTTTGCATATGCCCTATGAAACTTCCCTGACTACTGACCAGTAAGAGGCAACATTATGTCAGGTACTGGCAAACTAAATGCATTTTGGACATGCTTCAGCAACAACCAGTGGGAATGCTCACTGCTCATTGATTGTAAGAAGTAACAACATCATTTTTAGAACAGAAATACAGATATAAGGATTGATTTAGTTACTGTATAAAAAAGTAGCTGTTATTTCAGTTATTTACTGATATTTCACATTTTCAGATAACTTACTTCTTGTACCTTGAAAAAATGTACTATATACATGCAACAAGTTGCTACAGTACATTTATTGCAACACATTAGGACAGTGCATTCATTGCAGAAATAACTAATCTATTAAAGAACATGAAGAGGAACTTGTTTGAAGAGCTGTACCAGCAAGCAGCTTGGCTACCAACCAGGAAAGCCAGGTGGTCTTGCACCACTGTAGTGTCCTTTTGGACAACCATTACAAATGTTCAGGTTGCAACAGAAAAAGTCACTGGGCTGACAACTCTTGAAGGGAGAATTGTTGTGCAAGTCGCATGGACATAACAGGGTCTAATAAGAAACAGCAAACCAGGCCCAGAAAAAACACACTGACGCTCAGCAGAGAATTTGAAAAGCAAGCTGCAATAGATAATAGATCATCACAAAAGCTAAATCAGGTTCAGCAGAGGAAGCAGCATCTTTTACTTCTTCAATATGGATTATCGTATATTATGTCTGTTAGCTGTCAATGTACAAATGCTGCTACTATGGAGCAGAGTGGTAAAGAGAAAAAAAGACGGACAAGCCAAGCTTGGAAACTGGATGGAGAGTACCACTTTTTTAAGAAAGGGCATTTAACTGTTGACAAACCTCACTGGAATTTTTTTAGTAGCTCTGCAATTTCCACCTCTCTTCTCTGCCACAACTTGTTAGTTATTCCTCATGAGAAAGATAGTCCAGATGGAAAGCTAAGCTCAAACTGGGAAAAGCGAAGGAATGTGATGCTAAAATTAAAACTTTCAGGATGTGCCATAAGCAGTGCTTATTTGGAGCAAAAATCTTGTGGTTTCTCAATTTGATTCAGCCCAAGAGCCTAAATGCCACATTATCAATTACCCTGATACAAGCCTGAAACATTCTAGCAATTTTTCAAATTCAGATCAAGCTGACTCCACAAGAAACATTACACTGAATCCACATGAAACATTTCAATTTTCGTCTCAAAATTTCCAAGAAATTTCAATAGATGAAAAATGCTATTACCCTCATTTATATGTTTATATATTTATTTTGGTCTTGGTGCAGGATAAAATTGAATTTTGAGTTACTCAAATGACACATACTGATAAGATCAAGCTATCAAAAGTCAGTAAACTGTGTATGTAGGAACCGTGTCTTGGAGAGTTATCTGATGTGAGCAAGTGTACAGTCTATTTTTAGAAGCCAAATGTATTACAGCAAAATTAGTACTTCTGCCATAGCATCTCTCACTCACTGACTTATTTCCTAGGTTGTAAATTACTGACTAGGGGTCACAGTTGTATGAGCGAAAAGAGATATTGTGTAGTGTTAAAACTTAACAGCCACTAAATGTCTATTATATCATCAAATCTGTAAAGTACTGACTTGCAGCTGCAGTATAGCAGATGCGTTAGACGTAAATGAAATCGCCCTTTTCTCCCTGCTATTTTGCTCTCAGAGTGCAAATGGTTAGAGTCGGAGTGTGTCTGAGAAGCCAGAAGAAATTAGCCATGAAGATTTAAGAAAATGCTGTCGTGTCATCAGCAATGCACATATCAGAATGCCAGCTGTAATGTCATTAGTTCTGAGGCAACAGAATGAGGTTTATTGGTTCCTTTAAGTCCCGTGTATCAGTAGTTGTTTGCACTGAATCCTTAAAGGAATGGGAGTGTTTAGTGCTTTGTTTATATGCCCATAAATATGTGGACCTAATAAAAAGTAGTCTTGTAAGAGATCCACAGACCTGTGCTTGCTTTACCCGTTGCCTCTCTCCCATAGCTCATGCTCTGCACATCATGGTTCCTGCCTGGCTGTATTGCAGGGAAGATGACAGTGGAAACCTCGCTGAAGGCATTCAACCGCTGAACCAAATTTGATTCAGCCGGTAGCACTTTTGTATTAGAGAACTAAAATAAGACGGCGCTGGAGCACAGTTCTTTTCTTAGTGTGAACTGACATTCGTGCTATCATCAGGTCTCCTTTTTTTTTCCTTTTTCCCTATCAAAAGCTCTCCTTCAGGATTCAAAAGAACAAAGGGACCTCTCAAACCGTGGCTTGTTCTTTTTCAGTGTGTTGTTCCAATACTTTCTGCTCTGTTTGCTGAGTATGGCAAAGGAAACTGGTTGTGCTTTTCAGGCAGAAATCTCTTTCCCATTTGACACATTTCAGTGTCCAAACACACTGGTTATACAAAAGCAGAACACAGAGAGCAGAAATGAGGAATTTTAATCAGCAGGGTGAGCCTTTAAATACTATTTCCAGGCGACTTCCACGTGGAGAAAAAGGATGACGTAATGCTACTGTGAAACAAAAAGAAAAGGAAAAGGAAAACCAAACCCAATGCAAACCCGCTCCGGGAAGCTCTCGTGACCCTCGAGGGGGCGCGGATGGCGTGCCCTGCTCTCCAACGGCCGGTCGTAACGGCCATAACGGCCGCCGGCCTGGCGCACCCAGGGCAGCGGGAGGGCGGCGGTCCCGCCAGCCTTGATCCCGCCGGCCGCCAGGTGGCGCTCCCGCTCCTGCAATCGCCTCGGGCGGGCCCGGCCGTTCCGCGCCCACCGCCCCTTGCGCTCCGCTCCTCAGTGCCCCACCGCGCCTCGGCGCCCCGCGGGCCGCTCCGCTCGTCACGGCCCCGCCGCCCCTCACCGCCCCGCCGCCCCCGCCGCTCCGCGCCCACAGCCACCGCCGCCGCCAGCCCGGCGCTCTCCCGCAGGGAAAACGCGCGGCGGCGGGGGCCGCGGTTCGGCCTGCCTGGCGACCCTGCTGCTGCCAGTCCCGTCTTCCCCTGCCCCTTGCGCCGTTTAGGCTGCTCCTGTACATTGAGACTTTTTCTTGAGTCTGAGTTTATGGTCGCTGCGTATGACCTCAGAGAACCGTAGCCCCCTGCAGCTCTTGGGGGCATTTTCTCCTGGTCGGCACATGAAGTTGTGGAGTGGTACAGAAACACTAGCGTGAGGACAGAAAGAGGTGGTATCATCAAAACAGTGACAAAGCTAGGTTAACAATTTTGTGTTAACTTACGTATCTTGTAACTAAGAGACTGCTCTGAGAGTGCGTGGTCAGCAATGTTGAGGGAGAGGATTCTGCCCCTCTACCCCACTGTGGTGAGACCCCACCTGGAGTCCTGCATCTGGCTCTGGAGCCCTCAGCACAGGAAAGACATGGACCTGCTGGAGTGGGTCCAGAGGACGGCCACAAAAATGATCAGAGGGATGGAACACCTCTCCTAAGAGGAAAGGCCGAGAGAGTTGGGGCTGTTCAGCCTGGAGAAGAGAAGGCTCTGGAGAGACCTTGTAGTAGCATTCTGGTGTCTGAAGGGGGCTTGTAAGGAGGAGGACAAACATTTTAGCAGGGCCTGTTGCGAGAGGACAAGGGGTAATGGCTTTAAAGTGAAAGAGAGTAGGTTTAGATTAGATAGAAGAAAGAAATTCTTTACTATGAGGGTGGTGAGGCACTGGAACAGGTTGCCCAGAGAGGTGGTAGATGTCCCATCCCTGGAAACATTCAAGGTTGGTTGGACGGGGCTCTGAGCAACCTTATCTAGCTGAAGATGTCACTGCTCACTGCAGCGGGATTGGACTAGATGACCTTGAAAGGTCCCTTCCAACCCAAACTGTTATATGGTTCAATGATTCTGTGACTTGACTGTGACTTCTGCTGCCACTTGACATGAACCTGACAAGTGACAGACTCCACAGGATTCCTCTTACGCAGGACGTCTAGCTGTGTGTATAACTGTTTGGAAACTGCAGCTGCCAGCTAAAGGAAGCTATTAAAAGTAGTTATGGTAGTTACTAGTACAAAACCAGATCTGGATGATATTTCTAGATGTGCCCAATTCCAGATAATGTTATAATTGTAGGTTGTAGTTTACTATTATAACAACATTATTCAAAGACTTTTACTTCTGCAGAATCTTTCCAATAGTCTGTCTCCACTAAGAGGAATTACTTATATGTCCACGACTACTGTATTTAAACAGAATTTTTTTTCTTTGCATGGACTGACTAACCAAGCTTTACCAACAGAGTCACTGAAAAACCTGCCATAAACTTTTCTGAGCCTGTTATACTGTCATAATAGGGTAAAGGAAAAAGAAAAGAAACAAAGAATAAATGCAGAATAAGCAGCGGAAATAAAGAGGTCTAAGCTAGTCTGCTTTCTGTAAACATGCCATTCTGGCATGCTTCACTCTCCTGAAATAACTGAGGCTGTTGACAGTATTTTTAGTGTAGAGAGAGGCAAGACCTATTTTCATTCTCTTTTAGAAAAATTAAAGCATCACATTTTTGCAGATATCTAGAGTGTTTTATGTGCGTCCTCAAGAATTTTCTACTGCTAATACCTATTGCGCATTCTTTGCTTTGGTGTGTTAAATGAAAGTGCATAAGAATTAAGCACAAATACACTCAGAATGAGCTCTCTACCCCAGGAAAAAGAAAAAAAAAATATTAACACTCAATTAAAAGAAACCACAAAAGCAGCACAAAAGCAAGATCTAACTTTTCAAACCTAGATTATTTATAAAATGTAAGTGAAAATCGGTCGTGATGACATATAACAGGAACATCCAGTGAACACGCAAAATGCCTATAATATTAAAATTATTTAAAACTTTACAGAATCACAGAAAGTTAGGGGTTGGAAGGGACCTCTGTGGTCATCTAGTCCAATTCCCCTGCCGAAGCAGGGTCACCTAGAGCAGGCTGCACAGGACCTTGTCCAGGAGGGTCTTGGAATATCTCCAGAGAAGGAGAAGTTAGTGGTACAGAGGTAGGAATATGTATTTCAGGGTTATGAGCTCTGTGAAAGTTGTTAATGGACAGCTTCAGTGGAGTGCATGCCTGATCACAGGGTACAAAATTCCTCAGACCTGGGACTTCTATTGCTTTCCTTCCATCCTTTAGTGTCATTTAGGCTCTAGTTAGCATGAAGAGTGCTGTGTGGTGTAACAATTGGTTAAAGGACACTAGTGGCATAAAGAATTTAATAACCTGAATGATCAGTTTCCATTCATGTTTCTCCTCCCTGCTACAGCATCCAGATTGAACTATACTCCTGCTGCAAAACTTCCTGTCTGTTGTTTTAAGAATATTCTTTGCTACATCGATTCATGTCTTTAATCTTCTGCTCTTGCTTGTATTTGTTTCTTGTTCATTTTTTTCTTCTGGCTTCTTCCTTTTTCTCTGCAGTCTTTTCTGCTTTTTCACATTCACCCACATCATCTTCATCTCTCTGACATTTCAGTTTGTTGATGCACACAAACATTCTGCCAAAACAGGTTAGCTACAAATAGTGCCATCTTTAGTGACTGCTCCATTTTCAACACGACATTGTACCACCTGTGATTGACAGGGGTTATGCTGTCAAGCCTAATAGTTCCTAAGTAGTGATTAGCTGGACTAGTGATATCTGGACGGAGCTTGATGGACACCTAACTTTTCACTGCACTAATCCCTCCTAGTTGTGGATCCTTTACTCTTTCAGAAATACCATGCTGGATGATTTACTAATTGTTATGGTTGTTTGGCTGTGATTTTGCCTCTACTCACCTCACTTTTGACTCTGCAGAGTCTCACCCTGAGGAAATATGAAATGCAAGAGCTAGATGAAGGTAAGATGAATGGAAGCAAAAAATCTTCAGAACAGCATCTCCCAAAAGTCCGATGCTATTTCTTAACAGTATGAAATTGCAATTGAGTTACGGAGCTCAGAAAATAAGTGCTGGACCTATGTTCAAAGAACATGTGAGGATTTCTCAGAAACGTTAATGTCCCAGACAATCTCTTTACATCACACTTTTATCTTTCCTCTTCTAATGTTTTTCTCCTTCCCCCTACCATACTAAAATTATCCAGGCCATAACAATACGAACTGTAGTAATACCCCTCCTTTCTTTGTCTACTTCTGTCTGCATATTTCAAAAAGTAAAATAATAATTTTGAAAATCTGGTTAGCCCTTAATCAGTGTTCATAAATAATTGTATTTTTCTTTTTTTTTTACTTGAGTTTATTGTACTTATTTTATCTGTGGGTGCATTTGGTCCCACAAAAATATTCATAGTTTAAACAGATTTGTGTATTCCAAGGTGACAGGTAGCATACAAAGCTGTTGCACAGTTCCAGAATACCTGAATATTCTACATGCCTGGATTATGGAATAAAGGAGGAGCTGGAGCTGGCATATGTTCTCGCTCAAAAAGAATCTGAGTATCAGCCTAAGGAATTTACTTTCACTGTGAAATCTATGGAATGAAACTCGGAAGATGTAATTAAGTTTAAATTTCTTCCACTGCAACAGCCTTGTTGCACATAACCACTTTGGGTATGTCTATGGTACAGTTTTGGTTAAGATCAGGTGTGTACTTTTGCAACAGCAATGGGTATCTTATGGTTTGCATTGTCGAACAGTTTATTCTTAAAAATGCACAAAATTAATAGTTTTTGGACTAATTTGAATAAGGTTTTAAAGGTGAAATGAAGCTGGGCAGGGACTTCAAAAGTGCACATAATGCAGTTCAACTTGCAATCAGTTTCAGTCTCTGGTTCTCTGAGACATTTAGACCGCCTTAGATTTATTTTGTCCTGGTCTACTCTTCACCAACCAGAGGCATCATTCCTATGAAGAGATGACTGTCCATTACCTGACCAATGCACAAGAATATTTCAACATGGAGCAGAAGCAGAAAGGAAAAGATGCTGAGATAAAGGTTGTACTTAGTGGGTCATCTAACAGGAAATTGGAGCAAGAAATGTGTTAAATAAAATGCTAGAAACATCTAAGAACATCATCATTCACCAGGCTTGCCTGAAAGCCCAGAGAATTCAATTGTTTTTGAAAATTAAAATTAAATATACTAGCACAACTCCAGGCCATTTTCTGCACCTTGGAATGGTTCTATAAATTCACTTAGTGGCAATCTCTGATATTCCTCACCTGCTGTTTTGGTCTACAAACCCACTCCTGTCATGCTTTGCTAGTTATAAATGTAGACTTAACATTTAACAATTGTTATGATTCAGTTCCTTATCTGTAAGCTAATGATAGGAAGAGTTTTGTAAGGCTGTGGTCATTGACATTTGTGACATGTGCAGGAACTATGCAGGCAGTACTCTTGAAAAGCCTATTAATTGAATAACTCGTTATGCCTTTGGGAATGCTGCAGGTTTATTGGTTTTTTAAAAAACTTTAAATTGAGTAATATTTGGTAATATTGCCATTTACATGCCATAGAATTTCAAAGGCAAAACACTGTATTCTGTTATTCTGTTTTAAATGTGGATTACTGCAGTAAAATGGCATATTTTAAGATTTATGTGAGATCTTGAGTTTAGCTGCTTAATGCTTACTGGAAATTTGCAGTATTCGTTGTTCGAGTTGTACCACAAGAACATAAACTTGAGGACTCCAAGGAGTGGTGTTCATCATCAGAAACACACATAGAAAATTAAAACAACTGGAAGTCAACTGTACTGTTCATGTCTAGTGCATGATTGCTGGAAAATATATAATCAGAAAACACTGTGAGAAAAGGAAGATATGGCAGAGAAATAGAGAAATAGCTCTAACATCATGCATCTATTTACCAGTATAGTAGTTAAGGCATTTAAGGGAAAATGCCTCTGTGAATGGAATCTCTAAATATAACTTAGATTTTGATTTCACCACATCTTGGCTGAATATATAAAATTATTTCTTATTCTTGTTAGGTCATAGAAGAGGTTTTTTTATAATGGCCATACTAGTTGAAAAATCTGTCTTCTTCATATAATAAGCGACTTGTCAGTCTTCTGATCTTACTGAGAAGTGTTTGTTGTGTTCTGTTGGTATAACGTGGTCTCAGAATTCCTTTCAGTGGAAAGATATTTATATCCAGTCTTCAGTGGTTGATGTACGTCAAAGGAGTAGTGTAGAAAACTGAGACTTCAAGAGTATTTTAAATAAAAGCTCCCATGCTAAATATATATATGCAAAACTTAAACACACTTAAGTGGTTCAACTATTCCCTGAAGATAGTGTAAAGTGTGTGGTTTTATGTTACTTGAGATAAAGACATACCTTATAAGGAAGTAAAAGGTCCTCTTAAGGATTACCCCCCAAAAACCAAGAAACCTACAGAATAATACTGGAATTACGTTGGCTATTACTGCAAACTACTATAGTACACTTAAAAGCAAAATGAAATTTCTCCTCTGCTAAAGCACTACTACTGCTGTTCAGCTAAACCACATCGATTTGTCTCATAGGAATTTCACAGAATCATAAAATGGTTTGGGTTGGAAGGGACCTTAAAGATCTTCTAGTTCACCCTCCCTGCAATGAGGAGGACATCTTCCACTAGACCAGGTTGCTCAGAGCCCCATCCAACCTGGCCTTGAACACTTCCTTGGAGGAGGCATCTACCGCCTCTCTGGGCAACCTGTTCCAGTGTTTCACCACCCTCATAGTAAAGAATTTCTTTTTTATAGCTAATCTAAATCTACCCTTTTTTAGATTAGAGCCATTACCCAGTGTCCTATCTCTACAAGCCCTGTTAAAAGTCCCTCTTCATCTTTCTTGGTGGCCTCCTTCAGGTACTGGAAGGCTGCTATAAGGTCTCCCCGCAGCCTTCTCTTCTCCAGGCTGAACAACCACAACTCTCTCAGCCTTTCATCACAAGGAGAGGTGTTCCATCCCTCTGATCATTTCTGTGGCCCTCCTCTGGACCCGCTCCAACAGGTCAAAGTCTTTCGTGTGCTGACTGCTCCAGAGCCAGATGCAGGACTCCAGGTAGGGTCTCAGCAGAGTTGAGCAGAGGGGCAGAATCACGTCCCTTGACCTGCTGGCCACACTTCTTTTGATGCAGCCCAGGATATGGTTGCCTTTCTGGGCTGTGAGCACACATTGCCGGGTCATGTTGAACTCCTTAGCAACCAACACCCCCAAGTCCTTCTCCTCAGGGTGGCTCTCAACCCGTTCTCCACCCAGCCTTGGGGTTGTGCTTGGAATTGCCATGACCCATGTGCAGGACCTTGCACTTGGCCTTGCTGATCTTCATGAGGTTCTCACAGGCCCACTTCTCAAGCTGTCCAAGTCCTCTGGATGGCATCCTGTCCCTCCAGCACATTGACTGCACCGCACAGCTTGGTGTTGTTGGCTGCTGAGTATGCAGTCAATCTCACTGTCCATGTCATCGACAGTGATGTTAAACCACGCTGGTCCCAATAACAACCCCTGGGAAATGCCACTCATCACTGGTCTCCGCATGGATATTAAGCGACTGACCATGACTCTTTCAGAGCGATCATCCAGCCAATTCGTTATCCACCGAGTGGTCCATCCATCCAATCTATGTCTCTCCAATTTAGAGATAAGGCTATTGTGTTGGGACAGTGTCAAATGCTTTGCAGAAATCCAGCTGGAACATGTCAGTTGCTTTTCCCGTATCCACCAACTGTCAACAATTCGTTGTTTTATTTCATAGTCAGTCTGTTGCTTGTTTCAGTAGCCAGATGAATGATGACTTTCTGGTTCTGTTGCTCCCACAGTTTCTGTTTTAAAATGTTTTGTCTGTTACCTGGAAGTCCAACAAATATAATCAGAATAAAATAGAAAACAGTATTGTACAGCCTGTGAAAGCAAAATTCACTGTTGGCATGCAGAATTACAAACTAAGTGATTTCTTTGCCCACCTAAACAGATCAGAAAGCTCAAAGCATAAAATTTGTGCATGCAAATTTTCAGTTTATTTTCATGCAGTTTAGAAAGAGAAGTCAAACAGGGCTCTAGGTACTTTTTAAGATTAGCAGGCTTGCTACCAGGTACACTGTGTTTAGTGTTCATGTCTGAACTACTGCCAGTGCATCCAGCAGCCTGTGAGATTGCTGGTGGTGTTTTGTGTTGCATCAGATGCATTTCTGCTTAAACAGATCTCTATTTTATTTTGTTTTCAAAGCATTTATTTCTGCACTATGCAGCTGAAAAATGAACTTTAGGTCATCCTAATGGTCTTGTTTTTCTTTTTATATTTTCAGCACTGTAAGGGAAGGATTTAGGACATTTATTCCCTGCAGGTAACATCTCATGGTTTGACAGTGCTATGCTGGGAAAAGATTTCTTCCACCTCCTTAGCCACTTCTTCAACCCACAGAAATTTAATTAATTGTATTAGTTAATAAATTAATTATTTTTCTGAAATAAAGAAGATGCTATGTGACTGTTATTTATATCCTTACGTGAGTTGTCTATACACCATTTGTCTCTGACATGTCATTTGTCTAAACAAAACCGAATGGAGGGCCTGCAGAAATGGTCCTTCACAGAGTGTAGAAATGGGATTTTTTTTAATCTGTATAGATGATATAGCCAAGTGGAGATCACATGCACTCTCACCCTCTTTAAGTACTAGTGAAATACTACAATTGCTTCCTAAATTTTTACAATGACCATTGATTTGCTTCATTTCCCCAAGCTTCGTAGCAACATGGAACACTTAGTTGTAGGACAGTGTATGACATAAATTGTGTTTTTTTAGTTTTTTTTTTAACTTACCCATTGAATTCCCATGAGCATAGTGAGGGGTGTACTGTGTCACCATGTATGCCAGTGGTCAGTGCATAGAGCTTTCTTTCAAGGAGGAATCCTTGAAGGGAGGGACTGGGGGAGGTGGAAAGAGAGGAAGAATCTAAGGAATTTCCACGTGGCCATGTTTATCAACACTGGAGATACTTCAAGCATAAATCTGGGAAGCTGAAGGGGCTTTAAGAAAGTTTATTTTTGAAAGACCCTGTTTTCAAATTTTGAATACTATATATTAGAGACAAAATTATTGTTAAAAACTGTCATTCGACTATGCAAGATTTCAGGGAAACGCATCTTCGTTTGGCACTGATAAAATTGCAGAGGTTTCTTCCATCTCTGTTCAGGCCTGAATTTTTAGTCACACTAGCAGTCTGCTGTTATGTCTTGTAAATAATTTTTGTTTATTTGTGTTTTTGCTTGTTATGTTTTTCAAAACTGTGTAATACTTTTATTTTGTAAGTCACTCTTTCCAGTAGAAACTGTATCAAGTAAGCGATCATTAAAGTCTCAACTAAAATGAATTTGATAATTCAGATTTGAGTCTTGATTTTTTCTTTTTAAATCGTTATGCAGAAATTAACGATTTCTTTGTCAACATCCTTATTCACTGTACTGAAACTTTTTCTTCCATAGAAGTCTATTCCTTAGTCATGCCTAAGAAAATCAAATGTAGCACCCTCCATGCTGCTACCATTGTTGCTAGCTGCTTGAAGCATTGTTGCTCTAGACTGTAACTGTCAGCAGAGGCTATCAACAGACAAATGGCACAACCTAAGACATCCTAATGAAGGGGAAAATGCCTTAAGTCAGAAAAATCTCATACAATAGCTTCCTAGGCTGTCATTTTGTTAACAGTGTCAATATGTGGAATAATTTAAACAGAACACTGAGATTAATTCAGCTTTGTTTGAGGCCCGGTACTGTTATCTTGTTCCGCTGCAAAAAAATCCTAATTACATTCTGTGTTTGTAGAGCAGATTACTGTGAGAACAGTATAAAGAAGGTGGTTTGAAATGCAGTAGATGAAATAATATACCATTTCCTTTGAGGGGGTAGGTGATTGATTGGTTGATTGATTGATTGTAAATATTTTTCATGTTTCCGTTAGTGAGCAAGACTTTTGACCTTGCAATTCATGTTCATGTTTTATATCTCCTGGATGTGATTTTTTCTTTTTTTTTGAGCTGTAATCTTGAGATCTGTAATGTGTATCTATTATAGGCACATAGCAAATTAGTACCTGGCACTTTAGATTTGTGCCCTACCATTTGGGATCATACCAAACTTTGTGTTCTGGTGAGACCTTAAGAGTTAAAGTCATGTTGTACACAGTCATTAAAAAAGAAAGTTAGACTGAAGTCTAACATTTCTCCCTAAGTCACAAGTCACCATTCAAGTATCTTTCATAAGCCATAGTAAAGTCCTTTCACAATTAGTGAAATTGTGAGTCTTACAGTGGGGGTGGGGTGGTGAAGGAAACAGGAAAAATTGAGATCATCCATTTGGAGCAGATTTTACTCCAGAAAATATCAAAAAGTGAAGAGCATATGCGACTAGTATTCAGTCTTTTAGCAATATCCTGCTGTTTTAGAAGAACAATAAAAAATTACAAATAAAATCTTCTCTGATCTGAAGCAGTCAGTGATATAAGCTCTGACTGACCACTGAGTCCTGCAATTAAAAAAGCAGCGTGTTCACTGGGAAAGACAATGTCTAACACAGACTATTCAAATAGTATGTCTACATGAGGCACATTTCTGTCACTATGTAAAGATAAAGTAGCTTTCCTTGGTTTGTGTTAGAGAAATAAAATCTGCAGAATTATTTAGTTTGACTTCACCTTCAGAATAAGGAAAATGATGTAATTCTTAAGAAATTCTATGGGGACTAGTGTCCTTTAGCCTTAGCGTTATTGTGTACACTTCTGCCTAATTCATGCCTGCCTGTGCACTAATAAAAGTTGCCCATGCCCAATGTGGCACACAGGATGATTTGTTGTATTTCAGTTTTTGCCCGTTGCCTCTTGTCCTGTCACTGGGCACCACTGAGAAGAGTCTGGTTCCATACTGTCTGCTCACGCCTGCTCCCAGCTAGATGTTTATAGACATGCATAAGGTCCTTCTGAGCCTTTTCTACTCCAGGCTATATACTCCCAGATCTCTCAGCCTCTCCTGGTACGACAGATGCTCCAGTCCCCTAATCATCTTTGTGGCCTTTAGCTGGACTCACTCTATCATGTCTGTGTCTGTCTTGCACTGGGAAGCCTACTCCCACAGGAGCACATTGCTGGCTCATGATCTGCGTGGCATCTGCTAGGTCCTACAGGTCCTTTTCTTCAAAGCTGCTCTCCAGCCGGTCAGCTTCCAGTGCGTGCTAGTGCGTTGGGCTATCTGCCTGCCATGGGGGAAAACTTTACATTTCTCTCTACTGAACTTCATGCCGTTTTTCCCAACCCATTTCACCAGTCTGTCCAGAACCCTCTGAATGGCAGGACGGCCATAGAATCTCAGCCACTCATCCCGGTTTTGTATTATACACAAACTGCTCTCCACCTAGCCAGTCATCACCTTAGCAGATGTTCATCACCTTTTTGCTTATTAGGTGCTAATGTTATAAAAATAAAACTCAGGTATAGAATGAGATTTTGGAGACCAGTGTGTTACTCCCTAATTGCTTTGGGTTTGACAGCATACACTTGTGTGAAACAAATCTCTTTGATCTTAATTTAACAAATATTATTTCACTGATTTCATTTGCTGTTGAATATGCTGAAAAATCTTCTGATACTTAGGACTATGCAGAACCACGCCATGATGTGCTAGGCACTGCCACAGAAAGAATTCTTATTCCCAAAGGGTAAAACGATTCCTGGTACCATGCTTTTCACCTGCATAACACTGCTAGAGTTTCAAAAAAGCACAACGTTAATCTTAAGTAAGTTAATGTCAGAACTCTGAAATACCTAATGTGTGGCAAAAGCAAAAGAAAGAAGAATAGAAATCTTAAGCCAGTTACAGAGCAAAGTGATGTGGTGGTGTCATCAGCCTAAACCGCCATTAGCTTTTACTTTAACATTATTATCCTGCTTATATTGTCAAGGTTAGAAAACAAAGAGTAGGAGTTTATCACTATAGGTGCTAGCTATTGCTTGACAGCTGAGACAGAAGAGTTAAAATCTGTTCCCACTGAAGTCAGCGGGAATTTTGCCAGTGGTTTTAATGGAGTAAGGGGTTGGTCTTCATATATAAAGGAAACCAAAGAACAAGCAGTGCTAGCAGTGATGTAAGAACTGTAAAGAGGGATAATTTATAAAGGAGATTTGTTAAAGAATAAGACCTAATCCTTCAGTCCTAGCACTAGCGAAATTCTTTGATTAATAAATTAGAAGAAGGAAGCTTATAGCTCATAAGCGAATAACATATAAACTAACAAGGAAATGATGAATGGGATACAGAAGTTTACACAGAAGATGTGTGCACTCCTATTGTAGAATATGGGCTGAATAGATATGCATTAATGCCCAGGTTTTAGTCACAGTGAAAATAAGTTATAGAGTAAATAGCCAAATTTTCAGATGACTCCAGTAGCTGAAAACAGGGATGGTAGTTTCTGGAGACACAGCTGAACATCAGAGGATGGGAAATTGATAAATCTAACCAGTTAGTTTCTTCATTGCCTCTAGTGAGTAACAGCTTTTTTAAAAATTATCACATGCATACAATCATTACCTGATATCCATTAATTTACAAGTCTCAGAAGTCTGCTTTCTGTGACCTACTACTGACATGTGGTTTTCCAAATTAGCACAGGTCTTGTGCTGTAAACTACAGATTTTTTTGTAGACTCATTATGTAACTTCTAAGAGCTCTTCACATTACCAAGTGTCTCAGAGTTTGAGAAGTGTTTAGTTATTAACCAGTGCCCAAAGAATGAATTAATTCGCTCTTTGCTGTCTTGAAGACTGTAGTGATGCTTGAGATGAAATGAAAACATCCACAAACCTGAACAGGTAGGTCATCTGTGACAGCATGCATGTCATTTGAAATAACAACGCAAAGACATGATGCTGTAAAAAATGTGCAGCCCACTAGTGTCTCACAGCTAATATCACTCCTCTGCACACAACAGTCACTTGGAATTTCATAGTGACAGTGGGGTTGGAATCCATCACTTTTACTCTAGTATTCTAAATTTCCATGTTTTAGCACAGGGAGAAAAAATACCTGTAAGCAACTAAAATCTGGTTTATACAGCTGAACAGTTTTTTATAGTCTAGCCATTACAAGGCAACAGTACAATATATACTAGCAAAGTCATTGTGAAAATTTATTAAATAGAAGGTCTATACAGATTATAATAATACCAATCACTAAAAAATATTACGAGAGTTAATCACTCACTTCCAGAAGGTGTAGAGAAATCAAGTGCCTTTAGTGTGGTTCAGAGAATTATAGACAAACAGGAACAGGTAATGGTAAGGTTGCTTTGTGTTGTTTTTATCACCATCACTACATAAATGTTTGTAATTCAAATGGTAAAAATAGGCATGGTTGTGTGTTTTAAAATTTGGCCATAAGGCTTCAGAAGGATACAAGACGTCAAGATTTTGGCCAAAATCCTAGTTTTGACTAAGAAGGATTAAGAAAAAGCTTTCTAGATGTCTCTGTTTTATGCCCCGCAATCCCCCCAACCCCCGGCTACCTTCAGAAATAGTTAATGCTAAAGTCTTGGATGCTGGTATAATTTAACCTGGCAATTTGTGATTGAACAGTTCACACTTTATTTTCTGGATGAGACAGTTTTTGCATGCAATTCTTGCTTTCTTTTCAATGGAAAAAAAATTATCGTTTGCCTTATTATGTAATATACACTTCTAAGTAAAACTTAACTGGCACTCTTAACATATCATCAGTAATAAATGTTAATTCTATTACAAAGAAGTCTTTCCTATTATTTTTGTCTTATACAATTAGATACATGATCACAATTAGTGTATTGTGTATGACTGTATAGAATTATAAGCACATATTTATACACATTATGTATCCTATTATTTTGCTTGCCTTACTGACAACAATACTGTGCAGGTAACATAAGTTGTATGAATTTTCTTTTTTTCAGCTTATGGCTTTATCTTTGGTTTTGTTTGTCATGGATTGTTCTGCCCAAAGATAATGGTCTGGGATCCAGTATTACACTTGCTACACTTGTCACACTTGTCTGTGTCTAGAAATACATGTTTTTGATAAAATTTGTGAGAGAATAAGACAGAGAAAGAGCTGTATTAGCACTGTCAGATTATAAACTACAAAAACCCCCACAAAACTATAACCAAGTATTTCAAGATACAGATGCAAGAGATATCTGAAACTTCAGTTTGCATTCAAACAATTCAAATGACTAAATTAGAACATAAAATTTGGTGTGCACAAACACACAGTTGTGAATGATAAATGTATTTATCATGTTTAAGGAAATTAGTTCTTCAGTAATATCATGGACATTCTAAAATAGCATTTAAGAAAAAGTTGCTCATTTATTGCCCTAAAGACATGTCAGGATTTGATTGTGAACATGTTTAGATTTAAAGAAATTTGGAAAGGAAATCCTACTTCATTGTGTGGAATGGCTCACTTCTTAAATTTTTTTTTTTTCAGCAAATACAGTACAATGCACATAAAACAATTGTGTTTTCAGAAAGCATATGTATATCTATATAGTGTTTGAATGCCTGCAGTGTGGCAGAAGTTATAGATTTACTTGCAAGTGAAGTTTAAATATGAAAATCAAGCTTTTCTTTACTTATAAGTGAGAGAAAGCTGGATATCAAGTCTATGCCTGAGTGAAAAATCAGTGCTCTTAGGTCATTCATTTGCTATGTGGTGGAGGAACACCCCAGCCAGTCATCTGCATAGATAAGCAATAACAGCAAGAAGCTGTGACTAATTAGTAATTAAAAGTTGAACTAAGAAAAGATGAAGCTATTGCTGACTGGGGCAAGTGATTTAAAGATGGTGGATACAAAGAGAACAGAGATATTCAATGCCTTCATAGCCTCTGTCTTACCAGCAAAAACTAATCAAGGGATTCAAGGAGAAGAAAGTGGATGCAGATGAAGTCAGGGGTTACTTGAGAGAACTTGATCCCTAGTAGATCCATGGTACAAGACAGGCTGCATCCAAGGTTGTGGAAGGAGCTGCCCAATATCCTCACAAGGCTGCTCTTTAGCATCCTTCAAAAACTATAAAAATTGGAGGACATCTGTGATGACTGGAGGAAAACAAGTATTACACTTTTTATCAAAAAACACCAAAATATCAATCTGGGGAGGTACAGAATAGTCAACCAACTTCAATACCAGGGGAAATCAGAGTGAGTCTTACTGGAACACATATCTGTACCTGTGAAGGAGAAGGTGACTAGGATCAGTCAGCATAGATTTATCAAGCGCAAATTAAGCTTAAGCCAGTGCATTGCCTTCTGTGATCAAATAACTAGATCTTTGATCAGCAGCAGAGAAATGGATGTAATTTGCTTCAGCTTTAGCAAGGCTTTTGACACTGTATTTCACAGTATTCTTGTATCCAGGTTTGGCTAATAAAGTCTGGATGGGAGAACAACCAGATGGGTACAAAACACGTTAAAAGGTTAGACTCAGCAGGTGGTGGCTAATGAGTTGTACTCTACCTGGATGCTGGAAATAAGTCTGATAACACATAGACCAGTCCTGCTTAACATCTTTATTGGTAACCTGGAGGAGTTTATGGAATTCTTGCGCATAAGCTGTTTGGTAGACACCAGACACAGGGGACTAGTTGATATGCTTGAGGGCAGGGCTCCTGTCCAGGAAACCTAGACAAGCTGGAGGAGTGGATTGACAGGAAATTAATTATATTCAACAAAGAAAAATGGAAACTCGTACACCTGGGAAGGAACCCCTTTACAACAAAAAGCTCAGGAAGTGCGGGCTGGATGAGTGGTCAGTGAGGTGGATTGAGAACTGGCTGAATGGCAGAGCCCATAGGGTTGTCATCAGTGATGCTGAGTCTAGTTGGAAGCCGGTAACTAGTGGTGTCCTGCAGGGGTCAGTACTGGGCCCAGCCTTGTTTAACTTCTTCATCAACAACCTGGATGAAGAGTTAGAATGTACACTCAGCAAGTTTGCTGATGACACCAAACTGGGAGGAGTGGTGGATATACCAGAAGGCTGTGCTGCCATTCAGCATGACCTGGACAGGCTGGAGAGTTGGGCAGAGAGGAACCGGATGAGGTTCAACAAAGCCAAATGCAGGGTCCTGCACCTGGGGAGGAACAACCCCATGCATCAGTACAGGCTTGGGACGGACCTGCTGGAGAGCAGCTCTGCGGAGAGGGACCTGGGTGTCCTGGTGGACGACAGGTTGACCATGAGCCAGCAGTGTGCCCTGGCTGCCAAGAAGGCCAGTGGTGTCCTGGGGTGCATCAAGAGGAGTGTGGCCAGCAGGTCGAGGGAGGTTCTTCTCCCCCTCTACTCAGCCCTAGTGAGGTCTCATCTGGAGTACTGTGTCCAGTTCTGGGCTCCGCGGTTCAAGAAGGATGAGGAGCTACTGGAGAGAGTCCAGCGGAGGGCTACGAGGATGGTGAAGGGACTGGAGCATCTCTCCTACGAGGAGAGGCTGAGGGAGCTGGGCTTGTTCAGCCTGAAGAAGAGAAGGCTGCGAGGGGACCTTATAAATGCTTATAAATATCTCAAGGGTGGGTGTCAGGAGGACGGTGCCGGACTCTTTTCAGTGGTGCCCAGTGACAGAACAAGGGGCAATGGGCACAAACTGAAGCATAGGAAGTTCCGTCTGAATATGAGGAAGAACTTCTTCCCTCTGAGGGTGACGGAGCACTGGAACAGGCTGCCCAGGGAGGTTGTGGATTCTCCTTCTCTGGAGATATTCAAGACCCGCCTGGACAAGGTCCTGTGCAGCCTGTTGTAGGTGACCCTGCTTCAGCAGGGGGTTTGGACTAGATGACCCACAGAGGTCCCTTCCAACCCCTTACATTCGGTGATTCTGTGAAAACAGGCTGGGGTCTGATAGCCTGATGAGCAGCTCTTGTGTCACAGGCTTGTAGGATGTGGTGGTGTCACTGTTTGGAGCAGGGTGGCAATGAAAGGATTGGCAGATGCTCTCTGTTAACCCCTGCCCTCCCACCAGGGGAAGGGAAAAAGGATGAAAAGGGAGAGACACTTACAAGTAGAATAGCAAAACCGTCTTTACTAATAACATTAATAGTACTAAGAATAAGAGAAATAAGGAAAAATACATAAAACCGATACTGAGTTTCCTGGAGTTGGGTGCTGGGGTGATGGTGTCCCACCAGTGGCTGCCAGGCAAGCACCAGGAAGCCCTGGACTGGACTCTGCAGTAGACAGAATCTGGATTCAGGGATGTACTGCTCAGAGTCTAGAGTGAGACCCTCGTGGTCCCCCAGCTTTAAACTGAGTATGACGTGCATGGCATGGAATACCTCGCTGGTCAGTATCGGGTCACCTGTTCTGTCTGCCCATCCCTGCAAGTGTAACCCTTTCTGACTCCTCCCTATTGGAACCTAAAAATTCTATCAGTGACCTTGGCTGCTATAGTAATAATTATAAGCAGGGGACTATTTCTGCATTCCACTCCTACCGTTAGCTCAGTAAAACTATAAACATTAGGTGTTAACAGATTTGGAGTGGACATTGTCTGAAAAATATGCAACCAACTTCCGAAAAACACAGTTACTTAGAAGAACTTAGCTTTAAGAAAAAATCACTAGAAGAGAATTGGTTCTGGTTTAACCAAAATCAGGACAGGTGGACAGCAATCAGAGTGTGAGCCTGTGGTGTGTCCTGGCAGAAAAGAAGGCCAACAGCTTTCTCTGCTATATGAACAGGAAAAGAACCAACTTATTGAGGATGGGAATCACCCTCGCATTATTCAGGACTTTTTAGACCATATATGGAAAAGTACATGCAATTTTGGGCTCCCCAATGCAAGAATGACATCAGTAAGCATGACTGAATTCAGGGGAGGCCAACAAGACAGCTGGAGGCTGCAGCCTTTGCCCTGTGAAGAGAGCTGCGGGACCAGGCATCATTCAGCCTGGAGAAGAGACAACTTTTGGTGAGCCTAACAGCAGCCCTGCGGCACTGACACAGAAGCTATTGAGTAGTCACCAGCCAGGCTTTTGACAGTAGCACATGGTGGAAGGCTGAGAAACAATGTGCATGAGCTGAAACAAGAGAAACTTAGGCTGGATCTAAAAAGAAAAATCACTAAGAGGACTGTCAAGCAGCACAGCAGAGAAGACCAAAGAGTTTGTGTTTTCTCTGTCCCTGGAGGTTTTCAAGCGACTGGAGAAAACCCTGAGTAACCTAGTCTGACCTCATATCCAGAACAACTAGGGGGAGGTTAAACTGGAGACTTACACAGGTTCACTTCAACCTGAGTTACTTCTGTGTTCCTATCCTGTGACCTTGTTCTATGCGTGTGCTGGAATGGTCATGTAGAACCACAGGACATCTGGATTATAAAAACTGAGCAGATGTCACCATTTAAAGTAGGTGGACAATAAACTGAGTGCAGGTGCACTCTATTAGCCCCCACCCTCCCACCAGAGGAAGGGAAAAAGGAGGCAAAAGGGAGAGAGACTTACAAATAGAATATATAAAGTTTTACTAGTAACACTAATAATATTAATAATATGAAGACAAATAATGCAAAATATACAAAGCCGATACTGAGTCTCCCAAAGCTGGGTGCCGGGAGCTGGCAGGAAGCGGCCGGGCAGCACCAGGAACTCCCGGACTGGACTTAGTTGTAGGCAGGAACTGGACTCAGGAATGCACGGATTGGAATCTGGATCAGGATCACAGGCAGAACAATGAGCAGGGCCCTCTTCAGCAGGCAGCCAAGGACGAAGAGAGAGAGACCCTCGTGATCCCCCAGGTTTAAATTGAGTGTGAGGTGCATGGCACGGAATACCCCGTTGGTCAATATCGGGTCATCTGTTCTGTCCGCCCTCCCTGCAAGTGTGACCCTTTCCGACTCCTCACTTGCGGCACCTAAGAGATGCCTAAGAGATGTCCTGACCTAAGAGTCAGGACCCTAAATTTTAGGAGGGCAAATTTCCAGCTCTTCAAGGAGACAGTCAGAAGGACTCCCTGGGAAACGGTTCTCAGGGACAGGGGAAAAGAACAGAGCTGGCAGGTCCTTAAGGATGTATTCCAGAGAGTGCAAGAGCTCTCGATCCCCAAGTATAAGAAGTCGGGCAGAGAAGGGAAGAGACCGGCATGGCTGAGACAGGAGATGCTGGTCAAACTAAGGAAGAAGAGGGAACTGCACAGGCAGTGGAAGCAGGGAATGGCTTCCTGGGAAGAGTATAGGGAAGCTGCCTGGTTGTGTAGGGATGGGGTCAGGTCAGGAAGGCCAAGGCACAGCTGGAGCTGAACTTGGCAAGGGATGCAAAAAATAACAAGAAGGGCTTCTACAGGTATGTCAGCCGGAAAAAGATGGTCAAAAAAAGCATACCCCTGCTCATGAGTGAGACCGGCAAACTGGTAACAGCAGATGAGGAGAAAGCTGAGGTACTCAACAACTTTTTTGCCTCAATCTTCACTGGCAACCTCTCTCCTCAACCCTCCCGAGTCAATGGATGGCATGAAGGAGACCAGGAGGGTAAAATCCCTCCAGCTGTAAGTGAAGACCACGTTCGAGACCTCCTGAGGAACCTAAACGTACAGAAGTCCATGGGACCTGCTGGGATGCATCCCAGAGTCCTGAGGGAACTGGCTGATGTAGTTGCCAAGCCACTCTCCATGATATTTGAAAAGTCATGGCAGTCAGGGGAAGTCCCCAGTGACTGGAAAAAGGGAAACATTGTGCCCCTTTTCAAAAAGGGTAGAAAGGAAGACCCTGGTAACTACTGACCTGTCAGCCTCACCTCTGTGCCTAGGAAGATCATGGAAGAGATCCTCCTAGAAGATATGCTAAGGCACATGGAGGCCAGGGAGGTGATGATTCGAGACAGCCAGCATGGCTTCACCAAGGGCAAGTCCTGCCTGACCAACCTAGTGGCTTTCTATGATGGTGTAACAACAAGAGTGGACAAGGAAAAACCAATGGACATCATCTATCTGGATTTTTGTAAAGCCTTTGACACGGTCCCTCACAACATCCTTCTCTCTAAATTGGAGAGCCATGGATTTGATGGGTGGAATGTTCAGTGGATAAGGAATTGGTTGGATGGTCGCAGCCAAAGGGTAGTGGTCAACGGCTCAATGTCCGGATGGAGACCAGTGATGAGTGGAGTCCCTCAGGGGTCCGTACTGGGACCAGTGATGTTCAATATATTTATCAATGACATTGACAGCAACATCGAGTGTACCCTCAGCAAGTTTGCAGATGACACCAAGCTGAGTGGTACGGTTGAGACACCAGAAGGATGGGATGCCATCCAGAGGGACCTGGACAAGCTGGAGAGGTGGGCCTGTGTGAACCTCATGAGGTTCAACAGGGCCAAGTGCAAGGTCCTACACCTGGGTTGGGGTAATCCCCAGTATCAATACAGACTGGGGGATGAAAGAATCGAGAGTAGCCCTGCTGAGAGGGACTTGGGGATACTGATAGACGAAAGGCTGGACATGAGCCGGCAATGTGCGCTGGCAGCCCAGAGGGCCAACCGTGTCCTGGGCTGCATCAAGAGAAGCGTGGCCAGCAGGTCAAGAGAGGTGATTCTGCCCCTCTACTCTGCTCTGGTGAGACCTCACCTGGAGTACTGCGTTCAGCTCTGGAGCCCTCAGCACAAGAAGGACATGGAACTGTTGGAGCGGGTCCAAAGGAGGGCTACGAAAATGATCCGAGGGCTGGAGCACCTCTCCTATGAGGCTGAGAGAGTTGGGCTTGTTCAGCCTGGAGAAGAGAAGGCTGCAGGGAGACCTGATTGCAGGCTTTCAGTACTTAAAAGGAGCCCATAGGAAAGATGGGGACAATCTTTTTAGTAGAGACAGCAGTGACAGGACAAGGGGTAATGGTTTTAAACTAAAACAGGGTAGGTTTAGGCTGGATATAAGGAAGAAATTCTTTACAATGAGGGTGGTGAAACACTGGACCGGGTTGCCCAGAGAGGCAGTGGAGGCCCCATCCCTGGAAACATTCCAGACCAGCTTGAGCAGTGCTCTGAGCAACCTGATCTAGTTAGTGGTGTCCCTGCTTGCTGCAGGGGGATTGGACTAGATGACCTCTAGGGGTCCCTTCCGAGCCAAAAAAAGCTCATACTTAATAGTTGTTTTGAAAGCCTAAGTATTACAGTTTTTGTTTTGGAAAATAAGTGGTTCTAGCCCTTATGAAGGTGAAGACAACTTAGAAGTGTCTGAGTCAAAAAGAGAAGTCTAGATTTTGCTTGAAGTTTTGAAAGGCTTGACTCTGACAGCTGACATCTTTATAAAAGTTTGGCAGAGCCCTAGACGAAGATAATTTGAAAAGTATGAAGAAAACATTCAGGGAGGAAGCACTATGAAAGGGTGGTGGGAATGACACTTCTGTAGTTTCCAGTTCCCCGTTTAGCCTGGCATTCCGACACTAAGGTAAGAAGACAGCAAATAGAAGCACTGCTGACAACAGGTCTATGAGCAATGACTTCTTAGTGGAGAAATGGACTGTTCCAGCTTTTGAATATTGCGGTAGGGCAAGGCTCTTTATTGCCTTCTCCTACCTAGGATTGTCACCTTCCTGTAACTCTTATTAGCACTTCTGCATACAGTCAAATTTAAGACAAATTGTTCAGAAAGTAGATACTCTAATATCTCTTAGAAACAAACTGTTGACTATGTGCAAACAAACAAACAAAAGAATTACAATAAACTTGATAATTTTTACTTAATCTGATGTTTTTTCCTACCATCTCCATCCTTTATTTTTTTTCCAGTGGAGCACCTTACTCATCTTCTGACCTGTTAAAAATCTGGTTAATTTTCCATTAGAAAATGTGAAAGTAAATGTGTAGTCCTCGTCTATTGCAAGTCTGTGCAGCCCTGTTGCCAGAATTGTAATCTGTGAAGCCATTTCTTATCTTTCTAAGCAGACTGAACTGTGTCTGAAATCTGTCACTCTCATTACACTCCAGGCTCTTACCCTTAAGAGTTGTGTGTATCCATCCAGGGGAGGCAACAAGTACCTGGCATTGAAAACTGTCAAGTAAATGGTTTTGTAGCCTGTTTTCTTTCAAGATCTCCAGGAATGCAGTGAAAGAAGCTGGTGACAAGGTGAGTAGCAACAAAGAAATATGTATAAAGAGGTTTTTCATCATAATGAGTGGGTGAAATATAGCAGAAGTTTCCCACTGTTTTGTAAGCAATTTCAATCATCCATTTGCCCTAGCATGCAAATATGCATGGAGGACTGCTCTAACAGAGAATTTATTTTGTCTGTGTCATTGCACAATAAATTAATGAGTGTCTTGGACATCTGTGTCTGAGCTGACTTTTCTTTTGTTTCTCTCGGAGGTTTTTGAAGACCTCTTCAGTGAGGGTGGGTAATAATTGAGTTCCTCCAACTATTTCCGTTATGTACTTCTTCTAGTGACTGTGACCTCTCCTATCCTTCTCTCATTGTTCTAGGATATAACCATCTCTATATTTCTATAGAGGATTCACCTTCCAGCCTTCAGCTGCTGCGGAATAAATGACAGTGTGCTGTGACCTTTTATACCAGCACTTCACAGTCTTACATGAATTGCAATTGTGTTTTCTCTTTTTGGCGCGTGCGGCCCCTCAAGGTTTTACACAGCTGAAGATTTGTGGCAGCTCTCTCCTGAGCGTCAGAAACAAGATAGGCTAGATGAACAACAGCGGCACATTCAAGTACAGAATTCTTTCTCATGCAAAAACATAGAAGTTTCCGTGCTGTAAAATCAAAAGAACTATTCAGAGATGAGTGAAACATTTAGTTAGTAACAGGAATGTCAGTTTGTCCATTGAAAACCCATTCTGTTCCTACTTTCACAGTATACATTCATAACCCATACTTATTAAAGATCTTAGGTGATTGGTATTTTTTCATTCAATGATGTAAGAAAAAAAATGGGTAACAACCTATATAATGAAAGTTGTTGGCATCTATGTGTTCCTCATGCTAAGAAAAGAACTGAAGTGAATGGACTTCTAGAATTAAAAGCAATATATCTGAGAGAAGATACTCAAATCCAGGAGTGGGGGATATGTTGAACCACCATGAGAATATCTAGAAGCTCTGTTCATATTTTTACTCACTTATGAATTTGTTTGTTAAAAACCTTTCCAGTCAATTTTGTAAAAATAATTGAACACCTTGGTCTTGTGTTTTTTCTTTTGCTTCCTGTTTTGTGGACATGGTTCTGCAATCCTGGGAAAGAAAAAAGTGTTTGTGCAGCAAAGCCAATAATTTGTTCTAAATTCTTTAGAAGGTCAAGCAGATGCAGAAATCCCACATATCAGAAGAGAAGCCCAAAGACTACCATTAACACAGTGAGAAATTAAAACTGTGCTTTTCTTACAATTTTTGCTTTAAGATAAAACATCCTCCCGCCAGCCCCAGTTGTACAGATCTGTGGGTAAAAAGTTTTTGCCTCACCATTGTTTGCCAGAGAATTTCATTGTCTTCTGAAGCCAGTGATATTTTGTCATCACACCAAAAAAGTTCTCAGAATATTTTGTAAAGCACGTTTTTTAAAGAAGTTCAGAAAGTTTGTAGCTGAATTCTTGCTGAAGGAAAGTAAGAAAATGACTAAAAATCAGAGTAATATGTTTATAAAGAATAATTATTGTTTTTTTTCTTTTATTTGCCATATGTCTTTGCACTCAGTGTGACTGGTTAAATAAAAACCTCCTGATATACCAAGACTAGAGGTCACCATAACGTTTTAAGAAACAGGCTGAAATTCATGTCTACATTATAAAACTTTTTTGAAACTTGTTATCATATAGTAGATCTGTAAGTGTGGGAAAGCAGTATTCTAGAATCAGTGCAAAAGTTTGGGGAGAATATTTGCTGAAAAAGGAGTTTTACTTTTAGAGATATCATTTGACATTCATTTTTGGCCATCACTTTACTAAACATGGCTCCATTTGACCATCTTAAACACTTATATTGTCTGGAGTGTTATTCTCCTGCAGACAGAAATAATTATGCAAGGAGTGCTTATTTGTTTCTAAGATGTAGGAAGAAATAAAGCCTTTGAAGAGGCCCTTAATAGAACAGTCTTATAAACTAAACCAACAGAAAAAAGTTAAGAAATCTGTATCCTGAAATTCTCCAGATATCACACACTGATTTTCTTTCCTCACTAGACTCCATACTATCCACAAATTCACAATATATTTAATTTTTTAATGTTTTTATTTTATTTTACTCGATTAACTTCATTATTAAAAACCAGTGTTCAAAATCTGTAATTTGGATGGGAATAAGATCGTGATTTTCATGCAAATTTTTTAGACTACACAGCATTCAGGTACTGGGATTTGGAAATAGAAACTTAGAGCGTGAATGCTAGATAATGCTTAAAATATTATTAGAGAGCATGAGAATCTTTTCTGTGAAAGTTATCAGAAGAGTCTGTTGAGGCAAAGACCTATAATGTGATAGGTAACATGATAGATCCATCTTGAACATGGTAGATTCAAGAGCACCTGGCACATTGATACTATTAGGCCTACTTACCAGCTTAACGGAAACTCTGGGGGGAGGAAAAGCCCACAAAACATGACATAAGAAAAAAGATAAAGCAATTTACTGAAAACTGATGTGAAAGTAGAACAGAAATCAGCCTTTAATAAGTACAATCTTTGCACTTAATACGAACTTCCAGCTGACTATGGAAACTTGTTTATGAAAAAATGAGCAATCCCAGAAGAAAAACAAATGAAATTACATGAAGCCACTTCTTACCACTTTGAACTAGTTCTGTATTTTCTGCTGAAGTGATCAATTTTCTTTTATTCAAGTTATCAAATTGTCTCTTCAGAGATTTTCCATTTCTTTGCAGCTGGTGGGTGTTTGGATAAAACTGAAGACAGAATTCAGCTCACAGTTTTTGAAGGGCTTTGGTATCTTTCAGGATAAAGAATTCAAAGTAAATGTAAGATTATTGTGTAGAAAAAAAGCTGTGAACTTGGAAAGCAATTAAAAAAGACAATGTAGAAATTATCATCAGATTCATGAACAGAATAATGAAGGCTAATGCATTTTTTACCGTAGTTGCAAAATGCAAATGCATAACAATGTTTATTTATTAACTATTATCAGTGTAGGCTGTGACGTGTTTGGAGATATAGCGCATTTTAAAATAAAAGACAAAATTGCGGTAGCAGCTAAATAAAAAAATTCTCCTAAATCCTCAATTCCAGGATTATCAATGGGACTCTGTAGGGTTAAGTGTTCTGAAGGAAATAAATAATATTTGTTTATGCAAAAGTTTGCGTTGGTTTAAATGTTAACATGATGTATTTTTTCCATCAGATTGTATTAATTTTTACGAGAATGAAGTGGAATCTGTGTCCTAGATAGGAAATAAAATCACCAGTATTATGTTCCCAGTGCTAATGTTAATTGTTCTGAATAAGCTGCCAGTAGAGGTTTCTCTGAGGACAGAAATGTGGTTATAGCTGATTTAAAAGAATATGGTTAGATGAGAATATTAAATGAAAACTACATCTGTACTTATGCAAATCTGTGCATAGAAACCAATTTCTTTTTGAACTTTGCGAAACCTGATTTTACAGAATTACATTAAGAAGCAGAACATTTCTGCACAGAATGTTTCTCTTTTACAACTCCAATAAGTGGGGTGAGGGGCAAGGTAAAATAAGAACTCATTAGGGTTTTTTGGGTTTTGATTTTATTTTTCCTAGATTTTATTTCTCTTCTAAGACAACAGTTTACATTAGTTAATGTGCTTAGTCTTTTAGCCCTGTGCTAGCATATCCTGTTGGTATGTGAAGCCAAACAAATCTCACAGAAACATAGAATAACAGAATGTTAGGTATTGGAAGGGACCTCTGTGGATCATCTAGTTCAACACCCCTGCCAAATAAGGTTCTCCTAGAGCAGGCTGCATAGGACTGCATCCAGATGGGTTTTGAATATCTCCAGATCTCCAGAGATGGAAAGTCCACAACCCCTCTGGGCAGCCTGTTCCAGTGCTCTGTCACCCTCTGAGTAATGAAATTCTTCATCATGTTCAGATGGAACTGCTTATGCTTCAGTTTGTACCCATCGCCCCTTGTCCTGTCACTGGGCACCACTGGAGAGAGAGTCTGGCCCCATCCTCCTGACACCCATCCTTAAGATATTTATAAGCATTTATAAGATCCCGTCTCAGTCTTCTGTTCTTCAGGCTAAACAAGCCTGGCTCCGTCAGCCTTTCCTCGTAGAAGAGATGCTCTGGTCCCCTAATCATTTTTGTATCCCTCTGTTGGACTCTCTCCAGTATCTTCTCATCTTTCTTGAAGTGGGGAGCCCAGAACTGGACACAGTACTCCAGATGGGGCCTCACTAGGGCAGATTAAAGAGGGAGGATAACCTCCCTCGACCTGCTGGCCACATTCTTCTTAACGCACCCCAGGATCCCATTGGCCCTCTTGGCAACAAGGGCACACTGCTGGGCCATGGTTGATCTCAAAATTGTCTCACTCTAAACAAGCAATTCTACACAGAATACAGTGTTAGTTTTGTCTGGGATAGAGCTAATTTTCTGTATGGTATCTAGCATGGGGCTATGTTTCTGATTTGTGCTGAAAACAGTGTTGATAATGCAGGGATGTTTTCATTATTGCCGAATAGTCCTTACACAGTATCAAGGCCTTGTTTGCTTCTCACATGGCCCCACCAGCGAGCAGACTGGGGTCCACTAGATGTTGGGAGGGGATGCTGTTGGGACAGCTGACCCCAACTGACCAAAGGGGTATTCCATACCGTATGACATCATGCTCAGCCTATAAAGCTGGGAGAAGAAGAAGGAAGGGGGGGGACACATCTGGAGTTATGGCATTGGTTTTCCTAAGTCACTGTTATGCAGGATGTTGTGCATGAGGTCTGCTTTCCTGGAGATTGCTGAACACCTGCCTGTCAATGGGAAGAAGTGAATGAATTCCTTCTTTTGCTTTGCTTGCATGTGTGGCTTTTGCTTTACCTGTTAAACTCACTTTATCTCAACCCATGAGTTTTCTTTTCTGATTCTCTTCCCCATCCCACTGCAGAGGAGTAAATGAGGGGCCGTGTGGTGCTTCATTGCCAGGTGGTGTTAAAACACAGAAAAACCAAAACTTCGTCTTGTTGCTGGCAGAGCTGTCACAAGTCACTGCTAGGCTGCTTTTGGTCATTTTTGAAAGGCTGTGGAGATGAGTGGGGAAAGAAATATGAGGCACGCATCTTCAGAAATGTAAAAAGCATGGTTCAGTAAATTAAAGCCTCACTTTGATCCTTGAGGCAACTATGAAGTGGATTTTCTTAGAAGTAAGTCCTGACAACATGCAGGAGAAAAAGTGTAAAAGAATTAATTTCTAAGGGATAAACCATGCCTGATTTGCAGGGTTGTCTTCTGTGTTAAAATGACTAGATAAGGAGATAGCAGTCAAGGTTGTCTGCATTCCTTATAGCAAAGCTTTTTAGAAGACTTATTACAGCACTCATATTCAGTCTGGAACACCATGGTTTGGATAGCTGGACCAATAGATGGGTAAAAAGACTGGGATTTTTGAGCACATAGGGTAGTGGCTCCTGAGTCATGCTTCTGCCTGGAGGCCAGTTACAGGGAATTCCTCAAGGGTCTGTCTTTAACTCATCCCATTCAATGTGTTCACCGATGGTTGTGCCCTCACAAAGTTTGTGGATGACACCAGGCTAGGATGTCGTTGATAAACATGAGAACAAACCTGCCTTTCAGAGTGCCGTCAACAGCATGGACTAATGGACTGAAAGGAATTGTGTTAAACTGAACAAGGATAAATGTAAAGATCTGCATCAGATATGGACTAACTCCCAGCAATGGTACAAGGATTCGCCCTTTGTATTGCCCAAGTACTGACTGGCTGATGAAAAGCTCTGCTGAAAAGACCCTAGAGGAACCACTGGATAGCAAACTGAGCAGAAACATAGCCAGTATCCCAGATCGAGGGAGCTACTTATTTCCCTTGGCACCCATTAGATAATATGTGGAATCCAGTTTTGCATCCCGTTCAGATTATTAGTATCTTGGAAGAAGTTTCATTTGCTTGAATCACTAAATAGGTGACTACAAAGTCCTCAAAGAAACAAATTGCTTTTTGGTCTAATTAAATAGCTAGCAGGTCTTGTATGTAATCTATTTATCTATCTGCTGCTCTCTGACTCCAAGGTACCTGCAGTTTGTCCATGCCTTTTTGATTTATAACTACAACTCCTAATGGGAAATAATAGTCACAAGGAAGAGAAGAATGAAATCTCAAACTGAATACTAACAGAGAAAAGCAGAAAAAAAGAATAAGGAAACTGTGCATAAACAAATGTCTTAATGTAAGTTTCAGATCATTTCAGTGACATACTTATATCACAGTTTTCATGATCTTATTTTCTAGTCATTTTGTGGTGCAGAGTAAGGAATAAGACAGAAGTCAATAGGAACTCAGGTTCAGATTTGTGCCATCAGCTTATTCCAACAGGGAATAGTTACCGAAGCCTAGACAGTTCACCTGAAATCAAAGGTTGGTTAAAACTGATCAGAGGAAACTATGGAAACTATTGTAGGACTGAGAATATATCAGGAAGTGCAGAAGGAGGGGACCTAAGAGACAAGGGGGAATGGAAACAGATCCCTGCTCAGGGCAGCAGGCTAATCCCTCCCGGCCTCCTTCACCTCCTGATTTGCTCTTACACAACAGATGTGGTGCTCTGGAATGTGAGGGCCAGGCAAATGAGGATGTGGATGAAGGTCCATCTGGGGAGTTGCCTAGGATGAGTCAGTCAGTCCCACACATTATGACTGCCCCTGTTAAGAAAAAAAGGAGGGTAATTGTCATAGGCTATTTCCTTCTGAGGGGAACAGAGGGCCCGATATGCCGACCAGACCCATCCCACAGGGAAATCTGCTGTCTCCCTGTGGCCCAGGTTAGGGATGTTGCTAAGAAACTCCCTGGTCTGGTGCGGTCCTCTAATTATTACCCGCAGTTGGTAATGCAGGTTGGCGGTGATGAGATCGCGGAGAGAAGTCCCAAGGCCATCAAAAGGATTTCAGGGCACTGGGGCAATTGGTTAAAGGATCAGGGGCACAGGTGGTGTTTTCCTCACTCCCATCAGTGGCAGGGAAGAACATTAAAAGGAACAGGAAAATACACAATTAACAGGTGCCCCGTGGAATTTTGGTTTCTTTGATCATGGGGAGATTTATGAGGCACTGGGCCTGCTGGTGACAGATGGAGTTCAGCTGTATCAAAGGGGGAAAAGGATTCTCGCTCAGGAGTTGGTGGGGCTCATCGAGAGGTTTTTAAACTAGGTTCAGAGGGAGAAGGGGATATAAACAGGCTCACTAGAGATGAGTCCAGGCATGGCATGCCGGGGTTGGGGGTGAGATCAATAGCCCAGCTCCAGTGCATCTACACCAGGAGGAGCTAGAAGCGATTGTGCAGCAGGACAGCTACAACTTGGTCACCATCACAGAAACATGGTGGGACGACTTTGATGACTGGAGTTCTGCAATAGATGGCTATAGGCTCTTCAGAAGGGATAGACAAGGAAAGAGAGGTAGTGGGGTGGCTCTCTATGTTAGGGACTGTTTAGATTGTATGGAGCTCAACAATTGTGATGACAAGGTCGAGTGATTACAGGTAAAGATGAGGAGGAAAAGCCAACAAGGCAGAGGTCCTGTTGGGATTCTGTTATAGACCACCCAACCAGAATGAAGATGTCTTCTACAAGAGGCTGGAAGAAGTTTCACAGTTGCTAGCCCTTGTTCTCGTGGAGGACTTTGACTTACCAGATGTCTGCTGGCAATACAACACAGCAGAGAGGAAACAGTCTAGGAGGTTCCTGGAGTGTGTGGAAGGTAACTTCCTGATGCAGCTGGTAAGTGAGCCTACCAGGGGAGGTGCCTCGCTTGACCTGCTGTTTACTAACAGAGGAGGACTGGTGGGAGATGCGGTGGTTAGAGCCCATCTTGAGCTTAGCGACCATGAAATGACAGAGTTCTTGGTTTGAGGCGAAGTGAAGAGGGGGTCAGCAAAACCACCACCATGGACTTCCGGAGGGCAGACTTTGGCCTGTTCAGGATGCTGCTTGAGAGACTCCCCTGGAAGAGAGTCCTGAAGGGCAAAGGGGTCCAGGAAGGCTGGACATTCTTCAAGAAGGAATTCTTACGGGCACAGGAGCAGGCTGTCCCCATGTGCTGTAAGGCAAACTGGCAGGGAAGGTGACTGGCCTGGCTGAAAAGGGAGATTTTGCTAGGACTCAGGAAAAAAAGGAGAGTCTACCACCTCTGGAGGAAAGGGCAGGCGACTCAAGAGTATTACAGGGATCTCGTTACGTTGTACAGAGAGGAAATTAGAAAGGCAAAAGCCCAGCTAGAACTCAGGCTGGCCATTGTTGTAAGGGATGACAAAAAATGTTTTTACAAATATATCAACAACAAAAAGAGAGCCAAGGAGAGTCTCCATCCCTTATTGGATGCGGGAGAGAATATTGCCAACAAGGATGAGGAAAAGGCTGAGGTACTTAATGACTTCTTTGCCTCAGTCTTTAGTACTCATACCAGTTATTCCCAGAGTAGTCAGCCCCCTGAGCTGGAAGATAGGGATGGAGAGCAGAATAAATCTCCCATAGTCCAGGAGGAACCAGTTAACGACCTGCTATGCCACCCGGATGCTTACAAATCTATGGGGCTGGATGAGATCTACCCAAGAGTGCTGAGGGAGCTGGAGAGGAGCTGGCCAAGCCACTCTCCATCGTCTGTCAGCAGTCCTGACTAACAGGGGAGGTCCCAGATGAGTGGAGGATCATCAATGTAATGCCCACCTAAAAGAAGGGCCAGAAGAAGGATCCCAGGAACTACAGATCTGTCAGCCTGACCTCGGTGCTGGGGAAGATTATGGAGCGATTCATCCTGAGTGCACTCACTGGGCATGTGAAGGACAACCAGGGGATCAGGCACAGCCAACATGGGTTCATGAAAGACAGGTCCTGCTTGACCACTCTGATCTCCTGCTGTGTCTAGATGACCCACCTACTGGACGAAGGAAAGGCTGTGGATGCGATCCACCTGGACTTTAGTAAGGCCTTTGACACTGTTTTGCACAGCATCCTCCTGGAGAAACTAGTTGCTCATGGTTTGGATGGGTGTAATCTTCGTTGGGTAAAAATCTGGCTGCATGGTCAAGCCCAGAGAGTGGTGGTGAAGGGAGTTAAATCCAGTTAGCAGTTGGTCACAAGTCATGTTCCTCAAGGCTCATTTTTGGGTCTGGTCGTGTTTAATATCTTTATCAATGATCTGGATGAGGAGATTGAGTCCTCCCCCAGTAAGTCTGCAGATGACACCAAGTTGGGCGGCAGTGTCAGTCTACTTGAGGGTAGGAAGGCTCTGCAGAGGGATCTGGACAGACTGGATCAATGGGCTGAAGCCAGTTGTGTGAGTTTCAACAAGGCCAATTGCTGGGTCCTGCACCAGGACCTTGGGGTGCTGGTCAACAGGCAGCTGAACATGAGCCAGCAGTGTATCCAGGAGGCCAAGAAGGCTGACAGCATCCTTGCCTGTATCAGGAATAGTGAGGCCAGCAGGAGTAGGGAAGTGATTGTGCTTGTGTACTTGGCACTGGTGAGGCTGCACTTCAAATACTGTGTTCAGTTTTGGGCCCCTCCCTACAAGAAGGACACTGAGTTGCTGGAGCATGTCCAGAGAAGAGCAATGAGGCTGGTGAGGAGTCTAGAGAACAAGTCTTATGATGAGTGGCTGAGGGAGCTGGAACTAGTCTGGAGAAGACGAGGCTGAGGGGAGACCTTATCACTCTCAACAACTACCGGAAAGGAGGTTGTAGTGAGGCAGGTGTTGGTGTCTTCTCCCAAGAAACTAGCAATAGGAAAGGAAGAGTGTGGCAGGCATTGACAACTGACAGTGAATAGGCTGCGCAGGGAAGTGGTGGAGTCACCATCCCTGGAGGGTTCAAAAAACATGTAGATAGTGCACTTCGGGACATGGTTTAGCAGCCATGGTGGTATTGTGTTGACAGTTGGACTTCATCTCAGAGATCTTTTCCAACCTTAATGATTCTATGATTCTATGATTCTATAATACCGTGTTCTTTGGCCTTGGTGTCTACGAGTTTTTTTTTGGAGAGTCCCGTTGTCTAACTTAGTTCTTTCTGAGGTGCCGTGTCGCCATAGGACTTGCTTTTCAAGGCCCTGGCTGGTGTTCTGGGCAGTGGCGTGGGGAATGGGACAGATTTCCAGCCATCCAGTGTTGCTTCCGCCATTGTAAGCACATAGTGCTTGCCTTGGTGGGTTGTGGGAGTGTGATATAATCAATCTGCCAAACTTTTAGAAACTTTTCTGTACTTTGTATGGAGTTTTGTGATCAAAGCCTATATGGCAGACTTATTCCTGTGGTTCATCTGCTTTGTGTCAGCAGCGTTATGTTGGTTACCTTCCTATTTGTGGCAAAATTTTGAAAGGAAGTTTCAGACCTTTATGGAAGTAACTCAAAGTCACTCTTCAGTTGCCAATTTAGCTACAGTTCACTTGGCTTTTTGAACTGCTGCAGCAACTGACTGGTATTCTTTTGAATGAACTAGAAAAGTATAAGCAGCAGGTAAAATGTATAAAAAGCTGCATTCACATGGATCTTCTCACTGTTAAAATGATCATAGTTTTCCAAACTCACTTAAGATGTACACAGTATGTGTCCTTCCTACCATCTCTTTGATATTTTTTATAAAGTGCTCTTAATTACAGTTTTCTTCAAAATAATCATTTTACCATTATGTAGATAAAGCACATGTTCGAAATGCAGTTTCCCTCACTGTGTGATATTCTAATTATCAGACTCCATAGAAGTGGAACAGAATAACCTAAAACAGAGCCTGAAAGACTCTGAGGTCCTTCACTTGGCCTGATATTTTATATCTACCTTGAATAGGCTCACAGTTGTGTGAGTTATCTACCTCTTTTTATCAGTCACCCCCATTTTACAGTTTCAGGAGACACATTTTACCTATCATTCTGCAAAATAATATAAACTGATAAAGCAACTCTTCAGTATTTAGTCAGACATGCATGGGTTTTGTCTTCATGGGAATACAATGTCTGTGTATATGTAAGTAGGCATAAATATGATTAAATACAGGGTATCAAATTTAAAATAGCTGCCCCAAAATATTGTCATATTCAGACAAAAATTGAGAATGGAAGCTGAAACAGCCGTGAAGTAGGAGAAAGCTTATTATATCAACATCTACCAAGAAAGTGATCAAACAGCAACCAGCACAGCATATGCAAATGTGACCCAAATGCCAATTGCATTTGAAAAATGTGTTCTGCATCATAAGGCCAGGAACCAACTTTGCCTCAGACTAATTATCATTTCTTAGTGTCCCTAGTATGAAGTAAGTGATAACAGTATCACAACTGCGTGCAATTACCTTTTCTGGGACATTTCAAAATTCTCTTAACACCATTGTGTTAAGGCTAAATCTTCTTCCTATTCTTGTAGATTTTTATACCGTGCATTCTCTTCAAGACCAGAGAAGGTGTGATATCTTTCAGTTCTTATGTCTTTCTCTCTTAAATGGGGTGTCTTCAAATAAGTTGTTTCAAAGTTGTTTCAGTTTTTCTGGGTCACCACCTGAGTAGGCCAACAGCCTGGCAGGGGAAAGTGGAAGCAATTATATACTGAAAAGCAATAATAATATAAAATTTTTAAGAGATGATAGCTACAGACTGTTGAAATCAGAGGATTCATATACTACATGCCCTTAATTTTATCTTTCTTTTCTCCATAACTAGTAGTGACAGGAAAGTGATGTGCTTTTTTTTGCAACCTTCCAGAAAATTGGATGATCTAAAGTCAGCACATTAAAATCTTACCATTTTTTTATTCTTCTGAATATTACTAATCTTTCTGCCAATTCTGTGAACTTTTCAGACTCTGAGAGTCTATCCACCTCTTGTAGAAATCCTCAAAATATTTATTTTTTGGTCTTTTATAATGCATTTCAAAGATATTTTTGTAGAAAATTGCTTCTGAAAGGACGACTATGTTTAAAACAACATATCAGACTATCAATAATTTTGAAAATGTTTCACTCATTTAGTTGCTCAAATAAGTATTTCAAGAGCAAAAGTCATGTAAAGTTTTTTATTTTTCATTTGAAATTTTTGATCCATGACATAAGAAAGAGGCAAAACAATGAAAAAAAAGCAAGAATAGTAACACGAGCATTTGCATAAGTTTGTTTCCCTGCTCACGTGAGACGCTGTTGTAAGTCACTCTGACCAGCAGACAGTATTGCTCAGGCCCTGTGTTGTGGTTTAGCCACAGCCTGCAACAAAGCACTAAGCGGCCACTCTGTCACCCCTCCCCGCTGGTGGGGTGGGCAGGAGAATTGGAAGAAAAAGGCAAAACTTATGGGTTGGGACAAGGACAGTTTAACAGAACAACAAAAGAAGTGAACAGTAGCCACACTAAGACTGAGAAGAATATACAAAGCAAGGGAATACACCGGGCAGTTCTCTCACAGGCTGATGCCTAGCGTGCTCCTGAGCAACGATACCCCTCCGCCCAACCCGCCCCCACTCAAAACCAAGGATGACATCACATGGTATTGAATACCGTGACCGTGTTTGCTTGGCCAGTTTGGGTTGGCCATCCTGGCTGTGTCCCCTCCTGACTTCCTGTGAAAATTAACCCTATCCCAGCTGAAACGAAGACACCCTATTCACACATAGGTGATTAAAAAACAATGGCTTTGTTTTTGTTTTTAATTTTTACTGGTTTGTTTTTATGATTTTTTTAAATATTTATTTATTTCTGATTTATAGGCTTAATTAAGCCATTTTTAAATGTAATGAAGGCAAATTTTAGCATTTGTGAATACAAACCAAAAAGAATTTTCAGTAATTAAAATCAATAAAGAATCTCTGGAAAAAGAGTGTGTGAAATTTAAGAAATTAGGACAGCAAAGAGATGATCAGTACCATGAGCTAATCAAAGTGTGATTAGTAATCAGGGATCATAATGATGCTGAACATTAAAATACAGACATTCTTACTTCTGTTGCGTCTGTCTTCAGACTACGTAGATTTAGTACAATGTACAAGAAGTACCCTACTGGATCAGACCAAAGATTTGTGCCCTAGAGTGACGTCTATAACAAATTACAAAGGATAAGAGCAAGAATAGGAAAGCATGGTGTAGTTTTTACCGGAACACTTTCCCCACTTCCAGTGACATGGTGGTTTTTAGAATCAGGACTGTTGTCATGTTATATGCTAAGTCTTCACTGTATTTTTAACTCTATTAATTTACCCACTTGTTTTTTTTTAGCATGGTGTAATCTCAGTATCCTTACAGCCTGTAGATCTATAGTTAAATAAATCCGCAAAAATGAAGATATTGTCTAGAACCAAATCTGGTTACATTTTTACAAAGTTCTTAAATGATGTATAGCATTTTCACTAGGGTGCTCTTCTTGGGACTTGCAGGGGGTTTAACATCTTTGATTTTGACATGACTACCTTATTAATTTTAGTGACCTTGTGCACTTAATTGTCATGGACTCCGTTGCAGATGTTTACATATCTGGGTATTTAGTGTGATTTTAGGTCTACCAGCAAAGTTTTCCCCAGTCTGCTTCAAGGTAGGCTGGGAAACATCTCAGCTGGCAGATCTCTGAGGGGAGCAAGTAGCCCACAGAGAAGAGTAAACCAAAATGGGTAAAACTTCAGTGCTTTGTAGATAATGTGGCAATGGGCATTTGCCCACACCTCAAGACTAGCAGATCCTACCACCCCTCTAGCTAAATCTCTTGGAGTGAGTGTAAGTCCTGTCAAACTTGCTAGGCCCCAGGTAGATGTTTCAGACTCCTGAGGGCAGTAGACATTGATGTTTAGGGACATTAATTACTGCCACTGCTAAGACTTCGAGGAAAGTAGGAATCTTCATTATCTCTGTGATCATAAAACTGGTGCAAAAACATAGAAAGAGCATGACAATGAGTTAATGAGTGTGTGTTTCCTAGTAAAAAAAACAAAACAAAACCCCAACATTCCCTCCACCTTCAAAAAAAACCCAACCAACCATCAAAAAAGCTCTCTTACATAAGACATACAGAACATTTCTTATTGAAACTTGAGTTTATAAGATCTGCTTTACAATTACAAGCTTGCCATGCAGATATAGATTCCTTGGGCAATCTCACAGGACATACTTTCCAATGACATCATCCACTGGGTTTGTCTCATTTGGGAGAAAAAGAGACTGAGGGTTGACCTCACTGCTTCCTACAGCTTCCTGAGGAGGGGAAGTGGATGAGGGAGGTGTTGATCTCTTCTCCCTGATATCCAGTGCAGGGAATGGTTCAAAGCTGCATCAGAGGATGTTCAGGCTTGACATTAGGAAACATTTTCTGTACCAAGAGGGTGGTCAAACACTGGAACAGGCTTGCTAGAGAAGTGTTCGATGCCCCAAGCCTGTCCGTGTTTAAGAGGTGTTTGGACAATGCCCTAAATACTGCACTTTAACTTTTGGTCAGCCTGAAGTAGTTTGACAGTTGAATTAGATGATCGTTGTAGGTCCCTCTCCAGCCGAACTATTCTTCTCTTCTCTTCTCTTCTCTTCTCTTCTCTTCTCTTCTCTCTTCTCTTCTCTTCTCTTCTCTTA